>NW_027184614.1:7372380-7986746 GCF_032405125.1 Capricornis sumatraensis | reverse complement strand
GTGTCCTGTACAATGTCACAAACCTCAGTCCATGGTTCATCAGGCACTCTGTCTATGAGATCTAGTCCTTTAAATCTATTTCTCACTTCTGCTATATAATTGTAAGGGATTTGATTTAGGTCATACCTGAATGGTCTAGTGTTTTTCCAAAGTGAAATCAATTAATCACAATTAACCACAGAGTGGATAATCAGTTCCCACTGTATGAGAATTTCAGTTGCTCCATATTCTCCTAGGATTGTTTTTTTCTTTTTAGTCATTCTAGTGAGTGTGGTTTTATTTTACATTTTCTTAGTTACTAATGACATTGTATGTTTATATCTTCCCTTTTAATAACTTGTGTCTTTTATTTATTCCCCTTGCTCTGGTGTACTAGCCAAGACCTCCAGTACAATTTGAATAGAAGTGATTATAGTGGGTATCCTTGCCTCATTCCCAATGCTAGAGGAGAAGCATTCAACATTCCCCTATTGGGTATGGTATTTGCTGTAGATGTTGTGTGTGTGCTCAGTTTCTCAGTCATGTCTGACTCTTTGCAACCCCACAGGCTATAGACCACAAGACTCCTCTGTCCATGGAGTTTTCCAGGCAAGGTTACTGGAGCAGGTTGCCACTTCCTACTCCAGGGGATCTCCCTGACTCAGGGATGGAACCCATGTCTCTTGTGTCTCCTGTACTGGCAGGCATATTCTTCACCACTGTGCCACTTAGCCATAGATTTTGTGTAGGTAATATATATCAAATTATATTTATATAATTTTAGGAAACAAGTTTGCTAAGTTTTTGTCATGATTATTTTTTTCACCTATTGAAATGATCATATAATTTTTCTTCAGTTCCTTCGAAATTTTTGTGTAAAATTTGTGGACTTTCTTTCCTTAAATATTTTGTAGAATTAAATAAACCTTTGACTGCCTTCATCCTATTACCCCTCCCCCTACACTTTGCCTCTGATAACCACAAATCTGCCCTTTTTCTATGAGTTTTTTATTTTATGGCCACTTTTGTTGTTATTGTTTTGTAACATTTTATTTTGTATTGGGGTATAGCTGATTAACAATGTTGTGATAGTTTCAGGTGAACAGCAAAGAGATTCAGCCATATGTATCAATTTTCCCCAATCCCACTCCCATCCAGGCTACAACATAACATAGAGCAGAGTTCCTTATGCTATGCAGTAGGTTTTTGTTGGCTATCCATTCTAAATTCAACAGTATGTACATGTTCATCCCCAATTCACTAACTATACATTTTTTTGGTTTTGAAGTATAAGGTATAACTTATCTATAATATTTTCATTCCTGGTATACAACACAATGATTGGTATATGTTTCAAATTAATCACTACAATAAGTCTGGTTACAAGCTATCACTATACAAAGTTATTATGTAGTTATTGAATATAGATCTCACACTGTACATTTCATATCCATGACTCATTTATTTTGTAAATGGAAATGTGTACCTCTAATCTCCCTAACCTATTTGTTTCCTCCCCTCACACCTACTTCCCTACTTACAGAAGTATCTAGAAGCATACTTCTATTTTACTGTGTGTTCATTGTTTTGTTTTTTAGATTCCACATATAAGTGAAATCGTACATTATTTGTCTGTCACTGTCTGACACTTCACTTAGCATAATGCCTTCAAGGTTCATCCTTGCCACAAATGGCAAGCTTTCACTCCTTTTTATGGCTAACATTCCACTGTATATGAAGGACTTCTTTTAACATTTCTCGTCGGGTCAGTTGGATAAGGATGAATTCTTTCAGCTTTTGTAGGTTTGAAAAAGCGTTTCACCTTCATTTCTTGACAGATATTTTTACTAGGTAAAGAATTCAATACTAATTACACTGGTTTCTTTTCAGTATTTTGAAGATGTTTTTCTACTGTCTAGTAGTTTATGTAGCTTAAAATGAGAGGTCTGCTATCATTCTTATCTTTGCTCCTCATACATATATATATACAGTTGACCCTTGAACAACATAGGTTTGAACTGTCAGGTTCCACTCAAACATAGATTTTTTTTCAATAAACACTGTACCTGTATTTTCGTTTTACAGATCTTTAACTAAGTGTGGGGGAAATTTTCTGTTCAATATATGGAATCCCAAAAAACTAGGATCTGAGTCCTGATTCTCTCCAAAGATTCAGCTTTCTTCCCTTGGGTGATTTATTTGTCAAACAATTCCTTTGTTTTTGAGGCAGAGATAGAATACTCGGATGTTCAACTATTTGGGGTCAGCACCCCACCCTCAAGTTGTTCAAGGATCAACTGTGATTCTTTCGTATGTTCTTCTATCATGTGTTTTTTCCTCTAGCTTCTTTCACATTTTCTCTCTACCACTCGATTTAAGAAGTATTGTATGACATAGCACAATTTTCTTCACACTTCTTATACTTGGGATTTATGGAAATTATTGCATTTACACATTTACCGTTTTAATCAGATTTAGAAATTTTCAGCTGGTATTTCTTCCAATAGTTTTCTACACTTTGTTCTCCCTCACCCCATCCTCATTTATCTCCTCTATTTCAGCAACTTAATATTTGCATATTAAGTCACTTAAAGTGGTTCCACAGCTCACTGATATTTTATTGTGCTTTAATTTTTTTTCCTTTGTATTCCGTTTTCCATATTTTTTTCAACTGTGTTCAAGTTAACTAACCTTTCTTCTGTAATGTATAATCTGTTGTCACTACCATTCAGTATACTTTAAATTTCATATTTTGAATCAGTTCAGTTCAGTTCAGTTCAGTTCAGTTGCTCAGTCGTGTCCGACTCCTTGCGACCCCATGAATCGCAGCATGCTATATGTGATCTCTAAAAGCTTGATTTGTGTCTTTCATATTTTCTCCATGTCCACACACTACACTTTAATTTTTTTTTCTAGCTTTTGAACATAGGAGGTAACATTATAATAATTATTTCATTGTATTTTTTCTACTAGTTCCATCATCTATATAATTTCTGAGGCAGTTTTGATCTTCCTTCCCATCATGAATTATATTTTTGTAGTCCTTTGCAATCCAAGTTGGATTTTTATTTACTTTTTTTGATAAGGTAGTACAATATTACATAAAGTTTGGGGAAAGTGAAAAAGCAAAGTAATTTATAAACCCTCCATGTTCATATCTTTCATTTTTACATTTTCTCATCTACACTTTGTCTGCATCAATCTATATTTTATATGCTTTACATAAGAGAACTATTATTATTATTGCCCACAAACATTCAGACATAACAAAGAGGGGATGTATACATAAATTTAACATTCTTTAAAAGAGCCTCTGAAGTTCTTACTAGTCTTTATTCACATGAATATCTCATTTTTACAGTTGTACTCAAAACATATAATCATATGTTAGTATTTTCATATTGTCATTTTGTATTATAAAAATATTTAATATCCCTCTATAGTCTTTGTCATTAATTTTTTTATTAAATATTTTAAGACTTGAGAAACTACAAGGCAAATTATGCTTATTTTACAATTAAAACAATTCAATTATATGAAAGAAAAACGCATATCATCTGTACAACCTACTCCAATTAAATTTCCCCAGGCAACAAATATTAACAATCTGCTATATATTCTTCCAAAACGCATATCATCTGTACAACCTACTCCAATTAAATTTCCCCAGGCAACAAATATTAACAATCTGCTATATATTCTTCCATTTCTTTTTCTATTTTTCCCAATTTTTCATAAGTAAACAATATATAGACAAAATACCTCAGTTTTATTTTGTCTGGTGGCTCAGACAGTAAAGAATTTGTTTGCAATGTGGGAGACCTAGCTTTCATCCTTGGGTTAGGAAGAATCCTTGGAAGAGAGATTCTAGCCTGGAGAATTCCATGGACAGAAGAGCCTGGCAGGCTACATTCTATGGCATCACAAAGAGTCAGACAAAACTGAGCAATTAACACTTTTACTTTGTGGTTTCTCTGAAACTTGCTTGTATTTTTCATTCTTTAAATCATGAATATCTCTCTAGATGAATACATATATGCTTAACTAATTCTTATCCATATCTTCATTTAATTTTTTCCTAAGAAAACTGAGCGCCGAAAAATTGATGCTTTTGAACTGTGGTGTTGGAGAAGACTCTGTGGTGTTGGAGAGTCCCTTGGACTGCAAGAAGACCCACCCAGTCCATTCTAAAGGAGATCAGCCCTGGGTGTTCTTTGGAAGGAATGATGCTAAAGCTGAAACTCCAGTACTTTGGCCACCTCATGCAAAGAGTTGACTCATTGGAAAAGACTCTGATGCTGGGAGGGATTGGGGGCAGGAGGAAAAGGGGACGACAGAGGATGAGATGGCTGGATGGCATCACAGACTCGATGGAAATGAGTTTGAGTGAACTCCGGGAGTTGAAGATGAACAGGGAGGCCTGGCGTGCTGCAGTTCATGGGGTTGCAAACATTCGGACACGACTGAGCGACTGAACTGAACTGAACTGAAGGATATAACATATTCTAGTCAGCCATTTTCCTAATGTATGTATTCCATTGTTTCCAACTTTTTAAATCTCTCAGAACAATGCTAAAACACTGATTTGGTGCCAGAGGCAATGCTGATTGAATGTTAAATTGTTGGTGCTGGATATCTTTATATTCCTATAAATACTCTTGGGTTTTATTCTTGGAAGCAGTTAAATTACTTAGATCCTTTCTGATCTTTTTTCAAGCTGTGTTAGGTAGGACTAGAGCAGTGTTTAGGCTTGAGCTATTCCAAATACTGTGGAAAAACTCTCCTAAATTCCTGATGCCCAGCAAATTATGAGCCTTTTCCATTCTGGTGTGTGAGAACAGAACAATCTTACCAACTTTGTGTGAGTTCCAAGGCCCTTTCCCTGTTATCCTTTTGGTTAGTTTTATTTCCTGAACTCAGTTCCGTTGAGTTCAGTCACTCAGTCATGTCCAACTCTTTGTGACCCCATGGATTGCAGCACAAAGGCATCTCTGTCCATCACCAGCTCACGGAACTTGCTCAAACTCCAGTCCATAGAGTTAGTGATGCCATCCAACCATCTCATCCTCTGCCATCCCCTTCTCCTCCTGCCTTCAATCTTTCCCAGCATCAGGATCTTTTCCAGTGAGTAAGTTCTTCGTATCGGGTGGCCAAAGTATTGGAGTTTCAGCTTCAATATCCGTCCTTCCAATGAATATTCAGGACTCTCCTTTAGGATTGACTGGTTTGAACTCTTTGCATTCCAAAGGACTCTCAAGAGTCTTCTCAAATACCACAGTTCAAAAGCATCAATTCTTTGGTGTTCAGCTTTCTTTAGAGTCCAACACTCAGATCCAACCATGACTACTGGAAAATCTAGCTTTGACTAGACGGACCTTTGTCAGCAAAGTAATGTCTCTGCTTTACAACATGCTATCTAAGTTGGTCATAACTTTTCTTCCAAGGAGCAAGTGTCTTTTCATTTCATGGCTGCAGTCACCGTCTGCAGTGATTTTGGAGCCCCCCAAAATAAAGCATGTCACTGTTTCCAATGTTTCCCCATCTATTTGCCATGAGTGATGGGACTGATGCCATGATCTTAGTTTTCTGAATGTTGTTTTAAGCACTCTTTTTCACTCTCCTCTTTCACTTTCATCAAGAGGCTCTTTAGTTCCTCCTCATTTTCTGCCATAAAGTTGATATTATCTGCATATCTGAAGTTATTGCTATTTCTCCCTGCAATCTTGATTCCACCTTGTGCTTCATTGAGCCTGGCATTTCATGTGATGTACTCTGCATAGAAGTTAAATAATTATGAATGACATGAATGATAATATACAGCCTTGATGTACTCCTTTTCCAATCTGTAACCAATCTGTTGTTCCATGTCTGGTTCTAACTGTTGTTTCTTGATCTCAATACAGGTTTCTCAGGAGGCAGGTAAGGTGGTCTGATATTCTCATCTCTTGAAGAATTGTCCATAGTTTGTTGTATTCTTCACAGTCAAAGGCTTTGGCATAATCAATAGAGGAGAAGTATATGCTTCCCTGGAACTCTCTTGCTTTTTCGATAATCCAGTGGATGTCTGCAATTTGATCTCTGCTTCCTCTGCCTTTTCTAAATCCAGCTTGAACATCTGGAAATTCACAGTTCACATACTGTTGAAGCCTGCCTTGGAGAATTTTGAGCATTACCTTGCTAGCATGTGAGATGAGTGCAATTGTGCAGTAGTTTGAATGTTTTTTGGCATTGCTCTTCTTTGGGATTGGAATGAAAACTGATTTTTTCCAGTCCTTTGGTCACTGCTGAGTTTTCCAAATTTGCTGGCCTACTGACTGAAGCACTTTCACAGCAACATCTTTCAAGATTTGAAACAGCTCAACTAGAATTCCATCACCTCCACTAGCTTTGTTCATAGTGATGCTTCCCAAGACCCACTTGACTTCACATTCCAGGATGTCTGGCTCTAGGTGAGTGATCACACCTGGATCATGAAGATCTTTTTTGTACAGCTCTTCTGTGTATTCTTACCATCTCTTCTTAATATCTTCTGCTTGTATTAGGTCCATACCACTTATGTCCCTTATTGTGCCCATCTTTGCATGAAATGTTCCTTTGATACCTCTGATTTTCTTGAAGAGATCTTTAGCCTTTTCCATTTTATTGTTTTCCTCTTTTCCTTTGCACTGATAACTGAGAAAGACTTTCTTATCTCTCCTTTCTCTTCTTTGGAACTCTGCATTCAAATGGGTATATCTTTCCTTTTCTCCTTTACCTTTAGCTTCTCTTCCGCAATGTGGAAGACCTGCTTTGGATCCCTGGGTTGGGAAGATCTCCTGGAGAAGGGAAAGGCTACCCAGTTCAGTATTCTGGTCTGGAGAATTCCACGGATTACAGTCCATGAGTTTTCAAAGAGTTGAAAATGACTGAGAAATCTTCCCAAGCCTGCCAATTAATTTCCTGAATTGCCAGAAAGGAAAGTCTTATTAAATTTATACACTAATCACTAGTCTGCTGAGGATATGTGTTGGACACTGCCGGGAATTCATAGCAGGTTTCCAAAGTTCTTTCTCTGAGCAGCTCTCTCCTTTCTGGTATTTTGCCCCATAAAGTCTAGCTGTGTTGAATTCTAGACCCCCATCTCATTCTCCTCAACAGGGACACTTCTGGTCTCTGCCCAGATTCTCCAACCCCACTGTATAAATATTAAAGTGGGACAGTCATACGGCTCACTCCATTATCTCCTATTTCTCAAAGGCCAATGTCCTTTCTTGCATGATGCCCAATGTCCTGGGAACTATTATTCCTTATATTTTGTATAGATTTAGGTGCAATAATAATCTAGCTCCTGTTACTCTGCTTCTGGCTAGAATCAGAAGTTCACATAGCTTGAATTTATTAAGATTTTATTCAGTCTCATATCAAGAAATATGATCATTTGGATCAAATTTTCATTAAGTAGTGAAGACTCATTTAGAAAACCTTACTAAAAAACAGTTTTAAAATCACCAATTCATTGAAATCTGTAATCTAAGTCTATGAAGCGGTTTCTGTGTATGTTCAGTCATATGTCATGTCCAGCTCTTTGAGACCCCATGGACTACAACGCACCAGGCTTCCTACCTTCACTGTCTCCTCGAGTTTGCACAAATTCATGTCTATTAAGTTGCTGATGATATCTTACAGTCTCATCATTGGCCACCCTCTTCTCTTTTTGCCTTCAATCTTTCCCAGCATCAGGATATTTTCCAGGAAGTAGATTCTTTGCATCAGGTGGCCAAAGTATTGGAGCTTTAGCTTCAGTATCAGTCATTCCAATGAATATTCAGTGTTGATTTCCTTTAAGATTGACTGGTTTGATCTTGCAGAACAAGGTACTGTCAAGAGTCTTCTTCAGCACAATTCAAAATCATCAATTCTATGATGCTTAGCCTTTTTTTATGGCCCAACTCTCATATCCATACATGACTACTGGAAAACCATAGCTTTAACTATACAGACTTGTGTCAGCAAAGTGATGTCTCTGCTTTTTATTATGCTGTCTAGATTTTCCATAGCTTTCCTTCAAAGAAGGAAGTGTCATTTAATTTCATTGCTGCAGTCACTATCCAAGTGATTTTGGAGACAAGAAAATAAAATCTGTCACTGCTTCCACTTCATTTTAGTTCAGTCGCTCAGTCATGTTTGACTTTTTGTGACCCCATGAACCACAGCATGCCAAATCCTGGAATCCTCACATGAAATGCTGAGATGAATAAATCACAAGCTGGAAACAAGAGTTGCTGGAAGAAATATCAACAACCTCAGATATGCAGATGATACCACTTTAATGGTAGAAAGTGAAGAGGAACTAAAGAGCCTCTTGAAGAAAGTGAAAGAGGAGAGTGAAAAAGTTGGCTTTAAGCTCAACATTCAGAAAACTAAGATCATGGCATCCGGTCCCATCATTTCACTTTGGCCATGTCTTCGCATCAAGTGGCCAAAGTATTAGAGTTTCAGCTTCAGCATCAATCCTTACAATGAATATTCAGGACTGATCTTTAGGATGGACTGGTTGGATCTCCTTGCAGTCCAAGGGACTCTCAAGAGTCTTCTCCAACACCACAGTTCAAAAGCATCAATTCTTTGGCCCTCAGCTTTCTTCGCAGTCCAACTCTCACATCCATACATGACCATTGGAAAAACCATAGCCTTGACTAGACAGACCTTTATTGTCAAAGTAATGTCTCTGCTTTTGAATATGCTGTCTAGGTTGGTCATAACTTTTCTCCCAAGGAATAAACGTCTTTTAATTTCATGGCTGCAATCACCATCTGCAGTGATTTTGGAGCTCAGAAAAATAAAGTCAGCCACAGTTTCCATGGTCTCCCCACCTATTTGCCATGAAGTGTTGGGACCAGATGCCATGATCTTAGTTTTCTGAATGTTGAGCTTAAAGCCAACTTTTTCACTCTCCTCTTTCACTTTCCTCAAGGGGCTCTTTAGTTCCTTTTCACTTTCTGCAATTAGAGTGGTATCATCTGCATATCTGAGGTTGTTGATATTTCTTCCAGCAATCTTGATTCCAGCTTGTGATTCATTCATCCCAGCATTACATGTGATGTACTCCACTTATACATTAAATAAAGCAACAAGACCTTCTAGAACTAACAACAAAAAAGATGTCCTCTTTATCATGGGTGATTGGAATAAAAAAGTAGGAAGTCGAGATACCTGGATTTACAGACAAGTTTGGCCTTGGAGTACAAAATGAAGCAGGGCAAAGGCTAACAGAGTTTTGTCAAGAGAACACAGTGTTCATAGTAAACACCATTTTCTAACAACATAAAGAGATGCTTCTACATATATAATCAAACTGAATATATTCTTTGCAGTTGAAGATGGAGAAGCTCTATATAGTCAGCAAAAACAAGACCAGGAGCTGACTGTGGCTCAGATAATCAGCTCCCTTTTGCAAAATTCAGACTTAAATTGAAGAAAGTAGGGAAAACCACTAGACCATTCAGGTATGACCTCAATAAAAGTCCGTATGATTATACAGTAGAGATGATGAGTAGATTAAAGAGATTAGATCTGATAGAGTGTCTGAAGAACTATGGAGAGAGGTTCAAAACAATGTATAGGAGGTGATGACCAAAACCATCCCCAAGAAAAAGAAATGCAAGAAGGCAAAATGGTTGTCTGAGGAGGCTTTACAAATGACTGAGGAAAGAAGAGAGGGGAAAAGCAAATGAAGAAGGGAAAGATATATTCAACTGAATGCAGAGTTCCAGAGAACAGAAAGGACATAAGAAAGGCTTCTTCAATGAACAATGCAAGGAAGTAGAGAAAAACAATAGACTGGGAAAGATTAGAGATCACTTCAAGAAAGTTACAGATATCAAGGGAACATTTCATGCAAAGAAGGGCATGATAAAGGACAGAAACTGTAAGGACCTAATAGAAGAGACTAAGAAGAGGTGGCAAGAGTATACAGAAAACGGAAAGGAAAGTGAAGTCGCTCACTTCTGTCTGACTATTTGTGATCCCATGGACTGTCATTTACCAGGCTCCTCTGCTCATGGGATTTTCCAGGCAAGAGCACTGGAGTGCATTGCCATTTTCTTCTGCAAGAGATCTTCCCAACCCAGGGATCGAAGCCAGGTCTCCCACATTGGAGGCAGATGCTTTACCGTCTGAGCCACCGGGGAAACAATAAGAAGAATATACAGAAAAGTGAAAGTGAAGTCACTCAGTTGTGTCTGACTCTTTGCGACCCCATGGACTGTGGCCTACCAGGTTCCTCTGTCTATGGGATTTTCCAGGAAAGAGTACTGGAGTGGGTTGCCATTTCCTTCTCCAGGAGATCTTCCCAACCCAGGGATTGAACCTGGGTCTCCCACATTGTAGGCAGACGCTTTACCGTCTGAGCCAAGAACTATACAAAAAAGGTCTTAATGACCCAGATAATCACAATGGTATGGTCACTCATCTAGAGCCAGACATCCTGGAGTGTGAAGTCAACCGGGCCTTAGGAAGCATTACTAGGAACAAAGCTACTGGAGGTGATACAATTCCAGCTGAGCTATTTCAAATCCTAAAAGATGATGCTGTTCAAGTGTTGCACTCAATATGCCAGCAAATTTGATAACTCAGCAGGGCCCATAGGACTGGAAATGGTCAGATTTCATTCCAATCCCTAAAAAGGTCAGTGCCAAAAAATGCTCGAACTACTGGACAGTTGCACTCATTTTGCATGCTAGTAATATACTCAAGATCCTTCTAGCTATGCTTCAGCAGTACATGAACCAAGAACTTCCAGATGTACAAGCTGGGTTTAAAAAAGGCAGAGGAACCAGAGATCAAATTGAAAACATTCATTGGATCATAGGGAAAGGAAGGGAATTAGTCTAAAAAACATCTACTTCTGCTTCATTGTGCAAAAGCCTTTGGCTATATGGATCACAATAAACTGTGGAAAATTCTTAAAGAGATAAAAACATCAGATCACCTTACATGTTTCCTGAGAAACCTGTATGTGGGTCAAGAAAGCAACAGTTAGAACCTTACATGGAACAAGTGAATGGTTCAAAATTGGGAAAGGAGTATGACAAGGCTATATATTGTCACCCTGTTTATTCAAGTGATAGTCTCATTCAAAACTTAGTATTAGCATACATACTCACTAATGATTCAAACTTACAAATGCAATTTGGAGTTATTAGCAAGAATGAGATTGAAGGAAATGGCTACTGTTTTAAAGATGTAATCTCCTAAATTGAGGTAGAAATTTTTCTTTTAGAAAAGAAAAGTCTCTACAACCACAGCCCAGATCAAGGCTGACTAAGAATGACTGAACATAATGCAGAGACACCAATATAAGGAAAGCAAAGATTTCAACAGCAAGAGAGTCACTGGAGTCCCAGACTAGGAGTTAGCCAAAGCTAACTGATGAAACAGGCTAGGGTTGTCCTCAGAGTTACTTTCTCCTTCTTCTTACTTTCTATGTTTCTAGTATGTTTATGAAACAGGCCTGATCATTCACGTTAATAATTTTCATGTTAATGACTTAATATTTACCCAGCAAAGAGTATTTTTGTTTTAAAAGAGGTATAGAGAGAGCAGTGCTTAATTCAAAGAAGTCATTAGGGCATATTTTCAGGAAACTATAATGAATCAGTGAATGACACACTGTATGGTAGTGACCTTTCTAATCCACCTCTATTTATATACACAAGTCACCACCACTAACTCCATTTCTTTGCATAATCTGCTCCAAAATAAGTTGAGTATGATAATTGGGATTGTTTAGGACTTCAAAATATCCTGATAGTGCCTCAAATATTAGGAATTTGGGATTATAGCTTCTAAAAGCACATTCAGAGTTATATTTCTATAACTTAAAGAATAAGATTTCCTTTGAGGTCCTGTTACTAAAACGTAATATAGAAACTTTTGATTGAATGTAAATGTTAATTGAAGTTAAAGTGGTATTATTAAAAGTTTGAATACTCATGTGAGAAGAGGTTAAATAATTTATGCTTATTATAAATAAAAAAAGGAAAAGAGAAAAACAATTTAAAAATTGAAGATATTGAATGATGGTGGGTTCTCTATTGTTTCAAAATTAATAAAACATATGCATTAAATGTCAAAAGATGCAGAAACATATTCCCAGTCTACCTTCTTGGAAAGTTTAAAAAAACATAATCCTAGCTCTTTATACAAGGTTAGAGTAATCAAATTTGCCTAAAGGCAACAAGTCAGTACAGGTACTTGTATTCTGCTTCATTCAAGCGGTGTATTTTTCCCTTACAAATCACAACAGCTAGTTTGAGTTACACATGAATGTTCTTCTCCCTATGAAATCTGAGTTGAATGCTTTCAAGAGAAGAGTATAAAAATGGTTCCATTTACAATAAAGTCTTCACACAAAATTCATGGAGCTTCTAGAGTTCTTGTGCATAGCTATCCTGGAAAGTCAGCTAAAACAAACTGTGGCTTAATCACTATGAAACTACCAAAATTAGGCATATCATATATTCTTATAGAAGACCTATGTTTATACTTAATACATGACGATAAATATTTTAAATAAAGTCATTTAATCATAATTTTTAAGATCTAGAAGGAAAGGTCTTGATGACACTTAACACTTTATAGTTCTTTTTAACATCTAAAGTCTATTTTAAAGGCTGCTTGTTCTGCCAAAATGACAGACTAGGTACTGTATTACTGAGCTTCCTACATAACAAAAAATTCTAGATAAAATGCTATTCAAAATCTCCCTAAACCTGTGAAAGCATGAGTAAAGCATTTTCACGGCCGAGGAAAGGCAGGAATCTAGACAGATAAGCAGGAGTCTAAATAAAATCAGTCTTCAACTTAGGGCATGTGCCAAGCTTGGTTGACCTGGCTACTGAAATTTGTTGTCAAGCAGGGCACAGAGAACAGAAGACACAATCCAAGGTTCAGGCAAACTGGAAAGTATAATAGAATAACCCCTCAAAAATCTGAGATTCCCAAATTTGGGATTCATACCACCACAGGTAGTTTCACAAAAACTGATTTTTAGAAAGCTTGAACCTAAGTAGAAGGGAAAAAAATTAATATCCCCTGAAGTCTCATAAGCAAAAACTTTCTCTAAAGTACCTCTGCATTATAAATTTATATTACTATGGTGGTCCAATAAACTTTAGCAGAAAATTTAGTTTCAACTTGTTCAGAACTGTTACTACTCCCAGACACTCAACAGAAACAAAGAAAAAATCTTTTGATTCATTAAAGGAACAAATAATGCCAATCTTTTACAAAAAAAAAAGAACACTAAAAGAAGAAAAGTTCAGGCCACCTTAACTATTGAACATAAAAACAAAAATTTCAAACTACTTATCGATAAACTGAATATAAGGGTGTAAGAATAGTAATAGATTGTGTTCAAATTCGGTTCATCCCCAAAATACAAAGTTAATATTAAGAGACCAGTTATTCTAATGTAGGGACCTAACAGAAGCAGAAGATAATAAGAAGAGGTGGCAATAATATATAGAAAAACTGTGCAAAAAAGATCTTCATGACCCGGATAATCACGATGGTGTGATCACTCACCTAGAGCCAGACATCCTGGAATACGAAGTCAAATGGGCCTTAGGAGCATCACTACAGACAAAGCTAGTGGAGGTGATGGAATTCCAGTTGAGCTGTTTCAAATCCTGAAAGATGATGCTGTGAAAGTGCTGCACTCAATGTGCCAGATTGGAAAAGTCAGCAGTGGCCACAGGACTGGAAAAGGTCAGTTTTCATTCCAATCCCAAAGAAAGGCAATGCCAAAGAAAGCTCAGTTGCACTCATCTCACACGCTAGTAAAGTAATGCTTAAAATTCTCCAAGCCAGGCTTCAGCAATATGTGAACCGTGAACTTCCAGATGTTCAAGCTGGTTTTAGAAAAGGCAGAGGAACCAGAGATCAAATTGCCAACATTCTCTGGACCGTGAAAAAAGCAAAAGAGTTCCAGGAAAACATCTATTTCTGCTTTATTGACTATGCCAAAACCTTTGACTGTGTCGATCACAACAAACTGGGAAATTCTGAGAGATGGGAGTACCAGACCACCTGACCTGCCTCTTGAGAAACCTGTGTGCAGGTCAGGAAGCAACAGTTAGAACTGGACATGGAACAACAGACTGGTTCCAAATAGGAAAAGGAGTACGTCAAGGCTGTATATTCTCATCTTGCTTATTTAACTTATATGCAGAGTACAACATGAGAAACGCTAGGCCGGAGGAAGCACAAGCTGGAATCAAGATTGCTGGGAGAAATAGCAATATCCTCAGATATGCAGATGACACCACCCTTATGGCAGAAAGTGAAGAGAAACTAAAGAGCCTCTTGATGAAAGTGAAAGAGAGTGAAAAAGTTAGGTCAAACTCACCATTCAGAAAACTAAGATCATGGCATCCAGTCGCATCACTTCATGGCAAATAGATGGGGAAACAGTGAAAACCGTGGCTGGCTTTATTTTTATGGGCTCCAAAATCACTAAAGATGGTGATTGCAGCCATGAAATTAACTCCTTGGGAGGAAAGTTATGACCAACCTAGATAGCATATTGAAAAGCAGAGACATTACTTTGTCAACAAAGTCTAGTCAAGGCTACGGTTTTTCCAGTGGTCATGTATGGATGTGAGAGTTGGACTATAAAGAAAGCTGAGGGCCAAAGAATTGATGCTTTTGAACTGTGGTGTTGGAGAAGACTCTTGAGAATCCCTTGGACTGCAAGGAGATCCAACCAGTCCATCCTAAATCAGATCAGTCCTGAATATTCATTGTAAGGACTGATGCTGAAGCTGAAACTCTAATACTTTGGCCACCTGATGCGAAGAGCTGACTCATTTGAAAAGACCCTGATTCTGGGAAAGATAGAGGGCAGGAGGAGAAGGGGACGACAGAGGATGAGATGGTTGGATATCATCACTGACCTCATGGACATAGGTTTGGGTGGACTCTGGGAGTTGGTGATGGACAGGTAGGCCTGGCGTGCTGCAGTTCATGGGGTCGCAAGAGTAAGACACAACTGAGCAACTGAACTGAACTGAATTGTACTGAACTGAAAAGGTGAAATAAAGATAATTATATCATCTCAGGAAAGGCAGAATTCCTTAATCTGATTAAACAGCATCTATTCTGTAAAATAGACACCAAGTAGCATAATTGATCGGAGAAGGCAATGGCAACTCACTCCAGTACTCTTGCCTGGAAAATCCCGTGGATGGAGGAGCCTGATAGGCTGCAGTCCATGGGGTCACTAAGAGTCGGACACAACTGAATGACTTCACTTTCACTTTTTACTTTCATGCATTGGAGAAGGTAATGGCAACCCACTCCAGTGTTCTTGCCTGGAGAAACCCAGGGACGGGGGAGCCTGGTGGGCTGCTGTCTATGGGGTCGCACAGGGTTGGATATGACTGAAGCAACTTAGCAGCAATAGCAGCAGTAGCATAACTGATAAATAACTGAAAACATTCTCTTGAAAACTGAGAACAGAGTAAGCCAGTCCTCAGTTATCACTTCTATGAACCACTGGAAAATATCAGCACATAAGATAAAACTAAAAGAATAGGAATTATACATGAAAAAAACAAAACTATATTTTTATTGCAGATTGTTTGATTACTTATGGGAAAAATATACAATAAATTATTAAAATTAATGAGAGATTGGAAAAGGTTTTGGATAAAAATAAACTACATCAAAGATCAAATACACTTCTACACAACAACATCAAATGACTTGAAAGAGAAATTTTGTAAAATGGTACATCAAAATGTCATCAGAAATAGAAAATATATACAAGTAAATCTGTCAAAACATGCAGAAAAATCTTCAGAGGTTAAAAAAAAATTAAAACTGTTTTAAAGAAGGCCCCAAAGTTCAGATATATACCATGTTCATGGATTAGAAGACTCAATATCAAAATAATTCTCTGTAAAGTGACCCATAGATTCAATGCAATTCTAACTTAAATCTACACAGTGGGACATGATGAGTTGATTTCAAAGTTAATATAGATTACAGAAGCCCTGTAATCTACTCCTGAAGAACCAAACCATGCCAAGATTTGCATAACATCCAATATTCTGTGCAACTCAGAGAGATTCAAGTTGCTTTGCTTTACAAAAAAACATAAACGTACTTTTCATCCTGTTTCATCCTTGGTTTATCTGTACCAGTTTCTCACACCATTCAGTAGGCAGCCATGGAGACATCACCTTGGACTCTTCCTTTTTTCTATATCACCCGACCTCCACCCCAAGGCCATCCAGTTACCGACTGGTCTTTTAAATAGAACTCCTCTTTTATACAACTGCTGACACTGTGTAGATGCAAGCACATATCCTTCTAGTATTTTGTTTAATTTAAATTGGAGGATAATTACTTTACAATATTGTGATGGCCTCTGCCATACACCAGTATGGATTGGCCATAGGCACACATGTGAATCCTTCCTCCCGAACCCCCCGTACACCTTCCTCCCCAACCAGCTTTGGGTTCCTTGTGTCATATATCAAACTCCAAATGGCTATCTGTTTACATATATATATGTTTCAATGCTATTCTCTCAAATCATCCCACCCTCTCCTTCTTCCACTGTGTCCAAAAATCTGTTCTTTATGTCTCGTTTGCTGGCCTGCACATAGGATTGTCAGTAGTATCTTTCTAGATTCCATGAACATGCATTAATATATGATATTTGTCTTCCTCTTTCTACTTACTTCACTCTGTATAATAGGCTCTAGGTCCATCCACCCCGTTAGAACTGACTCAAACGCATTCTTTTTATAGCTGAGTAACATTCCACTGTGCATGTGTACCACAACTTCCTTATGCATGCATCTGCCTCTACCTTTCCTCTAGCAAGTTTCCTTGCTCCTATTTGCTCCTTCCTTTCTACAGCAAATATATCAGACCATCTCTCACATCCTCACTTTTCTTTATAAAATATGGCTGTTATCAACCCAATGACCTGTTTTAAACTTCTGTAAGGCCCCTTTCCACTGCCAAGAGGATCAAATTTACACCCTCAGCTAGGTATTAAACATTGCCCCTGATAGAATCATTTCTTGTCAAAGCCCAAACCCTTACATATTGTCAACTGCCCAGAGTAGATTATTTATCATTTCCTGTACTTCATAAAAGTCAATGAATCTTCACAACTTGTTTTTATCTTAGTTATTTCACTCTAAAGTTTTGCACCACATTTTCTCCAGGAAAAATACTATGATGCTTCAAGATTCAGCTCAAATGCCACCTTCCCTTACAAGCTTTCTCTATTCCAAACATAATTAATTCTTTCCTCTGTGTTACCACAGAGTAACAGAATACCACACAATATTTTATTTGCAGTATTTTGTTTTATCACACTTCGATACTGATAACTGAAACATATGTTGCTTTTTTTCTGGAAGATAATGAACCCCTTAGAGTAAGGGAAAACATTTTTTTAATATAAATTTATTTATTTTAATTGGAGGTTAATTACTTTACAATATTGTGTTGGTTTTGCCATACATCAACATGAATCTGCCACAGGTATACACGTGTTCCCAGTCCTGAACCTCTCTCCCTCCTCCCTTCCCGTACCATCCCTCTGGGTCATCTCAGTGCACCAGCCCCAAGCATCCAATATCATGCATCAAACCTGGACTGGCGATTCATTTCATATATGATATTATACATGTTTTAATGCCATTTTCCCAAATCATCCCACCCTCTCTCTCTCCCACAGAGTCCAAAAGACTGTTCTATACATCTGTGTCTCTTTTGCTGTCTTGGAAAACATCTTATGTATGTACCCCAAGCATCTTCTTGGAACATATCAGGTACAAAATACTCATTGTGTTAATTTACATCCATGTAGGGCATCACAGCTTACCAAGACCTTGTGTGTTTTATCTTATCATGTTTTATGGACTAAGTATCACTACCCCCATGTTACAACTGAGAGAATTTAAGTTCAGAGATGTTCAGTAAGTAGACCGAGATAACATATTGAAACACGGAAGAGCTAAGACTTACATCTAGGTCTCCTGACACAATATCCAGTGCTTTTTAAACAACATTATCTGGATTCATGTTATTAATTTCCATCACATTTCATTATTTACTATTATAAAAGTTCAAGAATGAAAACTTCCTTTGGTAAAGTCTTGGTTGAGAATTTAAACCCTTTACTGGGAAAACAACAACAACAACAACAACAACTATACACAGGGACCTCTCTGATTGCCCAGTAGTAAAGAACCCACCTGCCACTGCAGGGGATATGGATTCCATCCTTGGCCTGGGAAGATTCCACATGTCATGAGCAAACTAAGCCTGTGAAGCCCACATACCCTGGAGCCCATGCTCAGTAAGAAGAGAAGCCACTGCAATGAGAAGCCATGCACCACAACCAGAGGGCAGCCCCCACAGCAACGAAGGCCCATCACAGTTAAAAATATATAAACCAGGCATAAAATAAGTTAACTTATGATGAAAGGAATAGTTCCTCACTAGACAATTCAGTAAATTGGAAGTTTATGAAGTTCGATTTTGTGAAGATAATTAGCATCATGCTCTTATGCCAAGCAGAATCTTTTCAAGGATAGACATAAGTGATTAATCGAATGTATATTTTAATGTGTCATGTATTCAGTAAAATGCTTAAAGCCATAAAAACTTGCCTGACATTTCCTTGCCTAAATTTCTTCTTTCAATTATTAATACTGACCTCAAACTTGAAAGAATTGGAATTTTCCCATCCACTGACCTGTTCCACTCATCCGACATACAAAATCTGACTGAACAACATTCAATTTTGATGCTTATGTGAGATTAACGTGCTCTGCTAAGTAAATATATGATACCCATATAATTTGTCACTGTTTTGGCAGATTTTTACTGATTGATTGAGATTGGAAAAGAGGGAGGGGAAATTATTAATAAATTGATTCCAACACTAATTTTGACAAAGTCAAGTCAAAGTCAGTGAACTGCACAGCCCATCACAGCTACAACCTGGTGGCTGCCATGATTTGGTTGGAACCATGAGAAACCTCAGGCTTTATCAAGACTGACCACTGAAGCGGTACAAAATCTTTTCCCTTCCTCTCAGTGTATAGTGTGGGTCATTGCCTCTGTGACTTCCTAGAATCAAAAGGAGCTCTGACTCTGATGTCAAAGACACCAGGATTCTGTAAGCTCTTGGACTTGAACAGGCTTGGAGTTTCTGTCTCAGAGACTGAGGGCAAGGAAAATCAAGGGATGTCCTCAAGTTTACACAGAAATCCAACAGCAGAGCCAATAATAGAAATTACATTTCTTGTCTACCAGTCCCTTTGTTTTCCAATTGCCATACCACTAGGAGTGGTATGAAGTCGCTCAGTAGTGTCTGACTCTTTGCGATCCCATGGGCTGTAGTCTACCAGGCTTCTCTGTCCATGGGATTTTCCAGGCAAGAGTACTGGAGTGGGTTGCCATGTCCTTCTCCAGGGGATCTTCCTGACCCAGGGATCAAACCCTGGTCTCTTGCATTGCAGGCAGACGCTTTACCCTCTGAGCCACCAGGGAAAGGCCATACCACTACTCACATATAATTAAGTAAGAAAAGTAAAACTTACATTTTCTTTTTGAAATCACAGTGTAAGTAAAAAAGACTATATTTATTTTATCTATTTTATCATTTGTTTTTGCTTCTCCTAATTTGTAAACAAAGTTAACTACATACATTTCAATGCATTTAAGAATAAGGATATAGTGTGGGGGAGAGAAATGTACTCTGGTAGCTAATGTGGGAAAATATGACCAAAAAAAGTTGAAAATCCTAAATCAAGATATTTGAGAAAAGAATAAATGGAAAGCATGATTGCCTCCTAATAATATTAGGTTGGTGTAAAAGTAATTGTGGTTTTTCATTGTTGAATCTTGCCATTCGATGGCAGGATACAGTCTTAAATAAATGTGGTTATGTTATACATCATTTTAATGTGCATTTCTCATTTCATGTCTTTTTGTTAATGACTTCTTATTTGCTGTTTATTTTATATTTGTATTAGACTGTAGAAATGATGTTAGACGAAAAGAAAATTCAAGCAATTTTTTAATTCAAATTCAAAATGTGTTGTAAAGCAATGAAGACAACTCACAACATCAACATCGCATTTGGCCCAGGAACTGCTAATGAACATACAGTGCAGCGGTGGTTCAAGAAGTTCTGCAAAGAAGATGAGACCCTTGAAGATAAGGAGCTTAGTACTTGGCCATTCAAAATTTACAATGACCAACTGAGAGCAATCATCAAAACTGATCTTCTTACAACTACTTGAGAAGTTGCAGAAGAACTCAACATTGACCATTCTATGACCGTTTGGCATTTGAAGCAACTGGGAAAGGTGAAGAAGCTCGATAAGTGGTTGCCTCATGAGCTGACCACAAATCAAAAAACTGTCATTTTGAAATGTCCTATTCTCTTACTTTATGCAATAACAACAAACCATTTCTCAATCTGATTGTGATATGTGACAAAAAGTGGATTTTATACAACCACCAGCGATGACCATCTCAAGGGCTGGACCGACAAGAAACTCCAAAGTGTGCGAGTCACTCAATTTTGTCTGACTCTTTGTCACCATGGACTGTAGACAGCCAAGCTCCTCTGTCTGTGGAATTTTCCAGGCAAGAATACTGCAGTGGGTGATCATTCTCTTCTTCAGGGGATCTTCCCAACCCAGGGATCGAACTCTGGTCAGGAAGCCCTGGGTCAGGAAGATCCCTGGAGAAGGGAATGGCTACCTACTCCAGTATTCTTGTCTGGAGAATTCCACAGACAGAGGAGCCTGGCAGACTACAGACCACAGGGTCGCATAGAGTTTGACATGACTGAGAGACTATGTTCTTTTTTTTTTTAATTTTCTTTGTTTCCCTGGTGGATTAGATGGTAAAGAAGCTCCAAAGCACTTCCTAAAACCAAACTTGCACCAAAAAAAAGGTCATGGTTACTGGTTGGTGGTCTGCTGTCCCCTGATCCACTACAGCTTTCTGAATCCTGGTGAGACCATTACATCTGAGAAGTATGAACAGCAAGTCAGTGAGATGCACCAAAAACTGCAATGCCTGCAGCTGGCATTGGTCAACAGAATAAGCCCAATTCTTCTCCATAACAACAACAGATCAGACGTTTTTCAACCAATGCTTCTAAAGTTGAACAAATTGTGCTACAAAGTTTTGCCTCATCCACCATATTCACCTGACCTCTCACCAACTGAATATCACTTTGTCAAGCATCTTGACAACTTTTTGCAGGTAAAAAGCTTCCACAACCAGCAGGAGGCAGAACATGCCTTCCAAGAGTTTGTCAAATCCTGAAACATGGATTTTTATGCTACAGGAATAAACAAACTCATTTTTCATTGGCAAAAATGTGTTGATTGTAATTGTTCCTATTTCAATTAACAAAGATGTGTTTGAGCATCAGTTCAGTTCAGTGGCTCAGTCATGTCTGACGCTTTGCAACCCCATGGACTGCAACACACCAGGCTTCCCTGTCCAACTCCCAGAACTTGCTCAAACCCCTGTCCATCGAGTCAGTGATGCCATCCAACCGTCTAATCCTCTGGTGTCCTCTTCTTTCCCTGCCTTCAATCTTTCCCAGCATCATGGTCTTTTTCAGTGATTCAGTTCTTCACATCAGGTGACCAAAGTATTGGAGTTTCAGCTTCAGCATCAGTCCTTCCAATGAATATTCAGGACTGATTTCCTTTAGAACTGACTGATTGGAACTCCTTGCAGTCCAAGGGAGTCTCAAGAATCTTCTCCAACACAACAGTTCAAAAGCATTAATTCTTTGGTGTCCAAATCTCACATCCGTACGTGACTACGGAAAAACCATAGCTTTGACTAGATGGAGCTTTGTCAGCAAAGTAATGTCTGCTGTCTAGGTTGGTCATAGCTTTCTTTTTCCAAGGAGCAAGCATCCTTTAATTTCATGGCTGCAGTCACCATCTGCAGTGATTTTGGAGCCCAGAAAAAATAGTCTCTCACTGTTTCCATTGTTTTCCCATCTATTTGCCATGAAGTGATGGGACCAGATGCCATGATCTTAGTTTTTTGAATGTAGAGTTTTAAGCCAACTTTTCACTCTCCTCTTTCACTTTCATCAAGAGGGCTCTTTTTGCTTCTTAGTTTGAACTTAGATAGAGTGATTCAAAATTCATGGTCTGAAACTGCAATTATGTTTGTGCTGTGTGTGTTGTGCTAAGTCACTTCATATGTGTTCGACTCTGTATGATCCTATGGACTGTAGGTCACTAGGCTCCCCTGTCCATAAGATTCTTCAGGCAAAAACCCTGGAGTGGGTTGCTGTGCCATACTTCAGCGGATTTTCCAGGGATCAAACACGTGTCTCTAAAGCCAATTACTTTTGTACCAACCTAATAGCTTATATTTCATCCTAGCACACTGGAAAATAACAAAGTCTAGTTGAATGGTTCTATGAAGACCTACAAGACCTTTTAGAACTAACACCCAAAAAAGATGTCCTTTTCATTATAGGGGACTGGAATGCAAAAGTAGGAAGTCAAGAAACACCTGGAGTATCAGGCAAAGTTGGCCTTGGAATACGGAATGAGGCACGGCAAAGACTAATAGAGTTTTGCCAAGAAAATGCACTGGTCATAGCAAACACCCTCTTCCAACAACAGAAGAGAAGACTCTACACATGGACATCACCAGATGGTCAACACCGAAATCAGATTGATTATATTCTTTGCAGCCAAAGATGGAGAAGCTCTATACAGTCAGCAAAAACAAGACCAGGAGCTGACTGTGGCTCAGATCATGAACTCCTTATGACCAAATTCAGACTGAAATTGAAGAAAGCAGGGAAAACCGCTAGACCATTCAGGTATGACCTAAATCAAATCCCTTATGATTATACAGTGGAAGTGAGAAATAGATTTAAGGGCCTAGATCTGATAGATAGAGTGCCTGATGAACTATGGAATGAGGTTCGTGACATTGTACAGGACAGGGATCAAGACTATCTCCATGGAAAAGAAATGCAAAAAAGCAAAATGGCTGTCTGGGAAAGCCCTACAAATAGCTGTGAAAAGAAGAGAAGTGAAAAGTCAAGGAGAAAAGGAGAGATATAAGCATCTGAATGCAGAGTTCCAAAGAATAGCAAGAAGAGATAAGAAAGCCTTCTTCAGTAATCAATGCAAAGAAATAGAGGAAAACAACAGAATGGGAAAGACTAGAGATCACTTCAAGAAAATTAGAGATACCAAGGGAATATTTCATGCAAAGATGGGCTCAATAAAGGATAGAAATGGTCTGGACCTAAGAGAAGCAGAAGATATTAAGAAGACGTGGCAAGAATACACGGAAGAACTGTACAAAAAGGATCTTCACGACCTGGATAATCACGATGGTGTGATCACTGATCTAGAACCAGACATTTTGGAATGTGAAGTCAAGTGGGCCTTAGAAAGCATCACTACGAACAAAGCTAGTGGAGGTGATGGAATTCCAGTTCAGCTGTTTCAAATCCTGAAAGATGATGCTGTGAAAGTGTTGCACTCAATGTGCCAGCATTTTGGAAAACTCAGCAGTGGCCATGGGACTGGAAAAGGTCAGTTTTCATTCCAATCCCAAAGAAAGGCAATGCCAAAGAATGCTCAAACTGCTGCACAATTGCACTCAACTCACATGCTGGTAAAGTAATGCTCAAAATTCTCCAAGCTAGGCTTCAGCAATACGTGAACCATGAACTTCCTGATGTTCAAGCTGGTTTTAGAAAAGGCAGAGGAACCAGAGATCAAATTGCCAACATCTGCTGGATCATGGAAAAAGCAAGAGAGTTCCAGAAAAACATTTATTTCTGCTTTATTGACTATGTCAAAGCCTTTGACTGTGTGGATCACAATAAACTGTGGAAAATTCTGAAAGAGACGGGAATACCAGACCTCCTAACATGCCTCTTGAGAAATCTGTATGCAGGCCAGGAAGCAACAGTTAGAACTGGACATGGAACAACAGATTAGTTCCAAATAGGAAAAGGAGTACATCAAGGCTGTATATTGTCACCTTGCTTATTTAACTTATATGCAGAGTACATCATGAGAAACGCTGGACTGGAAGAAACACAAGCTGGAATCAAGATTGCCAGGAGAAATATCAATAACCTCAGATATGCAGATGACACTACCCTTATGGCAGAAAGTGAAGAGGAAATAAAAAGCCTCTTGATGAAAGTGAAAGAGTAGAGTGAAAAAGTTGGCTTAAAGTTCAACATTCAGAAAACGAAGATCATGGCATCCGGTCCCATCACTTCATGGGAAATAGATGGGGAAACAGTGGAAACAGTGTCAGACTTTATTTTTTTGGGCTCCAAAATCACTGCAGATGGTGACTGCAGCCATGAAATTAAATGATGCTTACTCTTTGGAAGAAAAGGTATGACCAACCTAGATAGCATATTCAAAAGCAGAGACATTACTTTGCCGACCAAGGTCCATCTAGTCAAGGCTATGATTTTTCCAGTAGTCGTGTACGGATGTGAGAGTTGGACTGTGAAGAAGGCTGAGCACCGATGAATTGATGCTTTTGAACTGTGGTGTTGAAGAAGACTCTGGAGAGTCCCTTGGACTGCAAGGAGATCCAACCAGTCCATTCTGAAGGAGATCAACCCTGGGATTTATTTGGAAGGAATGATGCTAAAGCTGAAACTCCAGTACTTTGGCCACCTCATGCGAAGAGTTGACTCATTGGAAAAGACTCTGATGCCGGGAGGGATTAGGGGCAGGAGGAGAAGGGGACGACTGAGGATGAGATGGCTGGATGGCATCACTGACTCGATGGACGTGAGTCTGAATGAACTCCGGGAGATGGTGATGGACAGGGAGGCCTGGCGTGCTGCCATTCATGAGGTCGCAAAGAGTGGGACACCACTGAGCAACCTGAACTGAACTGAACTGAACTGAACAAACTACTTAAAAGTTGTTATACTTTCCACAAAGCTTTATCCTTCATATATCATGAGTAAAGAAAATTCCAAGAAAAATTTATAAGAATATATATTCCGATTATCATAATTTACAATAGTATCCATTTTCAAATGGTAAATTAAAATGACTTTGACATACAAGCATTGATTAATAAACATAAAAAACTATACATTAACTATCATTTACTTACAAATGAGAAAATTAAGACTACACTAGGTCAGTCAAGCATTGTATCAGTTTTCATATTTATATAAGTATGTATTCACAGTAACTGTTCAATAAAGTTTTGGCGAATTTATGAATATTTGTAGCTTAGAACCATCTGTAAACTTAGCTCTGTGTAAGCATAGGGTTGTGAGTATGTAAGCTCTTTAAGTTAATTCACATGAAAAATGTAACCTGAACCAGAAATTACTGAAGGACTATATAGTCAGGATTCTCTTCACACATTAGGCAAAAATAATTTAAAATTGTCAATAGATTGAGTGTTTTAAGCATCTGAGCAAATAGCCAGGAGAACAAAGCATGAAGAATATTTTTATTGCTTATCTCTGATACCTTACCAAAGAAAAATGTCTGTCATGGGTATTAACCTCTCAATTTTAAGTTTAGGGGATGTGAGATATGAATACATTTTTCATATATGACAAGATAAAAGAACTTTATCCCACAAATGTTTTTATAAAGATTGTCTTATTATATGTAAGCAGCTGCAATTAAAAAAAATTCTCTACTCCTACATATTTCTGCTACTATGAATAAAAATTACACACTTTACTATGTTCCAGAGTGGTTTACTTCACATTCATTTAATTCTTACCATGAGAATCATAATGTTATTCCCATTTTATAGATCAGAAAATTGAAACATAAAGCTGTTAAATAACTTGCCTAAAGCCACACACAGTTACTATGTGTTGGGTACAATATCAGAATTCATGTCCATGTCACTCCAAAGTCCAAGTTTTTAATATATGCACTAGTCTGGCTGCCCTGAAATCTTTTAAAGGATATAATATTTTTGAAGCTAGCCCCAAGTTGCAAAAACGTACTCATACCAAAAGAAGAAGGAGGAATAGGAAAGGAAGCGATAGAAGAAAAAGGAAGAAACATCATGGCAACATATGGAATCCAGAATTCTAGATTCAAACTCTGATTCTATTACTGTGTGACAACACATGTTATTATAATGCACTAAGATCCCCTGGAGAAGGAAATGGAAAGCCACTCCAGTATTCTTGCCTGGAAAATCCCATGGACGGAAGAGCCTGGTAGGCTACAGTCCATGGGGTCGCAAAGAGTCAGACACGACTGAGCGACTTTCTTCTTTCTTTCTTTCTTTCTTTCTTTCTTAAGCTACAGGTACCATTCAACACCAAAATAAAGGTATTAAGGGGTACCTGTTTATGAAGCATACGGTTTTGTTTAAGACGCTCCATTCCACCCTCACATACCCTAGAAGTCTTTTCTTTTTGTAAACATTTAAATCCCGCAACACACTGGATACTTAGTCTATAATCAGTATCTTCTTTCTGTATTTAACTCTTGTTCCCTTATATCCCTAGTAAACTGCTCACAATCTTTTTACCCATAGAAACATAATGCAACATGAGGCCCTTGATTTTTAAGTCATTACTTCTGTTACCCATTCCAGATGGCAAATCCTAATTATTCTTCCCTTGATGACTGCCTGTGGACCACACTCCATTCTTCTCTTGAGTCTAACAAATGAACATGAAAGGAGAACTTCCCCTCTTTCTTAGGTTTAAAAAAAGTTTTATCAGTGTTGTTCTCACTCCTTTGTTAGAGAAAAGGTACAAGCAGAAAATCTTCCTAGAAAACATGGTAATTTGCTAACAGTAATCTATTTTCTCGTAAGAATTATGATGTAGTCAATATTACACATAGTATGTATTTTGAATGTGACTGACTTCCTACTCTTAGGAAACCAGACTGGAGTTTCAAGTTTAGTTAACCTTATGAGCCTTCAAAGCTTTCTGTTTTTTGACTTGAGGGCTTTTAGCTAAATTGGGATTGAAAAGATAAAGTACTTTCTCACAGCATGTTTGTTTTCTCAAAAGCATTCACACATCATTTACATACATAATGTACACTGTAAACCACTTTCCTGAACAACCTGCATTTGAAAGGATGTTCTTCACATTCTTTATGGGGTCATAAGCAAGAGTTCAGTGTCAGACTTTATTTTGGGGGGCTCCAGAATCACTGCAGATGGTGACTGCAGCCATGAAATTAAAAGACGCTTACTCCTTGGAAGAAAAGTTATCACCAACCTAAATAGCATATTTATAAGTGTCTGAATGCAGAGTTCCAAAGGATAGCAAGAAGAGATAAGAAAGCCTTCTTCAGTGATCAATGCAAAGAAATAGAGGAAAACAACAGAATGGGAAAGACTAGAGATCTCTTCAAGAAAATTAGATACCAAGGGAACATTTCATGCAAAGATAGGCTCGATAAAGGATAGAAATGGTATGGACCTAACAGAAGCAGAAGGTATTAAGAAGAGGTGGCAAGAATACACGGAAGAACTGTACAAAAAAGATCTTCACGACCCAGATAATCAGGATGATGTGATCACTAATCTAGAGCCAGACATCTTGGAAAGTGAAGTCAAGTGGGCCTTAGAAAACATCACTATGAACAAAGCTAGTGGAGTTGATTGAATTCCAGTTCAGCTGTTTCAAATCCTGAAAGATGATGCTGTGAAAGTGCTGCACTCAATATGTCAGCAAATTTGGAAAACTCAGCAGTGGCCATGGGACTGGAAAAGGTCAGTTTTCATTCCAATCCCAAAGAAAGGCAATGCCAAAGAATGCTCAAACTACCGCACAATTCCACTCATCTCACATGCTAGTAAAGTAATGCTCAAAATTGTCCAAGCCAGGCTTCAGCAATATGTGAACCATGAACTCCCTGATGTTCAAGCTTGTTTTAGAAAAGGCAGAGAAATCAGAGATCAAATTGCCAACATCTGCTGGATCATCGAAAAAGCAAGAGATTTCCAGAAAAACATCTATTTCTGCTTTCTTGACTATGCCAAAGCCTTTGACTGTGTGGGTTTACAATAAACTGTGGAGAATTCTGAAAGAGATGAGAATACCAGACCTCCTAACATGCCTCTTGAGAAATCTGTATGCAGGTCAGGAAGCAACAGTTAGAACTGGACATGGAACAACAGACTGGTTCCAAATAGGAAAAGGAGTATGTCAAGGCTGTATACTGTAACCCTGTTTATTTAACTCATATGCAGAGTACATCATGAGAAATGCTGGACTGGAAGAAACACAAGCTGGAATCAAGATTGCTGGGAGAAATATCAATAACCTCAGATATGCAGAAGACACCACCTTTATGGCAGAAAGTGCAGAGGAGCTAAAAAGCCTCTTGATGAAAGTGAAAGAGGAGAGTGAAAAAGTTGGCTTAAAGCTCAACATTCAGAAAATGACGATCATGGCATCTGGTCCCATCACTTCATGGGAAATAGATGGGGAAACAGTGGAAACAGTGTCAGACTTTATTTTTTTGGGCTCCAAAATCACTGCAGATGGTGATTGCAGCCATGAAATTAAAAGACGCTTACTCTGGAAGAAAGGTTATGACCAACCTAGATAGTATATTCAAAAGCAGAGACATTACTTTGCCGACCAAGGTCCATCTAGTCAAGGCTATGGTTTTTCCTGTGGTCATGTATGGATGTGAGAGTTGGACTGAGAAGAAGGCTGAGCGCCGAAGAATTGATGCTTTTGAACTGTGGTATTGGAGAAGACTCTTGAGAGTCCCTTGGACTGCAAGGAGATCTAACCAGTCCATTCTGAAGGAGATCAGCCCTGGGATTTCTTTGGAAGGAATGATGCTAAAGCTGAAACTCCATTACTTTGGCCACTTCATGCGAAGAGTTGACTCACTGGAAAAGACTCTGATGCTGGGAGGGATTGGGGGCAGGAGGAGAAGGGGACGACCGAGGATGAGATGGCTGGAAGGCATCACTGACTCGATGGACGTGTGTCTGAATGAACTCCGGGAGATGGTGATGAACAGGGAGGCCTGGTGTGCTGTGATTCATGGGGTCACAAAGAGTCAGACACGACTGAGCGACTAAACTGAACTGAACTGAAATAGCATGTTGAAAAGCAGAGACATTACTTTGCCAACAAAGGTCCGTCTAGTCAAGGCTATGGTTTTTCCAGTGGTCATGTATGGATGTGAGAGTTGGACTGTGAAGAAAGCTGAGCACTGAAGAATTGATGCTTTTGAACTGTGGTGTTGGAGAAGACTCTTCAGAGTCCCTTGGACTGCAAGGAGATCCAACCAGTCCATTCTAAAGGAGATCAGCCCTGGGATTTCTTTGGAAGGAATGATGCTGAAGCTGAAACTCCAGTACTTTTCCACTTCATGCGAAGAGTTGACTCATTGGAAAAAACTCTGATGCTGGGAGGGATTGGGGGCAGGAGGAGAAGGGGTCAACGACAGAGGATGAGATGGCTGGATGGCATCACTGACTTGATGGACGTGAATCTGAGTGAACTCTGGGAGTTGGAGTTGGACAGGGAGGCCTGGCGTGCTGTGATTCATGGGGTTGCAGAGTCAGACACGACTGAGCGACTGAACTGAACTGAAGCAAGAGTTCCATGAATACTCAGAGAGCAATCTAAAGCGTGAAACAATTTAATGGTACCACACAAAATGCAAGTCCTGTGCCAAGAACCAGACATCAACAACTGAATTCTACTCAAATCCAACTCCTCCCCTAAACTGCATGGAAAGCCTGCTGTCACAATTTATATACTTGGGACAACATAGAGCAGTTTCTCCCGTATAATACTTTGTACTCAAATATATCTCTGTTAGAATTAGTCGTGTTCATTTTCGTTTGTCTTTTACACAACTGGAGTATTTCATTTGTGACTCTACAATTAGAAAACACTCTCTTGAAAGGGAGTAGCATCTGCCCAATACTCCACTCAACTGAAAGTATTGGCCTGACTTTAATAGTATAGTATGTGGCTTATCAAATGCAAGAATGTTGAAGGCAAGATGTATTCTCATTGAAAAAAAAATTACCATGGATGAATGACCATGACACAAATACTATCATTTCAATTGTCAGTCTTAATTCATTTCTGCTGACAGGAAAGCCAGTGAAGGGGATTCTTAAGACGAAAGGCATCGAATATCAAACCTAGGATCAAGTTCTCACTACTTATCAACTGGGATGACAGCCCAGCCACTGGATTCTTCTGTGTTTCAGTTTCTTCATGTGTCCAAAAGGGTTAACAATCATGTTAACTGATAGGGATACAGTGAGTAGAAGAGACATTTTACAAAGTAAAAATATGAGCTGTGTTACTTTGACATGAGTCATGAAGGCAATTCCTAGATATGCGAGGTATAATAGGGTCCAAGTATTTATTATCTAGCAATTTATTATCTAGCAAAAGAGCAATCTGGCTCTTATCTAATTATGTTTGACGCTCTTCCCTGGGGTATCTTAAAGGTTTAACTTTTATGCAACGAAAGATACTTAGTAACACAATAACCTGAGCGCAAAACACAAACTATAAACTTCAACTAGATAAATCATGGGAAGAGGGATGGAGCTCCATCCTTTCAGAATAGTCAGTCCAGTGAACTGATGTCAAGGTAAGTCCAATGCTGCTTAATAAACATTCCAAATCCATTCACGGCCAAAGAGAACTCTGAGCTTGCTTGTAACAGCTGCCAAGCCAGGGGCTGCTCTAGTTGCTGTTGGGGCACACAGTCCAAGTGCTGACAATTTAACATAAGTGAGAAATGTAAGGAATACAAAAGCTATCCTACCTCTTCCTCACCCTTCACACAAACTAAACATAGGAAGTTCATCAACACAGAAGACATCAGATGCTGATAGCAAATATAAGCTTTGTGTCTCCACCTCTGTAGTAACTCCCTGATTTGTCAAATGGTGCAGTGTGTTAGAAATTGATGAAATGTCATTCTTAAACATTAAGATGAATGCTTTAGTAGCATATTAATACATAAAATTAGATTGTGTTTTGAAAAAACTACTATATTTGGAAGCACTTCTGATCATCATGGTTTCAACTTTTTAGAACTATTACCATTTGAGAAGTTTTGTTTTGTTTTGTTTTAATATGGTCAATGGCAAATATTTTAGGTTAAACTATAAATATAAATTTCAGGAGAAGAACTGATTAAGACAAACACCTCATTGGCTCACTTTTTGAATCTCAATTAACACTTAATTTACCTTACTTGTTAATACAAATGTAGCTTGACTGGATTAGCATGCATTTTGTAAGCAGCTGACAAAACAAGCATTCTATTAGCCAGCTCACAATATCTCAAACTTTAGTAGTCAATATCCCATTTTCAGGGCTAATGATAACAAGAACTAAATACATAAGCAAGTAGGCCTGTTTCTGATTTCTGAGAAAGAACATATTTTATGTAATTCATTCCATAGCTTTGACACTGTATTTTTTTAATGTTCCTCTCATATCATTTTTAATAGATAACTAAAGGAAATAAACCACTGAAGTCCCATTGCTAAATCACTCTATTGTATCTAGGGTTGGGGAGAGGACTCTTTCTCCTTAATTTAGGAATGATAAGTCCACAATTAATTAATTCCATATCTTGAAATATGAAAGAAGTGTAAGAATCCTCAAAATTCCCCTAGTATAGGAAACGTCACATGCCCAGGAATCTTGCAAGGCACCTGAGCACCTGAGGCCTACCCCAGGCCTATCTGGTGGGCTCAAAATGCTGTGGCAAGAGAGGGTGTCCCTATAGTTTGGGGGAGAAGAACCACCCCCTTCCTCTGCGTCCCCAGAATGGTCCCAGCGTGGTCCCAGATAGACCCAGCAGGATGTGCAAGGTTGCATTTTAAAAGGATTATTCGCTTCCATCTTTTCTAAGCATTCTTAGAAAAGCTTAGAGAAGGTCCTAGTTTTAAATATTTTAAGCATATGTGCTGATATGCTATTAGAAACAATAGGTAATAGTCTAAAAAGAAATATATATATTAATGATAGTAAATCACTAGCATTTGATACTATCTACCTGAGTTCTAGAAACATTTAAGGGTTAACCTCTGTCCAGTACACTCATGACTGCGAGACCTAAAGGATCATTAATGTGACTAATCTCCTAAAAGTATACAAAGAATATGGTAGCGGAATTACAGGCAAATTAGTCTAAATTTTAAATCAGGGAAAGTTGCTAAAACATACAAAATAGTATTCATACATATACAATGGGGGTTATATGGTTTCTGTAGAAGAAATTATATGTGGTATATATTTGACATTTGTAGAAAAATGGGCCATTATGAGGGCAAGAGTAAAAGTTATGGACCTTACACACTTTTAAATATTCCACTATGGGCTAAGGAGGCCCAAAGAGAGAAAGGAAGCCTCAAAGAGCATCTACTTGAATGGAAACCACAAAGGTTCCATGAATTATTACACAAACTACCTCAGAGAATGGATGCAAGTTACATTTTAAATTTGCAAAGCACACTACCCTCTTCAGAGATAAAAAGTGGGAAGATCTCAGGAGACTGTAAAAAGCAAACAAAAAGGAACTTTCGAGCTGTATTAGTCTGCAAGGACATATTTGAGAAAAAAACAATCTCTCTTATTCCTAACTAGTATCAGTAACTGCCATTGGTAGACCAAAAGAAAAAGGAAATAAAAAATCAGTGTGGCCATCAGGACAAGGGCTAAAGAACTGCTACTGGCAAATGATGAATAGAATTCAACTACATAGAATTCTTATCCATCCCTTTTGCAAACACTGTATTTTGATCATTTCTCAATGAGCAGCAGAGGCAGGAGGAGGAAAAAAAAATCAAGACCTGAGGAATGAAAACTAAAACAGAAGAGACTGTTTAAGAGAAGCAGGTCTATAAAATGCATTTTTAACATGAGAGTTTGGCCACCTAAAGTGATGCCAAGCAATAAATACATGTTTGGATATTTAATATTATATTAAGGCATAGAGTTGAACATCAAATTCTAAAATGCCATACTTAGGAGGCTGCCAAGGAAGCTGGAAAGTATAATACTGAATCGCCAGTCTATGTCTCACGCAGGATACAGCATGCTTGGGGCTGGTGCATGGGGATGACCCACAGAGATGTTATGGGGAGGGAGGTGGGAGCGGGTTTCATGTTTGGGAACACATGTAAGAATTAAAGATTTTAAAATTAAATAAAAAAAATTAATTAAAAAATAAAAATAAAAAATACTGAGAGCCAAAAAAGTGATAAGATCTTACTGAGAGATGATAAATTTATGAAAATTTCCCTTAGAATTAGTATACTAGAACACTGGTTATGAAGAAAAGCAAAAAAGAATAATCCTTTACAATGCCAAAAGCCTATTTCTAATAAACAAGCCACTCTAGGGATAAATTCAACCTTGCAAGTCACTGACCTTTAATCATGCTCAGATTTTTTCAAGAAAAAGAAACCATTTACTCAGATTAAAGGTAGGAAAGTCTCGTTTTCAGAGTATTCACATTTGTTTAGGAGGATAAAGATACCTTGCTAATTAGTCTTATCAGCCTCCACTCATCATTCAAAATTCTAATTTCTTCAGTCTCCCTCTTTAGATATTATATTTTCAATTGTCTGTGATTTCCTGACATCGCCTTAAATACAAAAAGAGAAAAGGGAAGAAAGGATGGAGGGGGTGGGGGGGGGGAGGGAGGGAGGGAGAGAGGAAGGAAGGAAGGAAGAGGGTAGAGAGAGAACACAGAGTTGGTTTCGCACGTAATCTTTTCCAGCTAATCTCTAGACAAATATGAGAGATTAATTTGCACCCCAGATTTGCCCAGACTCTTCACAGATATTCATAGACACTCAGATTAACACGTATTGGTACAGCACAATGATGAAATAGGACACCTTAGTCTCTGTTCTGGAATGACTTCCTGCAGGATCAGCTTTCCAGCATCTCTCAGGATCCTTCTGAACTAGAGAAAGCAAGATAAATCTGATTGCAAATTCAGATGACTATGTATTGTGCTGACATCTCAATGTGCAAGATAGACATTCTTTTGAATTATCTGCATCTTTGTATCTGTTTATATAGAGAGGTGAATTATCTATTTTATGGACTAATAGATTTGGCTAAACAAATACATCTGAGGCTGTGCTACACTGACTTACCTATTTCTGTTGTTACTTAGCCCCTTTGTAGAGTTCAACCCTTTTGGGACCCCATGGCCTGTAGCCTCCTCTATCTATGGGATTTCCCAGGCAAGAATACCAGAGTGTGTTGCCATTTACTTCTCCTGGGGATCGTCCAGATCCAGGGATCAAACCAGTTTTTCCTGCATTGGCAGGCGGATTCTTTACCACTGAGCCACCAGGGAAGCCCCTATCTATTTTCACTTATATCAAAAATATACTTCTAAATCAAAGTTAAATTAACAAAAGTCTTCCTTTCTGTCCTATAGTTTTATGAACTTGAAATCAGAGTTCTGAAAGGTATACCAGTTATATTGCTTCACAAATATACTAAGAATGGCACAACTCTAACAAGTTATAGTGAAGAATATTTCTTCTTGGATAACACTTGATTTGTTAGAATGAGATGTAGATGAGGGATGAAGATCAATATTAATAGTCTATAGATATGAGGAGGTATTGAGAACTTTCCAGATATCTAACAATGTTAACCCATTCCTGTGATAAACATTAAAAATCAGTTATGATCTCTAACCTCAAGGACTTTATATTCTCACTATATTTAGCAAAGTGAAACTATGTTCTTAGTCTTTTCATTAATATCAGATAAAGCAAATGCATTTCTACTAGTCTAGACTCAGATAAACCTGGACAAACTTCTACTCTTCACATTTCAAGGAAGTTCTCCAAAAGGCCAATTAAGAATGGAGTGTAATTGTTTAAAACAAGTGAACTTTACAGCCAGGAGACTTGAAATCAAGTTCTGGGTAATCTTAACAAATTGTTTGACTTCATGGAGCATCTGTTTTTCTATCTGGGTAATGGTAGTAATAACAAATTCCACCATTTGGAGTGTTGTATTGAGCTGAAATAATGTACTCAAATGCTCTGAAACTATAAACCTATGCTATCACTATGACATCAAACTACCATATAGTTTCATGAAACTTAGGACCCTTGTTTCTTTCTAAAGAGAAGGGCACTTTTTTCAGTAGGCCATAACCTCCACTCACCTTTTGGGGAAGGGCAGATCAAAGGCACCCTGGAATCTGGAGAGCATCCCCTCTTGCTTTTTGGTTATCTTTCACATATTTGTCTTCATCTTTCTTATTTTAGTGGCCTTCTTTGACTGGGATTTCAATGTACTGTGAATTTTCCCTGTTATTACTTTTATTTCTCTTATATAGTACCAAAAGGTGGCACTAAGATTTTGGTACACTTTAGCCAAGATAGTAAATTAAAGCCTTTCACTTCACCAAGTTAAAAAAGCAACAATAATCATTTAAAAGTGATCTCAAATTGTGGCTGTGCTTCTCGGTCTTCCACTTGGACCATTCTTATTTCTCTTTTACTGCACACATGTATAGGTTTAGCTCTTGTACACAAAAATAGGGAAGAAATAAAGTTAGAATCATAATCCATTCAAATTTGGTTTTATTGTTGTTTTATCGTCAACAGCTCTGTCCAAAAACAAACGATTAGTAAAGGAACAATGGATTGGTTCAAATTGGGAAAGGAGTATGTCAAGGCTGTATATTGTGACCCTGCTTATTTAACTTACATGCAGAGTACATCATGCAAAATGACAGGCTGGATGACTCACAAACTGGAATTAAGATTGCCAGGAGAAAAACCAACAACCTCAGATATGCAGATGACACCACTCTAATGGAACAAAGTGAAGAGGAACTAAAGAGCATCTTGCTGAGGGTGAAAGAAGAGAGTGAAAAAGCTGGCCTAAAACTAAATACTCAGAGAACTAAGATCATGGCAACCGGTCTCATCACTCCATGGCTAATAGATGGTGAAAAAGTGGAAACAGTGACAAATTTTATTTTATTGGGCTCCAAAATCACTGCAAACACTGACTGCAGCCATGAAATTTAAAATACTTGCTCCTGGAAAGGAAAGCTATGACAAACCTGGAGAGTGTATTAAAAAGCAGAGATATCACTTTGCAGAAAAAGGTCTGTAGAGGCTAAGCTATGGTTTTTCCAGTGCTGCTGCTAAGTCGCTTCAGTCGTGTCCGACTCTGTGCAACCCCACAGATGGCAGCCCACTAGGCTCCTCTGTCTCTGGGATTCTCCAGACAAGAACACTGGAGTGGGTTGCCATTTCCTTCTCCAATGCATGAAAGTGAAAAGTGAAAGAGAAGTCACTCAGAGTAGTCATGTACAAATGTGAGAGTTGGACCACAGAGAAAGCTGAGCGCAGAAGAATTGTTGCTTTCGAGCTGTGGTGCTGGAGAAGACCCTTGAGTCCCTTGGACTCCAAGGAGCTCAAAACAGTGAGTCTCAACTCTGAATATTCACTGGAAGGAGTGATGCTGAAGCTGACACTCCAGTACTTTGGCCACCTGATACAAAGAGCCCAACTCACTGGAAAAGATCCTGATGCTGGGAAGGATTGAAGGCAGGAGGAGCAGGGGGCAACAGAGGATGAGATGACTGGATGGCATTATCGACTCAGTAGACATGAGTCTGAGCAAACTTCAGAAGACAGTGAAGAAAAGGGAAGTCAGGCATGCTGCAGTCCAAGTGGTCGCAAAGAGTTGGACGCGACTTAGCAACTGAACAGCAACAGCAAAGGAAAAATAAAAGTAAATACTCTTAAAGTTTTTTTTTTTCTTGTCTGAATGTTTATGTGCTGAGGAAAATGGACATTTATGCTTGAGATGTGTTTCAATACACTTAGTACAAGTAAATTGTAAAACTTCAAACACTCTTTAGACAAAAATAACACAGGTTCACAGACTCTTCTGAGAAATTTCTAAAGTTAAGTCTGAAACAACGGAACTTCTGAAAATGAATTAGCTAACTTTTGACATGTGTTATATTCATATTTTGGAGAAGGAAATGGCAACCCACTCCAGCATTCTTGCCTGGAGAATCCTGTGGATAGAGGAGCCTGGAGGGCTGCTGTCCATAGGGTCGCACAGAGTCGGACACGACTGAAGCGACTTAGCACGCATGTATGCTTTGGAGAAGGAAATGGCAACCCACTCCAGTGTTCCTGCCTGGAGAATCCCAGGGACAGAGGAGCCTGGTGGGCTGCCCTCTATGGGGTCGCACAGAGTCGGACATGACTGAAGCGACTTAGCAGCAGCAGCATATTCATATTTTAAGTTAATGATTTTTGAAAGCATAAGCTTTTACTTTAACATGCAGAGAAAACTATATTTATTTTCCTGAAATCAGACCATCTTATACTGGTAGTTGGTTGAATCTTTCACACAACAGAGCATCAGCGAATAGATGTTTTCCTAGACAAATTTGAGAAATAATATACTTCATTTTTACGTTACCTAAAACAAGAAAATTTTCAATTTTCACCCAGTCGCAAACATTATTCAAAACAAATTTCTCAATAAAAGGTAGGTTTAGGGAGATGTATAGTACTGAGTTCTGGCAGCCCAGCCTCTAGCAATCCACCACAGGCGAAAGGTGTCTTGGTCCTCTAAACCATCAAGGAAGGCCCAGGAAACTTCTGGTGGGATAGGCTGAGGGTTAAAGGTGATGAGGAAACATAAGCAAAATTGAATTAAATCAGAACTCGGAATTCCAGACTGACATGTTTCTGCTAAGCTACTCCAAGTTTTGAAGAAGTACGTGAAGAGTGAACTGCGAAAGAGCTGATAACCTGAACACATACTGCTTGTCATTAACATACTCTCCTTGTTAGAACAATGTGTCATCAAAGGTGCAAATTAACAAGAGAATTTCCAGCATTTTCCTTCATTTGCATACATCTTTCTTAACTTCAGGCTCAAGAGAGGTCAAAAGAGGTGTGGAGTCACATGCAGAACACCCTCACAGAATCTACTTTGGGGATTTTGAGATGGGGCAAAACGTGCTTTCTGCTCACAGACTCTCACCGAATCGGGCCCAGCAACCTCGTGACCACTTTCCTCGCAAGAGAATGGCCGGTCCACCCACCCCTGGTCACCTCGGCCTCAACTCAGCAGATCAGGGCCCGGAAACAGGGCGTGTGTCTCAGACTTCAGGCTGCGGGAGGAGGGCCGGGCGGAGTGTCCGCGTCCCACCGCAGGACCCGGATTGAGGGAGAGAGAAACAAGCTTGAATGGGACGGCAACTTGGAAGTGTTTTTAAGGTTTCCTGAAATGGGCAAATGCGCGCTTAAATTCATCCAGCTCGGGAGCTTTCGAGGGCATCCCATGCCTCCTGTGCCTGGAACGCCCACAGGACCCTGGCCGAGAGGGGGCGAAGGTGTCCCGACTCTAAGCCCGCCCGCCCGGGCACCAGGGCGGCGCCGCCCGCGGAGCGCAGGGCCGCAGGCGCCGGGCTCGGAGCCCTAGCGGCTGCGTCCGCAGCTCGTCACGCCGCGCCGGGGCGGGGGTGGGGCGGAGGAACTACCGGAGGTTCCAAACTTGGAGACCGCGCTCCGCACCCAGTCCCGCCGGCGCAGAGCTGCGGCTGCGGGGGCCGCGCGGCCCCTCCGGGTGGGGAGGGGGTGGGAAGGAGACAGGTGAGACCCGGCGCCCTCCCAGCGCCAGCCTTGCCCCCGCCGTCCTGCCCCGAGAGGGCACTCACCGGCTTTGCACGGGTCCTTGTAGTCCAGCGTCTCCGCCTCATCCTCTCCGTAGCCACCGAAAGTGTATTCATAGTCGAGGCCAGCGCAGACCCCTAGTTCCGCGCAGAGGACAGCCCCCGTGGCCGCCAGCCACGCGAGCATCCCCGGGGAAAGCCTCTCCAGCCCCATCTTCCTCTCGAGGAAGGGCACCGGTTCCTGTCCCCGCGGAAGGCTCCTCGGCGCGGCTGGCGCTCAGGTGTCCGGGGACATGGGGCGCCGCCGGGCGGAGAGAGGGCAGGGCGACCTGTCCCCCGGCGCGGGCGAGGTGGCGGGCGGGGGCAGGTAGGGAGCGGGTCCGGGCGGGCGCGCGGCCAGGCTGTCTCCCGGCGGCCGTTCTTTCAGCTACTCAACGGCTCGGCTGCCCCAGGCTCAGGTTCTCGGGCTCAGATCCCGCGTGCACCCCGCACCCGGACACGGTGCCGCTCTGGAAGGACAAGACCAGTCTTCACATCAGTGCGTCTGAGCTGAAAGTGGGGACCGCGGTCGCGGGTGGAGAGCATTCCTTTGCCGCCAGACCTTAAAAGCCGCAGAAGCAGCAAAGCAGGACTGAGAGAAGAGCTGAAGTGGGAGGATTTGGGGATGCACTGTTTGTCTCCCCCCCACCCCCCGGCTGTCTCTTTACCCTCTTCCTAACTTGAAAAAAAAAAAAAATCTTCACAGCATCTAACCCAATCACTTGCATCCTGCTTACTTATTCATACAATCAGGGTCAGGATCCGGGCCACAGCCTCCTCTCCGCCTCCTTTCGGTAGCCCCGTAGGAGCAGACAGACACGAGAGCGCCGAGAATTCCATTTGTAATTTACTAAAGATAAAAATGAATATATCATGCACTGCGTCCACGAACAGCAGTTAATAGATGATGTACGTGCCAGCCGAGAGCGCCAGACCGGGGGTGGGCCAGGGATGCTGACAACTTGGCTCAAACCTCCACTTCCTCCCCAACACAAGCAGTTTGCGTCTCCCCTTTGCCGCCTTTGCCTCGGTACAGCCCGAGGGGAGGAAAAATGGGCCTCCGCGACTGAGGTAAAGAAACTGACTGCTTTCAAAGTCCCACAACCAGCAAAGTTTTCCTAAGAACTGAGATCCTCAGAACTGCAGTTTAAAAAAAAAAAAAATCCAAAATCCAGTTACAGATTGCAGCAGCAGGAAACGCGAAGACCTAGCCAAGGGCTGCGCTGTGGCTCACGCGGGCTCAGGAAGGGAAGTTGGAAGGAACACTTGGGAAGCAAATTTTCTGTGACAGCTCTGGCGCCCATGCCCAGAGTTGCTCAGTATCCTCTGGCTTAAGTTTTACTTCGGAGGAGAGTGTGTAAAACCTGGCAGCAGGATTAGCGAGGTAAACCACATGTCAGCCTAGCAGACATAGGACAAACACAGGCTGTGGGAAATTGGGGAGAAAAAAAATCAGAGGAAATCTCTGCAAAGCGCCTGTTGTGAGCAATCCCTACATCTGCAAGTAGTTTCCAAAATAGGTGAGAAGACTTCTTCCCCAAATTTCCAAAGGGCACATGATTGGGAGCCTTCCCTTCTCCAACTAAATCTTGAACTATTACTTTCTCAGGGATTTGTAAAAAATCTGTTGCCTTTATATCTTAAGATTTAAATATCCCCCCTTTTCTGAGTTACCATTAACATACACGCTTCTCTAGAGGAAAATATGAAGATAACCACACCCATGTGTGTGTGCGCGCGCACACACACACACACACACACACTTTTGACAGGTAGACCCAGTCTTTGGTTAGGAGATTGGACTCTGTTTTATGCTTATTAAAGAAAAATTAGAGGCTAAACTTAGAAGAGCTATCAATTACTTCCAATTTAGAGTAAAAATGATGGGAGGATTGGGTAGAACTAAATGAGTCCATGTTCCTGACAAAACTGGGGTTTTCTCAAAAGCTGCTACAGTGATGGAACCTCTCCTCCATAGATCTCAATCTTCTCACCCCAGGTCATAGAACAGAGAACAGTTCTGGAAAGAACATGTTCGATAAGCAAGTAGAAGTATTTGGTTTTGAAATCTCTTGCTGAGTCATTCTCAAATTCTTTTACATTGAAAAATGTTTGCATAATTAATGGTGGTATTCCTCTAGTGCAAGGCTAAACAAGAATGTATTTTGCTTAGCCTATTTGAAAGCCCAGGAAATACAACTTTCCTTTAGAGGATCCTCTTGAACTGCTGACTCTCTACTCCCTGCTGCCAGACCTTTAAAATGTTCCTTGTTAATCTAAATGACTTACAAACATCTCCTTAGACTATCTAATCATATGTGAATTTGCAAAAGTTTTTACCTGGAGTTTGGCTAAGCATCACTTGCTGCTGCTGCTGCTAAGTCACTTCAGTCGTGTCCTACTCTGTGTGACCCCATAGACAGCAGCCCACCAGGCTCCCTCATCCCTGGGATTCTCCAGGCAAGAACACTGGAGTGGTTTGCCATTTCCTTCTCCAACGCATGAAAGTTACTTTGCAGTAATAATTGTTTCATTCATTTGTCCTGAATAAAATATTACCAGATAGGGACATCTGCCTATTATGTTTTCCTTAGAGAATTTATCATTGCTCAGTTTTACAATTTTATAAATTTGTAATCTGGAGTTAGAATGAGTCACATAGTAGAAGCTCAAAACAAAATATAGAAATGTTTCTTTATAGCTAAAATTTTTGCGGAGAATTCTTACTTAAATCACTATATCCTAGACCTCAAACCCCTGATTTATTTTTAAATATGTATTAAATCTAATTCTGTTTTTCATAATAAAATACCTACTTTTAAGTTTTATTTCTACAGTTACTATGATTGTAAACAAAAATAGATTTTGCTTTGCCCCTGAAAAATATAAACTGGTAAGAATTTCTAAGAAAACATATTAAAAAAGAATATGCAAGTGAGAAAGGAGTTGAGTGTTCTGTCAGAAGTACAAGCCATATATCTGTGCCTTATATGAATCCAGTCTCCTGGGAAGATAAAAGAGGAGACTGATCTTTTAGTAAGACATCGTAAAGAAACCTTGGCTTCTAACTGGCAGGTGCCTCTGACCACCCTTGACACTTGCAGCAGAATCCCATTGACCCCAGCAATCCTAGGGAGGAAGCCACCCAAAATAGCTGAAGTAATAGGTATTCTCTATGCCACTTGTCTATTTTGTGTGATATCACAGTAGTTAAACTTGTCTTGTAGACAACATCAGTTAGAAATGTCTATTTTCTAATCAAGTCAATTTATTATTAGCTAGTTGTGATTGTTGTTTGCTATGAAACCAAGTAATACATGAATATTTTCCCCTCATGTTCCTTGTCAAAAAGATAACTCAGATATATATGGAATAAAATGTGTTTCCCTCTCTCCCTTGGTTTCACCCCTGAGAACTGTGTCAACCCTCTAACTAAACAGTGTGCATATATTTTGGCTCCATGAAATTGGGAGGCACTGTATTTTATGGCGTTTAGCTACTCCAGACCTTTTAACTCTCCTTTTCACCCCATTCTTATGGGACCCTCTCCAGCACATGTAAGACTTATTTTACCTTCTTTCTTCTAAGGTTCTCTCTCTCAGCCTTGAGCAATTCTTCAAAGCATCTCTAGTTTTTAATTCAGAGTCCCAAATGCGACTGATGCTATGTGAAATCATTTTGGGTGATAAACTTAAAATATTTTTAAGATTTACACATGTGTGTATAATAGAAAAAATTACCAACAAATTTGCAGGGGCATATGCATATCTTATAGGCTTTCCCAGTGGCTCAGCAGTAAAGAATCCACCTGCAATGCAGGAGATGTAGTGTTCGATTCCTGGGTAGGGAAGATGCCCTGGAGGAGGAAATGGCAACCTGCTCCTGTATTGTTGCTGGGAAAATTCCATGGACAGAGGAGCCTGTTGGGCTACAGTCTGTAGGGTCGCAAAGAGCCAGCAACTGCACACACACATGCTGCTTAGATTTTAAAAGTTAGCTGCCTTATGAAATTAAGTGAATGATATAGGCAGCCCATGAAAGTTAGCTGATCTAATTCAGTTCCTGTGTCTGCCACCTGGATGCTGTTTATGGATAGGGGTACATAGGAGCTAAGGTCATTGCACCTGAACTGCAGTTTATTCCTTCTCTTACCTGCTTATCACGTGTGTGTGTTAAGAGGCTTCAGTCATGTCCAGCTCTGTGTGACCCAGTGGACTGTAGCCTGCCAGGGTCCTCTGTCCATGGGATTCTCTAGGAAAGAATACTGGAGTGGGTTGCCATGCCCTCCTCCAGGGGATCTTCCTGATCCAGGAACTGAACTAGTGCCCTGTACATCTCCTGCACTGGCAGGTGGGTTCTTTACCACTGGGACCCCCAGGAAGCCCTGCTTATGGCTCATTTTCATTTCTGGTAACACATTGCAAGAAGATTATATTTGGCCACAGCAATGGCATATATTTACTGTCAGCAGTTTTGGTTTGTTCTCATATGTAAGCATTATTTGCTGTAGAAATCTCAAGAAGAGCCACTAACTTGTATGTTCAGGAACCATGTATTATTACCTAATGAGATCTAGAAATTATAGTATTTTTTATTCAGGCATCCACTTTGCCCAAAGGAAAGAGAGGGAATGGAATGGTGTCAGAAGGGGTGATCTCATTTCCTACCTGGTGAGACTGATCGGTTTGTCAACCATGCATATTCAGTTGGGTAAAATCTATGCCTGTACTGCATCCTCACTGTTGTCCCCTGAGCACCTAGCTGGGAAGGTACAAGAGTGTCATTTAGAATTAGTCTCTCAATCTAAATTCCAGTTTTCTTCTTAATAGCTTGGTAACCTTGGACCCACACTTCTAATCTCATGTGCCTTCAGTTTCCTCATCCATAAAATGGATAATCTTATTATTTCATAATATTTCACAAAGTTGTTATAAGGATTATTAGTTCATATATGTGCTGTGCTAACTACTATAGAGAGCACTTTTGGTATATGTTTGCTGTAGTCATTGTAAATAAATTGTAGAAAAGTCAAACTATTTCTAGTTCTTCTAAACATATTATTTGTAAAGACAAAGTGACCCATTCACAGTTATGTTGGAGAGAAGCAGTGGACTAACTGATTAAAAACATAAACTTCATTAACAGAAGTTCTAAGTCTGACTTTACCACTGAGGAGCTGTTTGGCCTTGGGCAAGTTCCTTCTCTAGCTTCACTTTCCTGATTTTTGAAACAAGAATGAGATACCCAAAAGCACTGAGCTAAAGAATTAAGGAAGATTATACATATAATGTATTTTCTAGTAGGGGTAAATGCATTATAAAGAGTGGTTATTACTATTCGTTGGCCCTTTCCTAGTGATTTATGGGGAAGAAGATCATTTCCACTGTCAGACAAGAAATTCAGCACACACACAAACCTGGTTACAAACTAAATAAACTAGGACAGTTTTCGGAGAAGGCAATGGCACCCCACTCCAGTACTCTTGCCTGGAAAATCCCATGGACGGAGGAGCCTGGTGGGCTGCAGTCCATGGGGTCGCTAGGAGTCGTACATGACTGAGCGACTTCACTTTCACTTTTCACTTTCATGCATTGGAGAAGGAAATGGCAACCCACTCCAGTGTTCTTGCCTGGAGAATCTCAGGGACGGGGGAGCCTGGTAGGCTGCCGTCTGTGGGGTCGCACAGAGTCGGACACGACTGAGGCGACTTAGCAGCAGTAGCAGCAGCAGGACAGTTTTATTTGAAAATTTTCAATAATATAAAACCTATCACATTGAAATAAAAATTTAGGTGATGTTACTGGTGTTGCTTATAAGTCCCCCAGTTAATATATTTACTTCTGTGACTGAATGTTTCTCATCTAGCCATTTTCTGTCCCCTTGATTTAGCATACATGCTAATGGTCTAATATGCATATAGCATATGGTCTAATATGGTTGTATCTTCATATTGTGAGCATTATTTGAAGTAAAAATAAAATTTGTACATTTCATCCTACTTTTCTCATGAAGATTAGAAACCACACACTGAAGTTTTGCATAAAACATACTGTATACTGTCAACTCAGTGAGAATAACTTAAAAATAAAATAATGAAGTAGTACTAGCCTCTTGTGAGAAAGAAACTGTAAGGCATATTATCTGGATCAATCACTTGCAAACTTTTTTCTGATCCTCTGCTCCTTTGAAGACAAGGAATAATAGAATGTCTGAGTGAGTATATTACTGTCACCTCATAACCCCTTGTGGCTCAGCTGGTAAAGAATCCGCCTGCAATGCCGGAGACCTGGGTTCAATCCCTCGGTTGGGAAGATCCCCTGGAGAAGGGAAAGGCTACCCGCTCCAGTATTCTGGGCTGGAGAATTCCATTGTCCATGGGGTTGCAAAGAGTTGGACAAGACTGAACGACTTTCACATAACCTCTGACCCTCCAGTGAGTGCTTTAACTGGCACTTATTTGGGGGCCTGCAGTTCTGCTGATGCCATGGACTAGTGCTGGGCAGTGGAGAACTGCATGCGCGACAGAAGCCAAGAGCCAAGAGCCTCTAGCCCCTGTGAGAGCCCATTATTCCTGTGGCCTCTGGGGACACCTCACTTTGCAATGTTCCTTCATGACTCCCCAGATTATATCCTAGACGAAAGTGCCTACTCTACCTGCATCCAAGTCAGTGTTTCTCATCGAGACCACATCTTCTCTAGGCATGAATCCCATAAAGCATATGTTGTGCATGTACATATGTACTAGTGCAAAATAAAGTTTTAGCTGAGAAAGAGATTTGAGTCTATCCAATTAATATAGCAATCCAAGTGATATAGGTCATCACTGAAAATATTTAACACTGAAATAAATGTGAAAATTAATTTTAAAAATCTATACATTTAATATAAAAACAAAATTTAGGATTAGAAAGTGTCATTGAATCCTTGCTCTACTTATTAAATATTTTTGGACACATTCTTTCTTAGCTTGATTTTTCTCACCTTTAAAATGATTACTTGGTGTCGTTATCTTGTGATGCAGACACATCCTGTAAAATCACTTAGGCATGGAGCATGGCATTTGACAGGACATCCATGGCTACTGCAAGGACAGAGTAGGCACTTGTGTCCTCACCTTCCCCCACCCACAAATAACAAATATCTGTGAGATCACAGTCAAATCAGAGACCCTGAAAAGAAACTTGCGTTAAGTATTTACAACATGGTTGGGAAATACAAGCTATTCCTGCTACTGCTGCTAAGTCACTTCAGTCGTGTCTGACTCTGTGTGACCCCATAGACGGCAGCCCACCAGGCTCCCCCGTCCCTGGCATTCTCCAGGCAAGAACACTGGAGTGGGTTGCCATTTCCTTCTCCAGTGCATGAAAGTGAAAAGTGAAAGTGAAGTCGCTCAGTCGTGTCTGACCCTCCATGACCAGATATTCCTACGGAGGTAAAAAGAGAATCCAAAGGGAGTCTGGAAAGGAAGAATGCATATATTCATAACAGCACTCAGGGACTTTAAGCTTTATCTCTCCTTTCATCTCTATCTGTAAGCAACTAAATGTCTAAATAATAGTAATATCCCACAGCTAACCTGATTAATTTACCTTCTCACAATAAATTTCTGACAGCCTAGATTTATCAAAGCAAACATCTTTGAGTAAAATTGGAAAAATCATTTCTGGGTAGTTGGTTGGGATATATCAAGACTTATTTGACATCAATTTTTACGATGCATTGTAAAATCACCAAGTTATTTTATAACTTAACTCTATTCACAACTTGCAGCTGCACTTGAACACTGGTTTTTCCTGTGAATATTTCTAAACTCTCCATCATGCTCTGGGTCTGGTTTTGAGGCCAGGCCAGATTTATTTTGTAAGCTGCACTGCTCAGGTGGCAATAATTAATGACCTTGGCCTTCAGCTTCAGGCATGATAACTCACTTTGGATCACTTTTCCAACCACTAAAGCAACAGTTTTGCACTGTAAAACCAACCCCCAATCAATATGAATCATCTGAGGTGTGTTTATTTATATATTTATTACTTTTCATCTTTGAAGCCCTTTAACAACATTAACTGATGGCCCTTAAAATAAGCGATCATGGTTTGTTTGAAGCTAGCAATACCAGTTCTAAAACCCTAACATGCTGAACTGGCTACCACTCAGAGGAGACAATGTCCTTCACGTTTTACCTCTTCCTCACTTTCCAGAAAAAAAATTTTATTCAGACTTACACTATGTCTGACAACCAAAACTAAAAAGAAAAAAATATTTTCAATAGAGCAGAGCACAGCTGGGCCAAAAATATCAAATGTCTGCACCATGGATTCTAGTTTCTTCAGGTTAGTAGAGTGCTGAATTACTCACATTGCTTTCCCAGGGTATTGAGGAGAGCTGAGTTATCAAAAGCTAATCACTCAGACAAGGTTTTTTGAAAGCACTCCTTCAGTTCAGTTCAGTCGCTCAGTCGTGTCCGACTCTTTGCGACCCCGTGAATCGCAGCATGTCAGGCCTCCCTGCTGCTGCTGCTGCTGCTAAGTTGCTTCAGTCGTGTCCAACTCTGTGCGACTCCATAGACAGCAGCCCACCAGGCTCCGCTGTCCCTGGGATTCTCCAGGCAAGAACAGTGGAGTGGGTTGCCATTTCCTTCTCCAATGCATGAAAGTGAAACGTGAAAGTGAAGTCACTGAGTCGTGTCCAACTCTCAGCGACCCCATGGACTGCAGCCTACCAGGCTCCTCCGTCCATGGGATTTTCCAAGCAAGAGTACTGGAGTGGGGTGCCACTGCCTTCTCTGGCCAGGCCTCCCTGTCCATCGCCAGCTCCCGGAGTTCACTCAGACTCACATCCATCAAGTCAGTGATACCATCCAGCCATCTCATCCACTGTCGTCCCCTTCTCCTCCTGCCCCCAATCCCTCCCAGCATCAGAGTCTTTTCCAATGAGTCAACTCTTCGCATGAGGTGGCCAAAGTACTGGAGTTTCAGCTTCAGCATCATTCCCTCCAAAGAAATCCCAGGGCTGATCTCCAACCCTCAATTATCTAGCTATTTCAGATGAAAATGGGTGTGGTGCTTTCATTTTTTGCTACTGGAAAAATGCTGACATTTCTACATAATTTCCTCCTCCTACTTTAGTTGGAGTGTATTTGATAGAAAGTTATACTTAGTACATTCCAAATTACTATGACTGCTCTAAAAACACCGTTGGTGACTGAGGTCACAGTTCATTTGTAAGGCTGTGCTTAGTATTGAATCCTTTTAAGTACTCTGCAGTAACAAATATAGTGATTGCTATCCATTTTCTCTTTTTTGCTTTTATTCAGAAAGACAAGGAAAGTCTCCTCAACCATATAGGTTCCAACATCAAAATAAAAGTAATTAAAATGCTTTAATAATTTCAAAACAAATGAGTAATTACAATGCTTTAATAACTTTAAAATAACAACAGATTTAAATATCTCTTGAAACAGTAAAAATGAGCTATTCTCCTTTATTTTCTTAATATCTGAAAACAATTGCTATGAAAAATTGAAATTGCCATGTGTTTGACTTTAAAATCAGTGTAAAGCGTATGACTTTCTCTGTTGAAATTATCAGGCCACATGCAGAGAACCTGAACTGTTTGCTCTTAATTACTAGTAAAACCAGAAAACAATTTATATGTAGTAAGATCTTTTATTAGCCATTTTATTCTAATAACCCAGTATATAAATGCCTCAGTCCACAGGACATGCTCTCAAAGAATAAATAAAATGATCATAAAATAATAGCTCTTTGTATTTTTCTTTCAGTTGATGATCTTTATTATACAAAAACACTGTCAGAGCAGACCAGTTATTAAATTGTGTTCTTACCCACAAAACTTACTTGCCCCTAGCTAAATCTACATTTACTGTTTGGACCTGTTATTTGAGTTACTTTTAAAAAATACTTTCCCAAAATAATAAACATTAAAGTGCATAACGTGATGATAAATTTTCATTTAGCTCAAAAGAACTAATCTTTTTTTATATAAATTTAATTGAAAAGAACTAATCTTATTGCAAAATTAGTTGTTTCTTTCACATGTCAAGTTAGTACTATAGGCTAAAGTGATCAATTTTTGATCTGAAAGATTTTCTGTAGCTTTTGAATTTTTAATTTTTTAAATTGCTAATTTTGAATTTCAAACATGAAATCTGCTTTTCTCCAGTTGTCATGATGTGTTTTCCATAAGATCAATCCTTCAACCATGTCACTCATTTCTGTGTGCATTGTTTGAATGATTTCTCCATTTAAAAGTTCTCCTGAGGATTTATAATTTATGTTTGTACCACAATTGTGAGATATTTTTGAATATATTTTAAAAATAAGTGTTCTAGTTAATACAATGGGCAAAAAATCAAAACTATAAGCTCTGCATCAGAATTTGAATATTAAAAGTACAATATATGATGAAATTTGAAAATTAAGATCACAAGACGAACTGTGTTGAGTAAAGGACATGATGATATCACATCCTTTCCTAGCAACATGACTAAAACTCTTAAAGAGTTACTGAGTTTGTAAAAGTCAAATTTATAACATTGATTATGATTTAATTAAATGTGTCTGGCACCTCATAAAAGAAAGAAAATACAATAATAATCTAAGTCTTCCGATAGCCTTAACTACATTGATGTATTGCTCTGAAGAATGTAATACCAGTCCTTCAGATCTTGTTTTTCTGCCAAGTGTTCAAATGCCACATAGCATTGAAATTCTTAGTTTCAAAGACAGAAACAGTACAGGAGTTAGGCACTAATTGCCTTAATGTGTTTTAGTGTATGGTATTCTAATTGGCATGCTGTGTGAAGCATTACCCAGATTGTACAAAGAGGAGGCCTTATGCAGACCACATTTAGCAACTGTATCCCTGTTGGCTGGTCAGTTAATTTGACATCTGGCAACCTCTAGTGAGAACCAAAAGCTGTTAGCCAACATAAATTTCCTTGTCCAATCATAGTCCCTATAGAAACTACAGAAAAAGACAGAAAAGAATCTCAGCAAGAATATAATCTTTTTTTCTTTTTTTCAGATCACAGCATAAATTCAAGCCTGAGAGGATATATAGAAAAATGACCTCAATTTTTTTAGAAGTTTCATTGCAGTCAATTACTACTCTAAGAAAATTAAAATGTATACAAATAACAGGAAAAGTGGGAAAAGCTTAATGATAAGTATCAAACAAAAAAGAAAGTAAAATGACTTTTCTATATATTACAAATAAAACTGGACAGTTATTTGTTTTCAACAACTTTTTTTAATGAAGTGCTCAAAGTTTAGAATGATACAATTTTACTATATTTTGAATTAACCCTATAAAGCATAGTGTTAGTTCCTGAAATTAAGATATTAAATAATTAAGTGTATTTCAATGCCAAATGTAAATGTATAAATAAATACATAGTGTATGAATGAGAATATCATGGCCTTAACTCTCAAAGCACATAGCACAGCACTTGATATTCTGATAGATGTAGTTGTAACATCTATAACTTTTATAATGATGTCTAGTTGATTAAGATCAATGTATATTAACAGGATAACATAGGCATAGAAGGCTGAGTGACATATGGTCACACTCTGAATGAGTGGATGTCTCATCTAGTAGAGTGGATGTCAGGAATAATAATCAAATATGATAAATACCTTGTATGATAAACAAATGAAAGCTTATAGATGTTCCATTAAAAGTGATCATTTTGCTTTTGCACAGCAAAGGAAACTATAAATAGGTGAAAAGACAACCTTCAGAATGGGAGAAAATAATAGTAAATGAAACAATTGACAAAGCATTAATTTCCAAAGCGTATAAGCAGCTCATAACTCAATACCAGAAAAATGAACAATCCAATCCAAAAGCAGGCAAAAGAACTAAATAGGCATTTTTCCAAAGAAGACTTACGGAAGACTAACAAACACACGAAGAAATGCTCAACATCACTTATTATTAGAGAAATGCAAATCAAAACTACAATGAGATATCACCTCACACCAGTCAGAATGACCAGCATCCAAAAATCCACAGATAACTAGTGCTGGAGAGGATGTGGAGAAAAGGCAACACTCTTGCACTGCTGGTGGGAAAATTGAAACAGTCACTATAGAAGACAGTGTGGAGGTTCCTTACAAAATTAGGAATAAAACCACCATAAGACCCAGCAATACCACTTCTAGGCATTTATCCCAAGGAAACCAAAACTGAAAAAGACACATGTACCCTGATGTTCATTGCAGCACTGTTTACAATATCTTAGATGTGGACGCAACCTAGATATCCATCAATAGGTGAATGGATAAAGAAGCTGTGGTACATATATGCAATAGAATACTTAGTTCAGTTCAGTTCAGTCGCTCAGTCATGTCCACTCTTTGTGACCCCATGAACCACAGCATGTCAGGCCTCCCAGTCCATCACCAACTCCCAGAATTCACCCAAACCCATGTCCATCGAGTTGGTGATGCCATCCAACCATCTCATCCTCTTTCGTCCCCTTCTCCTCCTGCCCTCAATCTTTCCCAGGGTCAGGGTCTTTTCCAATGAGTCAGCTCTTCCCATCAGGTGGCCAAAGTATTGGAGTTTCAGCTTCAACATCAATCCTTCTAATGAACACCCAGGACTGATCTCTTTTACGATGGACTGGTTGGATCTCCTTGCAGTCCAAGGGACTCTCAAGAGTCTTCTCCACACCACAGTTCAAAACCATCAATTCTTTGGTGCTCAGCTTTCTTTATAGTCCAACTCTCACATCCATACATGACTACTGGAAAAACCATATCCTTGACTAGACGGACCATTGTTGGCAAAGTAATGTCTCTCCTTTTTAATATGCTGTTTAGGTTGGTCATAACTTTCCTTCCAAGGAGTAAATGTCATGTAATATCATGGCTGCAATCACCATCTCAGTTCAGTTCAGTTCACTTCATTCGCTCAGTCATGTCCAACTCTTTGCGACCCCATGAATTGCAGCACGCCAGGCCTCCCTGTTCATCACTAACTCCCAGAGTTCACTCAGACTCACGTCCATTGAGTCAGTGATGCCATCCAGCCATCTCATCCTCTGTTGTCCCCTTCTCCTCCTGCCCTCAATCCCTCCCAGCATCAGAGTCTTTTCCAATGAGTCAACTCTTCACATGAGGTGGCCAAAGTACTGGAGTTTCAGCTTTAGCAACATTCCTTCCAAAAAAATCCCAGGGCTGATCTCCTTCAGAATGGACTGGTTCGATCTCCTTGCAGTCCAAGGGACTCTCAAGAGTCTTCTCCAACACCACACTTCAAAAGCATCAATTCTTCGGCGCTCAGCTTTCTTCACAGTCCCTACTCAACCATAAAAGGGAACACATTTGAGTCAGTCCTAATGAGGTGGATGACCTAAAGCCTAATATAAAAAGTGAAGTAAGTCAGAAAGAGAAAAACAAATATCATTTACTAGTGCATATATATGAGATCTATCAAGATGATAGTGATGAACCTATTCATAGGGAAGCAATGAAAATGCAGACATAAAGAATAGACTTATGGACAAGGGCAGGGGATAGGAAGGAGAGGATGAGAATGGAGAGAGTAGCATGGAAGCATATACACTAACATATGTAAAGTAGTTAGCCAATGGAAATTTTCTGTATGACTCAGTGAACTCAAACTGGGGCTCTGTAATAACCCAGAGGAATGGGAAAGAGTGAGAGGTGGGAGGGAGTTTCAAGAGGGAGCGGACATATGTACACCTATGGTTAATTCTTGTTTATGTTTAACAGAAATTAAACCAATATTGTAAATCAATCATCAATCAATTAAAGATAAATAAATATAATTATTAAAGAAAAGGTGATTGCTTTCACTTTAGGGAATGAAGGGAGAGTGTTCATGGGGGTGTTTGACCTTAATAGAGAATATGAGGGAGAATGAAAGAGGAAAAAGCAAGCACCTCTCTGCTTTCTTTGGTGCTAAATCCTGTTTATCTTACTTGGCCTTATTTATAAAAATATTATCTCTTTACATCTTACATTGGGCAATAACCTTCTATTTTTTCTTATATTTCACATATATGTTATAACTTTCTATATTTTAATCTTTCTGTTATTAATAACAGTGAACATATTAATGCATTGTTTACCTCCGGGTATTTGGTATAAACAAAACACATTTCAAATGGGCTTTACACTTAACATTTATATATAGTTTTTCAATGTTTTGGAACTATAGTTGCTTTGGAAATTATAAAATTCATTCTCATTTAGAAAAACTGGGGTGCTCTGTATCTTCTTAGTGCTCTGTACCTCCTTAGTGCTCTAACATTTAAAAATGTTTCAAGAAATGTAAATTACATAAAAAATCCTTCTTTGAAAAAAGAGCAAGATTCTGTGATCAAATAAATATTTTCTTGATATATATTTTATATATTTATATTTTATCCATTTTATAAAATTTGTATCCTGTAGACTAAATAAGTATACTTAATTGGACCCAAACTTTTTCGGACAGTCTCTTAAGACTTAGGGTTATTCTTTCACATGTAAGTTTTCTGAGATTTGAGCATAAGAATAATTCTCATTATGTCCCATAGATTACATTGGATAAACTCTACCCAGAAAATAATGATGTATTTTATTTTTAAAACATTTAAAATGCTTTTTATTTTCTTCCCAGCTCTATTGAGTCATAATTGACATGCAGCACTGTGTAAGTCTGATGTGTGCAGCGTATTGATTTGATTTACATATCATGAAATGATGACCACAGTAATTTTAGGGAACAGTGATCACTCACACAGATATAAACTTAAAGAAATGGAAAAGAATATTTCTCCTTAGTGATGAAAACTCTTAGGATTTGCTCCCTTAGCAACTTTAATATATAACATAAAGCACTTTAACTATATTAATCATGCTGTAAGTTATACCCCTAGTATTTACTTATCTTACAGCTAGAAGTTTGTGCCTTTAGATTACCTTATCCAATTTACCCTACCCCACAACTGGCTGTGGTAACCACAAATCTGATCTCTTTTTCTGTCTGTTTATTTGTTATTGTGGTATAATTGACCTGTAACACTATGTTAGTTCCTGTTACACAATACAGTGATTTGATATTTCTATACATTTCAAAATGATTGTCATGATAAATCTAGCTGCCATCTGTTATTACACAAAAATATTGGATAACTGACTATAAAATATTTTCTCATTTAATCAGTTGAGAACAAAATTGCTTATATTTGGCCATATTGTGTGTTTGCTATAATTATTTTTTCTCTTCCTTTCTTTTAGGAAATAGCTGTTTAATTATGTTAGTCTAACTAGTTGTAGATCTATTGTTATGAATCTAGCCTCCTAAAATTCTTATAAATTGGTTTACAAATTAAAAAACATCATAAGAAAAAATAGGGGGCTTACATGAGATTTTCCCCCATCATAATTGGTAATACTGGGATAGTTTCAAATTGTGTGATTGGTAACATAGAACATGTAATTTTGAGAATGTAATTTCAATTAATTAATCAATGTATTGATAATTACACTAAAGAAATGTATGGAATGAGGTGACATAGCCAGAAAATTCATTTTAATTTTTAAGACAGTTAGCTTTTAGAATTTTTTAACGAAGCTTTGTTGTCATGGATTGTCAAATCATAGCAATTGAAATGTTCATAGGTCATGTACAACTTTTTCATTTCTAAAATAATTGAAGCTCTTGTTATCTTGGCGATACGATGAGTGTCAGGTGGCCAGTAAGATTCTTTGTTGTTGTGCTTAGCTTTCAGTCATGTCCGAATCTTTCTGACCCTATGGACTGTAGCCCGCCAGGATCCTCTGTTCATGCGGATTCTTCAGACAAGAATAATGGAGTGGGTTACCATGTCCTCCTCCAGGGGATCTTCCCAACCTAGGGATCGAACCCAGGTCTCCTGCATTGCAAGCAGATTCTTTGCCATCTGAGTCACCAGGGAAACCCAGTGAGACTCTTGGCTTAAATTCATTTAATTTAGGTTTAGTCTGAATTATCTCTTTCATTTTCTGATTTAGGCTTTGAGTTAGATGATTGAGTCTTCAGCTGGCTCACATTCTTTGAAGTGTTTGTGTCAGTGCTTTAGAAAATACTTGAGGTTCTTTTACGTCAGCCATTGGAAGCAGCATTGCTTAGCTATGTCTCCACAGACAAAAGGATATGGATAAAGGCAATTTAATTTCTTGCATTGGGTTGGCCAGATGATTCCGTCAGTTTTCAAGTAAAAATAAAAGACCCATTTTCATTTTCACAAAGAACTTTACTGAGCAACATACTCACTGTTTTGTTCCACTAACACTTTCTACCTTGTTTCTCAGAAAACATAATTCCATCTTCCCCAAACTTTTCATCTTTTTGAGCAAAGAAGGCACTGTTCCAGGTGCCTTTTACAGTCTTACACAGAATTGAATTTTATTTTAATTAAAAGAATTTTATAAAAATCAAATTAAATAGAAATTCAAAGGTGCAGTCTCTAGTGAATATGGCAGATGAATCAGAACTTCCTGCTCACACAGTTAACAGTTGTTGCCTGGTCATCAATGAAACATGCTGTCTTGTATTATCTTGATGTAAGATTATGCATTTTCTGCTGACTAATTCTAGACACTTTTTGCCAAATGCTGGTTTCAGTTGGTTTAACTGGGAGCAGTACTTGTTGGAATTAATCATTTGATTTTCCAGAAGGAGCTCATAAATAGAGGACTCCCTTCCAATCCCACCATATACACATCACCTTCTTTGGATGAAAAACAACCGTGCCTTCTTTGCTCAAAAAGATGAAAAGTTTGGGGAAGATGGAATTATGAAGTTTGGTGCGGTTGGTAACGGTTCATTTCACTTGCTCCATGATCTCTAACACTCCATATTATTGTACAGTATCCTCTTTTCATCACCTGTCACAATTTGTTTTAAAAGTCAAATGTTTTCATTACATTTAAGTAGAGAATTGCATGTGGAAACATGGTCAAGAAGGTTTTTTTTTTCCTTTACTTTATATGAAACCCAAACATCAAAGCAATTAACAGAACCAAGATAGTACAAATTAATTTCAGTACTTTGGATATTTTGAGTATGTCAGTTATTTTCTGCATGGCATAACATTGATTGTTCTCAATTAATGTCTTGATTTGATCACTCTCAGCTTCAATTGGTCTACCCAAACATGGAGCATCATCCAGTGAAAAATCTCCAGCATAAAACTTCACAAATAATTTTTGGCATGCTCAATCAGTCCCAGTGCCTTCCCTACTCACTGCATAAATCTTTATTTTTGGGTTTCAGTTGCATTTTTACCTTTCTTGAAAACATTTGGATCACTCTCCTTATACTTTCTTGCCCATTATCTTACACCATCCACAGGTAGGGGCACTCAGAAGAAATTAGTAATGCATTACTTGAATATTCAAAGATCATATATATGTTAGAATTTGTTGCTGGTGGTGTTGAGTAAAACATTAATTTTTAATTTATAAGTTACATGCTAGGTAGCCTATCTATCTTTGTGATATTTTAATCATCTACTTTGTTGGTTAGCTGAATTAAAAGGTGCACTCATTTTGGGGATGGCAGTTAAGTTGGAGGAAGATTTGCTTCTTTCTTGGGAAAGGAGTACATCAAGGATGTATATTGTCACCCTGTTTATTTAAATTATATGCACAGTACATCATGCAAAATGCCAGGTTAGAAGGCGCACACACTGGAATCAAGATTGCCAGGAGAAATATCAGTAACCTCAGATATGCAGAAGACTTCACACTTATGGCAGAAAGTGAAGAAAAACTGAAGAGCCTCCTGATGAAAGTGAAAGAGAAGAGTGAAAAAGTAGGCTTAAAATTCAAAATTCAGAAAACTAATATCATCACATTTGGTCCCATCACTTCATGGCAAGTAGATGGGAAAACAATGGAAACAGCAAGACTTTATTTTTCTGGGTTCCAAAAGCACTGCAGACGGTGACTGCAGCCATGAAATTAAAAGATGCTTGCTCCTTGGAAGAAAAGCTATGATCAAACTAGATGGCATATTAAAAAGGAGAGACATTACTTTGCTGACAAAGGTCCATCTAGTCAAAGTTATGGTTTTTCCACAGTCGTGTATGGATGTGAGAGTTGGACTATAAAGAAAGCTGAGCCCTGAAGAATTAATGGTTTTGAACTGTGGTGTTGGAAAAGACTCTTAAGAGTCCCTTGGACTGTGAGGAGACCCAGTCCATCAATTCTAAAGGAAATCAGTCCTGAATATTCATTGGAAGTACTGATGCTGAAGCTCCAATACTTTGGCCACCTGAAAAAACTGAATCATTTGAAAAGACCATGATGCTGGGAAAGATTAAAGGTGGGAAGAGAAGGGGATGACAGAGGATGAGATGGTTGGATGGCACTACTGACTCAATGGACATGAGTTTGAGCAAGCTCTGGGAGTTGGTGATGGACAGGGAAGTCTGGGGTGCTGCAGTCCATGGAATGGCAAAGAGTTGAACGTGACCGAGCAACTGAACTGAAACTGTCAGCCATTCCAATGAGCATTGACTGTATTTTCTGTATCAATACTCAGTCTGCTGTAAGATAAATCATATGTTCAGACCTTTCTGAATGCTTAGATGATAGTTTTCATCCCTGAGATTTATGGGCTTTCCCCACTAACATTTACGAGTATTTTTGAGTGCTGCATGCTCTAAACGTTGGAGCAACAAACTAAAAAATATAAAGATTCTAATCTCTGCTCAGCTGACTTTTTCATTTAAAAAAAACTTTTCCAAATGTTGCATTGGTACAAAGACAAGAGTGACTTTTCCATTAGTAGAAGTTCCTTTGTAGAAAGATGATATTCAATCTTCTGAGATACTTGATTCTTTCATGGATACTCAGATTTTTACTGTATCTTTAATCAAACTTGACAATTTCATTTTTCTTAGAACATTATGACCTCTGTTTCATTTGTTTAAGATTTTAAAATTTATAAACACCTATATAAACACAGTTTTATTATGATTTTCTAGATTTTTATTATATAGTTTTCATGTTGTTTTTATTTTCAATTTTATACTTTTCCAGTTTAGATTTTATTTATTAGATTGATCAAAAAGATTTTTTAGTTAATTTATGTTTTTCTTATTGATTTCTTTTACACTTCATACTCATTATATTGAAGTTGGTTTTTAAAAAGTGTTAAAAATTCTCAGCATCTCTATTTCTATTTTAAGCAAAATTGTGTGCATAGCCAAAATTCTATTTTAAGCAAAAATAAATTTAATGGAATTGCACACTTAGGGAGATCTTGGAAGTTTGAAAAAGCAAGCTGTTTTCTGATCCATCAGGAATAACCCAAGAAAACCATAGAACCAGCCTGTAGGGGAGGTTTCATATTTATACAATCAGAAAGAGAAAAATTGGGATGGATGTCACTGCTAGAAATGTTGACTTCATGATGCACTCCTTAACTTTGATCTAGGAATCAGCAAGTCACCACCACCACATCTATTTTTGATTCAGAAAACCCAACTTCTCTACCACAGTGTCTACCAGAAAAAACTGTAATAGGAAACTACTTCTCCCCATTTTCACCATTTAGAGCTCTGCTACCCAACATGGCAGTTATTAGATAATTCTGTTGCTAAATATTTGATGCATAGTTAGTTCACATGGAGATGTGCTCTAAGTTTAAAATACAAACAAGATTTCAAAGACTAAATGGGAAAAAATGTAAAATATTGTAGCTTTTAAATATTGATTATATGTTGCAAAAACAATATTGAATATATTGGGTAAAGTCAAATGCATTATTAAAAATTAATTTCATTTGTTTCTTTTTACTTTTTGTGATGTGCCTACTAGAAGAGTTAGCAAAGTATATGTGGCTCAGATTAAATTTCTGTTGAAAACAAACTCACAAGCGTGTGCTCTTGGAGGAACCAATCTCAAATCCAAAATTCTAGTTGTGAGGAAGTCATGTAAAAGTAGGTTTTAGCTTCCCAGTTCCTGTCATTCTCAAAGCCACCCTGATTGAAAGTTGAAAGGTATATTCAGCAAGTTAAGGCATTATATCTTTCACATGAAGTATTTTTAGTGAAGAACTTAGGCAATATCTCATGGTTTAAAATTTATTTTTCTCATTGTAATGCTTTCAGATACTATGTAGCTTTATTCTAATTTCATTAAATTTCACTTGAAAATTAATTAGAAGATTTATGTCTTTAATTTCCAGTTTATTTTTATTTCCTTTTATTTTTTAATACTGTGGTCAAAGAAAGTGATCTTGCACATTTTTTTGCTGTTTGTTGTTGTTCAGTCATCCAGTCTTGTCCTACTCTTTGCAACCCCATGGACTACCAGGCCTCTCTGTCCCTCACCATCTCCCGAGGTTTGCCCACGTTCATGGCCATTGCACTGGAGATGCCATCCAGCCATCTCATCCTCTGATGCCTTCTTCTCCTTCTGCCCTCAATCTTTTCCAGCATCAGGGTTTTTTCCAATGAGTCAGCTGTTTGCATCAGCTTCAGCACCAGTCCTTCCAATGAGTGTTCAGGACTGACTTCCCTTAAGATTGACTGGTTTTATCTCCTTGTTGTCTAAGGGACTCTCAGGAGTTTTCTCCAGTACCACAGTTTGAAGGCATCAGATCTTTAGCGCTCTGCCTTCTTTATGGTCTTTTTGCTGTTAGGAATGTGTTAAGATTTTGTGTGCCTGGCCAAAATAAAACTGCTTTGCAAAAGCCCCATAGGCTTGGAAAAGGATCAGGTTTTGTCTTTTGTAACATGACACTAATTAGGATGTGTTAATCTTTTTATTTGTATTAGTTAAAATGTCACTCCCTTGATTTTGTTTTGTTATTGTTATTGTATTTTAAGCACAGATCTTGTAAAACAGGAATGTTTAAAAGTCCCCAATTTTGCTGAAACTGACAGAACTAAGAGATGAAGTAAAACATTTAACAAAAGAGAAAAACATAGGCTAGTATGAGATATGTGTAATCTTAGAGGTAAAAACAAGAACCGTGAAAAGTTCAGTGTGAGGAACCGTTTCGCCTGGGGCTTTGAAGAAAGATACAATATAGAATAAGACATTTTATGTGACTCTTTATATATGAATAGGACTGGGGTTATAGAAGAGAGACAGAGATTATATCCCATGGAAACAAATTACCTAAGGTTGGTCTTGTGATGATACAGTAAATGTTGTTAAAGCTAATGGAAGATTGTTAACATTATAAGCAATGAGGAAACATTCAAGATTTTGAGAAACAGAGAGGCATAATAGAGTTGATGTTTTTGTTAGAGATGTGGAGGAATATATTGCCACGGTTTGTATCAGTCATGAGAGAGAAAATGTTAGCCCACTAAATGGAATATAAATTACTCCACTAAGTAAATGTATTAATAGGAAGGAAATATTCATAGAACTTGGTGAAGGAGATGAAATTTTCTCAGGAGAAAATGATAGTGTAAGGAAAAGGAGAGTCAATCCCTACACAAACAGTTTTACCAGAATGACCAGAGATATTAGAAACAGGAATAAAAAGATTGGGAAAGATGTGTTAACTCCCCAGTTTACATCAAGGGATTAAATTTGATAGACAGTGCCTAAAGAACTATGGATGGAGGTTTGTAACATTGTATAGGAGTTGGTAATCAAAATCATCCCCAAGAAAAAGAAATGCAAAAAGGTAAAAGGGTTGTCTGAGTAGGCCTTACAAATAGCTGAGAAAAGAAGAGAAATGAAAGCCAAAGGAGGAAAGAGAAAATGTATCAGTAGTGAATGCAGAGTTTCAAAGCATAGCAAGGAGAGATGAGAAAGCCTTCCTCGGGGATCAATGCAGAGAAACAGAAGAAAAGAGTAGAATGGGGAAATTAGAGATCTCTTCTAGAAAATCAGAGATACCAAGGGAACATTTCATGCAAAGATGGACAAAATAGAGGACAGAAACAGTATAAACCTAACAGAAGTAGAAGATATTAAGAAGAGGTGGCAAGAATACAGAGAAGAATTGTATAAAAAAAAAAGACAAAGATCTGGATAACCATGAGGTGTGATAACTCACCTAGACCAGGCATCCTGGAGAGAGAGGTCACGTGGGCCTTAGGAAGCATCACTATGAACAAAACTAGTGGAGGTGATGATATTCGAGCTGAGCTATTTTGAATCCTAAAATATGATGTTGTGAAAGTGTTACACTCAATATACCAGCAAATTTGGAAAACTCAGCAGTGGTCACAGGACTGGAAAGGTCAGTTTTAATTTAAATCCCAAAGAAGGGTAATGCCAAAAAATGTTCAAACTACCACATAATTGCACTCATTTCACATTCTAGCAAAGTAATATTCAAACCCTTCAAGTTACACTTCAAGTACAGGAACTGAGAACTTCCAGATGTACAAGCTGGATTTAGAAAAGGCAGAGGAACCAGATATCAAATTGTCAACTTTCATTGGATCATAGATAAAGCACGAGAGTTCCAGAAAAAAAGTCTGTTTCATTGCTGATGCCTTTAATGTGTTCACTGCTAAAACCGTTGACTGTGGATCACAACAAACTGGATCACAACAAATTGGAAAATTCTTCAAGAGACGGGAACACCAGACCACCTTACCTGTCTCCTGAAAAAACTATGTCGGTCAGGAAGCAACAGTTAGAAGCAGGAATGGAGCTGATTGGCTCAAAATCGGGAAAGGAGCACATAAAGGCTGATATCACCCTGCTTATTTAACTCTTATGCAGAGTACATCATGTGAAATGCCAGGCTGGATGAAGCACAGCCACAAGCTGGAGTCAAGATTTCCAGGAAAAATATCAACAACCTCGGATATGAAGATGACACCACCTAACGGCAGAAAGTGAAGAGGAAATAAACAGTTCCTTGAGGAAAGTGAAATGTTCCCTTGGTATCTCTAATTTTCTTTAAGAGATCTCTAGTCTTTCCCATTCTGTTGTTTGCCTCTATTTATTTGCATTGAGAAGATGGGCTCAATAAAGGACAGAAATGGTCTGGACATAACAGAAGCAGAAGATATTAAGAAGAGGTGGCAAGAATACACAGAAGAACTATACAGAAAAGATCTTCATGACCCAGATAATCACGATGGTGTGATCACTCATCTAGAGCCAGACATCTTGGAATGTGAAGTCAAGTGGACCTTAGAAAGCATCACTACGAACAAAACTAGTGCAGGTGATGGAATTCCAGTTGAGCTACTTCAAATCCTGGAAGATGATGCTGTGAAAGTGCTGCACTCAATATGCCATCAAATTTGGAAAACTCAGCAGTGGCCACAGGACTGGAAAAAGTCCATTTTCATTCCAATCCCAAAGAAAGACAATGCCAAAGAATGCTCAAACTACTGCACAATTACACTCATCTCACATGCTAGTAAAGTAATGCTCAAAATTCTCCAAGCCAGGCTTCAGCAATAGGTGAACCATGAAATTCCAGATGTTCAAGCTGGTTTTAGAAGAGGAACCAGAGAACAAATTGCCAACATCTGGTGGATCAGATCAAAAAAGCAAGAGAGTTCCAGAAAAACATGTATTCCTGCTTTATTGACCTTGACAAAGTCTTTTACTGTGTGGATCACAATAAACTGTGGAAAATTCTGAAATAGATGGGAATACCAGACCATCTGACCTGCCTCTTGAGAAACCTATATGCAGTTCAGGAAGCAACAGTTAGAACTGGACATGGAACAACAGACTGGTTCCAAATAGGAAAAGGAGTATGTCAAGGCTGTATATTGTCACCCTGCATATTTAACTTATATGCAGAGTACGTCATGAGAAACACTGGGCTGGAAGAAGCAAAAGCTGGAATTAAGATTGCCGGGAGAAATATCAATAACCTCAGATATTCAGAAGACACCATCCTTACGGCAGAAAGTGAAGCCTCTTGTTGAGAGTGAAAGAGGAGAGTGAAACAGTTGACTTAAAGCTCAACATTCAGAAAACTAAGATCATGGCATCCGGTCCCATCACTTCATGGGAAATAGATAGGGAAACAGTGGAAACAGTGTCAGACTTTATTTTTTTGGGCTCCAAAATCACTGCCGATTGTGACTATAGCCATGAAATTAAAAGATGCTTAATCCTTGGAAGGAAAGTTATGACCAACCTAGATAGCATGCTGAAAAGCAGAGACATTACTTTGCCAACAAATATCGGTCTAGTCAAGGCTATGGTTTTTCCAGTAGTCATGTATGGATGTGAGAGTTGGACTGTGAAGAAAGTTGAGCGCCGAAGAATTGATGCTTTTGAACTGTGGTGTTGGAGAAGATTCTTGAGAGTCCCTTGGACTGCAAGGAGATCCAATCAGTCCATTCTGAAGGAGATCAGCCCTGGGATTTCTTTGGAGGGAATGATGCTAAAGCTGAAACTCCAGTACTTTGGCCACCTCATGCGAAGAGTTGACTCATTGGAAAAGACTCTGATGCTGGGAGGGATTGGGGGCAGGAGGAGAAGGGGACGACAGAGGATGAGATTGCTGGAAGGCATCACTGACACAATGGATGTGAGTCTGAGTGAACTCTGGGAATTGATGATGGACAAGGAGGCCTGGCGTGCTGTGATTCATGGGGTCGCAAACAGCAGGACATGACTGAGTGACTGAACTGAACTGAACTGAGGAAAGTGAAAGAGTGAAAAAGGTGGCTTAAAATTTAACATACCAGAAACTAAGATCATGGCATCTGGTCCCATCACTTCATTGGATGGGGAAGCAATGGCAACAGTAAGTCAGTCAGTTTAGTAGCTCAGTCATGTCCGACTCTTTGTGACCCCATGGACTGCAACACAAAGGCTCCCCTGTCCATCACCAACTCCTGGAGCTTGCTCAAACTCATGTCCATGGAGTCAGTGATGCCATCCAGCCATCTCATCCTCTGGCATCTCCTTCTGCTCCTGCCTTCAATCTTTCCCAGCATCAGGGTCTTTTCAAATCAGTCAGTCCTTCACATCAGCTGGCCAAAGTAGTGGAGTTTCAGCTTCAGCATCAGTCCCTCCAATGAATATTCAGGACTGGTTTCCTTTAGGATTTACTGATTGGATCTCCTTGCAGTCCAAGGAACTCTCAAGAGTCTTCTCCAAAACCATTAATTCTTCAGCATTCACCTATCTTTATAGTCCCTCACATCCATACATGACTACTGGAAAAACCATAGTTTTGACTAGATGGACCTTTGTTGGCAAAGTAATGTCTCTGCTTTTTAATATGCTGTCTAGGTTGGTCGTAACTTTTCTTCAAAGGAGCAAGCATGCTTTAATTTCAAGGCTGCTGTCACCATCTGCAGTGATTTTGGAGCCCAGAAAAAATGAAGTATTTCACTGTGTTCATTGTTTCCCTGTCTATTTGCCACAAGTGATGGGGCCAGGTGCCATGATCTTAGTTTTCTGAGCGTTGAGTTTTAAGCCTACTTTTTTCACACTCATCTTTCACTTTCATCAAGAGGCTCTTTAGTTTTTCTTCAATTTCTGCCATAAGTGTGGTCTCATCTGTGTATCTGAAGTTACTGATATTTCTCCCAGCACTTTTGATTCCAGCTTTTGCTTCATCCAGGCCAGCATGAAGGAGAGATATGCCCATTTGAATGTAGAGTTCCAAACAATAGCAAGGAGAGATAAGAAACCTTCCTCAGATATCAATGCAAAGAAAGAGAAAATAATGGAATGGGAAAGACTAGAGATCTCTTCAAGAAAATTAGAGATACCAAGGGAAATTTTCATACAAAGATGGACACAATAAAAACGGAAATAGTATGGACCTAACAGAAGTAGAAAATATTAAGAAGAGGTGGCAAGAATACACAGAAGACCTATATAAAAAAGATCCTCACCACCCAGATAATCATGATGATGTGATCACTCACCTAGAGCCAGACTTCTGGGAATGCAAAGTCAAGTGGGCCTTAGGAAGCATCATTATAAACAAAGCTAGTGAGATTGATGGAATTTCAGTTGAGCTATTTCAAATGCTAAAAGATGATGCTGTGAGAGTGCTACACTCAATATGCCAACAAATTTGGAAAACTCAGCAGTGGCCACAGGACTAGAAATGGCCAGTGTTCATTCCAATCCCAAAGAAAGGCAATGCCAAAGAATGCTCAGACTACTGCACAGTTGCACTCATCTCACACGCTAGCAAGGTAATGCTCAAAATTCTCCAAGATAGGCTTCAACAGTACGTGAACCATGAAATGCCAGATGTTCAAGCTGGATTTATAAAAGGCAGAAGAACCAGAGATCAAATTGCCAACATCTGCTGGATCATTCAAAAAGCAAGAGTGTTCCAGAAAATCATCTGCTTCTACCTTATTGACTATGCCAAAGCCTTTGACTGTGTGGATCACAACAAACTGTAGAAAGTTCTGAAAGAGATGGGAACACCAGACCATCTGACCTGCCTCTAGAGAAATCTGTATACAAGTCAAGAAGCAATAGCTTGAATTGGACATGGGAAAAAAGACTGGTTCCAAATCAGGAAAGGAGTGTGTGAAGGCTGTATATTGTCACACTGATTATTTAACTTATATACAGAGTACATCATGAGAAACCCTGGACTGTATGAAGCACAAGGTGGAATCAAGATTGCCGGTCAAAATATCAATAACCTCAGTAATGCAGATGACACCACACTTATGGCAGAAAACAAAGAAGAACTAAAGAGGCTCTTGATGAAAGTGAAAGAGGAGAGTGAAAAAGTAGCCTTAAATCATATATGAAATGAATCGCCAGTCCAGGTTAGATGCATGATACAGGATGCTTGGGGCTGGTGCACTGGGATGACCCAGAGGGATGGTACAGGAAGGGAGGTGGGAGGGGGGTTCAGGATGGGGAACACGTGTACACCCATGGCGGATTCATGTTGATGTATGGCAAAACCAATACAATATTGTAAAGTAATTAGCCTCCAATTAAAATAAATAAATTTATATTTTAAAAAAAAACCCTCAACATTCAGAAAACTCAGATCATGGCACTTGGTCCCATCAGTTTATGACATGTACATGGGGAAACAGTGGAAACAGTGGTTGACTTTATTTTTCTGGGCTCCAAAATCACTGCAGATGGTGACTGCACTCATGAAATTAAAAGACGCTTGTTCTTTGGAATAAAACTTATGACCAAACTGGACAATATATTAAAAATCAGAGACATTACTTTGCCAACAAATGTCTGTCTAGTCAAGGCTATGGTTTTTCAATTGTCATGTATGCATGTGAGAGTTGGACTATAAAGAAAGCTGACCACTGAAGAATTGATGCTTTTGAACTGTGGTGTTGGAGAAGACTCTTGAGAGTCCCTTGGACAGCAAGGAGATCCAACTAGTCCATCCTAAAAGAAATCAGTCCTGAATATTCATTGTAACGACTGATGCTGAAGCTGAAACTCCAATACTTTGGCCACCTGATGGGAAGAACTGACTGATTTGAAAAGACCCTGATGCTGGAAAGATTGAAGGCAGGAGGAGAAGGGGATGACAGAGGATGAAATGGTTGGATGGCATCACTGACTCAATGGGCATGAGTTTGAGTAAACTCCAGGAGTTGGTGATGGACAGGGAGGCCTCGTGTGCTCCAATCCATGGGGTCACAAAGAGTCAGAGACGACTGAGCAACTGAACAGAACTGAACATATAAGTTAAATAGGCAGGTTGACAATACACAGCCTTGACATACTCTGCCCAACTGGGAACCAGTCTGTTGTTCCGTGTCCATTTCTAACTGTTGCTTCTTGACCAGCATATATATTTCCCTGGAGGCAAGTTAGGTGGTCTGGTGTTTCTAACTCTTTAAGAATTTTCCACAGTCTGTTGTGATGCACACAGACAAAGGCTTTGGCATAGTCAATAAAGCAGAAATAGATGTTTTTGTGGAACTCTCTTGTGTTTTCAGTTGTCCATGTATGTTGGCAATTTGATTTCTCATTCTGACTTTTCTAAATCTAGCTTGAACTTCCGGAAGTTCACCATTCACATACTGTTGAAGCCAGGCTTGAGAATTTTGAGCATTACTTTGCTAGCATGTGAGATGAGTGCAATTATGCAGTAGTTTGAACATTCTTTGGCATTGCTTTTCTTTGGGATTAGAATGAAAACGGACTTTTTCCAGTCCTGTGGCCACTGCTGAGCTTTCTAAATTTGCTGGCATATTGAGTGTAACACTTTCACAGCATCATCTTTTAGGATTTGAAAAATAGCTCAACTGGAATTCCATCACTTCCACTAGCTTTGTTTGTAATGATGCTTCCTAAGGCCCACTTGCCTTCAATTCCAGGATTCTGGCTCTATATGAGTGATCACAGCATTGTGGTTATTGGGTTATGCAGATCATTTTTGTATAGTTGTTCTGTATTCTTGCATGAGACCTTTTGAAGGAGGTCACTGTTATCTTCATCACCTCCACCGTAGTTTGGCCTCAGGTCAAAGGAGAGGGGACACAGCCCTGTCCATCAACCAAAAATTGGATTAAAGATTTACTCAGTATGGCCACACCCATCAGAACAAGACCCAGTTTCCTCCACAGTCAGTCTCTTCCATCAGGAAGCTTCCATAAGCCTCTTAACCTTATCCTTCAGAGGGCAGACTAAATTAAAACCACAATCACAGAAAACAAGTTAAACTGATCACATGGACCACAGCCTTGTCTAACTAAATTGTGAATTATGCCATGTAAGGCCACCCAAGATAGACGGGTCATCGTGGAGAGTATGACAAAACATGGTCCACTGGAGAAGAGAATTGCAAACCACTTCAACATTCTTGCCTTGAGAACACCGTAAACAGTATGAAAAGGCAAAAAGATATGAGAAACCTAGACAGAGTATTCAAAAGCAGAGACATTCCTTTGCTGACAAAGGTCTGTCTAGTCAAAGTTATGGTTTTTTCCAGTAGTCATGTACAGATATGAGAATTGGACCATCAAGAAGGCCGAGCACTGAAGAATAGATGGTTTCAAACCATGATGTTGGAGAAAATTTTGGGGAGTACCTTGGGCTGTAAGATCAAACCAGTCAATCCTAAAGGAAATCAATCCTGAATATTCACTGGAATGACTGATGCTGAAGCTGAAGCTCCAATACTTAGGTCATCTGATGCAAAAAGCCAACTCATTGGAAAAGACCTTGAGGCTGGGAAAGATTGAAGTCAGGAAAAGATGGGGACAACAGAGGACAAGATGATTGAATGGCATCACTGACTCAATGGACATGAATTTGAGCAAACTCCAGGACATGGTGAAGAACAGGCAAACCAGGATGCTTCAGTCCATGGAGTTGCAAAGAACTGGAGATGACTGAGTGACTGAACAACAACAAGAAGTTATATCTCTGTGCTCAAGTCTCATGTATTCAATTGCCATTCTTTGTCTGGTTACTTCTTATTCAGTTGAAATTCAACACTTCCAAGTTAATTTCTTCACTCAAATTGGTCTTTCCATCCTATACTTTACCCCACACGATAGCCATATTTCTCATCTTGGTGAGTTTTCTGTCTTATATATTAAAATTTCCTTGAAAATATTTCCTTAATAGCTACATAATATTCTACCTCATGGAAGTAGGAAAATCACCTTCCTGATTTCTCAATTGTTGAACATTAAGACAATGCCCAATTTTGTGTTGCTTCAGTAAATGTACTACTGTATTAATATCTTAAGCTAGTTTTGTAATTTTCTTAGAATATGTTTCTTAGCACAATTCCATAAGATAAAAGCATATAGTGAAATTAATGTCAAAAAGTATGATAATTAATCTCATACACTATCTTTTCAGAGGGATTTACTATGTTAATATTCTATCAGCAATATATGAGATTGTGTATTCTTAACATATACACTCTCATATACCTACTCAATACCTACTCAGTACTGAATTTAGTCTATTTTTCATCTTTGACAACTTTAATTTACAAAAAATATAACATTAACTAGAATTTATCTGATTATATACTAGTGATGTTGAACAATTTTTCTTTTATCTATTCAGTTCAGTTCAGTTCAGTTCAGTCGCTCAGTCGTGCCCAACTCTTTGCAACCCTATGAATTGCAGCACACCAGGCCTCCCTGTCCATCACCAACACCCAGAGTTCACTTAGACTCACATCCATCGAGTCAGTGATACCATCCAGCCGTCTCATCCTCTGTCGTCCCCTTCTCCTCCTGCCCTCAATCCCTCCCAGCATCAGAGTCTTTTCCAATGAGTCAACTCTTCACATGAGGTGGCCAAAGTACTGGAGTTTCAGCTTTAGCATCATTCCCTCCAAAGAAATCCCAGGGCTGATCTCCTTCAGAATGGACTGATTGGATCTCCTTGCAGTCCAAGGGACTCTCAAGAGTCTTCTCCAACACCACAGTTCAAAAGCATCAATTCTTTGGCGCTCAGCTTACTTCACAGTCCAACTCTCACATCCATACATGACTCCTGGAAAAACTATAGCCTTGACTAGATGGACCTTAGTCGTTAAAGTAATGTCTCTGCTTTTGAATATGCTATTTAGGTTGGTCATAACTTTTCTTCCAAGGAGTAAGTGTCTTTTAATTTAATGGCTGCAGTCACCATCTGCAGTGATTTTGGAGCCCCCCAAAATAAAGTCTGACATTGTTTCCACTGTTTCCCCATCTACTTCCCAGTGTATTATTTTTTCTGAAAATGACCTTTTTACAATCTTTGCATAGTTTTCAATTGGCCATTTTGGACTTTCCTTATAAGTTTTTGTTTTTTATAATCACTGTAAACCTTTTGCTAAATTTTGATATTTTCTTTTTAATATATATGACATTTATGACACATAGAAATTTCTACTTCAGATGGGGGCTTAATTCAATCACTCTTTACTTTTTTATTTCATTTTGTTTTATAATATTTTCATTCATATCTAATGATAGCTCAGACGTAAAGGATCTTCTTGCAATCATGGAGACACAGGAGACACAGATTGGCTTAGAAAGATCCCTTGGAGAATAAAATGGCAACCCACTCAGGTATTCTTGCCTAAAAAAATTCCATGGAAAGAGGAGCCTATAGTCCATGGGGTCACAAATAGTAAGATGCAACTGAGCATGTGGCACACACATTCATATATAAAGACCAGATGATACATGCAGTTTATGTTCTTTATTTTTATCTGTATTTTCCCTGATTTAATAAACTAAGATATCAATTTTAACACCATTTTACTGACTGATTATTCCTTTCCAATAGTTTGTGATATGGGAATTTAGTAGCAAACTATAGATTCTATTCTTTTTAAATGTTTGCTTATATAGTGCTACAATATTTTAATTATTATTTTGATTTTGTGTGGTCCACTGGAGAAGGGAATGGCAAACCACTTAAACATTCTTGCCTTGACAACCCCATGAACAGTATGAAAAGGCAAAATGATAGGATACTGAAAGAGGAACTCCCAAGGTAGGTAAGTGCCAAATATGCTACTGGAGATCAGTGGAGAAATAACTCCAGAGAGAATGAAGGGATGGAGCCAAAGCAAAACAGCCCCCAGTTGTGGATGTGACTGGTGATAGCAGCAAGGTTCAATGCTGTAAAGAGCAATATTGCATAGGAACCTGGAATGTCAGGTCCATGAATCAAGGCAAATTGGAAGTGGTGAAACAGGAGATGGCAAGAGTGAACGTCGACACACTAGGAATCAGGGAACTAAAACGGATGGGAATGGGTGAATTTAACTCAGATGACCATTATATAGACTACTGTGGGCAGGAATCCCTTAGAAGAAATGGAGTAGCCATCATGGTCAACCAAAGAGCCCAAAATGTAGTACTTGGGTGCAATCTCAAAAACGACAGAATGATCTCTGTCCATTTCCAACGCAAACGATTCAATATCACGGTAATCCAAGGCTATGCCCCAACCAGTACGCTGAAGAAGCTGAAGTTGAATGCTTCTGTGAAGACTTACAAGACCTTTTAGAACTAACACCCAAAAAAGACTTTTCATTATAGGGGACTGGAATGCAAAAGTAGGAAATTAAGGAAGACCTAGAATAACAGGCAAATTTGGCCTTGGAATATAGAATGAAGCAGGGCCAAGGCTAATAGAGTTTTGCCAAGAGAAGACACTGGTCTTAGCAAACACTCTCAAACAGCAACACAAGAGAAGACTCTACACGTGGACATCACCAGATGGTCAACACCGAAATCAGATTGATTACATTCTTTGTAGTCAAAAATGGAGAAGCTCTATACAGTCAGCAAAAACAAGACCAGGAGCTGACTGTGGCTCAGATCATGAACTCCTTATTGCCAAATTCAGACTTAAATGGAAGGAAGTAGGGAAAACCACTAGACCATTCAGGTATGCCCTAAATCAAATCCTTTATGATTATACAGTGGAAGTGAGAAATAGATTTAAGGGACTAGATCTGATAGATAGAATGCTTGATGAACTATGGGCAGAGGTTCATGACATTGTACAGGAGACAGGGATCAAACCATCCCCATGGAAAAGAAATGAAAAAGAGCAAAAGGGCTTTCTGAGGAGGCCTTACAAATAGCTGTGAAAAGAAGAGAAGCAAAAGCAAAGGAGAAAGGAAAGAAATAAGCATCTGAATGCAGAGTTTCAAAGAATAGCAAGGAGAGATAAGGAACCCTTTCTCTGTGATCAGTGCAAGGAAACAGAGGAAAACAACAGAATATGAAAGACTAGAGATCTCTTCAAGAAAATTAGAGATACCAAGGGAACATTTCATGCAAAGATGCACACAATAAAGGACAGAAATGGTATGGTCCTAACAGAAACAGCAGATATTAAGAAAAGGTGGCAAGAATACACAGAAGAATTGTACAAAAAAGATCCTCACCACCCAGATAATCACAATGGTGTGATCACTCACCTAGAGCCAGACATCCTGGAATGTGAAGTCAAGTGGGCCTTAGAAAGCATCACTATAAACAAAGCTAGTGGAGGTGATGGAATTCCAGTTGAGCTCTTTCAAATCCTGGAAGAGATGCTGTGAAAGTGCTGCACTCAATATGCAAGCAAATTTGGAAAACTCAGCAGTGGCCACAGGACTGGAAATGGTCAGTTTTCATTCCAATCCTAAAGAAAGGCAATACCAAAGAATGCTCAAACTACCACACAATTGCACTCATCTCACACGCTAGTAAAGTAATGCTCAAAATTCCCGAAGCCAGGCTTCAGCAATAGGTGAACTGTGAACTTCCAGGTGTTCAAGCTCGTTTTAGAGAAGACAGAGGAACCAGAGATCAAATTGCCAACATCCGCTGGATCATGGAAAAAAAAAAAAAGAGAGTTCCAGAAAAACATCCATTTCTGCTTTATTGACCTTGCCAAAACCTTTGACTGTGTGGATCACAATAAACTGTGGAAAATTCTGAAAGAGATGGGCATAAAAGACCACCTGCCCTGCCTCTTGAGAAACTATATGCAAGTCAGGAAGCAACGGTTAGAACTGGACATGGAAAAACAGACTGGTACCAACTAGGAAAATGAATACATGAAGGCTGTATATTGTCACCCTGCTTATTTAACTTATATGCAGAGTACATCATGAGAAACACTGGGCTGGAAGAAGCACAAGCTGGAATCAAGATTCCCAGGAGAAATATCAATCACCTCAGATATGCAGAGGACACCACCCTTATGGCAGAAAGTGAAGAGGAACTAAAGGGCCTCTTGATGAAAGTGAAAAAGTTGGCTTAAAGCTCAACATTCAGAAAACTATATCATGGTATCTGGTCCCATCACTTCATGGGAAAATGGGGAAACAGTGTCAGGCTTTATTTTGGGGGTCTCCAAAATCACTGGAGATGGTGATTGCAGCCATGAAATTAAAAGACGCTTACTCCTTGGAAGGAAAGTTATGACCAAAGTAGACAGCATATTAAAAAGCAGAGACATTACTTTGCCAACAAATGTCCATCTAGTCAAGGCTATGGTTTTTCCTTTGGTCATGTATGGATGTGAGAGTTGGACTGTGAAGAAAGCTGAGCACTGAAGCATTGATGCTTTTGAACTGTGATGTTGGAGAAGACTCTTGAGAGTCCTTTCGACTCTCAAGCAGATCTACCCAGTACATCCTAAAGGAGATCAGTCCTGGGTGTTCATTGGAAGGACTGATGCTGAAGCTGAAACTCCAATACTTTGGGCACCTCATGCGAAGAGTTGACTCATTGGAAAAGACCCTGATGCTGGGATGGATTGCGGACAGGAGAAAAAGGGGACGACAGAGGATGAGACGGCTGGATGTCATCACTGACTTGATGTACATGAGTTAGGTAACTCCAGGAGCTGGTGGACAGGGAGGCCTGGCATGCTGCAATTCTTGGAGTCACAAAGATCGCACACAACTGAGCGACTGAACTGACTGATGTTTATTATGGTATGTAATTTATATTATGGAATACACCTTTCTTTAGGGATATAATTATTTGCTAACAGTGTTCTGAGTCTTCGTTAGCAAAATTCTCTTGACTAGTTTTGCCCACGAACTTCTGTAGTGGCTAATCTTATGGACTGGGCCACAGTCTGGGTGTGTTTGTGAGATTATTTCTGAATAAGATAAACATTTGAATCAACAGACTGAGTAAAGCAGTTTGCCTTCCCCAATGTGGGTGGGCCCCAGAGACTTATGTATATGTCTCCTATTAGTTTGGCTTCTCTGGAAAACCCTGATTTCCACAATTTCTAATAGATTTAAGCAAATAAAACTCCACTGAAAATTTTTTTACAATTACATAAAATCTACAAATTAATTAAGAGGTAATTAACGTCTCTATACTAATCTAAGTTCCCAGGTACATTTTTCTCACATTCATTTAAGTCAACTTTATTGTCTCTCAATAAAGTTTTCTACATTTTCTTTATAAAGCTGCTGGACTTTTATTTTAAAAAAATCATTCTTTGTTGTTTTTATTGCAAATAAGTAAGGCATTTTCTATCAGAGTAGCTAGTGGGATATTGAGCTTTAAATTAGAATCGGTGGACTCTGATTATTCATCACTCTTCAGTTCAGTCGCTCAATCGTGTCCGACTCTTTGCAACCCCATGAACCACAGTATGCCAGGCCTCCCCATCACCAACTCCCCTTGACCACCCAAACTCATGTCCATTGTATCGGTGATGTCATCCAACCATCTCATCCTCTGTCGTCCACTTCTCCTCCTGCCCTCAATCTTTCCCAGCATCAGGGTCTTTTCCAATGAGTCAGCTCTTCAAATCAGGTGACCAAAGTATTGGAGTTTCAGCTTCAGCATCAGTCCCTCCAATGAACACTGAGGACTGATCTCCTTTAGGATGGACTGGTTGGATCTCCTTGCAGTCCAAGGGACTCTCAAGAGTCTTCTCTAACACCACAGTTCAAAAGCATCAATTCTTCCATGCTCAGCTTTCTTTATAGTCCAACTCTCACATCCATACATAACCAATGGAAAAACCATAGCTTTGACTAGACAGACCTTTGTTGGCAAAGTAGTGTCTCTGCTTTTTAACATGCTGTCTAGTTGCTCATAACTTTCCTTCTGAGGAGCAACCGTGCAATCTTGTGCTTCCTCCAGCCCACTCTAGGAGCCTGATTTTTCCCCAAGACAAGTAGGCTTTCAAATATTTGTTTAATAAATAATTTGTTATTTTGCCTTCTTTTTGTTAATGCTTATTAAAGAAAGTAGTGATTTTTGTTTACATTAAAAAAAAAAGTGTTCTTTTGATCAACTTCCTATGTGCTTTAATTTGAAGGGACTAGTTCTACAACACGGAATTGAAGGGCCGATAGAGAAGATATTGGATAAAGGCAGTTTATACTTCTCCCTGGCCTCCAGCAATAGATTTGGAAACATCCTCTTTTAATTCTCCCAGAAAGAGGAAACTAGCTCTCCTCCCGCCTAGAAATACTACACAAAATGCAGGAGGAAAAAGAATAAACATGTTTGTTGATTTGTCACTGTGAGTATATTTCACACAGTTCATCAGCTGACATTAGCAGATGTACCCACAGCAATGAGGCAGGTAAGATAAATTGCACCCGTGACTGTTAAAATAACCATATCATTTTGATTTGACACTAATATAATAATGTTTAAACAATTAGGTTTCTTGAACAGACAATAAAATATCTTTTTAATTTAAATCAAATATCCTTTTTAAAGGCAACAAAGTTAAGATGTTTCATTTTTGCCTATCAAGATAACTGGAATTTAAAGTATTAATACCAATTGGTGAAGTACACAGCAATTAAACCTGGATATTTGCATACATTCTCTGTAGGTGTCAGCATTGCTTTGTAACAGTTACACATACAGAACTGTGCTTTCATCATGTCACAGGATATAATTTTTATGTTCAGTTCAGACTTAAAAAATCAAAAGAGTCAATCCAAGGCTTTAGGACATCTACCAAACTATTCTTTATTTTTTAACATAATGAATTGTGACTGAATGATAAATTCCAAGTAGTTTTTTAAAAAAGTATGTTTATGTTTCTGCTTTAGGCAAGAATGAGTATTTTCAAAGTTTTGAATGGCATTCTTTGAATTTAAAAAAAATGCTTTAAAAATATATTCTGTTAGAATATATTTGTATATATACAAATATTGTATATTTGTATACAATAGAACCTAATTGTATTTGGAATACTTAAAAATAATTTACTGTGACATATATAATTTATTTATAAATAATTTATTATCACAATACTTTATAAATAATTTATAAGCAATTTATTATCACAATAATTTGTGAAATATTTTATTAGAAATAACTCTTCCATTATTTATTATGGAGAGAACAGTTAATTGTAGCATTCTACAGAGTGATTCAAATGGCAGATATCACTGCATCATTATGTATGTTTCATTTTTCTTAAGTTTCCAGAAAAAATAAGATCTTAGAATATGATGCAGAAGATGATATAACAAGCAAGCCCTTTCCATTAGTATTATAAAAATAGCCACAACTAAAGAAAAAATATACAAAATTATATAGCAGGAAATAACGTGGACCAATTATGTTCAAATTTTTCACTGGATTGGGTTATTAGAATTCAGTCTAAAGAGGACTTACTTTATTTAATTTTTAAAGTTTTTTCTTTATTTTTGTAATTCAAGTTTTTTTAAAAAAATGTGCCTCTTGATTAGTCTTTCCTGAAATGCAAGAATTCCATGTGTTTAAACAAACCTTTTTATATAGCTCAGAAAAGTTTTCTAATTTTTTTTGAATATTTTTCTTGTTACATTTAAAAATAGGAAGACAATTGCTTTGTACTATTGTGTTAGTTTCTGCCATATGTCACATAAATCAGCCACAGGTATACATATGTCCCCTCCCTCCTGAATATCCATCTCACCTCCTACTCCATCCCACCCCTCTAGGTTGTCACAGAGCACCAAGTTTGAGCTCCCTGCATCATGCAGCAAATTTCACTGGCTACCTCATTTGCACATGGTAATATATATGTCTCAATGTTACTCTTTCAGTTTGTCCCTCCCTCTCCTTCCCCTACTGTGTCCACAAATCTGTTCTCTATGTTTGCATCTCCATTGCTGTCCTGCAAATAGGTTCATCAGTACTGCCTTTCTAGATTCCATATATATACATTAATATACAATATTTGTTTTTCTCTTTCTGACTTACTCACTTTGTATAATAGACTCATGTACCCCAGTGTTCATTGAACCACTCTACGATAGCTAGGACATGGAAGCCACCTAGATGTCCATCAATGGATAAATGGATAAAGAACTGTGGTACATATATATTAATATAATGGAATATTAATATTACTCAGCCATAAAAAGCAATGCGTTTGAGTAATTTCTAGTGAGGTGGACAACCCAAGAGCAATTATTTTTAAAAGGAGAAATGTATACATTCACATCAAGAGGGTATCTATTCTAGAGGCAGTTCTCATTATCTATGCTTCAGTAGAGACTTTGTTAATGCTCACTATATTCAAAGCTTTAAAAATTCAGTAACATCCTGAAGTGATGGAATCTGGCTTAATAAATGCTCTGTATATCTGAACTTGCACCCACAAGCAGTCCTGCTACATATAGCCTCTGTCATTAGGGGCTTATTTAGTGTCTACACAGTTCTCATTCTCTATTGCATTGTCAGAATTACTAAGGAGAGTGTAACACTTAAAAGAGAACAAATCACTTGAATTATGTTCAAGTTTGTCATCACAAATTTGAGATTACATGCACTTATAATTGTAAGTGATTGTATATTGTAAACTGTAAGGAACCATTGTAATGTATCCCAGAGAAAATTCAGGATCTCAGAAAGTACATAGCCAGGTGTGGAAGTCAGTGTGGAAGTCATTTCAAGCAAGAAAATGACAAATCCTTCTATCCACTCATTGCTTGCTTTATTTATTTATTGCAGCTTTATTTTTTCTTAAATTTAACTATACATTGATTTACAATATTTCATTTGTACTGCAAAGTAATATCTTATAATAACCTTTCTATTTTTCATTGAAATATATCTGACTTACAGTATTATATTAGTCTTAGGTATACAACATAGTGATTCAATATTATTTTATTAATATTTCATACAAACATAAAATATTGATTATATTCCCTGTGCTGTACAATATATTCCTTATAATTTATTTATTTTATATATAGTAATTTGTACCTCTTAATCCTGTTTACATATTTCATCCCTCTCCCCACTGCTTTCCCTTCTGGTAAGCACTAGTGTGTTCTCTGTATCTGTAAGTCTATTTCTGTCATGGTGTATTTGTTTTATTTTCTTTAGATTCCAAAATCAGTTGCTTTAAATGATATTCTAGTAACTAGCAACTTTGCAGGCTTCCTTCTTTTATATATGCTGGCATTTTAATGTTAGTCACTATTATACATTTTTCTCCAGTAAATGATACCAAAATAATTTTATAATCACTTTTCAGCTCTTCTTTAGGCATACATTTTTTAGAACATCTCAAATAGGACAGTTCAGTTGTTAAAAAAAATCAAAAGCAGTTTCTCTTTAAATTCTACACAACATATAGAATCTCACTTGTAGCTGCCAAAGATACCTTTAGAAAAATATCAGAAATTTCCTCCATATCTCTCCAGAAAGTAAATCCTTATGAACCAACTTTGATTATTTTATCATGTAAAAGTGAAATAAAGTCCATCTGAAACACGCTACCTAGAGAGCGCTACTATGCGCAGCTTATTGCCAACATGAAGATATTTAGAGGAAAACCATTAGAAAAGTATATCTCTCAGAGATTAAACATCTGAAGTAAAATTTCTCTATCATTATTCATTGAAATAAAGTTAATTTTTTATGGATTTCAGTGGAAATCATTCCCATACATAAACACTTACAAAGTTAAGAGTAAGATTAATAACCAAATGATAGCAAAATGGTTTTGATGGTTTGAGTATATGGGACAAAAGTTCAAAATGTTGGAGCAGGAAAGGACTATAGTGCACTCTAATCCAGTTGTTTCATTATTATAGATGACAAAACTGAGGTTCAGGAAGGTTTCATCATTCACCCAGTCACTCAAGACCAGTCCCACCAAGTCAAAGTTCCTCATTGTGATCTCAGCATTCTTTCTTTGGTCCATGAAACCTACAGATTGATTTTGAACTTGTAATGTCTAAACAGAATCTGATTGTGCCACAGCTTGTTCAAGTATTTAAATGAACTTATTCAATTAAAATTCAAAATAAATAATTTTTTATTATATAAATATAGTTGTCCTAGGTAAAATAAGCTGACTTTGAAAAATTTCACATTTAATTCAAATACCATGCTGCTGCTGCTAAATCGCTCCAGTCGTGTCTGACTCTGTGTGACCCCATAAACGGCAGCCCACTAGGCTCCCCCATCCCTGGGGTTCTCCAGGCAAGAACACTGGAGTGGGTTGCCATTTCCTTCTCCAATGCATGAAAGTGAAAAGTGAAAGTGAAGTTGCTCAGTCAAATACCATAATTTCACATAAAAGCAGCCTTAAAAATTAAGGTGGCCAGTTGAGGGAAAGGATGGGTGCACCATAGCAGGAGAGCTGAGGGTGGCTCATCCTGTGGAGCCAAGCAGTGTTGCTTTCCAAAGAGGGCCAGAGTCCCCTTTGGGCCACTGAGGTGTGCACTTTAAAATGACTGGAATGGCAGGTTTTTATCCTATGTGTACTTTGTCACTACTTCAAAATGAAAACCACAATCCCAGAAATATAACCAAAATGATAACATGTATCACAGCCTTCTGTAACTCAATGGAGCTATGAGCCATACTGTGGAGAGCCACCCAATACAGATGAGTTATGGTGGAGAGTTCTGACAAAACGTGGTCCTCTGGATAAGAGAATGGCAAATCACTTCAGCATTCTTGCCTTGAAAACCTCATGAACAGTATGAAAGAGTGAAAAGATATGTCAATGGAAGATGAACCCTCAGGGTCAGTAGGCATTCAATACGTCACTGAAGACAAGTGAGAAATAACTCCAGGAAGAAAAAAAACCCTGGACCAAAGTAGAAACAGTGCTTAGTTGTGAATGTGCCTGGTGGTAAAGGTAAAGTCCAATGCTGTAAAGAGTAATTGCATAGGAACTTGGAATGTTAGGTTCATGAATCAGGGTAAGCTGACATGGTTAAGCCGGAGACGGCAAGAGTGAACATCAACATTTTAGGAATCAGTGAACTAAAATATATGAGAATGGGAGAATTTAATTCAGGTGACCATTATATCTACTACTGTGGGCAAGAATCCTTAGAAAAAATGGACTAGAGTCAACAAAAGAGTTTGAAATGCATAGCTTGGATGCAATCTCAAAAACAGCAGAATGATCTGTTTGTTTCCAAGGCAAACCATTCAACATGACAGTAATCCAAGCCTATGCTCCCACCACTAATGCTGAAGAAGTTAAAATTGAACAATTCTATGATTACATTCTAGAACTGATACCAAAAAAAAGATGTCCTTTTCATCATAGGAGATTGGAATGCAAAACTAGAAAGTCAAAAGATCCCTGGAGTAACAGGCAAGTTTGGCCTTGGAGTACAAAAGCAGGACAAAAGCTAACAGAGTTTTGCCAAGAGGCCCTCTTCCAAGAACACAAGAGACCAGTATACACATGGATATCACCATATGGTCAATACTGAAATCAGGTTGATTAATATTATTTGCAGCTGAAGATGGAGAGGCTCTACACAGCAAAAACAAGACCAGAGCTGACTTTAGCTTAGATCATGAACTTCTTATTGCCAAATTCAGACTTAAATTGAACAAAGTAGGGAACGCTACTTGACCATTCAAGTATGGCCTAAATCAAATCCCTTATGATTATACAGTTGAGGTGACCAATAGATTCAAGGGATTAGATCTAGTAGGCAGAGTGACTGAAGAACTATGGACAGAGGTTTGCAACATTGTACAGGAGGCAATAATCAAAACCATTCCCAAGAAGAATAAATGAAAAAAAGATAAAATGATTTATCTGAGGAGGTCTTACGGAGTAAAGAAAAGAAGTGAAAGGCAAAGGAGAAAAGGAAAGATACACCCATCCGAATGCAGAGTTCCAGAGAATAGCAAGGAGAGATAAGAAAGCCTTCTTAAGTGAACAATGCAAAGAAACAGAGGAAAACAATAGCATGGGGAAACTAGAGATCTCTACAAGAAAGTTGTAGATACCAAGGGAATATTTGATATAAAGATGGCCATAATAAAGGACAGAAACAGCAAGGACCTAAGAGAAGCAGAAGAGGTTAAGAAGAACTGGCAAGAATACACAGAAGAACTATACCAAAAAAAAAAAAAAAGATCTTAATGACTCAGATAACCACAATTGTGTGATCACTCACCTAGACCCAGACATCCTAGAATGTGAAGTCAAGTGGATCTTAAGAAGCATTACTAGGAACAAAGCTAGTTGAGGTGATGGACTTCTAGCTGAGCTATTTCAAATCCTAAAACATGATGCCGTTAAAGTGCTGTACTCCATATGTCAGCATGTTTGGGAAACTCAGACGTGGCCACAAGATGGTAAAAGGTCAGTTTTCGCTCCAATCCCAAAGAAAGACAATGCCAAAGAATATTCAAACATTGGATAATTGAACTCCTTTCTCATGCTTGTAAGCTTATGTTCAAAATCCTTTTAGCTAGGCCTTAGCAGAACATGAACTGAGACCCTCCAGATGTACAAGCTGTGTTTAGAAAAGGCAGAGGAGCCAGAGATTAAATTGCCAATATCTACTGGATCATTGAAAAACCAAGGGAATTAGAAAAAAAAAATCTACTTCTGTTTCACTGACTATGTTAAAGCCTTTGACTCTGTGTGTGTGTGTGTGTGTGTGTGTGTGTGTGTGTGTGTGTGTGCATGCATGCTCAGTCATGTCCAACTCTTTGAGACCCCATGGACTGTAGCCCACCAGGCTTCTCTGTCCATAGGATTTTCTAGGCAAGAATACTGAAGCAGGTTATCTTTTTCTTCTTTAGGGGATCTTCCCAATCCAGGATTCAAATCTGTGGTCTCTTGTGTCTCTTGCATTGGCACATGGGTTCTTCACCAGCGGATACACCAGGGGAGTCCTAGGATCACAGGAAACATTGGAAAATTCTTAAAGAGATGGGAATTCCAGACCACCCTACCTGTCTCCTGAGAAACCTACATGCAGGCCAAGAAGCAACAATTAGAAATGGACATGGAACAACTGACTGGTTCCAAATTGGGAAAGGGCTACATCTAGGCAGTATATTGTCACCCTGCTTATTTAACTTACATACAGGGTACATAGTGTGAAAAGCCTGGCTAGATGAATTACAAGCTGGAATCAAGTTTGCTTGGAGAAATACCAACAACCTCAGTTATCCAGATGATATTACTCTAGTGGCAGAAAGAGAGGAGGAACTAAAGAGCCTCTTGATGAAGGTGAAAAGAGAGAGTGAAAAAGCTGGCTTAAAACTCAAAAGATCAAGGCATCTGATCCCATCATTTCATGGCAAATAGATGAGTAAAAAGTGGAAACAGTGACAGATTTTATTTTCTTGGGCTACAAAATCACTGTGGACAGTGATTACAACCACAGAATAAGAAGATGCTTGCTCCTTGGAAGAAAAGCTATGACAAAACTAAACAGTGTGTTAAAAATTAGAGACACCAGTTTGCAAACAAGGGTCCATATAGTTAAAGCTATGATTTTTTCAGTAGTCATGTACAGATGTGAGTTGGACCATCAGGAAACCTGAGTGCCAAGGAATTGATGCTTTTGAGTTGTGGTTCCGGAGAAAACACTTGAGAGTCTCTTGGACAGCAAGGAGATCAAACCAGTCAATCTTAAAGGAAATCAACTTTGAATATTCAGTGGAAACACTGATGCTGAAGCTGAATTTCCAATACTTTGGCTACCTGATGCGAAGAGCTGACTCATTGGAAAAGACCCTGATACTGGGAAAGATTGAGGGCAGGAGAGATGGGGTCAGAAGTGGATAAGATGGTTAGATATGAGACACCAGAGATAGTCAGAGATGAGAAATCACTGATTCAATGGACATGAATTTAAGCAAACTCTGGGAGATAGTGAAGGAAAGGGAAGCCTAGTGTGCTGCAAGTTTTAAAGAGTTGGACATGACTTAGTGACTAAACAACACCACCAATTGAGGGAAATAAATAGTCTAATCCTTTGTACTATGTGTATTGTCATACTATGAATTTCTCAGTATTACTAGTTGTGACTACTCTAGTCTGCAGACTAGATGTTAATTATAAACATCCTTTCATAAAATAGAACATAATGGAATTTCTGTCTGATGAGCCATACATGTATTTTTATTTGTATTTCTCTATTATTCTACAGGTACTTAAATCTAAAACTATATCTTAGGAATATTCCATTGATAGAACAATTATAACAACATTATCATATTTGCAATTCATTCATTAGACTTTATTTCTGATATTTACCACTCCATAATATTATAGTGTTTTGAATGCATCTTTTAAAATGTTGTGTTTAAAATTTAGGTGAAACTATCACTTTTTCTTCCTGCTAACAAATCTCATTGCTGACCAAATTTCACAAATTGAATTACTTTCTTTTTAGATATTGTCACAAATAACTAGAAGCTACTATTAAATTTCTAAAAGGTGCACATAGTGCATATTCTTTGACAATTAAAATCTCTTCTCCACCGCAAATATATTCCTAGGGTGACCATGTATTCTCGTATCCTTCTTTCTCCCACTCAGTCCTAGTTTTTGCCTGTAGCTCCAAAGAGTAATAGTATTCCTGTCACTTTCAAAACTATCTTAGTTTAGGTGACAATTTTTTATGCTTACTATTGCAATGATACAAGCAAAATAACTACAGTAAACTCTCCTTCTATTATACAAAAAAGATAAAATATTGGGGAAACTGCTTAGAGTTTGGTATGTGAACCTGAATTTGCTGCTATAATTAAAACTAAATCCCTCATGTCCTTTGTCCAATTGCTCCATATTTTTCATGGTCACAAGAAGCCGTTTTGAGGGTTAGCATGTTATTTGCTCCACAAGGCCTCAATTTTGCCTTAACAACTGTCATATTTGGAAGGTCAATGTTGCTAAGAATCCTTATCTTTTCTCTCTAAAAAGTTGTAACTCTATCTAAAAATCTATATGCCATGATTTCTAACCTTCTTTCATCACACAAAATATAGTTGTCCTGCTTCCTCCTTTTTCTTGTCATAAAAGAGCATCTAAGAAGGTTTGGAGCTGAAAGAGCTTTCAAACTTTGGCCAGAGTCTTCAGACAGTACAGAGATAGAATACTTTGTCTGCATTAGCCTCTGTGTCAGGAATATTTAAAAATTAATAAATTTTAATTTTACATATCACTATCCTTGAGCTTATAATCAATCTTGAATTATTTAACTTGTGGTTTTGAGATAATCTAAGTTGATGGTTAAAAATAATTTATATCACTTACACAATCACAAACTGGTTTACTCTTAATTTAGGAAAGAAAAAATGAAATCTTTATTGCTCCTGTATATTATATGACTTCTGGTAATGTTTCTGGTACTCTTATTAACTTGCTGAGTTCTGGCAAAGAGGCATTGCACATTTTAGGACTTACAGTAGTCCTTTTGGGAACGCATGTACACCCGTAGTGGATTCATGTCAATGTATGGCAAAACCAATACAGTATTGTAAAGTAAAATAAAGTAAAAAAAAAAAAAAAAAGATCATGAAGAAAAATTCATTTTTCTATGGGCAAAACAAAGTCTCTTACACTGAGAATTCCCTTGAATTATTACAGATTAATAGTGTTTTTCTGTGTGTGTGTGTGTGTGTGTGTGTGTGTGTGTGTGATATGTGGTGGGTGTGTTTAGTTTGTGGCTGTGTGTGGTTATATGCATATGGGAAAGGGAGAGAAAGAAAAAGCAGTTTTTAACCACATTCATCTCTCTGGAATGGTTCTTGCTAACTTAACTACCATGGCAGCTCACAGGCAAGAATGATTTAAAAGGAAAAAAATTCCCTGTGAAGCTGGAAGACACAAAGCTTATGACAGAGGAAATTAATCCAGTTCAATTGTTAAAGTAACATATAGCAATACTTTTGGTATATATCCTTAGCTAAGAAAAAAAAAAATCAGAGTAATTCTTTATGTTAAGAAAATTCAAAAATTAAAACATTTCATTTAACTGGTACCAAGTTAATTCAACCCAAAAGGATTATTTCAAGGCCCTCAAGCTTTCAGAGTTCAATTGGAAATATCACAGAATTAAATTCCCCATAATTAAAACTGTGTTATACGCAAAATACCAACTCTTTGTCCAGTTAGAGCAAATGTCAAACACTAGAGACCACATGAATAAGTGAAAATTAGAGACGAAATGAGGATATGAGCCTGTAGGATTTCACAGCTTAAAAAATAATGTTGAGATCTAGCATCCCTAAGTTCAAAGATGAAAGTGAGAAGATTAAAAAAGAAACAGAGAGACAAAATGGCAGAGGAGTAGGTGGAAGTGGAATACACATCTCTCCGTGGATGCATCAGGAATACAACTTCAGATGCAGAAGATCTCACAGAACATCAGCTGAGAGTGGGCAGGAGTCTCTGACCATCAGAAAGGAATATATAGACCCATACAATATTCAGTAGGATGAGGGAAGGAAGGGAAAAAGAGGAGAGTGACCAGGACAGGAGCTGCTACTGATCCCTACATTGGGGCAATTATTTGGACAGAGGGGAAGCATTTGAGGCTATTGGAGTGTGCAGCAATTGATCTGTGAGTCTGAATTGAGTGAGAGACATACAGACAATCCTTGCCACAAGCCTATGTACTCGGTACAGGGACACAAGTCCCCTGCAACATGCGGTGCCTGGGAGCTGGTGCAAAGGGATTAGAAAACAATCCCAAGGTGAGGTCTGCTGTTGACTATGGGAAGATGACACACGGAGATGTGAGGGAGGAGACTGCAGTGGGGAATACCTTTGGAGAAAAGCTTGGCAGCCATGGAGGCAAGGTGACACTATTGAGTCATGTGTTGGGGGTGGAGCCATCAATGTAGCCTCTCTAACCATACAATGGCACAGGCAATAGATCAATAGTGAGACTCCAGAGAGAGTGGCCCTTTAAGTGCATGATGCATGGAGCAATGAAGACTCCAGCTGAAGGCGCCTTTGAATGTCTGCTACACGGGGCAAGAGAAGGACCAGTCATGGAAGCCCTTTCCATGTCAGTTGCCAGAGGCTAGAAAAAGACTCTGAGATTCCCTGATAGTTCAGCTGGTAAAGACTCCACTTGCAATGCAGGACTCTAGCAGTGCCAGTTTTCTTGTGTCTGAGGCTACCAACATCCCTTCACACTTGATGCCACCAGGGTGCCTGTGATCCAAATAGCAGTGCCAACTCCATGTATGATCCTCACTAAAGCAGAAATGCCAGAGGCTAGAAAAAAACCCTATTGGCACCATATCTCCTGTGGCCATGACAGCTGGTTCCTCTATGTACCTGGCTCTCCAATCCAATCCCATAATCCAAGCAGCTGTGCCACTACCATGCATGATCCTTGCTGGGGCAGAACTGCCAGAGGCTAGGAAAAATCCATAAGAGCATCATATCTCCTGCCCCAGTGGCCACCGATTCCCCTGCATATCTGATGATACCAGGGTCCCTGTGATCCAAGGAGCTGTACCACCTCTGTACCTAGTCCTCGCTGGAGCAGACCCAAGTCCTAGAGGGCAGCCTCAGGGGCAAATTCCTGTGGATGACATACATGAAGAGGTGGGGATAAAACCACAATTGTAACCCAGGGGCAATATGCCTAAGGAAGAGGATCAAAAAACTTCCCACCAGCTGTACAAGCTGCAGATTAAATTCACACAACTAGAAAGATTCTGGGTGTATTAAATATATCAAGGGACAATGAGAGTTCTCACAAAAGGTACTAGCTCAGGCAGCTGTGTGCATTGGAGACAAGAACATTCAGGAGTAGGGCCAAATCTGTTCTCGCAGAAAGTTCAGAGACCAACCCAGTTTTTGAGGGCATCCTAGGGAGTCAGAGGTGGACTGTGACTCTCAGCTAGGGAAAGGAAGCTGACAGCTGAGATCTGAGAAAAATGTTTATTATTATTCTTATATTTTGATTTGTTCTGTAGTTGGTTCTGGATTTTTATTTTTTCTTGTTACTGTGGTTGTTGATTTTATTATTACTATTAACTCTATTTAAGCTTTTGAGAAATTTTTTTTATCATAGTTTTTATTTCCTTTGTATACTCCTACATCTACATTGGCTTTTTGTGGTTCTGTGGTTTTCTTTTTATTTGATTTTCTGATTTTTTTTCTTTTTGTTCTTATCCTATTGTAGTTATCATTCAACATATATAATTTTTAATATGCTTCTATGTAACTTTGCTTTTCTATTTTATTTTTCTTTTCTTCCTTTTCTTTCTTTATTTCATCATGTTTGCTAGTTTGTTTTGTTTTCTTTTCTTTATTCCCCTGTTGGCACTCTGTGATGATTTTCTTTAACTGTTTGTGTTTTAGTTAGCTTTGTTTTTAATTGATCAGTATCATTTTTGGCCTCCTTTGCTTTCTGGGTCACTGTCTTGTACTTTGTTTTCTTTGGAATATTTTGGTTATTAGTGTGCATATTTGTGTATACTCTTTTTTGTTGTTATTATTTGTCTGATTTTGTATTTATCACTTGTCTGGGGTTTGTCTTTTGTTACTTGTTTTGTTTTATATTTTTGTATGTTGTTGTTGTTATGTTTTAATCCCCTCTAATGCCATAATAAATAGGTTGTGGAATCTCATATACCTGGCCAGAGATTGGGCCTGAGCCTTTGGAGTGGGAGTGCTGAGTTCAGGACACTAGACTGCCAGAGAACACCTGACCACAGGGAATATTAATTAGTAAGAACTCCCATGAAGACCTCCACTTACATCCAAGACCCAGCATCACCCAACTGCTGGCAGTACACTATGGAGGATTCCTGACCCAAACAATGTGCTGTGCTTAGTCACTCAGTCATGTCTGACTCTTTGTAACCCCATGGACTATAGCCTGCCAGGCTCCTCTGTCCATGGGGATTCTCCAGACCTACTCCAGGGGATCTTCCCAACTCAGGGATCAAACCTAGGTCTCCCACATTGCAAACAGATTCTTTACTGTCTGAGCCACCAGGGAAGTCCAAACAATAAGTAAAAAAAGACACAAACTCATTCATCAGCAGAAAAGCTTCCCATTGACACCCCAAAACATACCACTTCATGGAACACTGCCCATCAGAGGGGAAAAAAAAAAGAAAAAAAAACTCCTCCTCCCACCAGAATTCAGACACAAGCCCCTCCCAACACACAAAGCCTACACAAGCCACAGAACCAACCTCACCCACAGAGGGCAGAAACCAAAAGGAAGAAGGAATATGACCCTAAAGCCCGGGAAAAAGAGATTTCAAAAGCAGCAAGTTAGAAAAAGAGAGAGAGAGAGATTGTGCAAATGAAAAGAGAAGGTAAAAACTCACAAAACCAAGTAAATGAAGAGGAATAAGCAAACTATGTGAAAAATAATTCAGAATAATGATAGTAAAGATGATACAAAACCTTAAAAATAGAATGGAGAAAATACAAGAATCAATTAATACATTTAACAAGGACCTAGAAGAAATAAAGAATAAATAAGCAAGAGATGAACAAAAAAATAACTGAAATTAAAAATACTGTGTGCTTTGCTAAGTCACTTCAGTCATGTCTGACTCCTTGTGACCCTATGGACTGTAGCCTGCCAGGCTCCTCTGTCCATAGGATTCTCTAAGCAAGAATACTGGAGTGGGTAGCCATGCACTTCTCCAGGGGATCTTCCCAACCCAGAGACTGAATCTGTATCTCTTATATCTCCTGCAGCAATCAATTGCAGAATAACTTAGGCAGAAGAACAAATGACTAAGCTGGAAGACAGAATAGTGGAAATAATTGCTGAAGAGCAGAATAAACAAAAAAGAAGGAAAAATACTGAATAGTCTCAGAGACTTCTGGGACAATATTAAATACACCAATATAGAAATTTTAGGGGCCTCAGAAGAAGAAGAAAATAAGAAATGTTTTGAAGAGGTTATACTTGAAAACTTCCCTAACATGGGAGAGCAAATAGTCAGTCAAGTCCAAGCAGCACAGAGAATCCCATAAAGGAGAAACCCAAGGAGAAACACAAGCAACACAAGGGAAGCCCCATAATAGTTGATCTTTCAGCAGAAATTCTACAGGCCAAAACGGAATGACAGGATATATTTAAAGACTTGAAAGGAAAAATCTATAATCAAGATTACTGTACCACACAGGGATCTCATTTAAAATTGATGGAAAAATCAAAAGCTTTACAGACAAGCAAAAGTTAAGAGAATTTAGCACCACCAAACCACGTTTGCGACAAATATTAAAGGGATTTTGATAGGCAGGAAACACAAGAGAAGGAAAAAATCCACAAAACAAACACAAAATAATTAAGGAAATGCAAATAAGAACATATATGCTAATAATTACTTTAAATGAATTAACCAAAAAGCACAGACTGGCTGAACGTATACAAAAGCAAGACCCATATATGTCCTGTCTGTAGGAGACCAAATTTGGACCTCAAAACACACACTGACTTAAAGTAAGAGGATGGAAAAAGATATTCCATGAAAATGAAAATCAAAAGAAAGCTGGAGTAGTAATTCTCATATCAGACAAAATAAACCTTAAAATAAAGAATATTATAAGAGATAAGGAAGCTACATGATGATCAAGTGATCAATCCAAGAAGACATAATGATAGTAAATAATTATGCATCCAACATAGGAACACCTCAATACATAAGGCAAACCACAGACATAAAGGAGTAAATTGACAGTACCACAATAATAGTCTGGAACTTTAACACCCCACTTACACCAATGAACAGATCATCAAAGCAGAAAGATAATAAGGAAACAAGAGCCTTTAATAACACACTATACCAAATTGACCTAATTGATATCTTCAGGATTTTCCATAAAAATTCAGAATACATTTTCTTCTCAAGTGCATATGGGGCATTCTCTGGGACATACAACATCTTGGATCACAAATCAAGCCTCAGCAAATTTAAGAAAATTGAAATTATATCAAGCATCTTTTCTGACCACAATGCTACGAGAGTTGTGGGGGAAAACTGTAAAAACCATAAACATATGGAGATTAAACAACACATTTCCAACTAATGAACAGGTTACTGAATAAATCAAATGGGGAATCAAAAAATTCCTAGAACAAATGATAATGAAAAAACAGTGACTCAAAACCTGTGAGATAAAGCAGAAGCATATCTAAGAGGAAAATTTATAGCAATACAATTTTACCTCAAGAAACAAGAAAAACATCAAACCTAAATTTACACGTAAAACAGATGTAAACAGGAGAACAAAAACCTGAAAGTTGGCTGAAGAAAAAAAAAATAATAAAAATCAGAGCAGAAATAAATGAAAAAAAAAGAAGTAAACAGTAGTAAAGATTTATAAAACTAAAAGCTGATTCTTGAGAAAATTGACAAACTATTAGCCAAACACATCAAGAAAAATAAAGAGAGGAAACAAATCAACAAAATTAGAAATGAAGAAGGAGAGGTTAAAGTAAATAATGCAGAAATAAAAAGGATCATAAGATATTGTTATGAGCAACTATATGCTAATAAATTGGAAAATCTGGAAGAAATGGACAGATTCTTAAAAAAATTCAACCTTTTGAAACTGAACCAGGAAGAAATAAAAACTATAAACAAGCTAATCACAGCACAGAAATCAAAACTTTTATCAAAAATCTTGCAAAAAAAAAACAAATCCCAGGACCAGATGGCTTTGCAGGTAAATTCTATCAAACACTTAGAGAAGAGATAATGCCTATCCTTCTGAAACTCTTCCCAAAAAATGCAGCGGAAGAGATACTTCCAAATTCATTTTATGAGGTCACTATCACCCTGATACCAAAACCAAATGAAGCTATTACAAGAAAAGAAAATTACTGATCAAGATAACTGATGAGGATAGATGCAAAAATCCTCAACAAAATTTTAGCAAACAGAATTCAACAACACATTACACCATGATAAAGTTGGTTTTATCCCAGGGATGCAAGGTTTTTTTAATATATGCAAATCAATCAATGTGATACACCATATTAACAAATTGAAAGACTGAAAGTCATATAATAATCTCAATATTGTAGAGAAAGCTTTTTACAAAATTCAGCATCCATTTAAAATATGAGCATAGAAGAAACCTACTTCAACATAATAAAGACCATACATAATAAACCCACAGCAAACATTATTCTCAATGATGAAAAACTGTAAGCATTTCTCTGAATATCAGGACAAGAAATGGGTGCCCACTCTTGTCACCATTATTCAACATAATTTTTAAAGTCTTAGCTACAGCAATCAGAGAAGAAAAAAAAAAAAAGAAAAGGAATTGGCAAAGAAGTAGTAAAATTCTCACTATTTGCAAATGACATGATACTATACATAGAAAACCCTAAAGATATTTCAATATACGGAGTATCAGAATTTTCTATCAGAAAAGTACTAGAGCTTATCAGTAAAGTTAGTAAAGTTACAGGATCCACAATCAACACACAGAAATCACTTGCTTTCCTGTACACTAGCAATGAAAAATCAGAAATAGAAATTAAGAAAACAATCCCATTTACCATTGCAACAAAAAGAATAAAATATCTAGGAATAAATCTACCTAAGGACACAAAAGAGCTGTATATAGAAAACTGTTAGGCACTGATGAGAAAAATCAAAGATGACATAAACAGATGGATAGATATTCCATGTTTCTGGGTTGGTAGAATCAATATTGTGAAAATGTCTATACTACCAAATGCAATCTACAGATTCAGTGTAATCCCTAACAAATTACCAATGGGAATTTTCAGAGAACTAGAAGAAAGCATTTCACAATTTTATGGCAACACAAAAGACCCTGAATAGCCAAAACAATCTTCAGAAAGAAGAATGCGGCTGGAGCAATCAGCCTTCCTGATTTTAGAATATACTACAAAGCTATACTCACCAAGAGAGAACATAATACTGGCACAAAACAGAAATATACACCAATGGAACAAGATAGAAAACCCAGAGATAAACCCACACATCTGTGGGCACTTATTTTTGACAAAAAAGGTAAGAATATACAATGGAGAAAACACAGTCTCTTCAAAAAGTGATGCTGGGAGAACTGGACAGCTACATGTAAAAGAATGAAATTAGAACACTTCCTAACACCATACACAATCATAAACTCAAAATGGATTAAAGACCAAAATGTAAGATCAGAGACTATAAAACTCTTAGAGGAAAACATAGGAAGAACCCTCTAAGACGTAAATCACAGCAAGATCTTGATGACAAACCTTCTAGAGTGATGGAAATAAAAGCAAAAATAAACAAGTGGTACCTAATTAAACTTGAAAGCTTTTGCACAGCAATGGAAACTATAAACAGGCAATTCTCCCTAAGAATGGGTGAAAGTAATAGGAAATGAAACAATTGACAAATAATTAAATTACAAATATACAAGCAGCTCATGCAACTCAATATCAGATAAGCAAAGAATCCAGTCAAAAAGTGGGTAGAAGACCTAAACAGATATTGCTCCAAAGAAGACATAGAGATGGCTGATAAACACATGAAAAAGATGTTCAAGGTCACTCATTATTAGAAAAATGCAAATAAAACTACAATGAGATATCACCTCACACCAGGCAGAATTGCCAGCATCAAAAAATCTACAAACAATAAATGCTGGAGAGAGTGTAGACATAAGGGAACCCACTTGCTTTGTTAGTAGGAATGTAAATTGATACAGCCGACGTGGTAGACAGGATGGAGATTCCTTAAAAAACTAGGAAGAAAACTACCATATAACCCAACAATCCCACTGCTGGGCATATACTCTGATAAAACAATAGTTGAAAAAGACATATACTGCAATCTTCATTGCAGCACTCTTTACAATAGCTAGGAGATGGAAACAACCTAAATGTCCATTGACAGATGAATGAATAAAGAAGCTGTGGTACATATATGCAGTGGCATATTACACAGCCATAAAAAAAATGCACTTGAGTCAGTTCTAATGAGGTGGGTGAACCAGAGTCTATCATACAGAGGGAAGTAAGTTAGAGAAAAACAAATATCATATATTAAAACATATATATGGAATCAAGAAAGATGGTACTGATGAACTTATTTGCAGGGCCACAGTGGAGATGCAGACATAGAGAACAGACTTGTGGACTTGGGGTGAGGAGAGAGTGAGCTAAATGGGGAGAATAGTATGGAAATATATGCATTACCATATATAAAATAGGTAGCTAGTGACAATTTGTTGTATGATGCAAGGAACTCAAACCAGGGCTCTGTGATAACCTAGAGGGGCGGGAGGTGGGAGGGAGGTTCAAGAGGGAAGGGCCATATGTATACTTATGGCTGATTCATAATGATGTATGTTAGAAACCAACACAATAGTGTAAAGAAATTATCTTTCAATTAAAAAGAAATAAATTTGTAAAAAGTAAATGAAAATAAAATAAACAAGCAAAAATATGGTCTGTGATACTACCTTCATTGTTTGGCCCAGAAATTATGGCAACAGAAAAATGACCTGGCATCTTGCTAGTGTAGCCTATTTTGAAATTGTTGCTCGGTTTTGGGCCTACACTATGTTCATTATTCTTAAAATCTGATGAAGTTTTTAAATTTTAAGCCAAATCATAAAAATGAATATTAATGTTAAAGAGTAAAATATGGTCTGGCTACATCCAGATTAAATAAAGTACAAAAACAATTAAGATAACATTATTCTGACACTAAAAATTTATTAAGTAGTAGCTATATAGTAAACCATCTTGATAATATCATTAAAATGTTTTTAAAAAACACACACATTTGGTCTCCTGTGGATGTAGGGAGTCTTGACACACCAAAGATCAGCCAAAATCAGCCTTCATCTTGAGTTACTGAGTTTCACACAAGTGAAGCTTCTCCCAGGATCTTTCCTTTCCTAGTCTGGGTGCTAGACCTTTCAACAATGGGCCTCCGGCTCTCACTAGGCCATAGAGAGAAAGCATGTCATCATTTTTACCTTTTTCTGGGCCTCTTAAAGACTGACATCCTCTGATTATCTGGAGCTGTTGAGAACAAGTCATTGCTTAGCTCAGAAGTAAATACTATGGGAAGGATCTAGAGAAGCAGAAGAGATTAAGAAGACATGGAAAGAATACACAGAATAAGTATAAAATGAAGGTCTTAATGACAGATAATGATGAGGATGTGGTCACTCACCTAGAGACAGACATCCTGGAGTGTGAAATCAAGTGGGCCTTAGCAGGGACTAATATGAACAAAACTAGTGGAGATGACAGAATTTGAGCTGACCTATCTCAAATCCTAAAAGACGATCCTGTTAAAATGTTGCATTCAATATATCAGCAAATTTGGAAAACTCAGCAGTAGCCAAGGGATTGGAAAAAGTCAGTTTTCATTCTAATCCCAAAGAACGGTCATGCCAAAGAATGTTCCAACTACCATATGATTGCATTCATTCTGCATGCTAGCAAGGCTATGCTCAAAATCCTTCAAGCTTGACTTCAACTTGAACTGAGAATGTCCAGATGTAAAAGCTGAGTTTACAAAAAGGCAGAGGAACGAGAGATCAAATTGTCAACATTTGCTGGATCATGGAGAAAGCAAAGGAATTCCAGAAAAGCATCTACTTCTCCTTCATTGAATATGCTAAAGTCTTTGATTGTATGAATGACAAAAAACTGTGGAAAAATCGTAAAGAGGTGGGAGTACCAGACCACCTTGACTGTCTCCTGAGAAATCTGTACCCAGGTCAATAATCAACAGTTAGACCTGGACATGGAACAACTGACTGGTTCAAATTTGGTAAAGGAGTATGACAAGGCTACACATTGTCACCTTGATTATTTAACTTCTATGCAGAGTACATTGGGTTTCCCAGGTGGCACAGTGGTAAAAAATTCACTTGATAATGCAGGAGACACAGGAGATGTAGGTTCAATCTCTGGGTTGAGAAGATACTCTGAAGTAGGAAACGGCAACCAGATCCAAGATTATTGCTGAAAAATTCCAACAGAGGATCCTGGCAGGCTACAGTCCATGATTGCAAAAGGGTCGGATATGACTGAGCACACAGACACACACACACACACACACACACGTCATGTGAAATGGGCTGGATGAATCACAAGCTGGAATCAGAATTGCCAGGAGAAATATCAATATCCCCAGATATGTAGATGATACCACTCTAATGACAGAGAGTGGAGAGGAAGAAAAGAGCCTCTTGATGACAGTGAAAGACAAGAGTGAAAAAGCTGGCTTAAATCAAAACATTAATGGAAAAAAAAAAAAAAAACAAAACTAAGATCACTAAGTGTCCCATCAATTCATGACAAATAGAAGGCGGAAGCAGTGGCAGATTTTATTTTCTTGAGCTCCCAAATCACTGAAGACAGTGAAATTAAAGATGCTTGCCCCTCGGAAGAAAAGCTATGACAAACCTGGACTGTACTAAAAAGCAGAGACATCACTTTGTTGACAAAAATCTGTACAAAACTATGGTTTTTCCAGTAGTCATGTCCAGATGTGAGAGTTGGACAGTAAAAAAAGTCTGAATGTAAAAGAATTGACACACTGAATTGTGGTGCTGGAGAAGAATCTTGAGAGTGAGTCCCTTGGATTGCAAGATCAAACCAGTCAATCCTAAAGGAAATCAACCCTGAATATTCATTGGAAGCATTGAAGCTGAAACTCAAATACTTTGATGTGAAGAGCTAACTCATTGGAAAAGACCCTGATGCTGACAGATTGAAGGCAAAACTAGAAGGCGGTGACAGAGGATGATATGGCTAGATAGTACCACTGACTAAATGGACATGAATTTGAGCAAATTTAGGAAAATAGTAGAGAACAGAGGAAACTTTTGTGCTGTAGTCCATGGGCTTGCAAAGAGTTGGAGAGGACTGATCAATGACAACAAAATACTAGGAACTTGGGAGTTGAGGTGACTCTTTTTAGAATTCTCCCCTAAGTGAGTGCTTTAAGCCTAAATTCTCTAGACAATTAGGCAATTATTGGTGAATATATTCCATATGTCTTTTACATTAAACTACTATGCTGCAAATAAGTTGAATAGTATACTAAAATAGCATTTTATGGTGAAAGTGCTGCATTCAGTATGCCAGCAAATTACAAAAACTCAGCAGTGTCTGTAGGACCTGAAAAGGTCAGTTTTCATTCCAGTCCCAAAGAAAGGCAATGCCAAAGCATGAACAAAGTACTACACAATTGCACTAATCTCACAAACTAACAAAGTAATGCTCCAAATTTTCCAAGCTAGAAATCAACTGTGCATGAACCAAGAAATTCCAGTTGTTCAAGCTGGATTTAGAAAAATCAGAGGAACCAGAGATCAAATTGCCAACATCCATTGAATGATAGAAAAAGCAAGAGAGTTCCAGAAAAAAACATCTACTTCTGATTCATTGACTACACTAAAGTCCTTGATTGTGTGTATCACAACAAACTGTAGAAAATTCTTCGAGAGATGGGACTACCACATCAAATTACCTGTCTCCTGAGAAACATATATGTAGGTCAAGAAGCAAGTTGTTCCTTGTATGGAACAACTGACTGGTTCAGGGTTGAGAATGGAGTATGAAAAGGCTGTTTATTGTCACCCTGTTTATTTAACTTATATGCAGAGCACATCATGAGAAATGCTGGGCTGCATGAGTTAAAAGCAGAATCAAGATTGCATGCAGAAATATCAACAACCTCAGACAAGCAGTTGTGCATGTGACTGGTGATAGAAGCAATCCAATGCTGTAAAGAGCAATATTGCATAGGAACCTGTAATGTCAAGTCCATGAATCAAGGCAAATTGGAAGTGGTCAAACAAGAGGTGGCAAGGGTGAATGTCGACATTCTAGGAATCAGCGAACTAAAATGGACTGGAATGGGTGAATTTAACTCAGATGACCATTACATCTACTACTGCAGGCAGGAATCCCTCAAAAGAAATGGAGTAGCCATCATGGTCAACAAAACAGTCCGAAATGCAGCACTTGGATGCAATCTTAAAAATGACAGAATGATCTCTGTTCGCTTCCAATGCAAACCATTCAATATCACAGTTATCCAAGTCTATGACCCAACCAGTAATGCTGAAGAAGCTGAAGTTGAATGGTTCTATGAAGACCTACAAGACCTTTTAGAACTAACACCCAAAAAAGATGTCCTTTTCATTATAGGGGACTGGAATGCAAAAGTAGGAAGTCAAGAAACACCTGGAGTAACAGGCAAATTTGGCCTTGGAATGCGGAATGAAGCATGGCAAAGACTAACAGAGTTTTGCCAAGAAAACGCACTGGTCATAGCAAACACCCTCTTCCAAAACACAAGACAAGACTCTACACATGGACATCACCATATGGTCAACACCAAAATCAGATTGATTATATTCTTTGCAGCCAAAGATGGAGAAGCTCTATATAGTCAAAAAAACAAGACCAGGAGCTGACTGTGGCTCAGATCATGAACTCCCTATTACCAAATTCAGACTTAAACTGAAGAAAGCAGGGAAAACCGCTAGACCATTCAGGTATGACCTAAATCAAATCCCTTATGATTATACAGTGGAAGTGAGAAAGAGATTTAAGGGCCTAGATCTGATAGATAGAGTGCCTGATGAACTATGGAATGAGGTTCGTGACATTGTACAGGAGACAGGGATCAAGATCATCCCTATGGAAAAGAAATGCAAAAAAGCAAAATGGCTGTCTGGGGAGCCCTTACAAATAGCTGTGAAAAGGAGAGAGGCAAAAAGGAAAGATATAAGCATCTGAATGCAGAGTTCCAAAGAATAGCAAGAAGAGATAAGAAAGCCTTCTTCAGTGATCAATGCAAAGAAATAGAGGAAAACAACAGAATGGGAAACACTAGAGATCTCTTCAAGAAAATTAGAGATACCAAGGGAACATTTCATGCAAAGATGGGCACAATAAAGGGCAGAAATGGTATGGACCTAACAGAAGCAGAAGATATTAAGAAGAGGTGGCAAGAATACACAGAAGAACTGTACAAAAAAGATCTTCACGACCCAGATAATCATGATGCTGTGATCACTCATCTAGAGCCAGACATCTTGGAATGTGAAGTCAAGTGGGCCTTAGAAAGCATCACTACAAACAAAGCTAGTGGAGGTGATGGAATTCCAGTTCAGCTGTTTCAAATCCTGAAAGATGATGCTGTGAAAGTGCTGCACTCAATATGCAAGCAAATTTGGAAAACTCAGCAGTGGCCACAGGACTGGAAAAGGTCAGTTTTCATTCCAACCCCAAAGAAAGGCAATGCCAAAGATTGCTCAAACTACCACACAATTGCACTCATCTCACATGCTAGTAAAGTAATGCTCAAAATTGTCCAAGCCAGGCTTCAGCAATACGTGAACCGTGAACTCCCTGATGTTCAAGTTGGTTTTTGAAAAGGCAGAGAAACCAGAGATCAAATTGCCAATATCTGCTGGATCATGGAAAAAGCAAGAGAGTTCCAGAAAAACATCTATTTCTGCTTTATTGACTATGCCAAAGCCTTTGACTGCGTCGATCACAATAAACCGTGGAAAATTCTGAAAGATATGGGAATACCAGACCACCTCACCTGCCTCTTGAGAAATCTGTATGCAGGTCAGGAAGCAACAGTTAGAACTGGACATGGAACAACAGACTGGTTCCAAATAGGAAAAGGAGTATGTCAAGGCTGTATATTGTCACCCTGCTTGCTTAACTTCTATGCAGAGTATATCATGAGAAACGCTGGACTGGAAGAAACACAAGCTGGAATCAAGATTGCCGGGAGAAATATCAATAACCTCAGATATGCAGATGACACCACCTTTATGGCAGAAAGTGAAGAGGAGCTAAAAAGCCTCTTGATGAAAGTGAAAGAGGAGAGTGAAAAAGTTGGCTTAAAGTTCAACATTCAGAAAACGTAGATCATGGCATCGGGTCCCATCACTTCATGGGAAATAGATGGGGAAACAGTGAAAACAGTGTCAGACTTTATTTTTTTAGGCTCCAAAATCAACGCAGATGGTGACTGCAGCCATGGAATTAAAAGACACTTACTCCTTGGAAGAAAAGTTATGACCAACCTAGATAGCATATTCGAAAGAAGAGACATTACTTTGCCGACTAAGGTCCGTCTAGTCAAGGCTATGGTTTTCCCTGTGGTCATGTATAGATGCGAGAGTTGGACTGTGAAGAAGGCTGAGCGCTGAAGAATTGATGCTTTTGAACTGTGGTGTTGGAGAAGACTCTTGAGAGTCCCTTGGACTGCAAGGAGATCCAACCAGTCCATTCTGAAGGAGATCAACCCTGGGATTTCTTTGGAAGGAATGATGCTAAAGCTGAAACTCCAGTACTTTGGCCACCTCATGAGAAGAGTTGACTCATGGAAAGGACTCTGATGCTGGGAGGGATTGGGGGCAGGAGAAGGGGATGACCGAGGATGAGATGACTGGATGGCATCACGGACTCAATGGACATGAGTCTGGGTGAACTCCGGGAGATGGTGTTGAAAAAGGAGGCCTGGCATTCTGGAATTCATGGGGTCGCAAAGAGTCGGACATGACTGAGTGACTGAACTGAACTGAACTGAACTCAGATAAGCAGAGCATATCACTCTAATGGCATAAAGTGAAGAGGAACTAATTGAAACTCTTGTTGAGGGTAAAGGAAGAGAGTGAAAAAGCCAGCTTAAAATTAAATATTAAAAAACTAAGATCATGGAATCCAGTCCCATCACTTCATGGCCAATAAAGGGAAAAAGTTGGAAGCACTGACAGATTTCCTTTTAGGCTCTAAAATCACTGTGGATGTTGACTACATTCATAAAATTAGAAGATGACTGCTTCTTGGCAGCAAAGCTATGACAAATTAGACACTGTGTTAAAAAACAAAGACATCACTTTGATGACAAAGGTCCATTTAGTCAAGCCTATTAATCTCTATGACAGTTAATCTATATGATTGGTGGGTACTAAGATGTTTCCATTTTCTAGATATGAAAACTGAGGATTAATAGTCTAGTCATATAGCTATAAACGATTGAATTATTATCCCATCTTATCCTTCCGAGAGCCTGTACTCATTATCACAACCCTATGTTGTGTATTATCCTCACTGAAAGAAGATTTTAAATTAACCTACAGTTCAAAATTATTCTTTTTTTAAAAACATCTGGATAAGTGAGAGAAGACATACTGAGAGTGGTTAGTCTCGCCTATGATCACGCATGAAAGCTCAAGAGAAATTAAGCAAGTTTTATGTTTAAATACAATTTAAAGGGAAGGATTTGAAGAGAGACAAGAAGAAATTTCCATTTGTAATGAAACTGTTCTAGAAGGATGACTTTTAACTCACATTTTCTGATGCTATTAGCTGAGTGAGTCAATGTGTACATGGGTGTGTGTATCAGCAACTTCATGAGCAACCAAGGCTACCCAGTAAGCAACCAAGCTTAGAAATTTGACTCTGATTCCCCCTGGGGCACTGATAGAAGCCTAGTAGGAAAACAAACTATTAATTTCAGTACAGAATCAAGCATGGTTTTATTCAGAATCAGTCACAAATTATGTTGTCTTTCACATTAAAGAAAAAAATGCACAGAAGCAAAAATCTGACCTTTAGACAACTATTTGAATTTAATTGAGAAAGTTTTTGAAACTGTCTGTGTATGAAGGCAATCATTACTCAAGCAATATTTGTATTATACAAATAAGTTAGTATCTAATACAAATAAATCCTTCTACTTTAATTAGCTGCAATCTAGTGTAAATTTCAAATGTGCAAGAATGTGAGGGTAGACATTGTAAGGGAGCCCAAGGTGATAAACACAAAATTACTGGATTTGAATCTCTTTCAAGTGCTTCATGATCACAATTTTAGAAAGAACAATCAGTATGGAAGCAGAGGTTTGTGCATCTAGAACCTATCTTATTTAGAAAGAGAGGTGAGATAGAGCATGGGTTCCCATACACTTGCATTTTTAGGTGTCTTTGCTCTCCTTCTAGGGCTTACATTCAAAGACAGGGTCAGGGAAGGACATAGGGCTGGAAATACTATTAATACTAAACCAGAAACTATTATAGTTTATGTTTACAAGGAAGAAAATTTTGATTTTTGTTTTGAAATAGCAAATACATATATATAGATAAAATGGTACCTGTGCTTTCCTATTGCTCATAGTGAGAGAGTTAATTCTTAGGTAGGTTGATAAGAAGCCCAGGGCCTTCAAGGAGGAGGAAGGGGTCTGGGGCCCTTGAAGAGGAGAAAGGGACAAGTGCATTTTGTTTGTTTGTTTTTCCTACATTCCTTTGTCTTTGTCACATAAGAATTATTTTTTTTTCTTAAGCTCTGAGTTGTTACGGAAATAATTTATTTCTTCTAAGACTAACTTTCTTTAAGCCCAGAGCTAATGATTACACAAAAAAACAAGGCATCTTGCTCAAAGGAATGGTTTTCCTTAAACTCTGTACTAATGATTATATAACAACAATATATCTTGCTCAAGGACATGTTTCTCCTTCTTAAGGACCTGCTGACTAATTCTGTTATCTTAAAATATATGTCGTGAGAGTGGGTCTGGTACATTTCTATTGTTAGTAACCAATTGAAAAAGTATATAAGGCCTTGATAAGACTAGTGAGCAGGGCACTCTCTGCCCTCTTGTGATGCCCATGTCAGAAATTTTCTCTATCCCTTTTTCACTGCAACAAAACTTTTGCTGCACAAAGCTCTGAATGACTGAAGCTGCATCTTTGGTCCTGAAGCGAAATTGTCTCCTTTGGAGATCACGAATCCGACACCGTTAACTTTAAGCCGTCATTAGCATTGTGTGATCCAGACAACACGGGTAAGGGAACACGGAGGATACAGAATGTCCTGGATGATAGCAGGCATGCTGTAAGTGGCACAGATATCATGTTACAAGGAGGGCTCTCCTTCTAGTGCTTACACAGACCACATGCATTATTCAGGGACAAGATTTCTTATTCACAAAGAAAGTTGGAATAGTGTCCATTGATTTCAGAATTGTCTGGAGAAATAATCTAAGTTTTCAGCACAAAGTTAGCTGGTATTAGGCTGCTAATTTTTTCTACTAGCAGAAAGAAATAAATTACCTTAAAAATTGAGATATACTTCTCCAGCCCAAATTTACTAGTTAACTCAATTTCCTGTCTTCTGAATTATATTTTCCTCCCTAAAGTATGTTGTTGTTCAGTCACTCAGTTGTGTTCAACTCTTTGCGACCCCATGGACTGCAGCACCCCAGGCTTCCCTGTCCTTCACCATCTTCCAGAGCTTGCTCAAACTCATGCCCACTGAGTCAGTGATGCCATCCAACCACCTCATCCTTTATCATTCCCTTCTCCTCTTGCCTTCAATCTTACCCAGCATCAGGGTCTTTTCTAATGAGTTGGCTCTTCACATCAGGTGGCCAAAGTATAGGAGCTTCAGCTTCAGCATCAGTCTTATCAATGAATATTCAGGATTGATTTCCTTTAGGATAAAAGTGAATGTCAATTATTAGACTAGACAGGCAAGTGGAAAGAAAACTTATACTTAAATACATCCTATGTATATCAGCATTGTGATACGTTTCCCATATCTTACTTATTTGATCCACAGAAAAGAAAGCTATGAGTATTATAATCTCCATTTTATAGCTAAATAATCTAAGGCTTATTATAGAAAAAGTTAAGTTGTTTGTACTGTGTCACACTGTTTTAAATTAAAAAATTTTCTATGAAAAACCGTCTGATGAATTTCAAAGATTTTCTCCACTGTGTCATATTGTAAAAACCCATAGAAATAACTGTTTTTTTTTTTTGCTTATACATTTTGTGTTTCTTCACTTTTTAAATGAAATCAATTGCAACTACTTTTAATATATTTTGATGCCAGCTTCTTCCAAAATCTATGTCAAAATTTCTATCATGTCATGGTTAAATGATCCATTTTATCTTTCAGTCCCAGGTCTGAGCCCTGAACACTCCAAAAGGCTCCTTGGGTTCTTGTAGACCCAAGCACTGTACCTGAATGCCTCCACTGCTTGCACAGGTCCCAGCAAGCCGAGTGCAACCCACCTCCAAAGCCACTTCCAATTGTGCCCACCCTTGTGGACACACCCATGGAAGCCTGCACTCTACTTGGCATATGCAAGCATGTGAGCTCTGCATCAGCATCAAAAGCACATGTTGGTAAAAGCAACACATGCAGAGGTGGGGCTGACATGGAAGATCAAAAGACCTATGTTCAGTTCAGATCAGTTCAGTTGCTCAGTCGTATCTGAATCTTTGCAATCTCATGGATTGCAGCCGCCAGGCCTCCCTGTCCATCACCAACTCCCAGAGTTTATCCAACTCATGTCCTGCTGGAGTCCAGCTCCAGCAGCCAGGGGTTCAACCTGAAGAGGTGAACGGTGTCGGCGAATGAGACAGCCTCTCAGTTTTTCTTTTGGACTGGCTCTGTATTTCAAGCTTATGATTCTCTTTTATACTTTTACAAAAGCATTAGGTCAGAGGTTTGATATTTTCAGTTCCCCCTCATCCAGATTTATTATCTCTATAAATCACTGTTGCTCTTCAAACAGAGCTCCTACTTTAGTGATTCTCTTGGAATCAGCCTTAACATCTATTATATACTTCTTCTAATGATTTGTCCTATAGTTAACTTGTGATTACATTGTAACTCATACTACATTCCTCTGTTTATTACTTATCTTCCTAAATCCTGTTTGCCCCTAAAATCCTGAGCTCACTATTTCTTAAAAAGGCTTCTAGCTATAGTGTCTCTAAAAATTCCTAACTTCTATAAGCTATAGTAAAATATGCTAACTTTACAACATTCCTTAAATCTTTAACTTCTAACTATTTAAATTATTTCTAAGCCCTAAATTCAGTAAACTCCTTTGCCATAAACATTCTCCTCACAAATAGGCTTCAGATAGCAATCCCTCCCATGGCCTCAAGCTGTGCCCTATGTGCTCATCCTGGAACACTCTTTTATAAAAGTCCTTAAACAAATGTTAATGATTAACTTTATGAATTATACTCTGAGCACAGCTGCAGAAGGCTTTGTGCCTTCTCATGCTCCTCTCAAGAACAATAAGCACCTTAACATTCCTTTTCAGTCAACTCAGCTGAGGAGAGGAAAAGGCAAGTCAGAATTACAAGGCCTAACTCCTTCATCCCAGGACCGTGCCTGCAGAATGAGGAGAGGGGTCTGGGGCCATGCCTCCATTTTGTCAGTAATGCCTAATGTGGCTCCCGATATCTCCCCCTTTTTTATTTTTTAGAGCATAGGTATGAAACTCAGTAGATAGAGCAGAAACACTTTAATTGAGTGTTCTGAAAAGGCATAGGGTCATTACACAAATCAGAATTAACAGGCATAAGCACATGGCCGCATTAATCATTATTGTAGAAAAAGGATGCATGGGAAAGATATCCCTCCAGATTTTCAAAGAGGGAATTAGAAAGCCATTGAGAGGAAAAGTCATACTCTGCCTGCTTCAAATTCTGAATATCCTGATGTAGCTTAGAAATGTCAGTACTAAAATCTGAATGATTCCAGACACCTAAAATATGATTCTTAATGTGTTCCCAAGAGTGCATAAATTCATTCCCTTGTAGAGGGGTAACACACATCCAATTAAATTCAGCATGACACCTTAAAGACAATTTAACTTTTAAATTTTTAATTTCTTGCCCCATAAGCAGAACTGCTTCTTCTAAAGCATTGACCTTATTTTTTATTTTCTTATCTATAATTTCCTGTGTAGTAAGAACTACGGAGACATTTTTGGACAGCTGATTGACAAACAAGGCAGTATGCACTTCTTTTGGCAGGGCAACAGCAGAAACCGTAACTGATGCAATTATGGCAATCAAGGCAGTTATTCCCACAACCAGAGCTGCAATGAATCTCTTAGGTCAAGAAATTAAGCCATTAAGTTAATATAAAACTTTCAATGCATAATCATCAAACCATTGTCCCTCTAATTTTACAGGAACCATCAAATATGGTGGTTGCTTTACAATAATCACAGCCTTATAATTATTATAATCATTCCCATCAACACAATTTGATATAAAACAATTCACTCATATAACATTGTAAACAGTTTCTCCTTCAGAAACTTCCAAATCACTCTGATTTCTGGCCAACAAAAAGGCACAGGGAGAATGTACGCAGGCCCGTACAATATATCTTTGTTCATTTAAAGGTCTATGTAAAGTCACAGGTGCCATAGCAGCCAATGCTTTCCATAACTCAGGCTGCATGGGACCCATTCCATTGAAGCTCACTAAAGGAGGAACCCATCCATTAGCATGCCACCTAGTAATTACTAAAGGGATAGGGAGAAATGAATTATTCCATGTGGACCTAAAAGGTTCTACATAAATCAAGCCCCATCATTGATTCAAAAGATAGGGGTACCCCCATTCGGTCAAAAAATATCTGGTGGCAGCAATGGGAATAGATAACTTTACGGCGTACATTCATTCTTTCCAACGAGGAAAGCCAGAAATTCTGCTTATGCATTCCCAGGCCTGTAGTCCTTGTTCATCAGAGTCCGAAGTGGGGAGTGCACAGCTCAGATAGTCCTTTAAATGAGGGACTGCCTTTTATAAGGCATCAAATAGTCTTTCTTGAGCCCCCGGCATCAGCAGTCGTAAAGACCAAAAGTCACTCTTGCCATCGCTTCTCAGAGAATCATTAAGCATGCCTTTCAAGGAAGTGCTAATGCATCCATTCAAAACTGGAGCTGCTCCTTGTAAAGAGGAAGGTATGGCAAAGCAAATAGGTTGAAAAACAGACATGCCTGAAAAATTGAAGGGAGTGTTGACCACTGTTTTAACATTATTAGGATAGATAGACGGAGAAGGCAGTGGCACCCCACTCCAGTACTCTTGCCTGGAAAATCCCATGGACAGAGGAGCCTGCGGGGCTACAGTCCATGGGGTCGCTAAGAGTCGGACACGACTGAGCGACTTCACTCTCACTTTTCACTTTTCACTTTCATGCATTGGAGAAGGAAAAGGCAACCCACTCCAGTGTTCTTGCCTGGAGAATCCCAGGGACGGGGAAGCTTGGTGGGCTGCCGTCTATGGAGTCGCACAGAGTCGGACACGACTGAAGCGACTTAGCAGCAGCAGCAGCAGCAGCAGCAGCAGGATAGATAGAAGCCCCGCCCAAAAGAAAAGTATCATTAACAAAAACATGAATGGGGTCATTCATCCAATCAACAGGCTGGAAAGAAGGTGGGTTAGGCAAATAGGCCCAATGAACTTTTCCTGCCCTGGAGGGCCTCGGCTGACAAGCCAATACAGCAAGCATAGACACAAACATTACCATAGGAGTGGCCTCATATCTCCCCCTTTCTATTAATTCTTCAGCCCACTGAGAGAGATATTTTAGCTGGCCCCAAGTTGGTACCGTGCTGGAGGTGGTTGTTTAAGTACTATGATGGCGACGAGGTGGGGCAGAATACAGTTGAACTCAATCAGCATGTCTCTCCTGAAGCGCCAGATGCCTGAAGCGATGTACTAGCGGTGAAGCCTCAGGTGAAGTGTCACTCGCCCTTTGGCATTTCCTTGGCTCCCTCAGGACGAGCTTCTGGTCTCCCCATCTTTTTTCGATCCTGGACTCCAGGACTTCAGGGATTTTAGTAACCTCAGGGAAGTGGAATCCTGTGGAAACACACAAGCATAGCCTCTCCCACAAGTTAGCAGTATATCTGGCCCTTTCCACTCTCCTGTAAGGAGGTCTTTTCACTTAACCAGAGGCTAAGTCGTAGCCCCTTCAAGAGTCCAGTGTCTCCTCATTGCAGTCTGCCCCTGTGTGTCCACGTTTAAATGATTAATTACAAACAAAGCATGGTGTAAAACATGATGTGGAGAGGAATATTTAAATTCTCCCTGTCTTAATTTAGCTATCTGACTTTTTAAAGTCTGGTGCGCCCTTTCCACTGTGGCTTGGCCTTGGGGATTATAAGGTATTCCTGTTGAATGTACTATGGAAAATTGTTGACAAAATCTCTTAAAAGAAGCAGAAGTATAAGCTGGGGCATTATCTGTTTTTATCTGTTCGGGGAGTCCTATTTGGGAAAAGCATTGAAACAAGTGCTGAATTACATCTCTTGCTGCTTCAACTGATCTAGCAGAGGCTATGATAATATGAGAAAAGGTATCCATGGTAACATGTACAAAGGAAATTTTCCAAATGCTGGGATCTGAGTTATGTCCATTTGCCAGAGAGCATTAGGCCTAAGGCCTTGAGAATTTATTCCTAATAGTGGAGATGGATTAAATATTGGGCAATTTGGACTTAAATATTTGTCTAGCTGCTTCCCCTATGGATATGAAATTCATACCTTAAACCAGCTGCATTTTGATGATGAATTTTGTGAGAATTTTTGGCCTTGTCAATCTTTTCATGTAAGTTTAAAGCAATTACTTTAGTTAATGCATCTGCCAAAGCATTTCCTTTTTGTAAAGGGAGGCAAGCCAGAATGGGCTCTAATATGTCCCACAAAATATTTTTTTATCTCTATGCTTAATCTCCTTCTGTAAATCAAATAACAAAGAGAAGATGGTAGTCTTATTTTCTGGAATATTAGCAGTCTCAATATGAGGAAAAAACCCTACAATATATCGAGAGTCAGTCAAAAGATTGAAGATACGGTCTCTCAAATGTTGAAAAGCCCAAATAACCACCCTCAACTCACCTCTCTGAGCTGATGTCTCTTCAGTTACCTGAACATGGGATTTTCCATCAATAATTGTGACTGCTTTACCATTAGAAGAACCATCTGTGAAAACTAAAATTGCCCCTTCCAAAGGTTGAATAGAAAATTTCTTTGGAAAAATCACTGGATGTGTTTTCAAAAAATGCAATGGGGGGCTTGAAGGAAAATGAAACAAAATTTTACCCCTGAAATCTATCAGGGCAACTTGCCAATCATCACTATTTTGTAAAAGAAATTGCAGTTGATCCTTATTGAATGGAATCACTATATTTGCTACTTCTTTTCCAAAAAGTTCCACACTTGTTTTTCTACCTTTTATAATTAATTGTGCCACCAAGCTGGGATAAGATAAAACTATTTTTCTTAGGGTCACTGGTAGATGGAGCCATTCCAATGGGCCTTCTTGCCACAAGCATCCTGTAGGTGTATGTTCTGTGGCGAGAATAATTAAATCCCATCCTCTGGTAATATGAATCCTAATTAACTGATCATTTAAAGCCTCATCCACTTTAACAAGAGCCGATTTGGCCTCACTAGTCAATTCTCTCTTAGAACTGGGATTAGGATCACCTTTTAAGCAATCAAACAGAGGCTTTAAATCTGCAGTGGTCAGTTTTAAATGTAGGCATATCCAACTAATATCCCCTAATAATTTCTGAAAATCATTTAAAGTTAGTAAACAATCTCTCCGCAGCTGCAAAGGGACATGACTCACGGTATGGGTGTTTAATACCCTCCCTAAATAAGAAAAAGGAAGATTTACATGTATCTTATATGGAGCTATCTTTAAACCCCAGCTTTCCAAGACCTCAATCAATTCAGATAAAATTTGTTGCAACAAGGCTCTGTCCTTTTGAGCTGCCAAAATATCATCCATATAATATATCAAATATAGATCTTTATACTTTCCTCTAACATTTTGCACAGCTTGGTCTACAAATTTCTGACACAAAGTGGGGCTATTTTTCATTCCCTGAGGCAAAACCTTCTATTGAAACCTTCTATAGGGCTGTTTAAAATTAGCTGAAGGGAGACTGAAGGCAAACCGTTTACAATCCTGGACAGCCAGGGGAATGGTAAAGAAACAATCCTGTCGATCTATAACTATCACATTATACTGAAAAGGCACAGCCACTGGGGAAGGGAGGCCCGTCTGGAGGGCCCCATGTCTTCCATAGTTGCATTTATAGCCCTCAAATCCTGTAACAATCTCCATTTTTCTTTTTCCGTTAATAACAAAAATAGGTATATTACAGGGGCTATTAGAAGGCTCTATATGGCCAGCTGTCAGTTTTTCCATAACTAAATGCTCAACTGCCTGTAGCTTTTCAGCTGTTAAAGGCCATTGCTCCACTCATACAGACTCATCAGATTTCCAGGTAATCAGGCCAGCAGCAAGAGCAACAGCCTCTAGGATAAATTTGAATATCCCAGACCTTCTGTATTTTTGTTAGGAACCACCTCTAATGGAGAAACAATTTTCTGCTGATCTTTACCAAGCCCCTTATCAGGATTATACCTCATTTGCAGCATTATATTGGTAACCTTTTCATCTGGTTACTAATAAAGCATTCCCATCTGAGATAATATATTTCTCCCCCATAAAGAAAAAGGTAGTGAAGGTACAACATATAGACAAAAAGTGCCTTGTGCCCCCTTCTCATCTGACCATGTCAAAATTTGTGAGCTCTTAGCAACTGAGGGCACTGACCCTATTCCTACCAGGCCGGCACTGGTCAAGCGTGTCGGCCAGGATGAGAGCCAACCTTTTCCAGCAATGCAAGAGATATCTGCTCCAGTATCTAATAGCCCTAACATTTTATTCCCTTGAATTAAATGATCTTTCAAAGGCCTAGAAGCTGTAATTTCCTGCACCCAAAAAAGCTAGATCACTGGATCCAAATCCTCTGGGGCCCCTAGCTTGAGAAGTCAAGGTTTTTCCTGTCTGATAATAAGATAAAAGCAAAAGCTGTGCTATTCTTTGACCTTTATTAATTTGCACAGTTTTAGTAGGTGGTGAGACCAAAACTTTAATTTCCCCAGTATATTCAGAGTCTACTACACCAGGCACCACCGAAATTCCTTGAAGGGAAAGCAAGCTACTCCCTAGCACAAGTCCTACAATGCCCTCAGGCAGGGGGCCAGCAACTCCCATTGGAATCAGAGTAACTGGCACATCAGGGGTTAATAATGTTGGGGTGGTGGAACTGAGTTCCAGTCCTGCACTACCTGGGGTTACTCTGAGGAGTTCTGCAATGTGGGGGCCCCTATTGTTGTCTGGGGCCGGGGCTGCCCCTGCTGCCCATTTCCCTGAAACTGGGAAAAATTACCTCCTTGTACTTGGGGGATGAGCGTAGTCCCATCCTTATGAAATTTAGATCTACAGTCTTTTGCCAAATGATACCCTCCCTTTCTGGCATCAGGGGCAAAATCCCTTTTGGGGGGTTTGGTATTAGTCTGTATTGTCACGGCTTGTTGTCCCTGCTTGGCAGGACATTGTCAGCAAAAATGCCCCATTTGGCCACAAGAGAAACACTTTTTATTTGTAGAATCATTTCCACTAGGATTAATCTTTTTTTTTTTTTTTTTTAGCTTTGGTGAGGCCCCCCTGAGGGGGTTTTCTCCAAGGAGCAGGCTCTGTATATTGTGCATGCTTCTGCTTTAAAAGCTCCTTTGTTTCAAAACAGCAACAACAACAACAACAACAACAAACCCTCTATCTTTCTCAGCCTTAGGCAATTCTCTGGGAGGCTTTGGAGGCAAAGTGGGGAACTCCTGGGCCCTGGGAGGCTCAAGGGAAGGTGGCGAAGGTGGCGAAGGTGGCGGTGGTCGCCTTAAATCAGAAAGTGGTGGATAAATTTTAAAGGTTTGTGTAGAGGGGGAGGGGCCTCACCAGGGTGCCTGGCCGAAGGGTCCTGTAAGCCCTCTCCTTCCTCAGGAGGTAAAGCACAATCTCCCTCCTTTTCTTCATCAGTGGCAGAAAAAATGATCTGCGCAGAAGGTGGAGACGCACCATCCATCGCTATAGCCTCCCCCACAGGCTATCTAACAGCCTCATGACAGGTGTCCAGGACATTTCTAATCATATTCCACAGAACAAAAGCATCTACAGGAACCTTTTCTGGCCCATGCAAAGTATAAAACAAACTTACGAATTTAGACAGTCTTCCTGTGTTTACTTTAACACCTCTATGGGCTAACATATGAAGTAATATTTCAATAAACATTTGTCTATTCTTAGATGCAGAGAAATCCATTCTTCTAGAGAATATTCTTATTAACTCCGTACCCTCCTCACCCTGCCTAAACTGCAGAGGGGTGCAGGCCACCCACAGGTACAGTCCTAACCATCCCGCATTACAATCTCAAATTACTTACTCTTCAGTGTCCCCTGTTCTGGGCACCACTTGCCAGAGTCCAACTCCAGCAGCCAGGGATTCAACCTGAAGAGATGAATGGTGTCGGCAATGAGACAGCCTCTCAGTTTTCTTTTGAACTGCCTCTTTATTTCAAGTTTAAGATTTTCTTTTATACTTTTACAAAAGCATTAGGTCAGAGGTGTGGCATTTTGTCAGTAATGCCTAAAGCAGCTCCCAACAATCTGGTAGTTCTCGGTTCATGTACTGTTGAAGCCTATCTTGGAGGATTTTGATTATGATCTTGCTCACATGTTAAATGAGTGCAATTGTGCAGTAGTTTGATCTTTGGTGTTGCTTTTCTTTGGGATTGGAATAAAAGCTATTTCCAGTCTTATGGCCACTGCTGGGCTTTCCAATTTGTTTGGCATATTGAGTGTAGTACTATAACAGTATCATCATTTAGAATTTTAGATAGCTCAGCTAGAATTAAGATTTCAGCAGAAAATGATTTGTCCTAATGAATGAATTTGATACAGTTGCAGAATTTAAAATTTATACACAAAAATCTCTTGTATACACTAATGATCATTTCAACAGAAAGTATAAAATACCTATGAATAAAACTTCCTAAGGAGGGAAAATACCTGTACTAAGAAAACAATAAGATACAAATGAAAGAAATCAAAACAAGACAGAATGGATGGAGAGATAGACCCATGTTCTTGGATTGGCAATCCATTCAATATCACAGTAATCCAAATCTATGCCCTAACCAGTAATGCTGAAGAAGCTGAAGTTGAACAGTTCTATGAAGACCTAAAACACCTTGTAGAACTAACACCCAAAATATGTCCTCTTCATTATAGGGGACTGGAATGCAAAAGTAGGAAATCAAGAAACACCTGGAGTAACAGGAAAATTTGCTCTTGGAGTACAAAACAAAGCAGGTCAAAGGATAAAAGAGTTTTGCCAAGAGAACACACTGGTCATAGCAAACACTCTCTTCCAACAACACAAGAGAAGACTGTACACATGGACATCACCAGATGGTTACTACTGATATCAAATTGATTATATTACTTGCAGCCAAAGATGCAGAAGCTCTACACAGTCAGCAAAAACAAGACTGGGAACTGACTGTGGCTCAGATCATGAACACCTTATTACCAAATTCAGACTTAAATTGAATAAAGTAGGGAAAACCACTAGGTCATTCTGGTATGACCTAAAGCAAATCCCTTATGGATAGACAATGGAAGTGACAGATTCAAGGGATTAGATCTGATAGACAGAGTGCCTGAAGATCTATGGACGGAGGTTCATGACATTGTATCAAGTGATCAAGACCATCACAAAGAAAAAGAAAGGCAAAAAGGAAAAAAAAGCTGGCTGAGGAGGCCTTAAAATTGCTGAGAAAAGAAGAGAAGCTAAAGACAAAGTAGAAAAGGAGAGATATACCCATTTAATGCAGAGTTTCAAAGAATTGCAAGGAGAGATAAGAAAGCCTTTCTCAGCAATTGATGCAAGGAAAAAGTGGAAAACAATAGAATGAGAAAGACTAGAGATATCTTCAAGAAAATTAGAGATACCAAGGGAACATTTCAGGCAAAGATGACCACAATAGAGGACAGAAAACGTATAGACTTAACAGAAGCAGAAAATATTAAGAAGAGGTGGCAAGAATACACAGAAAAACTATACAAAAAAGATCTTCATGACCCAGATAACCATGATGGTGTGATCACCTACCTAGAGACAGAAATCCTGGAATTTGAAATCAAGTGGGCCTTAGGAAGCATCACTACGAACAAAGCTAGTGGAAGTGATGGAATTCCATTTGAGCTATTTCAAATCCTAAAAGATGATGCTGTGGAAGTGCTGCACTCAATATGCCAGCAAATTTGGAAAACTCAGCAGTGGCCACAGGGCTGGGAAAGTTCTGTTTTCATTCCAATCCCAAAGAAAGGCAATGCAAAAGAATATTCAAAGTATCACACAATTTCAATCATCTCCCACACTAGCAAAGTAATACTCAAAATTCTCCAACTCAGGCTTCAACAGTATGTGAACAATGTAATTCCAGATTTTCAAGGTGGATTTAGAAAAGGCAGAGGAACCAGAGATCAAATTGTCAACATCTGCTGGATCATTGAAAAAGCAAGAGTGTCCCAGAAAAACATCTACTTCTGCTTTATTGACTACATCAAAGCTTTTGACTGTGTGGATAACAATAAACTGTGGAAAATTCATAGAGATAGGAACACCAGACTACCTGACCTACCTCCTAAGAAATCTGTATGCAGGTCAAGAAGCAACATTTAGAACTGGACATGAAACAATAGACTGGCTCCATTTCAGGACAGGAGTTTGTCATGGCTGTATATTGTCACCCTGCTTATTTATCTTAACATGCAGAGAACATGTTGTGAAATGCTGGATTGCGTGAAGCACAAGGTGGAATAAAAATTGCCAGGATAAATATCCATAATGTCAAATATGCAGATGACACCACACTTATGGCATAAAGTGAAGAAGACTAAGGAGCATCTTGATGAAATTGAAAATGAAGAGTGAAAAAGTTGACTTAAAGCTCAACATTCAGAAAACCAAGATTATGGCATCTGGCCCCATCACTTCATGGCAAATAGATGAGGAAATAATGGAAATGGTGAGAGACTTTATATTTGGAGGCTCCAAAATCAATGCTGATGGTGACTGCAGCCATGAAATTAAAAGATGCATTCTCCTTGGAAGAAAAGCTATGACCAAACTAAACAGCTATTTAAAAGCAGAGAAATTATCAACAAAGTTCCATCTTGTCAAAGTTATGGTTTTTCCAATACTCATGTATGGATGTGAGAGTTGAACTATAAAGAAAGCTGAACACTGAAGAATTGATGCTTTTGAACTGTGGTGTTGAAGAAGACTTTTGAAAGTCTCTTGGACTTCAAGGAGATGCAACCAGTCCATCCTAAAGGAAATCAGTCCTAAATATTCACTGGAAGGGCTGATGCTACATCTGAAACTCCAATACTTTGGCCACTTGATGCTAAGCACTAACACATTGGAAAAGACCCTGATATTGGGCAAGATTGAAGGCAGGAGGAGGTGATGACAGAGGATGAGATGGTTGGATGGCACCACTATTGTGATGGACAGGATTTTTGGTAGGCTCCAGGAATTCGTGTTGGACAGGGAAGTGGCTTGCCGCAGTCCATGGGGTCACAAAAAGTTGGACATGACTAAAAGACTGAACTGAACTTGATTGAAAGAATCAATACTGTGACAATGACTGTACTACCCAAAGCAATCTACAGATTCAATGCAATCCCTATAAAATTACCAATGACATTCTTTACAGAATTAGAATAAGAAATCTTAAAGTTTTATGGAATAACAAAAGACCACAAATAGCCAAAGCAACCTTGAGAAAGAAAAGTGGAGCCAGAGGAATCATGTTCCATGACTTTTGATTCCACTACAAAGCTACAGTAATCAAGGCAGTATGGTACATGCACAATAAAACAAATATAGATTAATGGAACAGGTTACAAAGCCCAGAGACAAATCTAGTCACTAATTGTCACCTAATCTATGACAGAGGAGGCATGGATATACAATGGATAAAAGATAATCCTTAAATGAATGATGCTGAGACAATTAGAAAACTACATGTAAAATAAATTAGAACACTCTCTAACACTTTACAAAAAATAAACTTAAAATGGATTAAAGACCTAAGTATAAGGCTAGACACTATAAAACTCTTAGAGGGAAACACAGAGAGAACAGCTTTAACATGAATCACAGCAAGATCTTTTTTTTTTTTTTTACCTATAGTAATGAAAATAAAAACAAAAATAAACAGTTGAGATTCAAACAAACCTAAAAGATTTTGCACAGCATAGGAAACCATAAGCAAGATGAAAAGACAACCTTCAGAATGGGAAGAAATATTTTCAAGTAAAGGGACGAAAAAGGTAAATTGATCTCCAAAATATATAAACAGCTTCTGCAACTAAATATCAAAACAAAACAAAAAAGAAAAACAAACAAAAAAAAAAAACCCTAATCACAAATTGGGCAGATGTCCTAAATAGATGTTTCTCGAAAGAAGACATGTATATGGCCAAATAGCATACGAAAAGATAGTCAACATCCCCAATACTAGAGAAATGCAGATAAAAACTACAATGAGGTATCACTTCACACCAGTCATAATAGCCTTCATCAAAAATCTATAAACAATAAATTATGGACAGGGTGTGGAGAAAATTTAATCCTCTTATGCTGTTGGTAGGAAAGTAAATTGAGGTAGCCACTGTGGAAAACAATATGGAAGTTCCTTGCAAAACAAAAATAGAATTACTATATGACCTAGCAATCCAACTCCTGGGCATGTAACTGGAAGAAACCATATCAAAATATACATGCAACTCATTGTTCATTGCAGAACTATTTACAATAGCCAGGACATGGAAGCAACCTAAATATTCATCATCTGAAGAATGGATAATGATGATGTGGTACATTTATACAATCTAATATTAGTCAGCCATAAAAAGGAATGAAATTGAGAGATTTGCAGAGATATAGACGGACCTAGAGAGACTTTCATACAGAGTGAAGTATGCCTATTTGTAGATTCTAGAGACATGGTACAGATGAACCTATATGCAAAGCAGAAATACAGACACAGACAGAGAGAACAGACTTGTGAACACCAAGGGGGAAAAGGAAGCATGGGATGAATTGAGAAATTAGGATTGACACATATATACTACTATTTATAAAACAGATAACTAATAAGAAATTTTTGTAGAGCTCAGGGAACTTTACTGTTGGGAAGGAAGTACCAAAAAGAGGGGATATATGTTTATATAAAACTGATTCACTTTGTTGTACAGCAGAAACTAAGAGAACATTGTAAAGAAACTATACTCCAACAACAACAAAAAATTTAAAACAAAAACATGTTAAATAATACACAAATATACTAACAAACAAGGAGATTTTCTCACTAAGAATTACTCTGTCATCAATTATTTAGTTTTTTTCTTCCTTCTGTCACAGTATTCTGGGTTTTCTTTTTATTTCCTTTTCTGTTTCTCTCTCCCTTTCTTCCTCTTTCCCCTTCTCTCTACCTTTTCCTCCACTTTCTTCTTCTCCCTCCCACCCCCACTTTTTCATCTCTCTACTCTCCCTTTCACTTCTATGTCTATTTCTCTTATCTCTATTTCCTCCATTTCCGTCTTTTTCCTCTCTCAGTCTCTCCAGTGAGTTAGGTTTTTACAAACGTGCCTTTTCCCATTTAACACCTACAATGAACCAGACATTGTCCTAGGTGCTAAGCACACAAACTATTGACTCAAGCCTTGCTTCCTTCTTTCCTATTCTAGTAAACTTCTTCACTTCTTGAATCCTGAGCTAAAAGCACTCTGTGAGAGCTTTCCTGCTGCTGCTACTGCTAAGTCTCTTCAGTTGTGTCTGACTCTGTGTGACCCCATAGATGGCAGCCCACCAGGTTCCCCCACCCCTGGGATTCTCCAGGCAAGAACACTGGAGCAGGTTGCCATTTCCTTCTCCAATGCATGAAAGTGAAAAGTGAAAACTGAAAGGGAAGTAGCTCAGTCGGGTCCGACTCTTCGCCACCCCATGGACTGCAGCCTACAAGGCTCCTCTGTCAATGGGATTTTCCAGGCAAGGGTACTGGAGTGGGGTGCCATCGCCTTCTCCAGAGAGCTTCCCTAATTTCTCCAAATAGAAATAATCCCTCTGTACTTTGTTTGAAGGGGTACAATAATTACAGCATTTAGTTACAATGAAGTAATAGTGATGTTCAGTTGCTAAGCTGTGTCTGACTCTTTGTGACCCCATGGCCTGCAGCACTACAGGTTTCCCTATTCTTCACTCTCTCCTGGAGTTTGTTCAAACTCATGTCCATAGAGTTAGTGATGCCATCCAACAATCTCATTCTCTGTTGGTCCTTCTCCTTTTGCATTTAATTTTTCACAGCATCAGAGTCTTTTTCAATGAGTCAGCTCTTTGCAGCAGGTGGCCAAAGTATTGGAGCTTCAGCTTCAGCATCAGTCCTTCCAATGAATATTCAGGATTGATTTCCTTTAGGATTGATTGGCTTGATTTCCTTTAGGATTGACTGGCTTGATCTCCTTGCTATCCAAGAGACTCTCAAGAGTCTTCTCCAGCACCGCAAATTGAAAGCATCAATTCTTCAGTGCTCAGGCTTTTTTATGGACCAACTCGCACATCCATACAGGACTACTGGAAAAAGTACTTTGTCAAGTATTTTGACTCTTTGGACCTTTGTCGTCAAACTTATGTCTCTACTTTTTAATATGATGTCTAGGTTTGTCACAGCTTTTCTTTCAAGGAGCAAGCATCTTTTAATTTTGGGGCTTCAGTCACTAGCCACAGTAATTTTGGAGCCAAAGAAAATAAAATCTGCTACTGTTTTTACTTTTTCCCTCTGTTAACCATGAAATAATGGGACCAGATGCCATGATCTTAGATTTTTGAATGTTGAGTTTTAAGCCAACTTTTTCACTCTCCTCTTTCACACTTTTCAAGAGGCCTTTTATTTTGAAAGTTTTGAAATAATATTATAATAAAATACTAATATTATATTATTATTTGCACACTAATATCATATACTGTCTTTATTCTCAACCACCAGGGCAGGAAAGCTATGACAAACCTAGAGAGTGAGTTGAAAAGAAGAGACATTACTCTACCAATAAAAGCCCGTATATTCAAGGCTATGGGTTTTCCCAGTGGTCAAGTGTGGTTGTGAGAGATGGACCATAAAGAAAGTGGAGCACTAAGGAACTGATGCCTTCAAACTATCTCTTATTAGCTATTTCACACTGAGTAATGAGTTTATTCCTTTTGATTTTGAACTTTCGTATATCTGTATTTTGAACATCTGGAAAACTGGAACAAAAGGGAGGGATATATGCATACCTATGGCTGATTCATGTTGAGTTTTGACAGAAAACAACAAAATTATGTAAAGCAATTATCCTTCAATAAAAACATCCTTCAAAAATAAATATCTTTCAAAAAAAAAAAAAAACGGGTAAATTTTCTATGAATTAAACAGCCCCTAATGTCCCTTCCACTTATAAATTCTATGATTTCAAGAATTTTAAAGGCCCTCAAGAGAGTAAATCTTGGTATTTTACCCAATCCTACACTACAAACTAACTTATATCCAAATATCACTAACTTTTTATCTACCCGATTTTGTAAAGCTATTTTCTCTAACTTATTAGCTGTCTGGCTATGTTAGGTAAGAATTTGTTTTGCTCGAATTTTTTTTCCTGTTGCCTCATACTGAGCCTTGAAAACAATACAGTAGTTTGAATGAAGTGAGATGAAGATAAATATTGTCCTAAAAGCAATGGTAGCCAAAGTTCAGCAAGTAGAGAGTGGGATAATGGCTCACTTCCTCTTTTGTGTAAGCATGGGTGGTAGCCAAAGGTACTCTGTTGAATGTTGTTTCCTGTATACACTGTGTATCATTCTATGTGCTGCTCAGGCCAAATTTTAGAAAGTATGCCAAGTTGAATTTCACATCAGGTTTAGAGAGAAATTTAGCAAAGTGAATATATCTCCCCTCTCTTCACCTCATTCCCATTCTTTGTCAAACAGAGAAGATTCATATATAACAAACATCTTTAATGGAATAAAATTTTGGTTTGCCAAGCAGATAAATCAAATATCAAGCTGTTATTTTTTGTTATGTATCGCAGTAAGAACTCCAGACAGTTATTGTGAAAATGCTAATATACATGACTGAGGGAGTATGTGTTCTTGCCCTCTACTAACAAAAACACTCATTATGACTAATCTCCTAGCTCCCAATTATATTTTCATCTAAAAGCAAACCTGTAATGAAGGCCTTGTGTACTCTCAGATTTACTCCTGACTCTCAGATAATGCTTAGGGAATTATGAGGTGAAAAAGGCCTCACAATTTAAATGAAATGATTGGGAAAGAACCAAGTCCAAATATAGAATCGTATCAGGAAAAGTCAGTGCAAGAAAAATGTAGAAGGGAGCCAGCAAAAGAAAAGGAAATGCTGAAGGCTGCAGAGGTAAAGAATCACTGTTTAAAAAAAAAAAAAACTTTGATACTAATCTAATCAATGAATAGGTGAACTGGAGAGCAACTGAAAATATGGAGTGGATTACTTGTTCTTGATGCCTCAGTTTTCTCATCTTTAAAATGTTACCCACATGAAAGTGTTTTTAACAAGATCTAATAAACTAATTTCAAAGCATTTAGCATTATACCTATTAAATAGTCCAGAAATATAAATGTGATATAATATAAAGTAATGTGATAATATTAAAGGATTACTAAGTATTTCATGAGCAGTTTAAGAAAAAAACCTATATTTGGGACAAAAAAAGTGGCAGAATTTGGAAATCAGAAATAAAATCATCTTAAACTACAGAAGACTGTATGAGGATAAATTCTAAGTTGATAATGAAATAGACTTCATAAATACAGTGAAATATAATTTAATTTGATGTAGAAAAGTATAGAAGCAAATCTATCAATCTAATATTTTTAAACTGAGAATTTAAAAATAAACTTTAAAAGAAATCTAAGCAGGTGTCAGAGCAACAAAAGAAAAATAAATATGGAGGTTTATGCCAAACAAAGAGAACAGGGAAATCCTGAAAACTTCTATTAACCTGCGTAACTTCCTTCCCAATTAGACTCATGGAAGATGTATTAGTAGAACAATTTGTAAACAGCTTGATATATTCCAAATCTGACTGATCATTGATAGCATTTTTTAAAGGCCAGGTCTTCATTGTCCTCACTAGAGATACTAGTACCACTATGTGAGAAATTTCCAATGGCTGTAGAGACAGAATTCTCTGGCAGAATCAACTGGCTGCCTGCCATTATAGTACATCCTCTCCAGACTGAGTAAAGGAATTTTCTCATTTAAAGGAACTGAAAGTGGGTTTCATATGTGATGGTTCTCCAGTGTACAGTAAATAGTAAGTTGTTAATCAGATTTTGTTTTCTGGAGAGTTTTAGATGTCTATTGAAAAAGGGGGCAAGAAATACGCACACATGCAAACTGAGTAGAAGCACCCTAGAACACTATGCATGTGTTGGGGGTGTGTATGTATAGGCGCATATACACATATCTATCAATATATTCCACTATTTTGGGCTTCCCTGATGGTTCAGTGCTAAAGAATCAGCCTGCTAATTCAGGAGACAGGGAGACACAGGTTTGATCCCTGGATTGGGACGATCCCCTGGAGATGGAAGTGGAAACCCACTCCAGTAGGCAGTATTTTTGCCTCAAAAACCAAATGGAGAGAGGAGCCTGTTGGGCTACAGTCCATGGGTTGCCAAAGTCAGACATGACTTCACAACTGAATAACAGCAACCACAATACTAGTTGTTTTTGCTGGAAAGATGGAAGTTGAAGAATAGGCTAAACATGAATTGCTGAAAATAGGACTTTGGAAATAGTGCTGTGCCATATCTGCAGATATGAATAATTAGGAGTGAGTTGATGATGAAACTCAGGTAGTCTTTCTACTTGAAAGATAGCTTACATGTGAGATTGAATAGGAAAGTGAACTTTAGTCCATATCTTTATGAAGTTATGGTGTGCTGAATGATCCTAGATGTCATCTAGAATGTTATTTTAAATACTACATATTTTCTGCTGCTGCTGCTGCTGCTAAGTTGCTTCAGTCTAGGTAGATTTAATTACTGAATATGTAGACATCTCTATATTTAGTTCATGATTGATTAGATTCTGTGTTGTTCGATAACTGAGATTCTTCAGTTTGTTGTTTTCCAATGTAGAAATTGTCCTAATATAAAATTCTATATATATTTTTATATTCCATTTATATGAAATAAGTAACAAACATGCTCACAAGCTTTCCATGCCATTATGTAACTCTTATAGAGAAAAGGAATCATGACATTAGGAAAGAAATCCTTCTCATTTAGGGAATTCTAGGAAAATGTCATGTGTATGTGTAATTTTATTTGAAGATAATTAAAAATGTTTGAAAAACTCTCCATCCAATCATGAATGTGCATGAAAAGCTAAGCAAGTGTTTCATTTATTAGCATGCCTGTTACCATTCTCTGTATTTACTGAAAAAAAAAAAGTTAAATCTAAGCAGTTATGCCCATCACAGACCCCAACTATTAGAAACTGAGCTAAGTTGTACAGGGGCCTTGAACACACTTCGTGAGACACTAAAACAGTTCAATGGGTCAGCCAGATTCAGGAAGGATAGTTGTATCTAAATGATTTCCTCTTCTTTCCCCTTTATATACAATGCTCATCCACACAGACAAATTATCTGCAAAAGAAAAGTTAGCAGCTAATAGAAACTTAAAATATTTAAAATATTTTAATACTTGTGACAATTTTGCTTTAAAAATATTCTACAGAAGCATAAGTCTTTTGCTCTGGTATTATAGACACAAAATATCTCTAACATATTTTTTCTAGGTTTTTTCACATTCAGAATCATTTTCTATTGTGAACAGAATTAAGATGAATGACTCACATATTATAATAACAAACTGAAAGACTGGAGACTAGCATTAATTATTTAAAATTACACTTAATGAAAAGATGAAGAGAGTTGGGAAAAAATGAAGGCAAATTGTTTAGAATATCAATGATGGGATCAAACCAGAATGAAAGACTTAGGGGAAGGAATGAAACATGAAGCATGATTAGTTGTGGCCAGGAATCACAACAACCTAATTTTACTTAAATCTAGCTAAAAAGATATACAACATAATAATACTTATAAAAAATAATTAATAAGTGTTGAAATTCTCAAGGTTTGCTGCTACTTTACCTCTCCAACTCACGCTGCAGACAGATTAAAGGGGCTATTTTAATCATTCATATTTGACTGAACAAATTTCTAAAAACTGAGAAACATTTTATTCCCACTACATTCTCAATTCTGTAGATTTACTCACCCATATCTCTAATAGATCTTGGGAATTCATCCCATTATGTAGAAATAGCCAAATCAGAACACTATGGAAAAACAAACACATCTAAAACAAAGGAAGATACAAAAATTTATCTAAGTTAAACCCAACTATAAATAGAAATTTTGATTCATTCAGAAAGATATATATTATACCTGGCTATAGGCTGTAATCTAAATTATGTGTAAACATCTGTACAGTAGTAGAACTTTTATTAGTTACTTATTAGCCTAAGCTTAAATTTACATAAGACATTAACAAGAGAGTCAACATCATCTATAAACCCAAAACAACCATCTAATGCTGATTACACTGAAAAGGCCTCTCAGGTGGAATAATTATGTATTTAGATAGGTGCTGCTGGATGTTTATTCCTATTCTTAGCTGTGTCACATTCCCAAACAACAAAAGAAACAGCATGCCATCTGAGAGGACTTTACAATATTTCACAAGAAAATCTTCAGAAGCTCAATTTTCCCCAAACCTAAGATATTCACTATTCAAATAATAGTTATAAAGTCAAGATGAGCTCAGTCAGAGTGGTTCCCAATACACTTTAAATATCCCACATACTTGTATCTGGTTGGCCAAAATCTAGTGATGCTTATTCTACCAAATCAATATATTTAGCAAAAGAGTTGAATTCCAAATAAATATTGAAGAAAATTCTTATTTTGAAGGAGAGATTTCATTATTTCCCTAATGCCCACAACCAATACAGCATTTTTTATTAATTATAATATTTTCATTTCTTGAACACAAACTTCACCATACATAAAGCAAAAAATGTGATTAAATCTCAATTATCTAAAAACATTTACATTCCTAACATGCTTACCATCATCTAAGTCACTTCTAGGCTTAAGGAATAATGGGGTTTTCCTCAACTCATCTTGGGCTTGTGAAAATTGCCATTAAGCAATAAAATAAATTAATCCCCCCACCAAAACTTGGAAGCTTTAGTACAGAAGGTCTTTACCAAGACGTATTGGAGAAAAACATTTTTTAAATTGTTGGCAGGCGCAGTCACTGGTAACTCTGAAAAACAATTGGCTTCTATTTCCTCCTAGAGGCAGCTTTACTCCCTAGGAGTCCTGCTCATTCATGCTTTCTCTGGTTTCTAGAAACTTTCAATCTTCCAACAACTTTTATGTTCATTTAACCTTTTTCAAAATTGACCAAACATTCCCCATTTCTTTAAAGATCTTCTCTCTACATTTCCAGGAGATAACCAGTTAATTCAATAAGCAGATCTGTACTGAACAGATATATTTGCATGTTTATAGTAGATTTGGTAGGCAATGTTTTAACTCAAAAGGATGGTATCTGCAACCAGCTCTCTGGTGTTGTGGTATTTTTCAAATTTTTCAATATTTTTCAAATTCTAACATTTAGTCTGCCTATCCAGCATATTCTAAAGCAAAATACCATTGAAATATGTTATAATAGAGGTAAGTTTTGTTCCTACTACATGCACTAAAAGAATCAATACCAGGTATCCGGATGGATTTCATATGATCCAGGGAGTTTTTTCCCCTGGATAATTAAAAACAAATAAGCAAACAAAAGCCCTTCGTAGTTAAAAAAATTTTTAATCTTTATTCCTTTTTGAAAGTGAAAGTGTTAGTCGCTGTCACTTTCAAAAAGGAATAAGGATTAATTTTTTTTTTTTTTTTTTAGCAAGAAAGGGCTTTTGTTTGCTTATTTGTTTTTAATTATCCAGGGAAATAACTCCCTTGATCATGTGAAATCCATTCCTTTTTAACATGCTGCAAATTTGCTCTTCCCTGTCTCTCCAGCCTCTCTCTCTGTCAGCATTGGCACCCTGGCTATTTTCATGCTGCTTTACATAATTGGTCTCTGAAGCTGCCACCTGTTCATAAGTATACAAATCACTCTCCTTTGAGAATATGATTTAACTAAGTCATGATGGAATAATGATCCCGGACATCAGTTTAACATCTGTAAATACATAGATTCACCTCTTACACTGAGTCTAATAGTTTCTCATAATAGAATAAAGGTTATGTTTAAATGAAAACAATGTAATTATTATCTTGATCTTATTTGATTTTGAGTAATTCCTCCACCTTACCCTTTCCACTTTTCTGCTCTACTCACTTTATCCCTTTTACTGAGAATGTGCTCTGTCCAGATTATCCCATCAAAAGCAAACATAGTTTTCCCCAAAGACATCCCCTAGTAGAGGATCAAATGTTCAAGATATCATATTTCTGGACTTTAGCTCTTCATCTTACCTGGCCTAAGTAATACAGACCTCACAAAAGAGTATTTTACTCATTTTTGGTGGCTCAGATGGTAAAGCGTCTGCCTACAACGTGGGAGACCTGGGTTTGATCCCTGGGTTGGGAAGATGTCCTGGAGAAGGAAATGGCAACCCACTCCACTATTCTTGCCTGGAAAATCCCATGGATGGAGGAACCTGGTAGGCTACAGTCCATGGGGTCACAAAGAGTCTGACATGACGGAGTGACATTTTACATAATGGAATCATCTAAAAGTTTTGAACAACAGGGATAATCAGCATTAGTACATAGTTGGAAATACACTGTCTTTTCATTAGGGCTTTAAAAGATTTAAAAGGATTAACTGTTATTATATTATGCAGTCAGATTTAATTGATGAAAGAACATCTCGTTGCTGCAAAGCTATTTCTAACCATGTTCATGGTAGTCACTATTTTCTGTAAAAGAGCATCTGAAGAAAATTTATAATTTCCTCATATTAAAGACTTGTTTGCATATGTAACTAAAATACATGATTTAAGAACTAATTCAGCCAGACCCCTTTATGTCAAGAATATTGCCATATTTTCTATCGGAAATATTTCCAGGGCTACTTGTAAAATACATATTAGAAAAGGTGAGAATTTAGTACAGATAAATTTGATATGTAGAAAGGTTACAAATATCTGACAAAAATATATATATATAATATACAAATATCCATGTCTCCTAACATCATTTTAATTCCTGATTCCTAAAATGAGGAAGGACAATATTTTTATCTAAAATCTCAAAAATTTGGAGGAATTGTCTGATAACTTATTTGATTATCACATCTAATTAACAAGTGAAACAATTAGTAGAAATAATTAGCTTTCTCCCTCCCCCAAATCCAACTTTTTATAACATGACTGTCATGTTTTTATGACATAGGATCCATGAAAAAAAATATGGATTCTATTTATAAATATATAATGCATGTTTGTTCATGTTTCTAAAGTAGATATTTAATCTTATAAAATATGTAGTGCATATACATAAAAAATAAAATAATGCCATTTGGAGCAATATGGGTGGACCTAGAGATTATCATACTAAGTGAAGTAATTAGACAAAGACAAATATCATATGATATCACTTACATGTGGAATCTAAAACAACGATATGAGTGAATTTATTTAGAAAGCAGGCACAGACTTACAGACTTTGAAAACAAACTTAATGTTACCAGAGGCAAAAGGTGTGGGGTGTAGAGGATAAACTAGTAGTTTGGGATTAACATATACATACTACTAAATATAAAATAGATAATCAATAAGGACCTAATGTATAGCACAGGGAGCTCTACTCAGTATATTGTAATAAATTAAATTGGGAAAAAAATCTGAAAAAGAATGGATATTTGTATAATTGAATTACTTTGCTGTACACCTGAAATAACACAACATTGTAAATCAACTGTACAACAATGTAAAATAAAAATTTAAAAATTACATGCATATTCTGCTTATATCTTATTCTGCTTAAATCTTCATAGTTTTAAATTTGGAAGGAGGTTATGAGATTATATGGGGCTTCCCAATGGCTCAGTGGTAAAGAATCTACCCACAGTGCAGAAGACACAGGAGACATGGGTTCCATCCCTGTTGGAAAGAGCCTCTGGAGGAGTAAAATGGCAACCCACTCCAGTATTCTTGCCTGGAAAAAATCCCATAGACAGAGGAGCCTGGTGGCCTACAGTCTATAGGGTCCCAAAGAGTCAGACACGACTAAGTGATTAAACAACACTCCTCTACGCCCCCTACACACAAACATTTCATTTTAGAAATAAGAAAGTTAAAATCTCATAAACACCATAAATCCAGAGAGTGACTCATGAGAGAGAAATCACCTCTCTGTTTTGTTACTTCTTACATCCATATCACTTTACAAAGTGGCAGACAGGCACTAGATACACATTTATTAGATGAATACTTGAGTAAAAACCAGGATAAGAAACAACCAGGACTATTCTATACAACTTTAGAATTTAGATCTTCATTAAGCAACATCTTTTTGGTATATACCAAATTCAGTTCAGTAGTTATTGCATACTTTCAGAGAGTATGCAAGATAATTTGGAGAAAACAGTTTGTTAAGATGAATGACATAGCTTCTACTTTAATGTAATTAGTTATGTATAGTTTTTTATTAATATCATTAAAATAAAGTGTTTGTTAAAAGATAGTTACAAAATGCTGAGAAGAGAGAAATTATTTCTTACTGGTTGTATCTAGAAAGTCTTCATGAATGAAGAGATATTTGGCCTAGGGAATTTAAACAATGGTTAGAAAAGCAATTAACAGAACTATAGAAAGGTTCCAAAAATGTTCTTGGAAGAACCAATTTGAACAAAAACACAAAGCCAGGAAAAGGCATAATTTGGTACAATAATAATGGGTGGTTAGATGAAGGGAAGTATATGAAAAAATCAAGAAAAGAAAGAAGAAAAGAAATAGAAGCTAAGAATGTCTGTACTTCCTCAGGCAGGCAGTGGGCAAGGAAGTCTCTGACCAAGGGAGTCATATACTAGACTGATATCAAGGCTGTTTTGGCTGTAGCATCCAGAAGAAAGTAAAGATCAGACCTTTCCGTTACAGTCCTTAAGTAAGGAGTAAAATTATGTGTTAGATTATACAGACAATAAATAACTTTCTTTAAAATACCCAATGTGTTTTGTTTTTTTTTTTTCTGGACATAATTCCTTTACTACGTGTAACATGGAGAAGAGAGAATAACATGTGGGTGGATGTGAGCAGGAAAAGGAAAGAAATGGAAAAGTAGCTTTTGTATCTTTGGACATAAGCTGTTTTAAGAAAAAAAAAAGTTATATTTTGTATAAATGTTTTGGTTTCAATGTTAAAGATTTTTTAAGCTATAATTATTGTCTGTCTGGGAGATCAGGAGAAATTACAGGAAACTGAAATAAGACTGAACGCTGAAGAATTGATGCTTTTGAACTGTGGTGTTGGAGAAGACTCTTGAGAGTCCCTTGGACTCCAAGGAGATCCAACCAGTCCATTCTGAAGGAGATCAACCCTGGGATTTCTTTAGCAGGAATGATGCTAAAGCTGAAACTCCAGTACCTTGGCCACTTCATGCAAAGAGTTGACTCATTGGAAAAGCCTCTGATGCTGGGAGGGATTGGGGGCAGGAGGAGAAGGGGACGACAGAGGATGAGATGTCTGGATGGCATCACAGACTCGATGGACGTGAGTCTGAGTGAACTCCGGGAGTTGGTGATGGACAGGGAGGCCTGGCGTGCTGCGATTCAAGGGGGTCTCAAAGAGTCGGACATGACTGAGCGACTGAACTGAACTGAACTGAAATAGAGATGATACAAAAACTCTGATATATTTGTAGACATGAATGACCCTTCTTCTTTTGAGTACCTATAACAACTGGTCAGCTGGTTATCTTCAGCTGTATTATGGTCCAGTTTAGTTAGCACCAGTTGCCAACATCTCCTGCGTTGTTTTCAAACATGCAAAGAAAAAGAAAGTAAAGAAAGTGAAGTCGCTCAGTTGTGTCTGACTCTTTGCAACCCCGTGGACCATAGCGAACCAGGCTTCTCCACCCATGGGATTCTCCAGGCAAGAATACTGGAGCGGGTTACCATTTCCTTCTCCAGGGGATTTTCCCGACTCAGGGATTGAACCTGGGTTTCCTTGCATTGGAGGCAGACGCTTTAACCTCTGAGCCACCAGGGAAGCCCTTTAAGCATGCAAACATACATCTAAAAGTATGCTTGTTTTGTTTCATCTCAATACTATAGCAACTTCAACCTGAAGTAAACTTTTAATTTACTGTATTTCCAGAATTAGATAAAAATACATATTATATTTGATGGAACTTCTAAATACTTCTAAATTTCATCAGCCAACTTCAATTTAAGCAATGTTGAAATCCAACAGCATTAATGGTTAGACAAACTAAACAGTGGGTAATATTGTTGACAACTTTTTTATTTGTATCATATGTCCCAAGCATTATAAGCTAAAGTTGAAATATATAGGGTAAGTGGAAAAAAATTTTGATTTTGATTTTTTATTTGATAGTAGTCACTATAATATTAGTGTATGGGTGAAATGCTATACCTTCTCAATGACAAATATATGCAGAATCACTATTTCATTGGAATAAGTAAGGAACAATTTACAAATTACCTTTCTCTTTCCCCTGATATCCTTCAGTAGTCTCCCACTGAGATTTAAACTCAGAACCTCCAGAGAACAGATGGTGGGGACCTTATCTTCTTGCGGATCACAGCACAGCAGTGTAACTCGGTCTGATAATCCAGTCACTTGAAATAAAGTGCTCTTTTTAGTATTCCATTTGCTTCTGCTTTTCAGATAAACACTTTATTATTATTACCAATAAATATTTCATTTCTGTTTTGTCTGGCCTCACAAACTGACCTGGAGCAAATAATACCAACAGAAACAATTACTTATATTGTTAGATTTAGTTTTGGCTGATAGCATCTAATCAGTAATTCAAATTTCTTTCTTCTGGTATTTTTTTGTCTAACAAATTTACTTCAAGTTGCATGTATAAATTTTGCTTGGACAAAGTAAACTAAATAAAGCCAATGAAGAAGGACAAAGATAGGTGATAATTACTCATTTTTAGTAAGTAAATACTCATTTTTAACAAGTAAATAGAGATTCTGTTAAAACATTATAATAGATTATTTTTCTTATTTTTACCTCAGACTTATTAGGGGGTCTTGTATTGATTTAATTCAAAGAGTGAGTATTTAAATGGTACTAGCATTTCTCTTCAATTCTTTCTCTAGCACATATATCTACTCATATATATATATATATATACATGTTATAAACTTTGTAATAGAATCTACTTATAAAGGCAAGGGATTTCAAAACATACAGAAAAGAACTATGATAATGATCATATTACCTTATTATCACTGGATGTTATTAAAACTTGGCCAAATTTTCAGCATATTCATAGTATGCTTGGAAGAAGGTTTTAAGATATAATAAGGTAAGAAAGAAAAAAAAGTTTTTGGAGCTGTACCACTTGATTTGTACACCTTAAACAACATTGAACATCAGATTCAGTTCAGTCACTCAATCATGTCCGACTCTTTGTGATCCCATGGACTGCAGCACACCAGGCTTCCCTGTCCATCACCAATTCCCAGAGCTTGCTCAAACTCATGTCCATCGAGTTGGTGATACCATCCAACCATCTCATCCTCTAGCATCCCCTTCTCCTCCTGCCTTCAATCTTTTCCAGCATCAAGGTCTTTTCAAATGAGTCAGTTCTTCCAATCAGGTGGCCAGAGAGTTTCAGCTTCAGTATCAGTCCTTCCAATGAATATTCAGAACTTGTTTCCTTTAAGATGAACTGGTTGGATCTCCTTGTAGTCCAAGGGACTCTCAAGAGTATTCTTCAACACCACAATTCAAAATCATCAATTCTTTGGCACTCAGCTTTCTTTATAGTCCAACTTTCACATCCATACATGACTACTGGAAAAACCATAGCTTTGACTAGATGGACCTTTGTCTGCAAAGTAATGTCTCTGCTTTTTAGTTTGCTGTCTAGTTTGGTCATAGCTTTTCTTCCAAGGAGCTCCCCGAATCAGAAACTTTCTAAATTAATAAAAACTCTTTATAGATACCATCACATAATAAAGAATTCTGTGTTTCACAATAAGTGACTTTTTGCCAGACATGATATTTAAGGCTTTTTTTGGTGTTAAATTCCACTGTGCTACTTTTATGAGTTTAAATCATAATTGAATTAATAATTTAATACTTTAACAATAACTACAATGGAAAGTTGCTATTTCTGTTTGATTCATATAAGAGTTAAATTTCCCTACTCTTAGAATCTGGTTTCACAAAACTTTCAACATTGCCTTAAGATTCATATATCATATCAGAATATCACAAGTAAAAATTCTAGTTTCAAAAGTGGTCTATTAAAATTGCACTGGAATTTTAACATAATAAAAAATATAAACATTGATGACATCATGATAGGAAATGAGTGTAAAATAAATAATTTTCTTTAAGAAGTAACACAGATTAAAATGACATACAGATAGCATAAAACAGATAACAATAAGCATAAGTCCTATATAAAACAAATATCTACTGTTGTCACAGCTGGGAGAGTGACCTCTTCAACTTTTTGTGGCTCCACCTTTGTGAATTATTGGCAATTTCCTCACTATTAGGAAAGCATTCCCTTCTTCAGTCCATGTTTTTTCTTCTTCTTTCTATATCCATACACACAATAACTGAATATAAACAGGACTATTGGCTAGTTGAATGTTTTCAAAAATCACAGTTTTTTTTTTTTTTAATCTAGAATCATTAAATGGCAATTGTCACACAAGTGCATCTTCTGGGATGTGCCCTGAAATTGTTCTTGTTAGAGGGCCATCTTGGACAATCATGGGAAAAGAATGGAGAAAAAAGACATTAAATGGCACCATTCCATTTGTTGAATAAATAGTAGTCATTACTTTGTTTTTACCATTTTTAGGAATTTACTCAAACTTATTCAGCCTAACATTTCCAGTTCACCAGAAAAGGCAACAATAACAACAACAAACAAAAACAAGGGAGACTGGAAGCACTGGAGACTGCGGAGGGGAACTATTGCCCTAGCTAAGTTCCCAGTTACTCTAGTGCTAGTCAAATTCTTCAGGTACCTACAATGACTTACATAATTCAAGGACAATGAAGCTGGAAAAAGAATAGTCTCAAGGTGAGACAGGAAAGAAAGGGGCAGGGCACAATGATTAAAAGAGGGACACGACCTTAGAGAATAGGATATGACAAATATCAGTTAGAAACTACATAGCTCAGGTGGTAAAGAATCTGCCTGCAATGCAGGAGACCCCAGTTCGATTCCTGGGTCAAGAAGATCCACTGGACAATGAGTAGGCTACCGACTTCAGTGTTCTTGGGCTTCCCTTGTGGCTCAGCTGGTAAAGAATCTGCTTGCAATGAGGGAGAACTGGGTTTGATCCCTGGGTTGGGAAGATCCCTGGAGAAGGAAAAAGCTTTCCACTCTAGTATTCTGGCCTGGAGAATTTCATGGACAGAGGAGCCTGGTGGGCTACAGTCCATGGGGTCACAGAGTCAGACACAGCTGAGCTCTTTATTCTGTCTCTGGAATGCTTATCTCTCTAGTAAACCTGCTTTCTCTTTACTATAGCTCACTCTTAAATTTTTTCCTGGGCCAAGCTAAGGATCCACATTTGGCAGCCTGTCCCAGGAACTCACTGCACACCTGGCACACAACCATCTTCTTGTGCCCCATATTTTTCTACAACAAAGGGTTCCCACTTGCAGTTCTAACAAATTTTGCATATCTGTGTCACTTTTCCCCTGCCCAGTGTGCTATTAATGTATTCTTTTGTTTGCTCCCTGTAACAACTCTGTGATACAAATGAAGAAGCCAAGGTAAACTGATTTTTAACTTTCTCTGTTTCCTAGCCCACTGTTTTTGTCATTATACAGTTCTGCCTCCTCAGAACTCCCAACTGGCTTCAGGGCATTCTTGTTTCTAATGGGAAACTCAGATATACAGTGAGATTTCATAGGACTGGACCTATCATGGGCTTTTCTAAGTCATGATCAATTGCCAAGTAATTAGAAAAAATGCCAAGTTAAATTGTCTGAATCAGTGTTTTCAGGAGTGATATCTTTATTATTTGTCAACTGCTAGGCAGTACTCTTGCCTGAAAAATCCCATGGACAGAGGAGCCTGGTGGGCGGCAGTCCATGGGGTCGCTAAGAGTCGGACACGCCTGAATGACTTCTCTTTCACTTTTCACTTTCATGCATTGGAGAAGGAAATGGCAACCCACTCCAGTGTTCTTGCCTGGACAATCCCAGGGACAGGAGAGCCTGGTGGGCTGCCGTCTACGGGTCGCACAGAGTTGGACACGACTGAAGCAACTTAGCAGCAACAGCAGCAGGCTCCTTGTACGGAGAAGGCGATGGCACCCCACTCCAGTACTCTTGCCTGAAGAATCCCATAGATGGAGGAGCCTGGTGGGCTGCAGTCCATGGGGTCGTGAAGAGTCGGACACAACTGAGTGAATTCACTTTCACTTTTCACTTTCATGCATTGGAGAAGGAAATGGCAACCCACTCCAGTACTCTTGCCTGGAGAATCCTAGGGACAGAGGAGCCTACTGCGCTGCTGTCTATGGGGTCACACAGAGTTGGACACGACTGAAGTAACGCAGCAGCAGCAGCAGCAGCAGCAGCAGCAACAGCAGCAGCAGCAGCAGCAGTAGCAGCAGCAGCAGGCTCCTTATAAATCTAAATCAAGTTGTTTATCAAAACCACCTTTGGGGGAGGCAATTCTTTAGGGAGATCAAAACTGTTACTTTGAGAAAAACTTAGAAGAGACCTTTGATTTTCACAATAGGCAGAATTAGAATTCCTGCAAATCTTGTCAGCAAAACAACTAAAATTAACACCTACAATTTTTTAAAAGCAATAAATGTGGTTCATATATTTGTTAAAGGGTACATGCTAAGTCACTTCAGTTGTGTTCAACTCTTTGCGGCCCCATGGGCTGTAGCCCACCTAGCTCCTCTGTCTATGAGATCTTCCAGGCAAGAATACTGGAGTGGGTTGCCATTCTCTTCTCCAGGGAATCTCCCTGATGTCCAGGGATCGAACCAGTTCTCTTATGTCTCCTGCATCGGCAGGTGGGTTCTTCACCACTAGTGCCACCTGAGAAGCCATTTGTTAAACAGTGCATATCTATATAAATAAAACTGAAAATAGAAAAGAAGTATAGAGGTAATGTAATCTGGTACAGATGCCACTGTATTCCTTTCCTGTTTCGTTATAAATTGCAACTACAAAGTTATAAAACATCATGGAAAACAGAAACAAAGACTGTGATAGTTTTTGTTTGTTTGTTTGTTTCTTTGTTTTAAGCAGCCTGTATTCTTCCAGCTGGATTAGATCTGGTAAAATGGGTTTTAATTGAAATCTAGGCAAGAGAGTAATTCTTGGAGCTACACATTTGAGAGTATATGGGGTGAGGGTAGGTAGGAGAAGATTAATGTTATAAATACAGTACAGAGGCTTAAAACTTCCATGAAACTGTTTTCTCCTGTATTAGCATCTCCGTCTCCACCCCTACCCTCACCATCCTTCCTCTACCTTGGCAGATCCAGTGGTACATGGCTGACTAGGTAGGTGGGAATGGAGGGGGGGTAGAAGGGATACAGGCATTGTCATGGCTGCTAGAGATGTGTCCCAGGTACAAGTAGGAAAGCAGTGACAGATAACCGTGCGAGTGTTATGGGTGGAAAAAAAGAATGTTAGGAGAAGCAGATCAATGCCACTCTTCTGAAGAATATTCCTTCACTGTGAAGTGAGACAGATTACAGAACACAAGTACTGAGGTGCCATAGGTAAAGTCATAGCAATGGTAACCAAACATATTTTCTCTCCCTCGGTACTTTCTCATTAGCTTTCTCTGGGTAAATTCTTCTTTGGAATGGAAATTTGCCTCTAGTATTTCCCTTTCATTTTCTTTCTTCCTTTTTTCTTGTTTAAGTTAGGCTTGTTATTAATTACATTTAAATGTTTTTAATTTATTGTGGAGCTAACAGAAAGGAAATTTAAGAGGACAAAAATGTGATAAAAGCGGAAATCCAGAGAGGTAAGTTAGTACTGAAGGTAGCTTCTAACATGAGGGCATTCATCAAATTTTCATTTTTTTCAGTCAGTCTGAATATGTCAGAAGCTAAGAAAGCAAAATCTACAGGCTTTCCCAGGTGGCAGGAAGGCCAATAGAAACACTTAACAAAAGTGAGGAATGTAAAAATTCACGCCCTTAGTATAAAGAAAACCCCAAAATAAAGCTAAGAACAGAAATATACAGCAAGAAAATATGCCTGTGTCGTCTGAGAAAAAAAAAAACAAAAAAAACAAAAAAAATTCTGATAGTTAAAAGCTATAAACTGAGTTTTGCCTGCGTTTGAGGCCAAAAATCAGTAGCAAGTCTTCAAAGCTTCAATTTGAGAATTTCGTCAGACTTGAGTTGAAAGTGCCCTCAAATACCTGGTATAAATAAATACAATCTTCTCAGGACAAACTTACTTTCAGCCAAATTTTTAAGTCCCAGAGACAAATTTTCAAAACATATGAGTGCACAGTGAAATATTACAAAATACCTAAAAAAGCAATAGAAACAAAAGATTGAACACATTGTTTTAGAAACTTTAAGTACTGGAGTAACCAGATAAGAATACAAGATAATGATATCTACTATGTTTAAATAAATAAGATATTGAAATTATATATAAGCCTCAGAGAAAAACTATAAAAATAAAGAAAACATTTATGGAAAAGAACTTATCAGACTTTTAAAAGCAAAATTATATAATAACTAAAAAACTTAATTACCCCTTGCTTTAAAAGCAGATTACACACTAGTAAAAAGATGGATTGCAAACTAGAAGATAAATATGAAGAAATTATTTAAAATGTGAAATGGAGAGGCAAAGAATTATGAAATATGAAATGTAGATTAAAAAGCCACAAAGTGAAGAGAGAAGAGAAAAAGTAAGAGAAAAGTGATTTGGGGGAGTTGTTTCAATTTTTATTGAAGTATAGTTGATTTACAATGTTGTGCTAATTTAGGTATACAGAAAAGTGATTTAGTTATACATAGACATATATCCACTACTGTGTTAGAGAGTAGGCTGTCTGTCCTTATTAGTTGTCTATTATATATATAATAGTGTGAATATGTCAATTCCAATGTACCAGTTTATTCTCCCTCTCCCTTTTCCCTGTATTAATTATAAGACTGTTTTCTAGATCTGTAACCTGTGTTGTAAACAATGTCATTTGTACCTCTTTTTTATATTCCAAATATAAGCAATATCATATGACATGTTCCATTCTCTATCTGACTTCACTTAGTATGGCAATCTCTAGATCCATCCATGTTGCTGCATATGGCATTATTTCATTCTTTTTTAATGGCTGAATAGTATTCCACTATTATTGGAATATCCATTCCTCTATTGGTGGACATCATGATTGCTTACATGTCCTGGCTATTGTAAATAGTGCCACAATGAACACTGAGATGCATGTAGCATTTAGAATTATGCTTTTCCTCCAGATATATGCCCAAGAGAAGGATTGCTGGGACATATATATGCTAATTTTATTTTATCTTTTTTTTAAGGAACATTCATACTGTCCTCCATAGTGTCTATAATGGAGACACTATGTATGTGTCTCAATTTACATTCCCACCAACAGTATAGAAGGGTTCCATTTTCTACACACCCTCTCCAACATTTATTGTTTGTAGATTTTTAAAATTAAGTTTATTTAATTTTAATTGAAGGATAATTGCTTTACAATATTGTGTTGGTTTCTACCAAATATCAACATGAATCAGCCATAGGTATACATAAGTCCTCTCCTTTAGTGATGGCCATTCTGAATCACATGAGGTGATAACTCATTGTAGATTTGATTTGTATTTCACTAATAATTAGTGGTGCTGAACACCTTTTCATGTGGTTTATAGCCATCTGTATGGTTTCTTCAGTGAAATGTCTATTTAGACAGTCTGCTCATTTATTGATTGGGTTGTTAATTAGTTGTTGCTGTTCTTGAGTTGCATGAGCTGCTTGTATATTTTGGAAATTAATTCCTTGTTAGTTGCTTCATTTGCAAATATTTTCTCTCATTCTGTGGGTTCTCTTTTTGTTTTGTTATGATTTCCTTTGCTGTGCAAAAGCTATTAAGTTTAATTAGTTCTCATTTGCTTATTCTTGTTTTTATTTTCATTGCTCTAGGAGATGAGTCAGAAAAGATTTTGCTGTGATTTATGTCAGAAAATGTTCTTCATATGTTTTCCTCTAAGAGTTTTATAGTGTCTGGCCTTACATGTAGGTCTTTAATCTATTTTTAGTTTATTTTTGTGTATAGTGTTAGAGAATGTTCCAATTTGATTCTTTCACATGTAGCTGTTCAGTTTTCCAAGCACCACTAATTTATTTCTTCCACTGTATATCCTTGCCTCCTTTGTCATAGAGTAGGTGACAGTAGTTGTGTGGATTTATCTCTGGGCTTCTATCCTATTCTATTTATCTATATTTCTGTTTTTGTGCCAGTACTATACTGTCCTGATTACTGTAACTTTGTGGTGTAGTCTGAAGTTAGGGAAATTGATTTCTCCAACTGTTCTTTTTTCTCAAGATTGCATTAGCTATTTGTGGTCTTTTGTGTTTCCATACAAATTGTGATTTTTTTTTCTAATTTTGTGAAAAATACCACTGGTAATTTGATAGGAATTTCTTTGAAACTGTAGATTGCATTGCATAGTATAGTCATTTTGATAATACTGATTCTTCCAATCTAAGAACTGGTATAGCTCTCTATCTGTTTGTGTCATCTTTGATTCTGTTCATCAGCATCTTAAAGTTTTCTGAGCGCAGGCATTTCCCCCTTAGGTAGGGGTTTATTCCTAGGTATTTTATTATTTTTGATGTAATGTGATTGTTTCCTTAATCTCTCTTTCTGATCTTTTGTTGTTAGTCATAGGAATGCAAGAGATCTCTGTGTATTAATTTTGTATCCTGAAACTTTACCAGATTAATTCATAAACTCCAGTATTGAATAGTTTTCTGGTAGAGTTTTTAGAATTTTCAATGTGTACTGCTGTTTGCAGGCAGAGGGTTTTATGTCTTATTTTCAAATTTGGATTTCTTTTTCTTTTCTGATTGGCATGGATAGGACTTCCAAACCTATGTTGAATAAAAGTGGTAAGAGTGGAAATCATAGTCTTGTTCCTGATTTTAGAGGAAATGTTTTCAGTTTTCCAACATTGAGAATGATCTTAGCTGTTGGTTTGTCATATATAGTCTTTGTTATGTTGAGGTAGCTGCACTCTACATCCATTTTATGGAGAATTATCATAAATTGGTGTTCAATTTTGTTAAGAGCTTTTTCTGCCTCTATTGAGATGATCATATGGTTTTTCTTCTTCAATTTGTTAGTATCATGTATCACATTGATCGACTTGCTTATATGGAAGAATTTATTGGGATGAACGCCACTTGATCATTGTGTGCGATTCTTTTAATGCGTTGTTATCTTTGGTATGCTAGTATTTTGTTGAGGATTTTTGCATCTGTGTTCATCAGCAATATTGATCTATAATTTTCTTTTTTTGTAACATCTTTGTCTGGTTTTGTTATCAGTGTGATCATGGCCTTTTAGAATGAACTTGGAAGTGTTTCCTCCTCTGCAATTTTCTGGAAAGTTTCAGAATGATTATTCTTAACTTTCTCTAAATACTTGATGGAATTCACCTGTGAATCCATCTGGTCCTGGACTTTGTTTGCTGAAAGATGTTTAATAAGAGTTTAGATTTCATTACTTGTGATTGTTCTGTTAGTATTTTCTATTTCCTTCTGGTTTAGTCTTGGAAGCTTGTATCTTTCTAACAATCTTTCCATTTCTTCCAAGTTTTCCTTTTTATTGGTGTGTAGTTTCTTTTAGTAGCATCTTATGATCCTTTGTATTACTGTGGAGTCCACTGGAACCTCTCCTTTTTTAATTTGTAATTTCATTGATTTGAGCTCAGTCCCTATTTTTTTCTTGCTGAGTCTGGCTGAAGATTTATCAATTTTGCTTATGTTCGCAAAGAACCAGCTTTTAGTTTCATTAATGTTTGCTATCATTTTCTTTGCCTCTGTTTCATTTATTTCTGCTTTGATCTTTCTGATTTTTTTCCTTTTACTAACGTTGAGTTTTGTTTGTTCTTTCTCTAGTTGTTTTAGGTATAAGGATAGTTTTTTAATTTGAGATTCTTTTGTTTGTTATCTGAGATAAGTTCATATTGCTATAAACTTTCCTTTTAGAATTCTTTTCAGTGAATCTTATGGGTTGTGAACTGTTGTTTTTGTTGTTGTTGTTTTCCTCTAGGTTTTTAATTGTTTTTAAATTTCTTCTTTTATTTCTTCAGTGATTCTTGGTCTTTTAAGAACACATTCTTTAGCATCTATGTGTTTGTGTTTTTTCTTTTTTAACAGGGTTTCCCCTGTAATTGATTTCTAATCTGGTAATGTTGTAGTAAGAAAAGTTTGCTTGATGTCATTTAAATGTTTTTAAAGGTATTGAGGCTTGATTTGTGGCCCAAGAAGTCATCTCTCCTTGATGATATCCTGTATACACTTGAGAAGAAAGTGTATTCTGCTGCTTTTGGATGGAATGCTTTATGAATATCAATTAAGTCTATCTGGTCTGATGCATCATTTAAGCCATGTGTTTCTGTATTAATTTTCTTTCTGTATGATCTGTCTATTGGAGTACATGGAATATTTAACACCTCCAATACTTCTGTGTTACTGTTGATTTCTTCTATTAAAGCTATTAGCAGTTGAGTTATATATGTAGTATTCCTGTGTTGGGTGCATTATATTTCCAGTTTTGAATTTATCCATTGCTCATTATCATTATGTAGTGTTCTTCCTTCAGTCTTGTAACAGTCTTTATTTTAACGTGGTTTTTTTTTTTTTTTCCCTTATTTTTCTTTTTCTGGTTTGAGTATTGCTACTCCAGCTTTATTTTAGATTCCATTCACATGGAATAGCTTTTTCCATTCTGTCACGTTCAGTACATGTACCTAGATCTGAAGTGGGTCTCTTGTAGATAGCGTATATTTGGGTATTATTTTTATATTCATTCAAGCAGTCTATTTCTTTTGGTTTAAGCATTAAATCCATTTATATTTAAGGTGATTATTGATATGTATGTTCCTATGGACATTTTAAAAAATTGTTTTGGATTTGCTTAAAAAATTTTTTTTATCTACTTTTGTTCTCTTGTAATTTGATGACTATCTTTGGTGTTGTGTTTGAACTGTTTTATCTGTTTGTGTGTGTATATATTGTAGTTTTTTGGTTTGTATTTCCAATGAAATAGTAGTCTATATCAACTACTTGAGGTCTATACCCACTAGTAGTCTATATTAACAAAAGAGTCTGAAATGCAATACTTGGGTGGAATCTCCAAAATGATAGAATGATCTTTGTTTCCAAAGCAAACCACTCAGTAATCCAAGTCTATGACTCAAACTCTAAAGCCAAAGAAACTGAAGTTGAACAGTTTTATGATGACCTACATGACCTCCTAGAACTAACACCAAAAGAATAGAAGTCCTTTTCATCATAGGGGATTGGAATACAAAAGTAGGACGTTGAGAGAAAGCTGGAGTATCAGGCAAGTTTGGCCTTGAAGTAGGGCAAAGGCTAACACTTTGCCAAGAAATCCCACTGGTCATAGCAAACACCCTCTTCTAACAACACAAGAGAAGACTCTACACACGGACATCACCAGATAGTCAATACCAAATGAAATCAGACTGATTATATACTTTGCAGCCAAAAATTAAGAAGCTCTATACAGTGAGCAAAAACAAGACTGGGAGTGACTGTGGCTCAGATCATGAATATCTCATGGCAAAATTCAGACTTAAATTGAAGAAAGTAGGGAAAACCAATAGACCTTTCAGGTATGGCCTAAATTAAATCCCTTATGATTATACAGTGGAAGTGGCAAATAGATTCAAGGGATTTGATCTGACAGACAGATTGCCTGAAGAACTATGGATGGAAGTTTAAGAAATTGAGCAAAGGGAGTGATCAAGACCATTCTCAAGCAAAAGAAGTGCTAAAAGCCAAAATAGCTGTCTGAGGAGGGCTTACAAAGAGCTAAGAAAAGAAGATAATTGAAAGGCAAAGGGGAAAAGGAAAGATATACCCATCTGAAAGCAGAGATCCAAGATTACCAAGGAGAGATAAGAAAGCCTTCTTCAGTGATCAATGCAAAGAAATAGAAGAAAACAACAGAATGGGAAAGACTAGAGATCTCTTCAAGAAAATTAGCCAGAACGTAACGAACGTGAAGTCGCTCAGTCGTGTCTGACTCTTTGCGACCCCATGGACTTTAGTCTACCAGGCTGCTCTGTTCATGAGATTTTCCAGGCAAAAGTACTGGAGTGGATTGCCATTTCCTTCTCCAAGGAATCTTCCTGACCCAGGGATCGAACCCGAGTCTCCCACATCATAGACAGATGCTTTACCGTCTGCCACCTCAGCCGTCTGCGACCTCAGCCAAAAGGCCGAGAAGCAAGGGAACATTAAATGCAAAGATGTGCACAATAAAGGACAAAACCAATATGGACCAACAAAAGATGAAGGTATTAAGAAGAGGTGGCAAGAATATACAGAACTATACAAGAAAGATCTTAATGACCGAGATAACCATGATGATGTGATTACTAACCTAGAGCCAGACATCCTGGAGTCCAAAGTCGGATGGGCTTTAGAAAGCATCTGCTACACACAAAACTAATGGAGGTGATGGAATTCCAGCTGAGCTATTTCAAATCCTAAAAGATGATGCTGTGAAAGCACTACACTCAATATGCCAACAAGTTTGGGAAACCCAGCAGTGGCCAGAGGACTGGAAAAGGTCAGTTTTCATTCCAATCCCAAAGATTGGCAATACCAAAGAATGTTCAAACTACTGCATATTTACACTCATCTCACAAGCTAGCAAATCAATGTTCAAAATTCTTCAAGTGAGGTTTCAATAGTACATTAACCGAGAGCTTCCAGATGTTCAAGCTGGATTTAGAAAAGGCAGAGGAGCCAGAGATTAAATTGCCAACATCCGCTGGATCATCAAAAAAGCAAGAGAGTTCCAGAAAAACATCTACTTCTGCTTTATTGAGTACTCCAAAGCCTTTGACTGTGTGAATGACAATGAAGTGTGGGAAATTATTCAAGAGATGAGAATATGAGACCACCTTAACTGCCTCATGAGAAATCTTTATTCAGGTCAAGAAGTAACAGTTAGAACTGGACATGGGACAACAGACTGGTTCCAAATTGGGAAAGGAGTATGTCAAGGCTGTATATTGTCACCCTGTTTATTTAATTTATATGCAGAGTATGTCATGTGAAATGCTGGGCTGGATGAAGCACAAGGTGGAGTCAAGATTGCCAGGAGAATTATCAATAACCTCAGATATGCAGATGGCATCACCCTTATGGCAGGAAGCAAAGAGGAACTAAAGAGCCTCTTTATGAAACAGAAAGAGGATAGTGAAAAAGCTGGCTTAAAACTCAACATTCAAAAAACTAAGATCATGGGATCTGGTCCCATCACTTCATGACAAATAGACGGGGAAACAACGGAAACAGTGACACACTATTTTGCGGGGCTCTAAAATAACTGGAGATGGTGACTGCAGCCATGAAATGAAAAGATGCATGCTCCTTGGAAGAAAAGCTATGATCAACCTAGATAGCATATTAGAAAGCAGAGACATCACTTTGCCAACAAAGGCCCATCTAGTTATAGCTATGGTTTTCCCAATAGTCATGTATGGAAATTGGAGCATATAGTTGGGCCATAAGGAAAACCGAGTGCCAAAGAATTGATGTTTTTGAACTGCGTTGTTGGAGAAGACTCTTGAGAGTCTCTTGGACTGCAAGGAGATCCAACAAGGCAATCTTAAAGGAAATCATTCCCGAATATTCATTAGAAGGACGGTTTCCCTGGTGGCTCAGATGGTAAAGCGTCTGTCTGCAATGCAGGAGACCCAGGTGGGTTTGATCCCTGGGTTGCAAAGATCCTCTGGAGAAGGAAATGGCAGCCCACTCCAGTATTCTTGCCTGGAAAATCCCATGGACCGAGGAGCCTGGTAGGCTATGGTCCATGAAGTCACAAAGAGTTGGGCACGACTGAGCGATTTCACTTCACTTCACGGTTGCTGAAGCTGAGGCTCCAATACTTTGGCCATCTGATGCTAAGGACTGACTTATTGGAAAAGACCCTGATGCTGGGTAAGATTGAAGGCAGGGATAGAAGGGGACGACAGAGGATGAGATGGTTGGACGGCATCACTGACTTGATGGACATGAGTTTGAGCAAGTTCCGGGAGTTGATGATGGACAGGAAAGCCTGGAGTGCTGCAGTCCATGGACTTGCAAAGAGTCCAACACTACTGAGCAACTGAACTGAACTGAGTTGTCTATATGTGTACAACACTGTTTTCACTTGCTGGTTTTTTCTCTTTCATGCAAGTTCCTTTAACATTTCATGTAAATCTGGTTTCCTGATGCTGAATTCTCTTAACTTTTACATGTCTTAAAGCTTTTGACATCTCCCTAGCATCTCTATTAAAGCCTTTCTGTGTATTTTTTGATTGTAGGCTTTCCCCTTTCATCACTTTAAATATATCATGGTACTCACGTGGCCTGCAGAATTTCTGCTGAAAAATCAACTGATAACCTTATGAGGATGCCCATATATATTTCTTGTTGCTTTTTCCCTTAATGTTTTTAGTATTTTTCTTTGTATTTAGTTTTTGTTAGTTTGATTAATATTAGTCTCTGCATATTCCTCCTTGTGTTCAATCTTCTGTGGATTTCTCTGCACTTCCTGTACTTGAGTGACTATTTTCTTTCTCAAGTTAGAAATGTTTTTGGCTTTTTCTTTTTTTTTTTTCCTGTTTTTCTTCTTTTTTCTGGATTCCCCATAATTCAAATGTTGGTGCACTTAATGTTGTCCCCAGATGGGTCTGAAACTGTCCTCATTTCTTGTTTCTTTTTTCTTTATTCTGTTCTGTGGCAATGATTTCCACCATTCTTTCTTCCAGCTCAGTTATTTGCTCCTCTGCTTCAGTTCTTCTACTATTAATTGTTTCTAGTGTATTTTTAATTTCAATTTTTTCATTGTTCAACTCTGTTTGTTCTTTAAATCTTCTAGCTCCTTGTTAAACGTTTCTTATATCATCTCAATCTTTGCCTCTATTCATTTTCTGAGATTTTAGATCATCTTTACTATTATTACTCTGAATTATTTTTCAGATAGATTGCCTATCTCCACTTGATTTAGTTGTTCTTGTAATTTTTTATCTTGTTCCTTCACATATAACATATTTCTATATCATTTCCTCTTGTCTACCTTTGTGTATTTTTGGTCTTCTTTCCACAGGCTGCAAGATTGTAGGCCCTCTTGCCTACAAGAGGCTTCCCTGGTGGGCTTCCCTGGTGGCTCAGAGGTTAAAGCATCTGCCTGCAATGTGGGAGACCTGGGTTCAATCCCTGGGTCAGGAAGTTCCCCTGGAGAAGGAAATGGCAACCCACTCCAGTATTTTTGCCTGGAGAATCCCATGGATGGAGGAGCCTGGTGGGCTACAGTCCACGGGGTCGCAAAGAGTCGGACACGACTGAGTGACTTCACTTCACTCACTTGCCTACAAGATGTCTGCCTTAGTGTAAGTGGTTGATCTTGGGGTTCTTGAAGGCTTCCTTGTGGGAGGGTGCCTACCCTCTGGTAGGTGTAGGTGGATCTTGTCCCTCTAATATCAAAAGGATGTGTTTTGAGGAAACAGTGAGTACAATACAACTTTAGGTAACCTGTCTGCTGAAGAGTGGGGCTATATTCCCAGCTTGCAGGTTGTTCTTCCCATGTGTGCCAACTCTGGTGACTGTATGCTTTTGGGTGTGGCCAGGTCTAGGTGCTGAAATAGGGAGCCTCCAGGAGAGCTCACACTGATCAACATTCTATGGGTCCTCTGCCACCAGTGCCCTTGCCCATACAGTGAGCTACAGCTAATCTCTGCCTCCCCACAATACTCTCCCAAACCCCAAGTTAAGTTTTTATGGAGGTCAGCTTTGTTCTGGGTCCCAAAGCATGTGACGTCTTTTGTGCACCTTCCAAAGGTGGAGTCTCTTTTTCTCCATGCCTTGTGAAGACTCTGAACTCAGGCCCCACTGGACTTTAAAGCCAAATGCTCTAAGGACTCTTCCTCCCAGTGACTGACCCTCAGACTGCCTTGAAAGACTATTTTTATGTGGGAATGTCCTTGTGTAATTTCTGTATGTTTAATGTTTTTTGGTGCAAGGATGTTTTTAGTATGAATGTCTGCCACATCTTTCCTCAATGTATGCTGATTGTTGTCGTCTTGATAGCGAAATTGATTGGTATTGTGATGATATGTGCATGCCTGGATATTGAGCAGGGTCTCCCCTTTGTTCTGTGCTTCTTATTGCCCTGTCAGGGGCAGGGTTTTTTTCCCTAGTTATTGGAGTAGACACTTCTGAATCTGTTTCTGAGCTGTGAGATAGGCAGGATTGGATCATTCCCACTAGGTGAGAAGCCACGACCTTTTCTACTTCTGGAATTGTTCATCTGTGAGTGTAATTTGCTGTGTCACCTTTTACCCATCGTGCTGGCTCGCAAATTACACTCTTCTTGGAAATGCACTTGGCACCCACCACCATAATAATGGGTATGCCATCAGTAGGCCCTGGTATCTCCCAAGCACTGTTTTCACAAGTCTACCAGCACAGATCCAACAAAGTCAAGTCTCAGGACTGCAGTAATTATATACTGGACCTACCGTGGTAACTATGGAGGCAGCTCAAATTCTTACTTGGTCCACTACCTGTGTGTGATTTCCACAGAGTCTACAGCTGGTAAAGTAGACCCATGTCAGCTGCAGGAGCACATTGTTTCAGATTTTCCACAGGCATTGAGTGTACAAAGCCTGCAGAATGAGGTTTGAACTCAAGGTTCCTGCAGTCACAGGGAGAGCTTTCGTCTTTTCTTCCTTAATTGAACAGCCAACCACTGTGATTTCAGCACCATCTTTGTGTGTATTTTTCCCACCTGTATCTGCTTCCAAGGCTGCCCCAGAGGACATATTTCCACCTTGGTGGGCAGGGACAGATGTGGTGATGAACATGATGCAGTTTGGCAGGACTGGCAGGAAGGGCAAGAAAGCCTACCAGGGTTGGTGGAACTGTTTCAGGCCTGGGTAGGAGGGGTGGGTGAGCCTATTCAGGTGGGCATCACTCTTAGGCCCGTGGAGGCAGGTACTAGTACATGGGGAATGAGTCTGCAATGGTGGTCCTGCCCCTTCTGCACCACTTAACAATGGTGGGCTGCTTTGATGGTGGTCCAGAGTTCTTTCACAAATTTTCCCACTTGTGGAGCTCCTCATTCCCATTCCTTAAGGTAGTCTCTTTGCAGCCATCAGCTGTTGTTTCTCAGGGTCTGCTCTCCAGACCCTACAATCCAGCACCCAGCCCCTCAGTACCAAAAGACATACATCTCAGGCTGGGACATACGGGGCTGAAGTGTGGACCATCACCTTTTGCCTTTCACAAATCAGCTGCACTCCCTTCCATGGCCCTAAGCTCCCTTTCTATGCTAGCTGTTCTCCCCACCTGTGAGGGGGCGTCACCGAGTGCTGAGACCTCTCCTCTGTTACATCTCCCCACTAGAGGTGTAGGTCCCACCCTGTTTCCCCTTTTTTCTTCATTTCTTTCATCTTACCCAGTGGTGTAGGCATTTTTCTTGCCCTTTTAAGGATGTGTGGTCCTCTGCTAGTGTTCAGTAGGTGCTCGGTAAGAACTGTCCCATTTGTGATATATTCTTTTTTTGTAGTTCAGTTCAATTCAGTCAATCAGTCATCTCTGACTCTTTGTGACCAAACTGGTGCAGTATGCCAGGCTTACCTGTTCATCACCAACTCCCAGAATTTGCTCAAACTAATGTCCGCCAAGTCGGTAATGTGATCCAAATATCTCATCCTTTGTCATCCCCTTCTCCTCCTGCCTTCAATCTTTTCTAATGAGTCAGCCCTTTGCATCAGGTGGTCAAAGTATTGGAAGTGAAAGAGGATGCTATTCTTTATGGTCCAACTCTCACATGATTACTGGAAAAATCACAGCTTTCACTAGACAGACTTTTTCAGCAAAGTAATGTCTCTGCTTTTGAATATGCTATCTAGGTTGGCCATAGCTTTTCTTCCAAGGAGCAAATGTCTCTTAATTTCATGGCTGCAGTCACCATATGCAGTGATTTTGGAGCCCAAGAAAATAAAATCTACCAATGTTTCCCCATCTATTTGCCATGAAGTGATGGGAAAGCCAACTTTTTCACTCTCCTCTTTCACTTTCATCAAGAGGCTCTTTAAGTTCCTCTTCACTTTCTGCCATAAAGGTAGTGTCATCTGCATATCTGAAATTATTTATATTTCTCCTGGCAATCTTGATTCCATCTTGTGCTTCATCCAGCCTGGCATTTCACATGATGTACTCTGCGTATAAGTTAAATAAGCAGGATGAAAATATACAGCTTTAATATACTCCTTTCCCAATTTAGCCAGTCTGTTATTCCATGTCCAGTTCTATGTGTTGCTTCTTGATGTGCATATAGGCTTCTCTGGAGGCAGGTAAGATGGTCCAGTATTCCCATCATGATATTCTTGGAACTCTGCATTTAGGTGGGTATACCTTTCCTTTTCCTCTTTGACTTTTGCTTCTCTTTTTTTCTCAGCTATTTGTAAGGCCTCCTCAGAAAACCATTTTGCCTTTTTGTATTTCTTTTTCTTGGGAATGGTTTTGTACCATCTGCCTCCTATACCATAGTGCTTCCCCGATAGCTCACTTGGTAAAGAATCTGCCTGCAATGCAGGAGACCGTAGTTCAATTTCTGTGTCAGGAAGATCTGCTGGGGAATGAATAGGCTACCCACCCAGTATTCCTGTGCTTCCCTTGTGGCTCAGCTGGTAAGGAGTCTGCCTGCAATGTGTGAGCCCACCTGGGTTTGATTTCTGGGTTGGGAAGATCCGCTGGAGAGGTGAAAGGCTACCCACTCAAGTATTCTGGCCTGGAGAATTCCATGGACTATACAGTCTGTGAGGTCACAAAGAGTCAAACATGACTTAGAAACTTTCATTTCACGTTACTTCCTGTACCATGTTATGAATCTCCATTCATAGCTATGTAGGACTCTGTCTATCAGACCTAATCACTTGTGTCTATTTGTTACTTCCAATGAATCCAACAACCCATCAAAAGAATCAAGTGGGGTTTACCCCAATGATGAAACAATTCTACAGTATACACAAATCAATCAATGTGATATACCACATTAACATACTAAAGAACAAAACAATATGATCACCTCAATAGATGCAAAAATAGCATTTGACAAAATTTAATACCCACTTATGATAAAAACTCTCCAGAGAATGGGCATAGGGGAAATCTGTCTCAACACAATAGATACCATATACAGCAAATGCACAGCAAACAACATTCTCAATGGTGAAAAAAATAAATTTAAGCATTTCCTGTAGAATCAGGAATAAATCTGAAATCAGGAATAAATGTAGAATCAGAAAAAATGTGCATTCTTGCCACTATTATTCAATTTAGTTTTTGAAGTCTTAACATGAAAATCAGAGTAGAAAAAAAAAAGTATTCCAAATCAGAAATGATGTAAAATTGTTACTGTTTGCAGATGACATGATACTATACATTGAAAATTCCAAAGTTATCACCAGAAAAGTGTTAGAACTAATCAAATTTGGTAAACTTGCAGGATTCAAAGTTAATTCACTATCTTCTGCATTTCCACACACTAAAAATGAAAGATAAAGAGAAATTAAGGAAACAATCCCATTTTCCACAGCAACAAAAAGAGTAAAATACCTAGGAATAAATTTACCTAAGAAGGCAAAAAGCATGAACTCAGGAAAGTATAAGATAGTAATGAAAGAAATTATAGATGACACAAACACATGGAGAGATATACCATGTTCTTGGATTGGAAGAATTAATATTGTGAAAATGACTATAGTACCCAAAGCATCTACAGATTTAATGCAATTCCTGTCAAACTACCAATGGCATTTTTTCACTGAATTAGAACAAAGAAATCTTAAAATTCATTTAGGGACACAAAAGAATCTAAATAGCCAAAGCAATCTTGAGAAGAAAAACAGAATTGGAGGAATAATGCTTCTTGTTTTTAGACTCTATTATAAAGCTGCAGTTATCAAGATAGTATGGCACTTGCACAAAAACAGAAATGGATATGTGAAAGAAAGCCCAGAGATAATTCAGACCCCAAAGTTGCCTGATACACGACAAAGGAGGCAAAAATATAATATGGAGAAAAAACAGTCTATCCAGTAAATGGTGCCGGTAAACTAGAGAGCTCCATGGAAATTAGAACACATCCTAATACACACACAGAATAAACTCAAAATGGCTTAACAATCTAACTGTAAGGCCAGACACTATAAAACTCTTAGAGGAAAACATAGGCAGAAAACTCTTTGACATAAATCACAGCAAGCTCTTTTTGAACCCACTTCCTAGAGTAATAAAAACAGGAAAAAATAAGCAAATTGGACTTAATTAAATTTGAGAGCTTTGCACAGTAAAGAAATCCATAAACAAGATGAACAGACAACCTTCAAAATGGGAGAAATATTTACATAAAAGGTGATCAACAAGGGATTAATCTCCAAAATATACAAACAGCTCTTGTACTTCAATTAAAAAAAAAAGAAAGAAAGAAACTCAATCAAAAATGAGTAGACAATCTAAATAGACTTTCTGCCAAAGAAACCATACAAATGGCTAAAAACCAGATGAAAAGATTCACAATATAACTCATTATTCACTTCCGTTCAATCCCACAATCATGTCCCACTCTTTTTTACCACACGGAATGCAGCTTATCAGGGTCCCCTGTCTATCACCAACTCCTGGAGCTTGCTCAAACTCATGTCCATCAAGTCGGTGATGCCATCCAACCATCTCATTCTCTGTCCTCCTGTCTCCTGCCTTTTCAATCATCCCCAGCATCAGGGTCCTTTCAAATGAGTCAGATTTTAGCATCAGGTGGCCAAAATATTGGAGCTTCAGCTTCAGCGTCAGTACTTTCAATGAATATTCAGGACTGATTTCCTTTAGGATTCACTAGTTTGATCTCCTTGCAGTTCAAGGGACTCTTAAGAGTCTTCTCCAACACCACAGTTCAAAACTCAATTCTTCAGCACCCAGCTGTCTTTATATAGATATATATACTCTCACATCCATACGTGACTGCTGGAACACTCATAGCTTTGAATAGATGGACATTTGTCAGCAAAGTAATGTCTCTCCTTGTTAATATGCTGTCTAGATTGGGCATAGCTTTGCTTCCAAGGAAAAATGTCTTTTCATTTCATGGCTTCAGTCACCATCTGCAGTGATTTTGGATCCTAAATAAAGAGGCTGTTTAGTTCTTCTTCATTTTTGGCCTGAAGAGTGGTGTCATCTGCATATCTGAGGTTATTCTCACAGCAATCTTGATTCCAGCTTGTGCTTCATTCAGACCAGCATTTCACATGATGTACTCACCTTACCCACCGCTTGAGAAACCTATATGCAGGTCAGGAAGCAACAGTTAGAACTGGACATAGAACAATAGACTGGTTCCAAATAGGAAAAGCAGCACATCAAGGCTGTATATTGTCACCCTGCTTATTTAACTTCTATGCAGAGTACATCATGAGAAACGCTGGGATGGAAGAAGCACAAGCTGGAATCAAGATTGCTGGGAGAGATATCAATAACCTCAGCGCCGGGGTCCAGCCCCCGCAGGATCCAGGGAAACCCGAAGGAGAAACGGCATTGGTGATTGATTTAGAGAGAGATAAGGAAAGAATGTTGAAGATAAGAAAATAGAGGAGAGAAAGAAGCTGATATTCCTTGGTTTACATAGAAAGCCAATAAAACTCTGAGACAAGAAGTTTGCCCTGTTCACGGAAGCCACAGATGCCCTCCCGGTCTCCTGAGGGAGTGAAGACGCAGAACGTCTTCCCGTTCAGATCTTAGAAACCCAGGCAGATAAGTGAACACACAGGGAGCCTTTATGCTCCAAGGGATCAGCCTGAAAAAGAGAGTGAGAGGGAGAGAGAGAATGATTGACACGGGGAGACCAAGCTGCTTCAGTGAGCAAGGCCCAATAGCTTTATTTTAAAAGGTACTTTTATACCTTGCCTTATACATAGAGGGAAATGAAAGATGCAAGGTCATACAGAGTCAGCCCAAACATTCCAGCAGTTTTGCCCTTATCAAAACCAGGATTTTTCTGCATACCTTCCCCACAAATGATGTTGTGTACAGTATCTTGGCCTTGGAGGCCTGTGAACATTTTATGACCCTCTTTTGATAAAGGCTGCTCAAACAGAAAACTTATTTTCCCTCAAAGTGTCTTTTCTTTATATTTCTAATCTATGTCAGACTCAGAAAATGCTAAACAAAGTTACATTTCTCACAAAGTAAAGGTGCAGTGAGTTACAGGAAAGAACCAATTAGCTCAAAGATCTAATGTGGTTAAATTCAAGGCTACACTTGTTTTTCTTACATTCTCACTATGTTAACAAATGCATTCCCAGGTGCACAGTAGATAAGAGATATGGGAACTTAGCAACAAGCATTGGCCCAATAATGAAATCCTACACCAGCACTACTCTAATAACTTTTAACTCTTTCAAAGGCTCTATGTTTTAGGCTTTCCGTGCCTCTCACAGTTGGAAGGCTGTAAATAATCACATGTGTAGCTGTAAAATTCTGGATATACCTGCCGAGCAAGCTAGAATGCTAACAGAAGGGGTTTGATTTGAAATATTCCTCACATGTCCAGGAGACTTATTAGCTATAGCCCTAAGTTGATTTTCTCCAGAGAAAGGTGGTCAGGGTTATCCCCCTGTTAATATCAGAGGAGTTGGTGAAAGTCATGAAATAGTGAAACAGACATTCTGGTTTTGGGGTAGATGCTTGAGAAAGCCTAGGGAGCCCCTTGAGTTCTGAAGCCTTGCTTAACATTTCTCTTCCACATGACCTTGTCATGGGTGGGATCTCCCATGGTGGTTCCCGGCACCTCAGATATGCAAACGTCACCACCCTTATGGCAGAAAGTGAAAAGGAACATGAGAGTGGCAAAAGTTGGCTTAAAGCTCAACATTCAGAAAACTAAGATCATGGCATCTTGTCCCATCACTTCATGGCAAATAGATGGGGAAACAGTGGAAACAGTGTCAGATTTAGTTTCTTGGGGCTCCAAAATCACTGCAGATGGTGATTGCAGCCATGAAATTAAAAGACGCTTACTCCTTAAAAGGAAAATTATGACCAACCTAGATAGCATATTCAAAAGCAGAGACATTACTTTGCCAACAAAGGTCCATCTAGTCAAGGATATGGTTTTTCCAGTAGTCATGTATGGATGTGAGAGTTGGACTGTGAAGAAACTGTGGTGTTGGAGAAGACTCTTGAGAGTCCCTTGGACTGCAAGGAGATCCAACCAGTCCATCCTAAAAGAGATCAGTCCTGGGTGTTCATTGGAAGGACTGATGCTAAAGCTGAAACTCCAATACTTTGGCCACCTCATGTGAAGAGTTGACCCATTGGAAAAGACGCTGATGCTGGAAGGGATTGGGGGCAGGAGGAGAAGGGGATGACAGAGGATGAGATGGCTAGATGGCATCACCGACTCAATGGACATGATTTTGAGTGAACTCCTGGGGTTGGTGATGGACAAGGAGGCCTGGCATACTGCAATTCATGGGGTCACAAAGAGTCAGACATGACTGAGTGACTGAACTGACTGACTGACTACGTATATGTTAACTAAACAGGGTGACAATATGCATCTTTGAATTGCTCCTTTCCCGATTTGGAACCAGTCCAATGTTCCATGCCTAGTTCTAACTGTTGCTTCTTGACATGCATACAGATTTCTCAGGAGGCAGGTAAGGTAGTTTGGTATTCCCATCACTTAAGAATTTTCCACAGTTTTTTTGTGATCCACACAGTCTAAGACTTTGGCATAGTCACTAAAGAAGAAGCAGATGTTTTTCTGGAACTCTATTGTTTATCTATGATCCATTAGAACATTGGAAATTTATCTCTAGTTCCTCTGCCTTTTCTAAATACAGCTTGAATATCTAGAATTTCATGTTTCAGGTACTGTTGAAGCCTGGTTTGGAGAATTTTGAGGATTATTTTAGTAGCGTGTGAAATGAGTGCAATTTTGCGATAGTTTGAGCATTCTTTGGCATTGTCTTTCTTTGGGATTGGAATGAAAACTGACTTCTTCCAGTCCTGTGGCCACTGCTGAGTTTTCCAAATTTGCTGGCATATTGAGTGTAGTGCTTTCACAGCATCGTCTTCAGGATTTGATATAGTTCGACTGGAGTTGCCTCACTTCCACTAGCTTTGTTCATAGTGATGCTTTCTAAGGCCCACTTGATTTTACATTTCAGGATGTCTGGCTTTAGGTGAGTAATCATACAATTGCGTTTATTTGGGTCATTAATAACTTTTTTGTATAGGTCTTCTGTGTATTTTTGCTACCTCTTCTTAATATCTTCTGCTTCTGGTAGGTCCATATCATTTCTGTTCTTTATCGAGCCCAACTTTGCATGAAATGTTCCCTTGGTATCTTTAATTTTCTTGAAGAGACCTCTCGTCTTTCCCACTCTGTTGTTTTCCTTTATTTCTTTGCACTGGTCACTGAGGAAGGCTTTCTTATCTCTCCTTGCTATTCGTTGGAACTCTGCATTCAAATGGGTATATCTTCCCTTTTCTCCTTGGCCTTTTGCTTCTCTTCTTTTCATAGCTGTTTGTCAGGCCTCCTTGGACAAGCTTTTTGCCTTTCTTCTTCTTTGGGATGGTCTTGAACACTGCCTCCTGTACAATGTCATGAACCTCCATCCTTAGTTCTTCAGGCACTCTATCAGATCCAATCCCATGAATCTAATTGTCACTTCCACTTCATTGTCATAGGGATTTGATTTACGTCATGCCTGAATGATCTAGTGGTTTTCCCTACTTTCTTCAATTTAAGTCTGAATTTGGCAATAAGGAGTTCATGGGCCACAATCAGCTCTCAGTCTTGTTTTTGCTGACTGTATAGAGCTTTTCCATCTTTGGCTGCAAAAACTATAATCTGCTTTCAGTATTGACCATCTGGTGACATCCATGTGTCGAGTCTTCTCTTGTGTTGTTGGAAGAGGGTGTTTTCTATGACCAGTTCGATCTCTTGGCAAAACTGTGATAGCCTTTGTCCTGCTTCATTTTGTACTCCAAGGCCAAATTTTCCTGTTACTCCAGGTCTCTCTTGACTTCCTACTTTTGCATCTCAGTCCTCTATGATGAAAAGGACATAATTTGTGTGTGTGTGTTTGTGTGTGTGTTAGCTTTAGGAAGTCTTTCAGGTCTTCACAGACCCATTCAACTTCTTTGGAATTAGTGGTTGTGGCATAGACTTGGATTATTGTGATACTAAATGGTTTGCCTTGGAAACAAATGGAGATCATTCTGCCATTTTTGAGATTGCACCCAAGTACTGCATTTCAGACTCTTTTTGTGACTATGAACGCTACTCCATTTATTCCCTTAGAAGGGAAGAATCCCTTAGATTCTTGACTGCTGTAGTAGATACAATGATCATCTGAATTAAATTTGCCCATTTTAGTCCATTTTAGTTCACATTCCTGAAATGTCAATGTTCACTCTTGCCAATCCTGTTTGACCACTTCCAATTTGCTTAGACCTGGACATGAAGAAACAGACTGGTTCCAAATTGGGAAAGGAGTACATCAAGGCTGTATATTATTACCCTGCTTATTTAACTTATTCGCAGAGCACATCATGCAAAATGCCTGGCTAGATGAAGCACAAACTGGAATCAAGATTGCTGGGAGAAATATCAATAGCCTCAGATATGCAGATGACACCAACCTTATGGTACAAAACAAAGAAGAACTAAAGAGCCTCTTGATAAAAGTGAAAGAGGAGAATGAAAAAGTTGGCTTAAAACTCAACATTCAGAAAACTAAGATCATGGCATTCTGTCCCATCACTTCATGGCAAATAGATGGGAAAAAATGGAAACAGTGAGAGATTTTATTTTTCTGGGCTCCAAAATCACTCCAGATGGTGACTGTAGGCATGAAAGGAAAAGACGCTTGCTCCTTGGATGAAAAGCTATGCCCAATCTAGACAGCATATTAAAAAGCATAGACATTACTTTGTCTACAAAGTTCTGTCCAGTCAAACCTTTGGTTTTCCAGTGGTCATATATGGATGTGAGAGTTGGACTATAAAGAAAGCTGAGCACCAAAGAATCGGTGGTTGTGAACTGTGGTGTTGGAGAAGACTCTTGAGAGTCCCTTGGGCTGCAAGGAGATCTAACCAGTCAATCCTAAGCAAAATCAGTCATGAATATTCATTGAAAGTACTGATGTTGAAACTGAAGTTCCAATACTTTGGTCACCTGATTAAAAGAATTGGCTCTTTTGGAAAGACCCTGATGCTGGGTACAATTGAAGGCATGAGGAGAAGGGGACAACAGAGGGTGAGATGATTGGGTGATATCACAGAATAGATGGACATGAGTTTGAGCAAGGTCCAGGAGTTGGTGATGGACAGGTAAGCCTGGCGCCCTACAGTCCTTGGGGTTACAAAGAGTCAGACATCACTGAGCAACTGAACGAACTGAATTTACCTTGATTCATGAACCTAATACTCTAGGTTCCTATTCAGTATTGATCTTAAGAGCATCCGATTTTACCTTCATCACGAGTCACATCCACAACAGGGCATTGCTTTTCCTTTCCTCTGTCTCTTCATTCTTTTTGGAGTTATTTCTCCAGTCTTCTCCAGTAGCATATTGGGCACCTAAAGACCTGAGGGGTTCATCATTCAGAGTCATATATTTTTCCTTTCATACTGTTTATGGGGTTCTCTGGGCAAGAATAATGAAGTGGTTTGCCATTCCCTTCTCCTGTGGACTGCGTTTTGTGAGAACTCTCCACCATTACTAATTATTAGATAATGGCAAATCAAACTGTAGTGAAGTATCACCTCATACCATTCTGAATGGTCATCATAAAAAGTTACAAATGATAAGTTCTGGAGAGAGTGTAAAGGGACCTATCTTACACTGTTGTTAGGGATGTAGACTGATATAACCCCAATGGAGAAGTGTATGCAGGGTCCTCAAGAAGCTAAAAATAAAACTATCATATGACCCAGCAATTCAACTCCTGGGCATATATCCTGAGAAAACTACAATTCAAAGAGATACATGCATCCCATGTTCACTGCAACACTATTTACAATAGCCAGGATGGAAGCAACCCCAATGTCCATCAACAGTGGATTGAATATCAATATGCTATATAGATGTCAATATAATTTAATGTTGCTTAACCATAAAAAGTGCTATATTGTGCCATTTTCAGAGATGTGGATGGACTCAGAGCCTGTCTTACAGTGAAGGAAGTCAGAAAGAGAGAAATAGAAATGAATAATATCACTTATATGTATAATCTTTAAAAAATGGTGCAGATGAACATCATGCCTATGTGGAGGCATGATGTGGAGAACAAAAGTATGGAGATCAAGTGTGAAAGAGAGGGTGGGATGGATTGTGACATTGGGAATGACTATATGCACTATTATGTATGAAATAGGTACCCAGTGTGTATAGCACAGGGAACTCTACTCAGTGCTGTGTGGTGACCTAAACAGGAAGGCTAAATAAGAGGGGAGACATGTACACATATAGCTGATTCTTTGTTGATAAAGTCCTGTGTAGTCAAAGCTGTTGTATTTCCACCAGTAGTCATGTATGGATGTAAGAGTTGGTCCATAAAGAAGGCTGAGCACTGAAGAATTGATGCTTTCAGACTGTGGTGCTGGAGAAGACCATTGAGAGTCCCTTGAACTGCAAGGAAATCAAACCAATCAATCTTAAAGAAAACTAACCCAGAATGTTCATTGGAAGGACTGATGCTAAAGCTGAGGCTGCAATACTTTGGCCACCTGATGAGAACAGCTGACTCATTGGGAAAGACAGTGATGCTGGGAAATATTGAGGACAGGAGGAGAAGAGGGTGACAGAGGATGAGATGGTTGGATGGCATCACCAACTCAATGGACATGAGTTTGAGCAAACTCTGGAAGATAGTAAAGGATAGGGAAGGCTGGCATGCTGCAGTCCATGAAGTTGTAAATAGTCGGAGATGACTGAGTGACTGGAAAACAAAAACAACAACAAATAGCTGATTCACTTTTCTGTACAGCTGAAACTAACACAACATTGTAAAGCAACTATGTACTCCAATAAACATTAATTGAAAAAAAAAACGTTAAAACATATGTCTATCTGAATTTTGTGTTCAATTCCTATTGATCTCTTTCTCTTCTTATATAATACACTTTTATTTAATCCTCTCTTATGATACGTTTCAAAACAAGATAAAGTATAGCCCTTTATTAGCTTTCTATTTGGAGAGTTTTTTGTTTTCTTACTAATTTTATATACTTTTCATGAGCACTATTCAAAATTCTAACATTTTAAAGTTAAATTCAGTAATATATATTTGTATAAGGTTTTCATATGTGTTAGTTTAGTGTTGTATAATTTTCAGAAAAAATTCTAAAGCCCTTTATTTATATGTTCCTTATTATTCTTAATTCTCTAAGCTAATTTTTTGCTTATTGTTTGACTGGTTGTAGAATTTTAAAACACATTATTGATCTCAAAAAAATAATTCTAGGTATAATTTTTAAAATTATATTGACATAATTTTATTAATAGCTACTTCCTCCTTCCTTGCTTGGAAACACATGTTTGATGTTTCTGTTCTTTTCCACATGCTTTATTCAAATGCTTAACTTGTCCATAGATTACTTATTGTATAATAAAGGTTTCTGTTTTCCCCTAAGGTTATTTAACCATAATGCCATTTTAAATTCATACCGTATGCAATGTTCAAATGCATATAATTGTGAAGAGAATTGTATAATGAACTTGAAGATCTATTAACCAGTTTCAGCTATAATCAGTTCATGTTCAATTATTTTCATCTATTTACTTGCTCACTGCTACCCCAGGATTATTTTGATGCTAATCCTACTCTTTTCATCATTTTATCTGTAAATATTTTAATGTATATCTCTGTGAGAAATCTTTTCCTTATATTATAACCACAATGTTATTATTATGCTATAAAATACAATAGCAATTTGTTTAACTAAAATGTCTAATCAAGATTTGTATTTCCAAACTTGTTTTTAAAGCAGTTTGCATCAGTTTCTAAATAAATCTCAACATCTATTACATATTTTTCCATTGTGCCTTTTGTGTTTTTTCTTTTAAGGAAATAGATCACTATGATTTTGAAGATTATAAGCTGTGTTGTCATTAAACAAGATCATTTGTTCCTTATATGTCCTGTTAATCAGTAATTATACCTAGAGAATTCAACTGGATTAAGAATCATGGCTTTATAGTTTTGTCTGTTTGTTTGGTGAAACCTCTTCAGAGTTGTTCATCAGAAGGTCCAAATGTCTGTTTGTCTCTTATTTGTGATGTCAGCCCTTTATCAGTGTACCTTGGATCACTAACCTCATGAGGGATTGCAACATGCTTGCTGTTGTTCATCAGGTAGGTTGTGTCCAACTCTTTGAGACCCCATGGACTGCAGCATGCCAGCTTCCCTGTCTTTCACTATCTCCCAGAGTGTGCTCAAACGCTTGTCCATTGTGTTGGTAAAGCCCTCCAACCATCTCATCCTCTGTTGCCTCCTTCTCCTGCCCTCAGTCTCTTCCAGGATCAAGGTCTTTTTCAATAAGTCAGCTCTTCACATAAGGTAGCCAAAGTATTGGAGCTTCAGCTTCGGCATCAGTCCTTCCAATGAATATTCAGGGTTGATTTCCTTTGGTATTGATAGGTTTGATCTCCTAGTAGTCCAAGGGACTCTCAAGGGTCTTCTCTAGCACTGCAATTTGAAAGCATCGAATATTCAATATGCAGCCTTCTTTATGATGAAACTCTCATATCTGTGCATGATCACTGGGAAAACCATAGATTTGCCTCCATGGACCTTTGTTGGCAAAGTGATATCTCTGCTTTTTAATATGCTGTCCTGTCTATATTTGTCACAGCTTTCCTTCCAAGCGGCAAACATGTTTTAATTTCATGGCTGCAGTCACCATCTTCAGTGATTTTGGAGCCGAAGAAAATTTGCCCATTTTCACTTTTTCTCCATCTGTTTGCTATGAGTGATGGGACCAGATGTCATGATGTTAGTTTTTTGAATACTGAGTTTTAAACCAGCTTTTTCACTCTCCTGCTTCACCCTCATCAAAGAGTCTATTAAGCTCCTCTTCCCTTTCTGCAACATACTATGCTTCTTCTATTATTCCTTCTTTGGGAGCTGGAATATACCTAGGATGAAAAATACATCCCCAAATCAACTATTTTGCTAAACTAAGGTATTGCTTGCATAGAAAAGTCCCCAATTTTTACTATAATTAATTGTTTCCTTAGCATCCCTCAGTAGCTACCAATGAGATTTTATTTTTCTCTAGCATTATTATAGAATATGTTCAATCAGTTTATTTCAATCAGCTTATTCAAATCAACTCTTGTATCTTTTTGATATGATATTAGTAGTACTTGATAGCTTCCTTCCTTCTTCTTGCTTCTGCCCAGCACTTGGAATAAGTCTCTTCTTAAGTGGCTTAGCTCTTTTTCAAGAAAAATAGCTGCAAACCAAAATATGGCTGCTAGTTGTGCTCATAAATAGTTGTCTAGTCATTGTTTCTAGGTTTTCTGTGTGAGACAAAAATGTATCACGAGTTTGTACTGATACTTCCAACTCAATTCAGATTAAACCAGGTACAACATAATGTTATTAATGTGATGCGTGATTAGTTTAGGTCTTCTAAGGATAGCACTAGTGGTAAAGAACCCATCTGCCAATGCAGGAGACTTAAGAGATGCAGGTTTGATCCCTGGGTCAGGAAAATCCTCTGGAGGAGGGTATGAAAACCTATTTCAGTAGTCTTGCCTGGAGAGTCCCATGGACAGAGAAGACTGGCAGGCTACAGTCCTGCCAGTCTGGTGACAGAGAATCAGGCACGACTAAAGTAACTTAGCACACGCTCACATGAGATTAGCTTTAACCAAGCCCCAAATCTTGAGTTTTTTCAAAGACACAAGCATGATTCATTTGATTCATTTTACAATGTAAATACACTATTAGAACACCAATACCAAAAATACCTGCAAAAATGTAATCACCAAATTATCGAAAATATTTTGTACATTTTTTGTTCTGTATATATATATATATATATATATATATATATATATATATATATATATGTAAATATCATACTAGAGAGAGAACCAACAGTACTATGTTTTAAGATCACTTGGAATGATTTAATCTTTGTGTGAAAATGCTACTAAATAAAGTAAAAATAAAATACTAAAGTACAAATAAAGTACTAAATAAGTACAAATTTTAAGTCATATTTTTATTTTACTTTTAATTTTCAAAGTTAAATTTTTTGTTTTATTGTATACTTATGAAAAATATTTGCTTCTGTAGTCAAATCTAGAAAACAAGCATATTCAAGGAAGTCTAAAGTTGCATCACTTTTCTCCTTCATAAAAATGATAACATTTATACAATAATAATTTATTTGCTAACTGTTTTTTCTTTCAGGAAAGCAAGAGTATATGTTTTTATTTAGATAAATGTTAACACACTGCATTTAGTTTCACCATCTTGCTTTTCCTCTCTCCCTTATTATCACTTATAACCTCTCTTCGTATAACCATATTTTCTGGACTTCATGCCAGAGCAATGTATAGAGATAGTCTTCACTCATGTTAAGAGCTACATAGTGCCCCATAGTGTGCATTCATAACACTTAATTTAGAGTCAAACCTGAAAGGTAATAGAATTTCTTCACCAAAATTTACAATAATAAGTAACTTTTTCATTTCAATTTAGTTCACTCAGTTGTGTCTGACTCTTTGGAATCCCATGGAATGCAGCATGCCAGGCCTGCCTGTCCATCGTCTACTCCTGGAGTTTACTCAAGCTCAAGTCCATTCAGTCAGTAATGCCATTCAACCATCTAATCCTCTGTTGTCCCTTTTTCTTCTGGGCTTCAACCTTTCCCAACATCAGGGTGTTTTCAAATAAGTCAGCTCTTCCCATCAGGTGGCCAAAGTATTGGAGACTGAGCTTCACCATTAGTCTTTTCAATGAATATTCAAGACTGATTTCCTTAAGGATGGACTGGTGGGATCTCCCTGCAGTCCAAGGGAGTCTCAAGAGTTGTCTCCAACACCACAGTTCAGAACACCTGAATTCTTCAGTGTTCAGCTTTCTTTATAGTCCAACTCTCACATCCATTAATGACTACTGGAAAAACCATAGCCTTAACTAGACAGACCTTTGTTGTCAAAGAAATGTCTCTGCTTTTTAATAGCCTGTCTAGGTAGGTGATAACTTTTCTTCCAAGAAGCAAGCATCTTTTAATTTCATGGCTGCAACCAGCATCTGCAGTGATTTTGGAGCCCAAAAAATTAAAGTCTGTCTGTTTCCCCATCTATTCACCATGAAGTGATGGGACCAGATGCCATGATCTTAGTTTTCTGAATGTTGACTTTTAAGCCAACTTTTTCATTTTCTTCTTTCACTTTCATCAAGAGCCTCATTAGTTCTTCTTCGCTTTCTGCCATAAAGGTGGTGTCATCTGCATATCTGAGGTTATTGATATTTATTCTGGCAATCTTGATGCCAGGTTGTGCTTCTTCCAGCCCAGTGTTTCTCATGATGTACATTGCATATAAGTTAAATAAGCAGGGTGACAATATACAGCCTTGACGTACTCCTTTTCCTATTTGGAACCAGTCTTTTGTTCCATGTCTAGTTCTGTTGTTTCTTGACCTGCATACAGATTTCAGGAAGGTAAGGTAAGGTAAGCACAGCTGAGAGGAGCTACCCCACGTCTGAGGTCAGGGATAAAAGCCCAGAGGACCCTTTCCCCAAAGGGTGGTGGCCAAGAGGAATTACACCACGTCTGAGGTCAGGGGCAGCAGCTGAGAATGCCAGGCTGGGACAGCACAGGAATGGCCTAGAGGAGCTACCCCACATCCGTGGACAGGGGCAGCAGCAGAGAGGAGCTACCCAGTGTCCGAGGCCAGAGGCGGCAGCTCTGAGGAGCAACCGGACGTCCCAGGAGTGGTGGCTGCTGGGGCACAGGAGGGCCTAGAGGAGCTATCCCACGTTGAAGGTCAGGAAGGGAGGCGGTAGAGAGGAGATATCCCTCGTCCAAGGTAAGGAGCAGCAGCTGCACTTTGTGGGAGCAGCCATGAAGAGATACCAAATGCCCAAGGTAAGAGAAACCCAAGTAAGATGGTAGGTGTTGCAAGAAGGCATCAGAGGGCAGACACACTGAAACCATACTCACAGAAAACTAGTCAATCCAATCACACTAGGACCACAACCTTGTGTAACTCAATGAAACTAAGCTACTCCCGTGGGGCAACCCAAGACGGGCAGGTCATGGTGGAGAGGTCTGAAAGAATATGGTCCACTGGAGAAGGGAATGGCAAACCACTTCAGTATTCCTGCCTTGAGAACCCCATGAACAGTATGAAAAGGCAAAATGATAGGATACTGAATGAGGAACTCCCCAGGTCAGTAGGTGCCCAATATGCTACTGGAGATCAGTGGAGAAATAACTCCAGAAAGAATGAAGGGATGGAGCCAAAACAAAAACAATATTCAGCTGTGGATGTGACTGGTGATAGAAGAAAGGCCTGATGCTGTAAAGAGCAATATTGCATAGGAACCTGGAATGTCAGGTTCATGAATCAAGGCAAATTGGAAGTGGTCAAACAAGAGATGGAAAGAGTGAAGGTCAACATTCCAGGAATCAGCAAATGAAAATGGACTGGAATGAGTGAATTTAACTCAGACGACCATTATATATACTACTGCGGGCAGGAATCCCTCAGAAGAAATGGAGTAGCCATCATAGTCCACAAAAGAGTCCGAAATGCAGTACTTAGATGGAGTCTCAAAAACGACAGAATGATCTCTGTTCGTCTCCAAGGCAAACCATTCTATATCACAGTAATCCATGTCTATGCCCCTACCAGTAACACTGAAGAAACTGAAGTTGAACGGTTCTATGAAGACCTACAAGACCTTTTAGAACTAACACCCAAAAAGGATGTCCTTTTCATTCTACGAGAATGGAATGGAAAAATAGGAAGTCAGAAAACACCTGGAGTAACAGACAAATTAGGCCTTGGAATGCACAAATGAAGCAGGGCAAAGACTAATAGAGTTTTGCCAAGAAAATGCACTGGACATAGCAAACACTCTCTTCCAACAACGCAAGAGAAGACTCTACACATGGACATCACCAGATGGTCAACACCCAAATCAGATTGATTATATTCTTTGCAGCCAAATGGAGAAGCTGTATACAGTCAACAAAAACAAGACGAGGAGCTGACCGTGGCTCAGATCATGAACTCCTTATTACCAAATTCAGACTTAAATTGAAGAAAGTAGGGAAAACCCCTAGACCATTCAGGTATGACCTAAATCAAATTCCTTATGATTATACAATGGAAGTGAGAAATAGATTTAAGGGTCTAAATCTGATAGAGTGTCTGATGATCTATGGAATGAGGTTCATGACGTTGTACAGGAGACAGGGATCAAGACCATCCCCATGGAAAAGAAATGCAAAAAAGCAAAATGGCTGTCTGGGAGGCCTTACAAATAGCTGTGAAAAGAAGAGAAGGGAAAAGTAAAGGAGAAAAGGAAAGATATAAGCATCTGAATGCAGAGTTCCAGAGAATAGCAAGAAGAGATAAGAAAGCCTTCTTCAGCAATCAATGCAAAGAAATAGAGGAAAACAACAGAATGGGAAAGACTAGAGATCTCTTCAAGAAAATTAGAGATACCAAAGGAACATTTCATGCAAAGATGGGCTCAATAAAGGACAGAAATGGTCTGGACCTAAGAGAAGCAGAAGATATTAAGAAGAGGTGGCAAGAATACACAGAAGAACTGTACAAAAAAGAACTTCACGACCCAGATAATCACGATGGTGTGATCACTCATCTAGAGCCAGACATCCTGGAATGTGAAGTCAAGTAGGCCTTAGAAAGCATCACTACAAATAAAGCTATTGGAGGTGATGGAATTCCAGTTGAGCTATTTCAAATCCTGAAAGATGATGCTGTGAAAGTGCTACACTCAATATGGAAGCAAATTTGGAAAACTCAGCAGGACCGGAAAAAACTCCTCAGGACTGGAAACGGTCAGTTTTCAATCCAATTCCAAAGAAAGGCAATGCCAAAGATTGCTCTAACTACCACACAATTGCACTCATCTCACATGCTAGTAAAGTAATGCTCAAAATTCTCCAAGCCAGGCTTCAGCAATATGTGAACTGTGAACTTCCAGATGTTCAAGCTGGTTTTAGAAAAGGCAGAGGAACCAGAGATCAAATTGCCAACATCTGCTGGATCATGGAAAAAGCAAGAGAGTTCCAGAAAAACATCTATTTCTGCTTTATTGACTATGCCAAAGCCTCTGACTGTGTGGATCACAAGAAACTGGAAAATTCTGAAAGAGACGGGAATACCAGACCACCTGACCTGCTTCTTGAGAAATCTGTATGCAGGTGAGGAAGCAACAGTTAGAACTGGACATGGAACAACAGAGTGGTTCCAAATAGGAAAAGGAGTACGTCAAGGCTTTATATTGTCACCCTGCTTATTTAACTTACATGCAGAGTACATCATGAGAAACACTGGACTGAAAGAAACAAAAGCTGGAATTAAGATTTCTGGGAGAAATATCAATAACCTGAAATATGCAGATGACACCACCCTTATGGCAGAAAGTGAAGAGGAACTAAACAGCCTCTTGATGAAAGTGAAAGAGGAGAGTGAAAAAATTGGCTTAAAGCTCAACATTCAGAAAATGAAGATCATGGCATCCAGTCCCATCACTTCATGGGAAATAGATGGGGAAATAGTGGAAACAGTGTCAGATTTTATTTTTTTGGGGGGGCTCCCAAATCACTGCAGATGGTGACTGCAGCCATGAAGTTAAAAGATGCTTACTCCTTGGAAGGAATGTTTTGACCAACCTAGATAGCATATTCAAAAGCAGAGACATTACTTTGCCAACTAAGGTCAGTCTAGTCAAGGCTATGGTTTTTCCAGTGGTCATGTATGGATGTGACAGTTGGACTGTGAAGAAGGCTGGGCACCAAAGAATTGATGCTTTTTAACTGTGGTGTTGGAGAAGACTCTTGAGAGTCCCTTGGACTGCAAGGAGATCCAACCAGTCCATTCTGAATGAGATCAGCCCTGGGATTTCTTTGGAAGGAATCATGCTAAAGCTGAAACTCCAATACTTTGGCCATCTCATGAGACGAGTTGACTCATTGGAAAAGACTCTGATGCTGGGAGGGATTGGGGGCAGGAGGAAAAGGGGACGACAGAGGATGAGATGGCTGGATGGCATCACAGACTCGATGAACGTGAGTCTGAGTGAACTCCAGGAGTTGGTGATGGACACTGAGGCCTGGTGTGCTGCAATTCACGGGGTCGCAAAGAGTCGGACATGACTGAGCGACTGAACTGAACTGAACTGAACTGAACTGAACTGAACTGAACTGAACTGAACTGAAGGTGGTCTGATATTCCTTCCCATCTCTTTAAGAATTTTACCACAGTCTGTTGTGATCCACCCAGTCAAAGCCATTGATATAGTCAATAAAGCAGAAATTGTTGTTTTTCTGAAACTCTCTTGTTTTTTATGATCCAACAGATGTTGGCAATTTGATGTCTGAATCCTCTGCTTTTTCTCAATCCAGCTTGAACATCTGGAAGTTCATAGTTAAGATTCTGTTGAAGCCTGGCTTGCATAATTTTGAGCATTTCTTTGCTAGCATGTGAGATGTGTGCAATTGTGTGGTAGTTTCAACATTGTTTGGCATTACCTTTCTTTGGGATTAGAATGAAAACTGACCTTTTCCAGCCCTGTGGACACTGCTGAGTTTTCCAAATTCGCTTGCATATTGAGTGCAACATTTTCACAGCATCATCTTTTAGGATTTGAATTAGCTCAGGTCGAATTCCATCAGCTCCACTAGCTTTGTTTGTAGTGATGCTTTCTAAGGCCCGCTTGACTTCACATTCCAGGATGTCTGGCTGTAGATGAGAGATCACACCATTGTGATTATCTGGTTCTTGAAAATCTTTTTTTATATAGTTCTTGTGTGTATTTTTGCCAATTTTTCTTAATACCTTCTGCTTCTGTTAGGTTCACACCATTTCTGACCTTTATTGAGCTCATTTTTGCATGAAAATTTCCCTTGGTATCTTTAGTTTTCTTGAAGAGATCTCCAGTCCTTCCCATTCTATTGTTTTCTTTGATTTCTTTGCATTGATCACTGAGGGATGCTTTCTTAACTCCTTGCTATTCGTTGGAACTCTGCATTCAAATGGGTACATCTTTCCTTTTCTCCTTGGCCTTTTGCTTCTCTTCTTTTCATAGCCATTTTTTAGGCCTCCTCAGACAATCATTTTGCCTTTTTGCATTTCTTTTCCTTTGGGGTAGTCTTGATCATTCCATCATGTACAATGTCACGAACCTCTGTCCATAGATCTTCAGGCACTCTGTCTATCAGATCTAACCCCATGAATCTATTTGTCACTTCCACTGTATAGTCGTAAAGGATTTGATTTAGGTCATACCTGAATGGTCTAGTGGTTTTCCCTACTTTCTTCAATTTAAGTCTGAATTTGGCAATAAGGAGTTCATGATCTGAGCCATAGTCAGCTCCTGGTCTTGTTTTTGCTGACTGTGTAGAACTTCTCCATCTTTGCCTGCAAAGAATATAATCAACTGATTTTGGTATTGACCATCTGGTGATGTCTATGTGTAGTGCCTTCTCTTCTGTTGTTGGAAGAGGGTGTTTCCTATGACCAGTAGATTCTCTTGACAAAACTCTATTAGTCTTTTTCCTGCTTCTTTCTGTATTCCAAGGCCAAATTTGCCTGTTACTCCAGGTATTTCTTGACGTTCTATTTTTGCATTCCATTCCCCTATAATGAAAATAACATCTATTCTGGGTGTTAGTTCTAGAAGTTCTTCTACGTCTTCATAGAACCATTCAACTTCAGCTTTGTCAGCAGAATTGGTCGGAATATAGACTTGGATTACCATCATATTGAATGATTTGCCTTGGAAAGGAACAGAGTTCATTTTGTCGTTTTTGAGATTGTATCCAAATACTGCATTTTAGACTCTTTTGTTTACTATGATGGCTACTCCATTTCTTCTAAGCGATTCTTGCCTACAGTAGTAGATATAATGGTCATCTGAGTTAAATTCACCCCTTGCTGTCCATTTTATTTCGCTGATTTCTAAAATGTCAACAATCATTCTTGCCATCTCCTGTTTGACCACTTCCAATTTGCCTTGATTCATGGACCTAACATTCCAGGTTCCTGTGCAATATTTCTCTTTACAGCATCAGACTTTACTTCTATCACCAGTCACGTCCACAGTTGGGTTTTGTTTTTTCTTTGGCTCTGTTCTGAATTTTTCTGAAGTTAGTTTTGCACTGATCTCCATAGCATACTGGAGATCTCCTACTGACTTGGGGATTTCATACTTCAGTGTCCTATATTTTTGCCTTTTTATACTGTTCATGGGGTTCTCAAGCAAGAATATTGACGTGGTTTGCCATTCCCTTCTCCACTTGGGCCACATTTTGTCAGAAGTCTCCACCATGACCCATCTGTCTTGGGTGGCCCTACAAGGCATGGCTCATAGTTTCACTGAGTTAGACAAGACTGTGTTTAAGTTAGTTTTCTGTGATTGTGATTTTCATTCTGTGTACCCTCTGGTGGAGAAAGATAAGAGGTTTATGGAAGCTTCCAGATTGAAGAGACTGACAGAGGGGAAACTGGATCTTGTTCTGATAGGTGGGGCAATGCTCATTTCAGTTCAGTTCAGATGCTCAGTCACTCACTCTTTGCTACCCCATAGGCTGTAGCACTCCAAGAATCCCTGTCCATTACCAACTCACAGAATTTACTCAAACTCACATCCATTGAGTCGGTGATGTCATCCAACCATCTCATCTTCTGTTGTCCCCTTCTTTTCCTGCTTTCAATCTTTCCCAGCATCAGGGTATTTTAAAATGAGTTAGGTCTTCCCATCAGGTGGCAAAAGTATTAAAGATTCAGCTTCAATATCAGTCCTTCCAATGAATATTCAGGACTGATTTCCTTTAGGATGGATTTGAAGTCCAAGGGACTCTCAAGACTCTCTAGAGTCATCTCCAACACCACAGTTCAAAAGCATCAATTCTTCAGCACTCAACTTTCTTTTAGTCCAACTCTCATACCCATGCATGACTACTAGAAAAACCATAGCCTTGACTAGATGGACCTTTGTTGGCAAAGTAATGTCTCTGCATTTTAATATGTTGCCTAGGTTGTTCATAACTTTTCTTTCAAGGAGTAAGCATTTTTTCGTTTAGTAAAATAGAAATAGTAATAGTAAACTATTTCATGGTGGCAGTCACTATCTGCAGTGATTTTGGAGCCCAAAAAATAAAGTCTGTCACTATTTCCCATCTATTTGCCATGAAGTGATGGGACCAGATGCCATGATCTTAGTTTTCTGAATTTTGAGCTTTAAGCCAACTTTTTCACTTTCTTCTTTCACTTTCATCAAGAGGCTCTTTAGTTCTTCACTTTCTGCCACAATGGTGGTGTCATCTGCTTATCTGAGGTTATTGATATTTCGCCTGGCAATCTTGATTCCAGCTTGTGCTTCATCCAACCCAGCATTTCTTATGATGTACTCTTCATAGAAGTTAAACAAGTAGGGTGACAGTATGCAGCCTTGTCATATTCTTTTCCCTATTTGGAACCTGTCTGTTGTTCCATGTCTAGTTCTAACTGTTGCTTTCTGACCTGCATACAGATTTCTCAGAGGCAGGTCAGGTGGTCTGGTATTCCCACCTCTTTAAGAATTTTCCACAATTTGTGGTAATCCACGGAGTAAAATCTTTAGTTGTGAAAATATTTTCTCCCAATATTCAGTTTGTTCTCATAGATAATTACACTGTAAATAGTTGTGATTTTGGTATGCTAGTTAAAAGTTATCTCTGAGTTTTCAAATTTGCCATCTTGTAAACCCTAATTTCATCTGATTTTGAATGCTATTTTAAATGCTAATAGTAGGAACTTTTAAATTACATTGCTTCTCACATTATATTTCTACTGGAAAGTGTTGTCTAAGCAATTATATAATCTAAGCAATTTCTCTGTGCTTAAGTATGTGAAGGATACAAAAGTAAGGGAATTTATGTCCACTGGGTATTTGGATACTTAATGAAAGATAAGTAATCCTAGCCAAAATCTTGTTTTCTGTGACTTTATAATACTAATTTAGGAATAATTAAGGATAATAATATGAAAACTTTTAGAAAAGGGGATATATTTCAAAAAAAATCTAGTGTCAAATATGTCAATAACAGATAATCTTTTCCCCAGAAACTGAAATGTTTTCTTGAAGTATAAACAGGATTTCATGGAAGAGAGGCCATAGTGGCTTCATTTTCTCAAAGTTTTCACTAAAATTAATAGAACTTAATAACAGTTTAATTGTTATAAGTTTTATAAACATTGGGTCAATTTGAATGCATTACTGCATAAAAATAAAATATAATACCTTAACTAAGTTTCCCAAATATTTTGTCATTGATATTTTGAAATTAATTTGATTTCATGTTACTTTATTTATTTATTTTTACTTATTTATTTATTTTTTTATTTAATTTTAAAATCTTTAATTCTTACATGTGTTCCCAAACATGAACCCCCCTCCCACCTCCCTCCCCATAACATCTCTGTGGGTCATCCCCATGCACCAGCCCCAAGCATGCTGTATCCTGCGTCAGACATAGACTGGCGATTCAATTCTTACATGATAGTATTCATGTTACTTTAAACATGAAAGTAATGCAGTTTTCACTAAAATTTTATTAATCTAGCTATTATCTGAGTATTTGTGTTTTCATTGGGTATTTGGTGAATGCTTGCTAAGGATATGGTTTCATCTCATGCCTAGTAATTACATAATTACTAATGATAGAGGAACCCAGCTGTGTTTTGATTTTATTAAACATCTTTAAACATTATTCAACCATTTTTAGTAAAGTAACATCTAAAATGCATTTGTCAAGGACTTTTTCTATTTAAATTTTAGACCCATATACAGTTCAAAGAAAATCTAATCCATATGTTTCTGACTCATTTACAATTAACTCAATAAAGTTTTTTCTAACTTAAGAATTGTATGATGTTCAAGAAGTTGGATAACCCATTTCATAATGTTTATTTGTGTATTTTTTCATTCTCTAAAAGAATGTCACCTTTGTTAAACAAATAGTATTTTAAACCATTTGTAAAACTCAAGATCTACAATGTTTTAGTTGTTTCTAATGGTGTCTAACATGAAGTGTTTCCGTATTATTTAAAAAATCATTTTGGAAGGCTGAATTATCATTAGTAAAAGAAAACTAAGAAATCTAGTAATATAATCCTCTTCTAACTTTGTGTAGTACTCCTTTTCATTGGCAACTTAAAACAGGGCTTCAATATTTACTAAATCACCTTTTTGTATACTGCATTTAATTTCCCTGAAATAGGGTGTAACCAACACAAACTTGGCAAAAAGTAGGTACTTAAAATATTGTTAAATGAAAGAATGAAAATAATGAAAAATTTATTGAATATACTAAGATCCAGTAGATAATACCAGGGCATCCCAGATGGCTCAGCTGGTAAAGAATCTGCCTGCAATGCGAGAGACCTGGGTTCAATCCCTGAGTTGGAAAGAACCCCTGGAGAAAGAAATGACTATCTACTTCAGTATTCTTGCATGGAGAATCCCATGGACAAAGGAGCCTTGTGGGCTACAGTCCATGAGGTCGCAAAGAGTCGGACACGACTGAAGCGACTTAGCACACACACTCAGAGAATTCCATAGGCCTTTTTTATTTGATTTTAGGTTTTATTTAATAAGACTGCTATGTAGATGAAACAATGTAGTGAACCCATGTTGATAATTTATTTTAATATTTGCTTAAGCACTAAAAAATTAATGTAAAGTAAAAATATGCATTAATTCACTGTCATTAGCTTGAATAAGTTATACATATTACACAGAGATACTATACAGTGTACATAAAATATAAACACATTATATATGATATATATGTTATACATATATTGTATATATAAATGTTATACTATTATATACAAAATAGTACATATATACAGAGTTTACAATATATACATATATGAATTATGTATATTGTATATTATTATTTATACTATATTAAGTTATATAGCTATATTTAGGCATATTCTTGTACTATTTCATTTGATAGTCACAGTAATACCATCCTGTATTAACTTGATTTTCTAGAGAAAGATACATAAAGGTGCTACTCTTTGTTTGTAATATATCTGAAAATCCTGAAGTCTCCCTTAAACACTATATTATTTCACTGTTTTCCTTTACTTTCTTCAGCTACATTAAAAAATAAACATTCTCTACACTTGTTCGCAGTTTTACAGTTGACTTATACAATATCAAGATGTACTCCATACAAGGTACAAGATAATGGAGGTCATAAAATATTCTTGAAATCTTACCAGACCAGTCGTTGAAACCACTAATCTAGGGTATTTTCCACAGCACCAAGCCCTCAGATCTTCCTCTTCCTTTCATATATCTCTTTAGTCTTTCTCAAATCAGTAAAAGTTATAGTTACATATCTCTTGTAACAGGTAATTGCAATTACTTTGCATTTAGAATGATGTGATGGAAACTATAAGGCTGTATGTAAAAAACAAAACATGTACATATCATTTTACTTTTTCTATGTCTTTGCTGTTACTATTCTTTATATCCTTGCACTACTGACTAGCTGTCTGACTGTCAATCAGCACCCAGAATTGTGAACATTTAGTAAAAATTTGTGTTGTCTGATCTTTTTGTAAGCTGAAAAATCAAACACTGTTTAGAAAAAGGTTTCTTTCACTCTTTTGACATGGAAGTTAGGCATTCTTAGAAAAATGTATTTTTTATTTTCCTTTATAGTATGTGAATTATGTACTTAGGGTGCATTGAAAAGTGTTTATCTTAATCAAGTTTTCACATCAACTCATGCAAAGCTCATATCTTTCCTAATTCATTGCAAAACATTTTTATTATTGAACATGTGCCCAGAGACATATGCATTGTATGCTTTTTCTTAAACTAAAAATTAACAAATAGTGAATTTTGTTACTTGAACAGATGCCATAATTCCATGTTCTATATCTACAACCAGACTGTGAAATTCTCATTTCTTTCTAAGAACTGTTAGAAGTTTAGCTTTGGTTTTAAATGATGTTTTTTACTAGCAGGCTAGCACATGCCATATGAATTTTCTGTAGACATTTAATGCCTTGGCCTGTGTTTCCACTGACAAAAATAAACTATTTAAGGACATACTAATTTCTGATGCTGTCAGTATCCAGATTGGTTTACTTTATATATAGTTGAAATTGTTACACTGTTCTATTTGACATCTCTCTTTAAGATTATCTTGTTAATTTACCTTAGAGATGAAATGCTCAAGTATATAGACTGACTATTCTCAGTTATCTCAGTTGGATTTCAGTTTAGATTAACTTCCATAGCAGATGAAATGTCTCATTGTTTTTCATTGCAAACTGTTCACTATTCCTTTGTTAACATTCCCTAGTGTGTAAACAATGAATTATTTCTTATTAAGGATCCCTCTATAAACCTAAGAGGGAGTCCCACTTATCTCCCAGCCACCTGAGCCTATCCATGTGGAAAATTCACTCTTATGGGAACTTACTTCAGCACACACTGGCCACACACACTTACACTCACACACTAACTGAGCACTCTTTCTTTTTAAATAAACATTTTAAAAATGTGTTTTGGTTTTCACTTGGGAACTGCCCAACCACACACAGAGCTAAGTTGAAATTAACCTTTCCACTCAACTCAACAAAAAGGGCAACTTTGCCTGGGCAGATGGTCATGTGCATTGTCATGTGTAATCTATTTCCATGTCAATGGACATTCTGGACTTTTCAGCAGCAATTTCAAGTATATTTAAAAATAAAATGTGATGCAATGAGTTGTGTTCTGAATTTTTGGATCATCAGAGAAATCCCATTTTCCTTCTTTAGGATAAGCTAATTAATGCTAAATAAATGAAATCAAGTTATATTTTGCTCTTGTATGTGTTGGGGGTAGGGAAGACTTTACTCCAAGTAGCATAAGAGTTAATAATCTTCTAGCTATGCTACTAATAATTTGTGAGTTAGAAAAGTGTGGTGACAAAATGAGAAGACAACTTGTCATTCTATTATATAAAATATTAGTTTTTTAAAAAATAAAAGAAAAAGGTCACTGGACAAGAAATCTACTATTTCTAATACTGTCTCTGCCATTACCTAACCACATAATTACCATGGATTTTAGTTCTGTCACATAAAATAAAGAGTTCAATGTATATTTCCTGTTTCCTAGCACTTCAACATCCGTAGTGAAGAGTTTCATGATCATGTAAGTTCAAGAAACATAAATATTGTAATTCTGTCACATTCAGCAATTCGTGAAGAAATTTGCATTTGGAAGACTTCTAGAGATCCAACAGTAAAGAAACCACATAACTCAGTATTTCTGAATTTTATTTGACCGTGAAACATTGTATCTGTTAAAGTCCAAAGAGACGTATTTTGGGAATCAGTGCTGTAAATGATTTCTAAAATTCTGTTATTCTAAGTTTTATGAATACACTGTTGTGTTGATTATTAACATTAAAAATTCCATATTTTAAACTAATATATCAGTTCAGTTCAGTCGCTCAGTCATGTCCGACTCTCCGTGACCCCATGAATAGCAGCACACAAGGCAGATATTTGCCATTTAAATTTCCATATCCCAAACATTAAATATCCCATATCTCAGAAATTAACATAAATAGTATTGAGATAATGAAAGTTGGCCTTCAGATTTCATAATCATGTTTTATAACATTATTAAATTTCTACTTTTTAATAAAAACTTTGCATCTTCAATTAACTGACCATTTTGAACTCACATATCTTACAACCGTTTTGTATATTATTAATTAAATTATTGTATCCTTAAATGCCGAAAGAACTTGAGGTCTAGTAAATACATGCTAAATTTTGACCTCAAAGTCTAACCTCTGTGGCTTGGTTTATTGGGCTCTGTTTCAATGATCCAAACACTTTAGAAGAGAGCAACAGATCACTTCTATTTAAAACTCTAGACAAATCACTCTGATGCTTGTCTCATGGGCAATTTGCAGTAGAGATGATAAAGTTTTGGTGGCATGAGGAACTGATGAAATATTGTGGGATACAATTAACTGCAGCATAATAACAGTAATCTCTATAAATTACATGATAAGAAAAATATTTGAAAACACCCAAATCACATTAGATGTCATATAGCCTGGTCACCTTGAAATGATTCAGACAATAAGTTGGCAGCTGTTACACTGTGGTGCCATATGTCTGGTAATCTCACAGAGTCAACTTATTGTCTTCTGAGTCACTTCATAACTGTGATTCATACTATGCTAGGTACTCTTCTCCCCCAATATAATTTACCTCTCAGGCTATTTCAGACTCTTTCTTCTTTCTTTCTTTCTTTCTTCTGCACCTCATCTCTAGAACTAAATATCTAATTATTCCAAAATAGATAATGAATGAACAGAGAAGACCTATAGTACTTTTCATAATTATTTCAGAAAATTGTTAATTTATGAAAGGCAAGGTTTGACTGATGTTTGTTCTTTAAGGTAATACTAATTCTAAGCTACCTCCATCTCTCAGTTATACAGAGGTGCTTTGTTGAGTACTTACTATGTTCTGGTAAAGTGTTGATCATTTTCTATGAATTTTCTCCCATGATTGTCAAGACAACACTCAAAGTGCTTTGCAAATGAGGAAAATTAAGGTTAAGTCATGCAGCTAGTATCAGAGTTGGAAGTTAACTGTGTCCTCTCTTTCACAAAACTCTACTATCTTCCAGCTGCCTTTTTCATAATATCTGATCTTCAGAAAACATGGTTTTATAACCTCTCAAATGAAGCCAATCACATTTATTTATCATTTGATTTACATTGGTGTTTTCTCCACATTGAAGGTTCAGACGAAGAAGTAATAACATCAGCATCAATAACAAAACAACATAGTATTTGAATAAAGGTTTAAGAATGAGGATATTTATTAGATTATAAAGCCATAATTAATTCAAATGTACAATGAAAGCTATGTATAATGAAAATATAAAATGCCTATGAATTCTTTTCAACATTACACATAGAATTAATGATTGTTTGAATGAGTCTACGTAGAAACTTACACAGTTGTTTTTTTCGACCTTCCAATATCCTCTTGGTACAAATTAACATGAATGTGTTGCTACTCGCTCCAAATAGGAATTTTCTCAGACATATTGGCTTAAGTTAACTGCTTTCAATCAAAACTGCAAAAGCTGTTACAGCATTTCACCTGATTTTTGCACTTGGGGAAACATGTCATAGCTTGGCTATACAGTCTTGGCCAATTTTAGGAGAAAAAAGTGAACGTTTTACACATCTTTCCAAAAAACGAGGCTTTCATTTTCAGTTGTATCTAGCTGGAAATACTAGTACCATAAATGTCAAGCAAAGTATAGGGAAAAAAGAATTTAGAGCAACATTCAAAATTAGATTCATAATCTAATGGGTTGGTCAAAAAGTTCGTTCAGGTTTTTCAACATCAACTGGAAAAACCCAAACAAACTTTTTGACCAACCCAGTAATACAGTAAATAGAGTTGAATTAAGAAAATATTTCCCAGATTTTACCTCTTAGATCACCTACATTTTAATTCATGAAAATATGACACATCTTCCATCACAGAATACCATGTCTGTTTCTCTACTCTGTAAGAACTAAATTCTGAGGCCGCTAGAAAGTTGTATCATAACCTACCTATTCTATTTCCACTTCTCTGCTTCAGTTTTGCACTTGTGCACAATGTGAACAACTCCAGTAAAGGTTCTGAACAGAATAGTCCATTTTGGACACTTTACTTCTGGAGAAGTATGGTATTAGTAGGGAGATAATTTCAGTGAGGTAGGAGATAAGGCTTCCTTGATTGCTCAGCAGGGAAAGAATCTGCCTGCAGTGCAGGAGATATAGGAGATACCAGTTTGATCCCTGGGTCTGGAACATCCCCTGAAGGGGGAAATAGTAACTCACTATGGCACCCCACTCCAGTACTATTGCCTGGAAAATAACATGGACGGAGGAGCCTGGTAGGCTGCAGTCCATGGGGTCGCCAAGAGTCAGACACGACTGAGCGACTTCACTTTGACTTTTCAGTTTCATCCATTGGAGAAGGAAATGGCAACCCACTTCAGTATTCTTGCCTAGAGAATCCCAGGGATGAGGGGGCCTGGTGGGCTGCCGTCTATGGGGGTCGCACAGAGTCGGACACGACTGAAGCAACTTAGCAGCAGCAGCAGCAGCAGCAGCATAGTATTCTTGGCTGAAAAATCCCATGGAGAGAGTAGCCTGGTGGGTTATGATCCAAATGGTCACAGAGAGTTGGACATAATTGAGTGACTAAGCACACACACGCAGGAGATAGAAAGAACCCTGGAAATGCATGCTGGGGGTCCCAGTGGTTTACATATAGCTTTGTTTGAACAGTCAGAGGAACATACTGCAGTATAATGAGACCAGCAAAACATAGCAGATTGTATATATTCATAGCAATGATTAATGTCTACACTGAGAACTATGCACATAGGGCCCTTCTCCAGTTAAAGATTTGAGGAGGGATTTTGGATGTCATAAAAACTAATCATAATTCACATCTCTGACTGCTGAAGAATACTTAAGCTGTATAAAATTAACCTTAGAATACAGATAAAAACATGAAACTCTTTCAATTCAGTTCAGTGGTGTCTGACTCTTTGTGACCCCATGGACTGCATGCCAGGCTTCCCTGTCCATCACCAATGAAACTCCTTAGAACCTATGAAATGGTACTGAGAAACAGCCAAAAGAAGGAAAAGAAATTGTGTTATTAAACTCAAATAAAAAACATATACATGAAAATAACTTTTATACATCAAAAATTTTAGTCAACTGTTAGGCAACTTCAGACAATGCAAGAAGATGCAGTCTTGAGATAGGAGAACAATAAAAGATGAGGAAAGGCTGATATGACCAAAAAAAAAAGGGGGGGGGAGATTATAGGATGAAAAGAAAACAGAAAGTGGACAGGTGACAAAGAACTGTAAGTAAAATAGACAGTAAAATTAAATTAAAGCCTATCAGATGGGCATTACAAAGAGAAAGTATTTCAGGAAACTATTTTTAATGGAAGTAAATGTAAGATGACCTACTAAATATGACATGTGAAACTATTAAACTAAACAGATAACCATGAGGAAAATGACAAAATTCTTTAAAGAATACACCAGAATGAATTCCAAGTCAATCAGAGCAAGAAATGAGAAAGGAAACGGCACACAAATCCCAGAGGAAGCATGGTTATGCTCCACAATCATCTCAGAGTGAGCCGAATTTTCCTGACTTCTAGACCCCAAATCTAGAAGCAATAAAGAAAAAGTGTGTAATTTGATTACCTAGAAGACTTCTTAAAACCTGTGCATGGCAAAAAATAAGCAAAATAAAATGACAAATGATACACAGAAATGTTTGCAAATTATAATAGACACATAGGGCTAATATCCTTATGATATAAAGAGTATCTAAAGAAATATAGATGTGCAGTGCTTGAGTGACTGTGAGGAGATACCCCATGCCCAAGGGCAGAGAAGCCCTCCAGCAAGACAATAGGCGCTGAAGTGGCGGCTGCATGGTGTTGGAGTGGTGGCTACACAGTGCTGGAGTGATTTTGAGGAGATATCCCACATCCAAGGGCAAAGAAGAAGCCCCAGCAACATGGTAGGAGGGGAGAAATCACATTTAGAATCAAATCCCATACCCTCCAGTGATGCTGAGAGGGTTCAACCATATCTTAACACCACCCTTGATACCAGGACCCAGAGATACCACAGAGACTGAGACATAACTGTGTTTGGGTGTCTCCTAAGGAGGTACAGGTCAGCAGTGGACTGCTGTGGGAGCAGGGGCTCTGGGTGCAGTAGACTTGGATATGACATAAGCCCTCCTGAAGGAGGTCACCATTAACCCACCATAGAGCCACCAGAACTTACACAGGACTGGGGAAACAGACTCTGAGAAGGCACAAACAGAACCTTGTGTGCACCAGGACCCAGGAGAAAGGAGCAGTGATCCCACAGGAGACTGACCCAGACTTGCCCGTGACTGTCTTGGAGTCTCTAGTGGACACATGGGTAGGAGGTGGCTTGCTTCAGGATTGGGTGACACTGAATGCAGTAGTTCATGCACTGCTGAAGGAGGTCACCATTATCTTCATCACCTCCACTGGAGTTTGGCCTCAGGTCAAACAACAGAGAGGGAACACAGCCCTGCCAATCAACAGAAAATTGGACTAAAGATTTATTGAGCATGGCCCCACAGTTCATTGGAGAAGGAAATGGCAACCCGCTCCAATACTCTTGCCTGGAAAATCCCATGGACAGAGGAGCCGGGTAGGCTGCAGTCCATGGGGTCGCTAAGAGTCGGACACGACTGAGCGACTTCACTTTGACTTTTCACTTTCATGCATTGGAGAAGGAAATGGCAACCCAGTCCAGTGTTCTTGCCTGGAGAATCGCAAGGACAGTGGAACATGGTGGGCTGCCATCTATGGGGTCGCACAGAGTCGGACACGACTGAAGCGACTTAGCAGCAGGAGTAGCTGTCTATCAGAGTGAATCCCATGAATCTATTTGTCACTTCCACTGTATAATCATAAAGGATTTGATTTAGGTCATACCTGAATGGTCTAGTGGTTTTGCCTACTTTCTTCAATTTAAGTCTGAATTTGACAATAAGGAGTTCATGATCTGAGCCACAGTCAGCTCCTAGTCTTATTTTTGCTGACTGTATAGAGCTTCTTCACCTTTGGATGTAAAGAATATGATCAATCTGATTTTGGTATTGACCATCTGGTAATGTCCATGTGTAGAGTCTTCTCTTGTGTTTTTGTAAGAGGGTGTTTCCTATGACTAGTGAGTTCTCTTGGGAAAACTCTATTAGCCTTTGCCCTGTTTCATTCTGTATTCCAAGGCCAAATTTGCCCATTACTCCAGGTGGTTCTTGACGTCTTACTTTTACATTCCAGTTCCCTATAATGAAAAGAACATCTATTCTGGGTGTTAGTTCTACAAGTTCTTGTAGGTCTTCATAGAACCATTCAACTTCAGCTTCTTCAGCATTACTGGTCAGGGTACAGACTTGGATTATCATGATATGTGAATGGTTTGCCTTAGAAAGGAACAGAGATCATTCTGTCGTTTTTGAGATTGCATCCAAGTACTGCATTTCAGACTCCTGTTTACTATGAGGGCTACTCCATTTCTTCTAAGGGATTCTTGCCCATATTAGTAGATATAATGGTCACCTGAGTTAAATTCACTCATTCCTATCCATTTTATTTTGCTGGTTCCTAAAATGTTGAGATTCACTCTTGCCATCTCCTGTTTGACCACTTCCAATTTGCCTTGATCCATGGACCTAACATTCCAGGTTCCTGTGAAATGTTTCTCTTTACAGCATCAGACTTTAATTCCATCACCAGTCACATCAACAACTGTGTGTTGTCTCTGCGTGGCTCCATCTCTTCATTCTTTCTGGAGTTAGTTCTCCACTGATCTCCATTAGCATATTGGGAACCTACAAACCTGGGGAGTTCATCTTTCAATGTGCTATCTTTTTTGCTTTTTCATACTGTTCATGGGGTTCTCAAGACAAGAATATTGAAGTGGTTTGCCATTCCCTTCTCCAGTGGACCAGATTTTGTCAGACATCTCCACCATGACACATGCACCTTGGGTGGCCCTACACAGCATGGCTCATCATTTCATTGAGTTAGACAAGGCTGTGGTACATGTAATCAGATTGGTTAGTTTTCTGTGATTGTAGTTTCCAGCGTGTCTGCCCTCTGATGGAGAAGGATAAGAGGCTTAGGGAAGCTTCCTGATGGGAGAGACTAACTGAGGGGAAAACTGGGTCTTGTTCTGATGGGCAGGGCCCTGTTCATTAAATCTTTAATTCAATTTTCTGTTGATGGGGGGAGCTATGTTCCCTCCCCACTATTTACCTGGGGCCAAACTATGGTGGAGATACTGAAGATAATGGCGACCTCCTTCAAAAGATCCCATGAATGTACTGCTACACTGACTGCCCTCAACCCTGCAGCAGGCCACCACCAACCCATGCCTCCACTGGAGACTCTGGATGCAACCGGCCAAGTCTGGGTCAGTCTCTTGTGGGGTCATTGCTCCTTCTTCTGGGTCCTGGTGTATACTAGGTTCTGTTTGTGCCCCCCAACAGTCTAATTCCCAGTCCTGTGTAAGTTCTGGCAGCTCTTTGGTGGGGTTAATGGCGACCTCCTCCAGAAGAGCTTATGCCATAACCAAGTCTGCTGCACCCAGAGCCTATCCCTGTGACACTCTACTGCTGACCCGTACTTCCACAGGAGATGTTCAAACACAGTACTGTCTCAGTCTCTGTGGGGTCTCTGGGTACTGGTGGGCACGACGTTTGTTTGAGCACTCTGAATATCAGAGTGCCTGATGAACTCTGGATGGAGGTTCATGACATTGTACAGGAGACAGGAATCAAGACCAACCTCAAGAGAAAGAAATGCAAAAAACAAAAATGGCTGTCAGAGGAGGACTTATAAATAGCTGTGAAAAGAAGAGAAGTGAGGAGAAAAGGAAAGATATACCCAATTGAACGCAGAGTTCCAACAAATAGCAAGGAGAGTTAAGAAAGCCTTCCTTAGTGATCAGTGTAAAGAAATAGAGGAAAACAATAGAATAGGAAAGACTAGAGATCTCTTCAGGAAAATTAGAGATACCAAGGGAACATTTCATGCAAAGATGGGCTCAATAAAGGACAGAAATGGTATGGACCTAACAGACGCAGAAGATATTAGGAAGAGGTTGCAAGAATACACAGAATAACTATACAAAAAAGATCTTCACAGATAATCCCAGATGATCACGATGGAGGGATCACTCACCTAGAGCCAAACATCCTGGAATGTGAAGTCAAGTGGGCCTTAGGAAGCATCACTACAAACAAAGCTAGTGGATGGAATTCCACCTGAGCTATTTCAAATCCTAAAAGATGATGCTGTTAAAGTGCTGCACTCAATATGCCAGTAATGAAAAACTCAGCAGTGGCCACAGGACTGGAAAAGGTCAGTTTTCATTCTAATGCCAAAGAAAAGCAATGCCAAAAAATGCTCAAACTACCGCACAATTGCACTCATCTCACACACTAGTAGAGTAATGCTCAAAATTCTCCAACCCAGACTTCAACAGTATGTGAACTGTGAACTTCATGATGTTCAAGCTGGATTTAGAAAAAGCAGAGGAACCAGAGATCAAATTGTAAACATCTGTTGGATTATTGAAAAAGGAAGAGAATTCCAGAAAAACATCTATTTTTGCTTTATTGAGCATGCCAAATCTTTTGACTGTGGATCACCACAAACTGTGGAAAATTCTGAAAGAGATGGGAATACCAGGCCACCTGACTTGCCTCTTGAGAAATGTGTATTTCAAGAACTCTGATCATAGCATCTGGTCCCATCACTTCATGCCAAATAGATGGGGAAACAGTGACAGACTTTAATTTTTTTGGCCTCAGAAAATATGACATTACTTTGCCAACAAAGGTACATCTAGTCAAGGCTATGGCTTTTTCAGTAATCATGTATGGATGTGAGAGCTGGACTAAAAGGTGAGTGCCAAAGAATTGAGCTTTTGAACTGTAGTGTTGAAGACCACTCTTGAGAGTCCCTTGGACTACAAGGAGATCCAACCAGTCCATCCTAAAGGAAATCAGTCCTGAATATTCATTGGAAGGACTGATGTTGAAGCTGAAACTCCAAAACTTTGGCCACCTGATGGGAGGAACTGACTCATTGGAAAAGACCCTGTTTCTGGGAAAGATTGAAGGCAGGAGGAGAAGGAGACAACAGAGGCTGAGAAGGTTAGATGGCATCACCAACTCACTGGACTTGAGTTTGAGTAAACTCCAGGCATTGGTGATGGATAGGGAGGCCTGACATGCTACAGTCCATGGGGTCGCAGAGTTAGACATGACTGAGCAACTGAACTGAAAGATATAAAAGGGAAAAAGGGAATCATAGCAAGACAGGGAAGACGGGTGGAGACAGTATAGTCAAGACCCACACCCCCAGGTATGTGATCTTCAAATGGGACAATAATTACTATTGCAGAGGTTTTCTCCAAAGAGTGAAGGATCCAAGCCTAACCTTGAACTCCCTATCCTGGGATCTTACACTAGGAAGACAAACCCCTGGCTTTGAAAACCAGAGGGGCTTGCATTATTATTGTTATGCAGACCAGAGGTCTATATGAAACAGAGACTCCACTCTTAAGGGGCACACAAGAAAAATCTCACATGCTCTGAGACCCAGTGCAGAGGCAGAAATTTGAAATGAGCCTAGGTCAGACCCAGTTACTGGTGTTGGAGAGCATCCCAGAGAGACCCTCCATAATAAGGTTACTTTTCCAAGATCAGGAACCATAACTGACCTATCCAATACATAGAAATAATCAGAGAATTAAGCAAAATGAGGAGGCAAGAAGAACATATTTTAAAGCATGGAACAAGGCAAAACCTCAGAAAAAGAACTAAATGAAATGGAGATAAGCAATCTAGTTGGTAAAGAGTTCAAGATAATGATCATAAAGATGCTCAATGAACACACGAAAAGAATTCATATGGAACATTTTAGCAAAGAGTTAGAAAATATAAAGAAGCACCAGAAAAAATTCAAGAAAGCAATAACTAAAATATACACTAGACAGAATCAATAGTAGATTAGATGATAGAGAGAAATGGATTAGTTAACTGGAAGACAAGGTATTAGAGATTACCCAAGCTGGACGTGAAAGAAAAAAAAAAAAAAAACTTAAAAAAATGACTATAGTTTAAGAGATCTCTTAGATAACAGCAAGCTTACCAACATTTGCATTGTAAGAGTCCCAAAAGAAGAAGACAGAGGAGCAGAGAACTTATTTGAAGAATTAATAGCTGAAAACTTCCCTAAAAATTGGTAAAGGAGACAGACATTCAAGTCCAGGAAGCATAGAGTTTCCAACAAGCTAAACACAAAGAAGTCCATGCAAAGACACACTGTATTAAAAAGTAAAAATTAAACATAAAAGCATGATCCTAAAGGCAGTGAGAGAAAAGTGACAGTTATGTACAATGGAGTACCATAATACTATTACCTGACTTCTCAGCAAAAATTGCAGACCAGAAGGAAGTAGCACAATATATTTAAAGTGATTAGAGGAAAAAAAAAAAAAAAAAACAAACTTAGAACCAAGAAAATCAAGAAAGCCCAACCCATAAATGCATCATTCAGATTTGAAGTAGAGATAGTTTTATAGATAAGTAAAAGGTAAAATAATTCAGTACCACTAAAACAGCCTTTCAAGAAATGTTAAATAAACTTCTCTGAGAGAAAAAGAAAGGATCACAATTAGAAATATGAAAATCACAAAAGAAAAAATCCCATTGGGAAAGAAAGTACACAGAAAAGTAACTATCAAGCACTTATAAAACTAAAAGGAAGATTAAAAGGCAAATGAAGTAAAAAATCATCTATATTCACAATAAGTAGTTAAGAGATACACTAACCAAAATATGTAAAATATGATATCAAAAATATTAAATGTCATGGAAGTAGGTAAATATATAGGGATTTTAGATTGTGTTCAAACAAGAGATCATCAACTTAAAATGAAGAGAACTATATTAAAAAATCTAAAAATAATGAACAAAATGACAATACATACCTATTAATAAAAACAATAAAAATGTAAAGTCTTAAATGCTCCAGTCAAAAGACAAATAGTAGATGAATGATAAAAAGATATGATCCATCTACATGTTGTCTATAACAGACTTCCAATCTTAATCTAAAGACACATAGAGATTAAAAGCAAGAGGAGGGGAAAATGTAGTTCATGAAAATGGAAATCTGGGGCATTTTTACCCCAGATTTCTTTTAATATTAGACAAAAATAAATTTAAAAAATGGACTGTAACAAGAGACAACATAATGATAAAAGGATGAATCTTAGAAAAAGTTATAACACTGTAATATAGATGCATCCTAAATTCAAATAAAAGTATTAACAAACAATAGAAGAAATTGACAGTAATATAATAATAGCAGGGGACTTAAACATCCCAATTACAACAGTGGATAGATCATCCAGACAGAAATTCAATAAGAAAACACTGTGGGAAAAGCTTTAGGTAAAATTCAGCATCCTTTTATTGATAAAACTCCCAAAATATAGGTATTGAAGGAACATATCTCAATATAATAATGTCATAAGTGACAACCTTACAGCCCAAACCACACTAAGCACTTCTTCTGAAGTCAGGAACAAGATAAGAATGCCCTTTCTTGCCCTTGTTATTCAGCATAGTATGGGGCATCCTAGCCAGACAAGTCAAATGAAACACATTCAAATTAGAAAGGAAGAAGTAAAACTGTTTGCATATGACATACTATATACAGAAAATCCTAAAACCACCAAAATACTATCATAGTAAAAAATGAAATTAGTAAAGTTGCTGGATACAAAATTAGCATACAGAAATCTGTGAAGTTTTATACACTCTAAAGTAACTATCAGAAAGAGAAAGTAGGTAAAAATTCCACCTAAAGTTGCATCAAAAAGAATAAAATATCTAGAAATAAAGCTAACCTTGAAAAATTTTATTGTTAAAACCCATAGTATTCAAGGCAATCCACAAATTCAATGCAATTTCAATAAAAATCACAATGGCATTTTTCACAGAATTAGAACAAATCATTTAAAATTTTCTTAGCAACACAAAAGAATCTGAATAATCAAATAATCATGGGAAAGAACAAAGCTGTAATTATGGCATTCCTTGGTTTCAAGGAATGAAACCTACAATAATCAAAACAGTATGATACTAGCACAATCAGACACACAGAACAATGGATCAATGAAGAGAAACCAGGAATACGCTCACACTTATGTTATCAGTTCATCTACAACATAGAAGGCAAGAATATACGCTGTTGACAAGACAGCATTTCAAGAAATGGCATTTGGAAAACTGGATAGCCACATGTCAAAAAAAATCAAACTAGACTACTTTCTCACACCATGTATAGAAACAAAGTCCAAGTGGATTAACACTTAAAAATAATTCCTGAAATAATATAAAACTCCTAGAAGAAAACAAATATGATAAGTTCATTGAGGAGATGATTCAGAAACATTTTTGCTGAGAACATTTATCTCAGCAAAAATGTTTCTGTATCTTCTCCTCAAGAAGTGGGTAACAAAAGCAAAAATAAACAAAGGGAGCTACACCAAACTAAAATGCTTTGGGACAGCAAGGGAATCCTTCAACAAAACAGAAAGGCCACTCAGTGAATAAGGAGAAGATATTTGCAAAAATATAGGCAATAAGGGCTTAATATTTTAAATATCCAAAGGACTTATAAAACAACATAAAAACCAAATTACTCAATTAAAAAATAGGCAGAAAGGCAGAGAAGCTGAACAGACATTTCTGCAAAGACATATAGATGATCAATAGACACATGAAAAGATGGTTAGATGACTAACCATCACAGAAACACAAATCAAACCACAATGAGATATCATATCATACCTGTCAGAACAGTTATCATTAAAAAGACCACAAATAAAAGTGATGTCAATATGTGGAGAAGAGGAAACCCTTATACATTGCTTTTGAAACAGCATGGAGGTTTCTCAAAAAGTTAAAAATAGGACTCCCATATGACTGAACAATTCCACTCCTAGATATATATACCCTCCCCAAAGAAAACAGCAATTCAAAAGATACCTGCACTACAATGTTCATAGCAGCAATATTTACAATTGCTAAGATATAGAAGCAACTTAAGTCTGGCCACCTCATGAGAAGAGTTGACTCATTGGAAAAGACTCTGATGCTGGGAGGGATTTGGGGCAGGAGGAGAAGGGGATGACAGAGGATGAGATGGCTGGATGGCATCACCGACTCGATGGACATGAGTTTGAGTTAACTCCAGGAGTTGGTGATGGACAGGGAGGCCTGGGGTGCTGCGATTCATGGGGTCGCAAAGAGTTGGACATGACTGAGTGACTGAACTGAACTGAACAGAAATGTCCATCAGCTGATGAATGGATAATGAAAATGTGGTGTAGATATACAATAGAATACTACTAAACCATAAAAAAATGAGATTAGGCCATTTGCAACAATATGGATCGATTTGGAGGGTACTATGCTCAGTGAAATAAGTCAGGTGGAAATTTATGTATAATGTCACTTAATATGGAATCTAAAAATAACACAAGCTAGTGAATGTAGCAAAAAGGAAACAGATTCACAGATAGGGAGAACAAACTAGTGGTTATCAATGGGGAGGGGGAGAGGAGGGGAAATATAGTGATAGATGACTAAGAGGTATAAACTACTATGTATAAAATGAATACAAGGATAACACACAGAAATGTAGCCAATATTTTATAATAATTATAAATGGAATACATTTTAAAAATTGTGAATCACCATGTTGTATATCTGAAACATATTATCAACTATACCTCAATAAAAATTAAAAATAAATCATTTAAATGAGAAACGCTGGGCTGGAAGAAGCACAAGCTAGAATCAAGATTGCCGGGAGAAATATCAATAACCTCAGATATGCAGATGACATCACCCTTATGGCAGAAAGTGAAGAGGAACTAAAAAGCCTCTTGATGAAAATGAAAGAGGAGAGTGAAAAAGTTGACTTACAGCTCAACATTCAGAAAGCGAAGATCATGGCATCTGGTCCCATCACTTCATGGCAAAGGGATGAGGAAACAGTGGAAAAAGTGTCAGACTTTATTTTGGGGGGTTCCAAAATCACTGCAGATGGTGATTGCAGCCATGAAATTAAAAGACGCTTACTCCTTGGAAGAAAAGTTATGACCAACCTAGATAGCATATTCAAAAGCAAGACCTTACTTTGCTGACTAAGGTTCGTCTAGTCAAGGCTATGGTTTTTCCAGTGGTCATGTATGGATGTGAGAGTTGGACTGTGAAGAAAGCTGAGTGCTGAAGAATTGATGCTTTTGAACTGTGGTGTTGGAGAAGACTCTTGAGAATTCCTTGAACTGAAAGGAGATCCAACCAGTCCATTCTAAAGGAGATCAGTCCTGGGTGTTTTTTGGAAGGGATGATGTTAAAGGTGAAACTCCAGTACTTTGGCCACCTCATGCGAAGAGTTGACTCATTGGAAAAGACTCTGATGCTGGGAGGGACTGGGGGCAGGAGGAGAAGGGGATGACAGAGGATGAGATGGCTGGTTGGCATCACCAACTCGATGGACTTGAGTTTGAGTGAACTCCAGGCATTGGTGATGGACAGGGAGGCCTGGTGTGCTGCAATTCATGGGGCCGCAAAGAGTCAGACACAACTGAGCGACTGAACTGAACTGAAAACTTGCAAGAGAAAACCTATGAAAACAAGTCCAGATCAATATAGTAAATTGTAGTAGAATCATACAATTGCAGCAAATGTGAACAGATTAAAATCTCTAACCAAAAGAGAGAGGCTGGTAAAATGGATACAAAAACATACCCCTCTATATGCTGTCTTCAAGAGATCCATTTCAAATGTAGGGATACATACAGACTGAGAGTAAGAGGCTATGTAAAGATATTCCATGCAATTGAAAATCAAAAGAAAGCAGGAGAAGCAATATTCATATGAGATAAAATAGAGTTTAACATAAAGATAGTTACAAGAGACAAGGAAGGACACTCTATAATGATCAAGGAATCAATCCAAGAAGAAGACATAACAATTATAAATATATATGTACCCAACATAAGAGCACCTAAATACATAAGCCAAATGCTAAAATCTATAAAAGGAGAAATTGACAGTAGCATAATAATAGTGAGAAATGTAAACACTCCACTCACTTCACCCCAATGGATAGATCACAGATCATCCAGACAGAAAATCAATAAGGAAACACAGGCCTTAAACTGGACCCAATGCACCTAATGAATATATGCAGAACATTTCATCCAAAAACAGTGAAATCCAGTTTGTTTTTTTTTTTTCAAATGCACATGAGATATTCTTGAGAATAGATGACATATTGGGTCACAAATCAAAACTTGGCAGATTTTATAAATTGAAATTGTATTAAGCATTTTTATAGAAGAAAAAAAAAACCTGTAAAAAACACAAACACATGGAGGCTCACCAATATGCTTCAGAATAATCAAGAAATCACTGAAGAAATTGAAGAGGAAACAAAAAGCACCTAAAAACAAATGAAAATGAAAACATGACAACTCAAAACATGAGATGCCATAAAAGCAGTGGCAAGAACTAAGTTTATAGCAATAAAATCCTACTTCAAAAAACAAGGAGAACATCAAATAAGCAACCTAACCCTACATCTAAAACGATTAAAAAGATTAAAAAATATTCGACATTAGTAGAAGAAATCATAAGAATCAGAGCAGAAATAAGTGTAAAAGAAATGAAGGAGAGAAGCTGCTACTGCTGCTAAGTCACTTCAGTCGTGTACGACTCTGTGCGACCCCATAGATGGCAGCCCACCAGGCTCCCCTGTCCCTGGGATTCTCCAGGCGAGAACACTGGAGTGGGTTGCCATTTTCTTCTCCAATGCATGAAAGTGAAAAATGAAAGTGAAGTCGCTCAGTCGTGTCCGACTCTTAGCGACCCCATGGACTGCAGCCTACCAGGCTCCTCTGTCCATAGGATTTTCCAGGCAAGAGTACTGGAGTGGGGTGCCATTGCTTTCTCCGAAGGAGAGAAGAACAAAGATAAATAAAACTATAAGCTGGTTATTTGAGAAGATAAGCAAAATTGACCTATGTGAGCTTGAAGGGAGAAGACTCAAATCAGAAGAATTAGAAATGAGAATGCAGAAGTTACAATAGATGACACAGAAATAAAAGAGACTGCTAAAAGCAGCTTTAAAAAATGGACAACCTGGAAGAAATAGACAAATTCTTTGAAAAAGTATAGCCTTTCAGTTGAACCAATATTAAATTAGAAACTGTGACCAAAATTCTTTCAGAAAACAAAATCCCAGGGTCAAATGGCTTTACAGGTGAATACTAACAAATGTTTACAGAAGAAATAACACCTATCTTGCTCAAACTTTCAGAAAATCACAATGGAAGGAAAATTCCTAAACTGATTTCATGAGGCCACTATCACTCTGATACCAAAACCACATGAATATATCACAAAAAAAGAAAAGTACAGGCCAATGTCTCTGATGAAAATAGACACAAATTCTTCAACAAACTTCTAGCAAACAGAATCCAGCAACACATTTAAAGGATCATGCACCATAATCAAGTGAGGTGTATCATAGGGATTCCACATTTATTCAAAACATGTAATCAATCAATGTGACACAGCATGCTAGCAATTGAAACATAAAAACATAAAATCATCTGAATAGATGGAGAAAAAGATTTTGACAAAATTTGATACCCATTTATGGTAAAAACTCTCCAGGAAGTAAGCATAGAAAAACATATATTAACATAATAAAGGCCATATATGACAAATCCACAACAAACATTATTGACAGCAGTGAAAAACTGAAAGAATCTCCTCTAAGATCAGGAACAAGACAAGTGTGTCCACTCTTGCCACTATTATTCAGTAGTTTTTGAAGTCCTAGCAGTAATAATTAGAGGACAAAAAGAAATGAAAAGAACCTAGATTAGAAAAGAAGTAAAGCTCTCACTGTTTGCAGACAACATACATTGAAAACCTTAGAGAAGCCACCAGAAAATTCCTAGAGGTAATCAATGAATACAGTAAAGTCAGAGGATATAAAATTAATACATGGAAATCTTCAGCATTTCTATACATTAATAATGAAAAATCAGAAGAGAAATTAAGGAAAAAATCTCATTCACCAATGCAACAAAAAGATTAAAATAAATAGCTGTAAGCCTACATAAACAGACAAAGGAATTGTATGCATAAAATTGTAACACACTGTTGAAAGAACAAAAAACAAATAAAAAATAAATAAAATATCTTGTTTACCTCAAAATTCCTAAAAAATTAAAAATTAAAAAAATATGTTTAACCCACCTATTAAAGAAAATATAATAGATAGTTAAAAGTACTTATAACTGCAAAAATAGACTACATGTATATGTAAATGTTTGGAGGGCAGTGAAATTTATGATATAAAGGGAAATTATAGCCTTAAGTACTTAAATTTAAAAAAAAAAAGACTGAAAATTAATAAAGTGTCCAATTTAAGTTAGGGGAGAAAAGCCATGGAAAAAATCCAATGGAATTTGAAGGAATGAAATAGACATATTATATGAAATTAATAGAAGAAAAAAACAGGAGCACATAGATCAACAAAAGATGAATGTATTTATTTTTTTAAAAATTAAATCTTTGTAAGACTAAGAAGGAAAAATTTTAAGGAGTTAGGACTTTGTTAACTCAACACCTGTTAAGTGGAGCACAGTGTGATGGATGGGAAGCCAGGGTTCAACAATAGATCATGAGAAGATCCAAAACAGAAGTCTATTACTAATGGGTCTTGGAGGAAGTCCAGACATCCCTGAAGGGGATGTATAGGGAAGTTAAACAGGACGCAGACAGAAAGACAGGACCTAGGGTGCATGCCTTTATTATGATTTGATCAGTTGAAAAAAGAGCCTGGTTTTGTTAAGTCCCAAGGGGTCATATCTAAGTGCATAAGGTAAACTGGGAGGCAGGGAGACTGTTGATGACAAGGACAGTTGGGGAGTCATGTCAAGAATTTCCATTTGCTTGTGAAATTGCATTGCTATCCAGGACATGTGCTTCATTTGCATGAGGGACTGGTATCAGTTTAAGGACCCTGTAGTCTACTTGACCACACAAAATGAGCACCATGGAATAGCTTAGCTAAGCTCTAGACCAAAAGTACAAATGAGTAAGATTACAGTTAAAAGAGGGGCATACAGATACAAGAGAATAAAAAGACAATAACTTGGCAAATAAATTTGAAAGCTTAGACTAAATGAGTAAATTTACAGAAAAATAAAAAACAAAAATTGACAATAAAAGATAAGAAATTTGAATATTGCTATAATTATTAATGAACTTGTGGCAGTAATTAAAACCTTCTTATTGGACTGTGAAGAAGGCTGAGCACCAAAGAATTGATGCTTTTGAACTGTGGTGTTGGAGAAGACTCTTGAGAATCCCTTGGACTGCAAGGAGATCCATCCAATCCATTCTGAAGGAGATCAGCCCTGGGATTTCTTTGGAAGGAATGATGCTAAAGCTGAAACTCCAATATTTTGGCCACCTCATGTGAAGAGTTGACTCATTGGAAGAGCCTCTGATGCTGGGAGGGATTGGGGGCAGGAGGAGAAGGGGACAACAGAGGATGAGATGGCTGGATGGCATCACCGACTCAATGGACATGAGTCTGAGTGAGCTCTGGGAGTTGGTGATGGACAGGGAGGCCTGGTGTGCTGTGATTCATGGGGTCGCAGAGAGTCGGACATGACTGAGCCACTGAACTGAACTGACTGATATATAAAAAAAGCACAAGGATCAAAATACTTTATAAGACGATTTTATTAGCCTTTCAAGGAACAAATTATCCTAATCTTATGTAAACTGTCTAAAGAGCAAACTAGGAATACTTTCCTATGCATTGATAGGGTAAGAAATAAAAAGGAAATTTGCAAGCCCATTTTAGTCACAAAAATTGTTTGAAAAAAGCTTAAGAAAATAATAGTAATCTGAAACCAGCAAGGAGGAAAGGAGATAATAAACCTAGATTTATATAACTGCATATAACATAACACAAATTAATATACCTAGAATGAAAAGTTAGTTAAATTTTAGAAAATCTATAAAGATTTCTCACAAGATTAGCACATTTAATACATACTATTTTATTGCGAAAAAAAAACAATTTGTTACTACATAACATGTGCAAAAAAGAGCCCTACTCCAAAGAAGGCAAAGTGGCTGTTTGAGTTGGCTTTATAAATAGTTGAGGAAAGAAAAGAAGCAAAAAGCAAGTGAGAAAGGGAAAGATATACCCAAGAAAATGCAGAGTTCCAGAGAATAGCAAGGAGGGATAAGAAGGTCTTCTTAAACAAACACTACAAAGAACTAGAGGACAATGATAGAATGGGAAAGACTAGAGATATCTTCAAAAAATTGGAGATATCAATGGAATATTTCATGCAAAAATGGGCACAATAAAGGACAGAGTGGTAAGGACCTAACAAAGCAGAAGAGATTAAAAGAGGTGACAAGAATACTGAGAATTATACAAAGAAAGGGCTTAGTGACCCAGATAACCACAATGTGTGGTCATTCACCTAGAGTCAGATATTTCTGGAGTGAGAAGTCAAGTGGGCCTGAGGAAGCATTATACGAACAAACCTAGAGGAGGTGATGAAATTCTATCTGAGCTATTTAAAATCCTAAAAGATGATACAGTGAAAGTGCTGCAGTCAATGTGTCAGCAGATTTGGAAGCTCAGCAGTGGCCATAGAATTGGAAAAAGTAAGTTTTCATTCCAATCCCAAAGAAGGGCAATGCCAAAGCATGTTCCAGCTACCATACAATTGTGCTCATTTCACATGCTAGTAAGTTTATGCTCAAAAATCCTTCAAGCTAGCCTTCAGCAGTATACAAACCAAGAACTTACAGATGTACAAGCTGGGTTTAGAAAAGGCAGCGGAATCAGTGATCAAATTGTCAGCATCCATGGGGTCACAGAGAAAGCAAGAGAATTCCAGGAAAAAAAACACCTACTTCTTCTTCATCGACTAAGCTAAAACCTTTGACAATGTGAATCACAACAAACTGTGGACAATTCTTAAAGAGATGGGAATACCAGACCACCTTACCTGTCTCCTGAGAAACCTGTATGCAGGTCAAGAAGCAACAGTTAGAAACAGACATGGAACAACTGACTGGCTCAAAATTGGGAAAGGCATACAATAAGACTGTCACCCTGCTTTCAATTTTCACTTTCCACTTTTATGCATTGGAGATGGAAATGGCAACCCACTCCAGTGTTCTTGCCTGGAGAATCCCAGGGACAGGGGAGCCTGGTGGGCTGCCATCTATAGGGTCACACAGAGTCGGACATGACTGAAGTGACTTAGCAGCACCTGCTTATTTCATTTATGTGACATGCAGGGATGAATGAATCACAAGTTAGAATCAAGACTGCCAGGAGAATTATCAGCAACCTCAGATATGCAGGTGACACAACTCTAATGGAAGAAAGTGAAGAGGAACTAAAGAGCCTCTTAATGATAGTGAAAGAGGAGAATGAAAGAGCTATCTTGAAACTCAACACTAAAAAATGAAGATAATGGCATCTGGTTCCATCACTTCATTGCATATAGACGGAGGAGAAGCAGATTTTATTTTCTTGGGCTTCGAAATCACTGCAGATGATGGCTGCAGTGATGACAGTAAAACTCTGAAAAACCTAGACAGAGTATTTCAAAGCAGAGACATCACTTTCCTGACAAAGGTCCTTATAGTCAAATCTATGTTTTTTCCAGTAGTTATGTACCGATGTGAGAGTTATACCATCAATAAGGCTGAGCATGGAAGAACTGGTGCTTTTGAATTATGGTGCTGAAGAAGACTCTTGAGAGTTGCTTGGATGGCAAGGAGATAAAATCAATCAATCCTAAAGTAAATCAACCCTGAATATTAATTGGAAAGACTGATGCTGATGCTGAAGCTTCAATACTTTAGCCACATGACACAAAGAGCCAACTCATTGGAAAATACACTGATGCAGGGAAAGATTGAAGGGAAAAGGGGAATGAGGTAGAAGAGGATGAAATAGTTAGGAAACATCACTGACTCAATGAACATGAATTTGAGCGATGCCCAGATCTAATGGAGAACAGGGGAACCTGGCCTGCTGTAGACCACAGGGTCACAAAGAGTCGGTCCTGAAAGAATGACTGAATAACAAAAACATCAACCAATAATTCTAATGTGTTATTAATGGAAGATTGCAATTAATTTATTTGCCTAAATTCCATAAATTTATAAAAGAAATAGTTGGTTTATTTTAAAATATGTTGTCATAATTATGATATAAGTATACAGAAAATATAGAGAGATGTTAAAACATAAAAGATATTAAACAAAGTCACTGAGAACATGACCTTTGATATCACCAATTCTGGAGTAGGAGACGAAAAGTAGAGTAAGATTTAAACACTTGTGCTCAGAAAGTGACCTTCTTGGGTTTTAATTTCTGATTCCTATCTTCAATCATTGTATGATATAGGGCAATTTACTCAATTTCTGGATGAAAATGGTCATGGGTTGTTAAATTGCTGAAACTGTGTAAAGTACTGAATAAAATGAATTATCACACTATTCATGAAAAATTACTTGAAAAACTGTGTGTCTTCTGTGTAGAGGTGATTGTTCCCATGTCATCCTCCTTGCCATGCATGAACTGAATGAAACAGGACTCAGCATGTGCTTTCCTCATTTCCAGTGTGAGTATGTCAGGGAGGGTTAATGGGGATGGTACCTGATTCTTCAAATCTAGGCCTCCCTCTGGGTGTTAAGGATAACCAAATGTCTTCCTTTACAAAATAATCCCTCCTTAAAAACTAAAATCTCTGCATTTGTGAGGAGTAACTTGTGTTTTCAATTATTACTGTCATGACACAAAAGGCTAGATGTAAGAAACAAATATAAATATCCACATATTGTTGACGATCTTTGTCAACCTGAAATTTTAAGTAACCTGTTTCAGGAAAGATGTACTATGATGCAATGAAAAGAGTCCTAGATTAGCTAACAATTGGGATCGATTTAACTTGTCTGAGTTCATGTCTTTTCCTGCAAACTTGATCAGAACGGTTTTCCAGTTACATGTTAAAATAACTGTTCCATTTAGATGGAATAAGTAGTTTAGCTTGAGAAAAATCAAATATGTGTTCCCCATCTTTACACTCCTTCCCACCTCCTTCCCCATCCCATCCCTCTGGGTCATCCCAGTGCACTAGCCCTGGGCACCCTGTCTCATGAATCAAACCTAGACTGCCAATCTGTTTCACATATGATAATATACATATTTAAATGCTATTCTCTCAAATCATCCCACCCTCGTCTTCTACCACAGAGTCCAAAAGTCTTTTCTTTGCATCTTTGTTTCTTTTGCTGTCTTGCATATGGGGTTATCATTACCATCATTCTAAATTCCATGAAAGTGAAAGTGAAGTCGCTCAGTCGTGTCCGACTCTTTCCGACCCCATGGACTGTAGCCTATCAGGCTTCCCTATCCATGGGATTTTCCAGGCAAGAGTGCTGGAGTGGATTGCCATTTCCTTCTCCAGGGGATCTTCCCGACCCAGGGGTCAAACCTGGGTCTCCCATATTGCAGGCAGACGCTTTACCGTCTGAGCCACCAGGGAAGCCCTCTAAATTCCATTTATATGTGTTAATATACTGTATCGGTGTTTTCGTTTCTGACTTACTTCGCTCTGTATAATAGGCTCCGGTTTCATTCACCTCACTAGAACTGATTCAAATGCATTCTTTCCAATAGCTGAGTAATGTTCCATTGTGTATATGTACCACAGCTTTCTTATCCATTCCTCTGCAGGTGGACATTTTGGTTGCTTCCATGTCCTGGCTATTGTAAACAGTGCTGTGATGAACACTGAGGTACACATGTCTCTTTCAATTCTGGTTTTCTTTGTGTGTATGCCCAGCAATGGGATTGCTGGGTAGTATGGTAGTTTTATTTCCAGATTTTTAAGGAATCTTGACACTGTTCTCCATAGTGGCTGTACTAGTTTGCATTCCCATCAATAGTGTAAGAGAGTTCCTTTTTCTCTGCACCATCTCCAGCATTTATTGCTTGTAGACTTTTTGATAGCAGCCATTCTGACTGGTGTGAGATGGTACCTCATTATGGTTTTGATTTGCATTTCTCTGATAATGAGTGATGTTGAGCATCTTTTCATGTGTTTGTTAGCCATTTGTATGTCTTCTTTGGAGAAATGTCTGTTTAGTTCTTTGGCTCATTTTTGACTGGGTCATTTATTTTTCTGGAATTGAGCTGCAGGAGTTGCTTGTATATTTTTGAGATTAATTCTTTGTCAGTTGCTTCATTTGCTATTATTTTCTCCCATTCTGAAGGCTATCTTTTTACCTTGCTTATAGTTTCCTTCATTGTGAAAAAGCTTTTAAGTTTAATTAGGTCCCATTTGTTTATTTTTGTTTTTATTTCCATTAGTCTGGGAGGTGGGTCATAGAGGATCCTGCTATGATTCATGTCAGAGACTGTTTTGTCTATGTTTTCCTCTAGGAGAAAGAGAAGTTAAGGAAACAATTCCATTCACCATTGAAGCGAAAATAAAATACTTAGGAATAAATCTACATAAAGAAACTAAAGGCCTATACATAGAAACCTATAAAACACTGATGAAAGAAAGATGACACAAATAGATAGAAAAATACACCATGTTCATGGATTGGAAGAATTAATATAGTGAAAATGAGTATACTACCCAAAGCAATCTATAGATTCAATGGTAGCTATCAAGCTACCAATGGTATTTTTCACAGAGCTAGAGCAAACACTTTCACAATTTGTATGGAAATACAAAAAACCTTGAATAACCAAAGCAATGTTGAGAAAGAAGAATGGAACTGGAGGAATCAACCTGCCTGAATTCTGGCTATATTACAAAGCAACAGTCATCAAGACAGTATGGTACTGGCACAAAAACAGAAACATAGATCACTGAAACAGAATAGAAAGCCCAGAGAAAAATCCATGCACCTATGGACACCTTATCTTTGAAAAAGGAGGCAAGAATATACAATGGAGAAAAGACAATCTCTTTAACCAGTAGTGCTGGGAAAACTGGTCAACCATTTGTAAAAGAATGAAACTAGAACACTTTCTAACACCATACACAAAAATAAGCTCAAAATGGATTAAAGATATAAATGAAAGAGCAACTTAGAAATTAAAATATTTTTGTTAACTTTATGTAATGATACCTAACAGTTGTACAGTCTCTCCTGGTCTTAAATTATTTCATGAAGAGAAAGGATGAGTGGAGATACATATTTGAATAGCATTTTAAAGGATATGTTCAAGGATAAAGTTATTAGGAGGTAAGTAAAATTAAAATGTAAGTATTTATGAATGTTTCCTGAATGGAAATTAAACTGATATTGCTTAATGTGACAGTAACTTAGATTTTAAAAATAAATATTGCAATGAGAAAATGTGAATAAGGGATCCATTAATATTTGAATACCAGCCTGTTCAGTTCAGTTCAGTTGCTTATTTATGTCCAACTCTTTGCGACCCTCTGGACTGCAGCATGCCAAGCTTCCCTGTCAGCCTATTGGTTCTCCAGTCGATTCTGAATTTTGATTTGGTTCTAAGCTCCCATATCCATATCTACCTTATCATGTTCATTTTAAAAAATAGTGACATGATGCTGTGCCAAGAAGTAGTGCAATGTCAAATCTAGAAAATCATGTTTAGGAAAGAATTGAGTTTCTTATAAATGTCAAAAGCTGTAGGGGGAATAGTAACTTAAAAATAATCACAATAAATCTTCTACTGCTTTGCTTATAAGATTTGTGATACTCTAAAGTCAATGTGACCAAAAATAGATTTATTTCTGAAAATCACTTACACTTGCAAGCAAACACTAAGGCAATGTATCAACCTAAACATGTGATTTTGCATGTGATTTTTGGCAACAGTATCAGCATTGCATCAATTGCTAGCTCTATGCTGCCTACTGACAAATAGGCAATCTATCTGATAAACAATTCAGAGTAATGACAATAAAAGCGATCCAAGATACTGGAAATGGAAAGGAGGCTTAAACTGAGAAGATACAAGAAATGTTTAACAAAGACTTAAAGAACTAAACAAAGCAAATAGTGATAAAAAATAAAATGATTGAAAGAAAATAGTGAATATAAAATACTAAAAATAAGGTATTAAAAGTATTTTTTACTCTAGAAAGAATAAAAACCAGAATAACTGATGCAGAAGAATGGGTAAGTGAGCTGGAAGATTCAAGGTGGAAGTAAGTGCTATGGGACAGAAAGGAAAATAAGAATGAAAAGAAATGAGAACAGTCTCAGACTTTTGGGAAAACGTCAAATACAGCAACATTTGTATAGTAGTCTGAGAAGAAAAGAAAGGGCCTGAGAAATATTTGAAGAGATTATTGATGAAAACTTCATTAACATGGGAAAGAAAACAACCACCAAAGTTAAGGAAGCACAAAAAGTCCCATACAGGATAAATCTAAAGAGAAAAATACCAAGACACATATTAATCAATCTAACAGAAATTAAATACAAAGTGTTAAAAGCAGCAAAGGGAAAGTAACAAATAGCACACAAGGGAAGTTATTAGCTTATTTTTCAGCAAAAAGTCAGCATGCCAGAAAGGAATGTCAGGATATATTTAAAGCGATGAAAGGGGGGAAAAAAATCTACAATGAAGATTACTCTATTCAGCAAGGATTTCTTTCAGATTTGTCAGAGAAATGAAAAGCTTGACTGACAAGACAAAACTTGAAGAATTCAGCACCATCAAACTAGCTTTATAACACATGCTAGAGGAACTTCTCTAGGGGAAAAACACAACAACAAAATACAAAAGACCTACAGAAACAAACCCAAAGAAGTTAATAAAATGGCAACAGGAAACATACATATGGATAATTACCTTAAATGTAAACAGATTAAATGCTCCAAACAAAAGACGCAAATTGGCTGAATGGATACAAAAATAAGACCTATGGATATGCTGTCTACAAGATACCCACTTCAGACCTAAAGACACAAACAGACTGAAAACAAGAGAAGGAAAAACATATTCCATGCAAACAGAAATCTGCATTTGAATCAGTTCTAATAAGATGGATGAAACTGGATCCTACTATATAGAGTGAGGCAAGTCAGAAAGAAAAATTACCAATACAGTATATTAACGCATGTATATGGAATTTAGAAAGATGGTAGCAATGATCCTATATGTGAGACAGCAAAATAAATAGAGACTTTTGAACTCTGTGAGTGAGGGCGAGGGTGGGATGATTTGAGAGAATAGCATTGAAATATATATATTATCATAAATGAAATAGATGACCAGTCCAAGTTCAAAGCATGAAACAGGGCACTCAAAGCTGGTGCACTGGAACAACCCAGAAAGATGGAAAGAGGAGGGAGGTTGGGGGGGGGGGGTTGGGGACAAGGGGACACATGTGCATTGCCATTCATGTTAACGTATGGCAAAAACCACTACAATATTGTAAAGTGACTAGTTTCCAATTACAATAAATAAATAAATTATACCTGTGGCAGATTCATGTTGATGTATGGCAAAACCAATACAATATTGTAAGGTAATTAACCTCCAATTAAAATAAATAAGTTTATATTAAAAAAGAAAAAAAAAGCTGTAGTAGCAGCATTCATATCAAACAAAACAGAGTTTATAGAGTTTAAAATAAAAACTGCTAGAAGAGACAAGGAAGAACACTTACATAATGATCAGTGGATCAATCCGAGAAGAATATGTAAAGCTGTAAATATATGTGCACTCAACATAGGTGCACTTCAATGTATAAGACAAATATTAATGATTTTAAAAGGGGAAATCAACAGTACCATAATAATAGTGGGGGACTTTAACACTCAGTTATACCAAAGGATAGATCAGCCAAACAGAAAATTAATAAGAAAACACAAGCTTTAAATGACACATTAAACCAGATAGACTTAATTGGTATTTATAGGACATTCATGGGTTTTCCAAGTGGCCTGGCTCAGTGGTAAAGAATCCACCTGCAATGCAAGAAGTAGGTAAGTAAGTGTTAGTCGTTCAGTTGTGCCCAACTCTTTGTGACCCCATGGACTGCAGCCCACCAGGTTCCTCTGTCCATGAGATTTTCCAGGCAAGGATACTGTAATGGGTTGCCATTTCCTTCTCCAGGGGATCTTCGCAACCCAAGGATAGGACCCGGGTCTCCTGCACTGCAGGCAGATTCTTTGCCAACTGAGCTACAAGGGAAGCCCTTGTGCAATGCAGGAAACATGGCTTAATTCCTAGGTCAAGAAGATCCCCTGAAAAAGGAAATGGCAACTCACTCCAATATTCTTGCCTGGAAAATCCCATGGACAGAGAAGTCTGGCAGGCTATAGTACATGGGTTTGTAAAAGAGTTGGACACGTTTTAGCAACTAAACAACAACAACATAGGGGACAAGGCAAGAATACTGGAGTGGGTTGCCATTTCCTTCTTCTCTCAAGTGCATAGAGAACATTTTCCAGGATAGCCCACATCTTGTGTCACAAATTAAGGATTCTTAATTAAAAAAATTGAAATAATATCAAACATCTATGAGATTAAAAATCAATTGCAGCAAAAAAAGTGTAAAAAACACAAACTCTATAAACAATGTGCCACTAAATAATCAATGGATCACTGATGAAATCAAAGAGGAAATAAAGTATGCATAGAGAAAAATGACAACAGAAGCATGATGATCCAAAACCTATGGGACACAGCAAAACACTTCTAAGAGGGAAGTTTACAGCAGTATAATTCTACCTCAAGAAACAAGAAAAATCTCAAATAAACAACCTAAAGCAGCTAGAGAAAGAAGGATAAGCCAAACCCAAAGTTATAAGAAGTAAAGAAATCATAAAGATAAGAGTAGGAATAAATAAAATAAAAATGTAGAAAACAATAGCAAATGTGAGTGAAATCAAAGCTTGTCCTTGAGAAGATAGAATTGATAAACATTTAGTCAGACTCATCAAGAAAAGAGGGATTAAATTCAAATAATAAAATTAGAAATGAAAATAGGTAAGTTACAAAGGGACACCACAGATATAGAAAGAATCTTAAAAAACTGCTACAAGAAACTATATGCCAATAAAACGGACAACCTACAAAAATATGGAAAAGTTTTAGATACAAACTTCCTATACTGAACTAAGAAGAAATAGAAAGTATTGACAGACCAATCACAAGTAGTAAGATTGAAACTCTTATTAAACATCTTCTGACAAAGTAAAGTCCAGGACCAGATGGACTTTAAGATTAAGCAGACATTTAGAGAAGAGTTGATAGCTATGCTTTTTTTAAAATATAAATTTATTTATTTTAATTGGAGGTTAATTATTTTACAATGTTGTATTGGTTTTGCCATACATCAACATGAATCCGCCACAGGTATACACGTGTTCCCCATCCTGAACACCCCTCCCTCCTCCCTCCCTGTACCATCCCTCTGGGTCTTTTGAAACTATTCCAAAAACTTTCAGAGGAGGGAGTACTCTTAAATTCATTCTGTGAGGCCTCCATCACCCTGATACCAAAATCAGATAAAGTTATCACACACAAAAAAAATTGCAGGCTAATATTTTTGATGAACATAGACACAAAAATCCTCAACAAAATGCTAACAAACAATCCAACAACTCATTAAAATAATCATATACCATGATCAAGTGAGATTTAACCCAGGGATGCAAGAACTCTTCAATATGCATAAATCAACCAATGTGATATAATACATTAAGAAACAGAAAAACAAACTATATGATCATCTCAATAGATGCACAAAATTCAACATTCATTTATGGTAAAAACTCTCCAAAGTTAAGCCTACCAGAAATTGAGCTTATAGGGAACCAACCTCAATATAATAAATGCCATATATGATAAACCCCACAACAAATATTATTCTCAATGGTAAAAAAAGGAAAGCATTTCCTCTAAGATCAAGAACAAGCCAAGGATGTTCACCCTTGCATCTTTTATTCAACACAACTTTGGAAATCCTACCCATGGATATCTGAGAAGAAAAAAAAAAAAAAAAAATACAAGTAACCCAAATTGGAAAAGAAGGCCAAGAATACCAATAGCAAGTTATCTGTGATAAATAAATAGTGTGTGTGTATATATATATATGTATTGAACTGAATTGATATACACATATATATCTGTGTATTGTGTGCTTAGTGACTAGGTCGTGTCTGACTCTTTAAGACCCCATGGACTGTAGTCCACCAGGCTCCTCGGTCCATGGGGATTCTCCAGGCAAGAATACTGGAGTGGGGAGCCATGCCCTCCTCCAGGGGATCTTCCCAATCCAGGGATCGAACCCAGGTCTCCCACACTGCAGGGGATTCTTTACCATCTGAGCCACCAGGGAAGCATATATACACGATATATATATGTATATAAATTGCTTAACATTTTGCTTATATATAATATATAAATATTTGTATAATATATAAATGTTTATAATGTATAAATATAATATAAAATATTACATATATATAACACAAATGTACTGTAAATGTATATATATGGTGGTCTTGTTCTCAAAAGGGTTATTGAGTTACAGAAAAACTAGACGCGCAGAAGCCAAGATCCTAATGTCTTGTGCTTCTACTTTTTGTTTTCTTTCACCTTCGATTCCAGCTAAATAATTTCATAAAAATTTGGGGGGAAAAAAAGAACTTCAATAGCAGTAGGTAGATGCTTGGCTGTGTGCTACTGTCCAGAGCTACCTTAGCAGGACCCAGGTTCTTTTCATGAGTGACCTTTTCATGAAATTGTAAGTGTATTTCACTGTGACAATTGCCATTTGTTTTTCTAATACGGTAAAGTAACACCAAAGTTCTCAAAAAGAGACTATGCTAAGTGGTCTGCATTTTAAAACACCAAGAGATTTTGCTAGCTTTTGTAGTTCTGAAACATTTGGGATCTGTGGAGTAATCACTAAACTGTTTCCAATGCTTAGTAGATTGTGAGAGAAGTATTTCTCTTCCCTCATCTTCCATTTCTAGATATCCTTTCAACATCCCAAATTTCTGGAACTTTTTCTTCTCTCTTGGTCAACTATAGCAGTCAAGGATAGTACAAAAACTTTCAAGTTGGTCAGCTGCCAGTGAATTCTACTGCTACAGATATTCTGTCACTTGGGCTGTTTATGGGGGTATCAGGAGTTGTCACCTACGTTAGAGGGCAGAAAGAATATTTTGTCATTATATACCCTTATGATTCTTGTTGTACAAATGCATAGTCCCAAGGAGAGCAAGTTTTTTTTATTCTAATCTAAAAACAATAAAATAATTTATTCTGTATATTAGTATTCTGAATTTTTGTGTGGGGAAATTTGTGTTCTGTTTTGTTACAGATGGTTATTTTTAAAATTAATTTTATGTAGTTAGGATAACATCTAATAATCAGCTGCTGCAGAGGTGATTCAATTGATAGAAATCTTAGGTGGATAAACTTACAAGAATTCTATATTTTTTAATTCAGTGCTTTATAAAACCATGTATAAAATAATACCTTTTATTACACACTTGGCTTTCAGAAGCACATCATATAAAGCCAGGTGTACTCTAAGCTCTTTGACTCATTTATTATGCATTAATAGAAAACGTCCAATAAATAGTTGCTGGTGATGGGGCAATTTTGAATGCATCCTGAGCCAAAGAAATCCCAGTGAGGTGTGGCTATTTCCTAAGGCACAGCATATCTGGCTCTGGTTTTAAATAAGCAGCAGTTTCTTTATTGAGGGAACTAGACAGAGTTCGCTAGAGGAGTCAGCCAGAATTTGGAAGTGGGATACTGCTGGCTCTTAGCCCTGTTTCTAGTAACTACCCCACCCTGCTGTTCCCAAGAGAACAAATGTACATTTGATGACTGAGCAGGTGGCATGAGCTGCAGTAATAAACAATTCTTTTCCTGTAGGGGAGAAGGACTAGGTTTATGGATCCATGAACTTTCCTGTGGGGGAGCCATTATGTCCAGTTAAAACTGTAACTGAAAACATCCATCTCTATCAACTTCTTGGTAATTCTACTCATGTGTAGTCCAAAATCTCTCAGCACTGCTCCCCTTGTCAATTTATTTAAGCACACGCATAGCCAGCTTCTTTGCTGAAAAATAGCATGGGGACATCTAAAAGTTAGTTTATGCTATTTAGAAGTGGCTATGGATTTAGTCCACCTGCAAGTTAATGTCAGGGAAAGGAAGTGGATAGAGATTCAATGGGCCTCCTTCCCTATTTTTCATGTGTTTACTTCCTCTGCTTCCCTAATGAACTCTATAGTTTTGGAATTCCAAACCACTAAATGGAATTAAGATACAGGCTCATTATTTAAAGCCAAAAGGTTATAATCAACTCCCTTCCAACAATCAACCAATATCCTTTTGTTTACTTGAAATATAACAGGAAAACACTACCTTGTAGCTAAATGACTTGGAGAGTTATATTCATAACGACTTGTTGAATGTTCCTAATTAATCAGAAGTCTTTGGCACAAAGAGATCAACTGTTGAGACCTGAGAAACAGGGCTGGAAGAAAATTTGTCAGCAGAATTTGTCTTTTGTGCAATCTATGTACTACCTGGCACAAAAAGTACTTTGGAAATCTTGATTATGATTACAACACAATGGTTAATTAGCTGGGTCCTTACAAATTCTTTAGACTCTTTGACACTAATGAATTAAGGAATGATAGTTTCCCTACTTTTGTATGCAAAAAGGAGGGTTAGTTTGCCTTGTTTTCCAAAGGATATCCCTTGTGCTGACAGTATTCCATGGCGTGAGCCCCATGTTACTACAGCCAAAGACTCAAGCTGTCCAAAGAAAACGCTGACCCTACTGGACTTAAGTAGGCCAAGGAGTTTTATGGTGAATGGAGGGTGATTGTAAAGTTAATCTCTTATTTATGTTACACTGTGATAATCTTGCTTAAGAGTTGCAACAGCTACAAAAGTCAGGAAGTTGAAAAGAACTAAAAAAAAAAAAAAAAAATTGAAAGAAAAAAATGTAGACAAATCTTTTTTTGTTGTTGTTACTAGTGTAAATTTGATGGAGGGTATGCTCAGAAAGTACTTTTTGTTAGTGTAACTAAATCCATATATTTCATAATCATGTATATTTAAATAAATACAATATAGGATGTTCTGAACTGTATATTAGTAAAAGTGAATTCCATATAATATAATTTTAAAAATTTAGATGAAAGTGAACCTAAATTGGAAAACATTTCAGTATCTCAGGAATGATTTATGATTAATTTTTTAAAGATGAGTTAGAATAAATAAACTTGTCAAGGAATAATTTTAAGAAAATGGTTTTGCATTTTAAAGTTCCTTTATAGATATTGTCAGTGAAGACAGAGTGAAATAGAACGTTTAAGCCTAGTATGAAATATTCAGATTAGATGAGAAATTATTTCCTGTGGGGAATAAGTCACCAAAAGTAAGTTCTAAAGCATTTTTCTCTAGGGGCTCTTTAAAAGATCATCTTGTCTGGACAGTGTGTGTGTGAATATGGTGAATCACAATAAGTGACTTCAAAAAATAGAAAATGTTCCATGAGTAAGATTTTACTTCATCTAAAATACTTAATATTTTTTTTAAAAAATGTTAATTGGATTCCAATAGAGAAACAGAAAATAAGCAAAGTTTTATAGAAGCTTTCATTGTCTCCCAGGATGCATGTTGTTGCTGCAAGCACTATAAAATTGTTAACTTAGATTTTGGTTCCTTTTCTACCTAAACCTAATAGTTCCTGAATTCATATCTAATCTCAAACATATAACAGTATGTTTAGATCTCAAAGTACTAAAATAATGCATATTAAATTTTTCCAATATCAATACTATTTCTTACTGTTGAATATAATGTTTATGAAAATTACTAATCATGTATCATACCAACAGAACTACCAGAGAAGTGAAAAAAGACAGTTTCTCCACAGAAAGTCTTTCCCATCAGGAAGCTTCCATAAGCCTCTTATCCGTATCCATCAGAGGGATAAAATCACAATCACATAAAACTAATGAAACTGATCACATGACCACAGCCTTGTCTAACTCAGGAAACTATGAGCCATGCCACATAGGGCCAGCCAAGATGGACGGGGGTCATGGTGGAGAGTTCTGACACAATGTGGTCCACTGCAGAAGGGAATGGCAAACCACTTCAGTGTTCTTGCCTTGAGAAGCCCATGAACAGTATGAAAAGGCAAAAAGATATGGCACTGAAAGATGAACTCCCCAGGTTGAGAAATAACTTCAGAAAAAATGACGAGACAGAGCCAAAGCAAAAACAACACTCAGTTGTTGATGTGACTGGTGATGAAAGTGAAGTCTGATGCTGTAAAGAAAAATACTGCATAGGAACCTAGAATGTTAGGTCCATGAATCAAGGCGAATTAGAAGTGGTTAAACAGGCGATGGCAAGAGTAAATATCAATATTTTAGTAATCAGTGAGCTAAAATGGACTAGAATGGTGAATTTAACTCAGAAAACTATTATATACTACTGTGGGCAAGAATCCCTTAGAAGAAATGGAGTAGCCCTCATAGTTAGCAAAAGAGTCTGAAATATACACTTGGATGCAATCTCAAAAAAGACAGTATGATCTCTGTTCATTTCTGAAGCAAACCATTCAATATGACAATAATCTAAGTCTATCCAAGTCTATGCTTTGAACAGTAATGTTGAAGAAGCTAAAGTTGAACAGTTCCATGAAGACCTACAAGACCTTCTAGAACTAACACCCAAAAAAGATATCCATTTCATTATAGGGGACTGGAATGCAAAAGTAAGAAGTCAAGAGATACCTGGAGTAACAGGCAAATATGACCTTGGAGTACAAAATGAAGCAGGGTAAAGGCTAATAGAATTTGCCAAGAGAATGCACAGGTCATAGCCAAGAGCCGCTTCCAACAACACAAGAGAAGATTCTACACATGGACATCATCAGATGATCAATATCAAAATCAGATTGATTATATTCTTTGCAAAAAAAATGGAGAAGCTCTGTACAGTAAGCAAAAACAAGACCAGGAGCTGACTGTGGATCAGATCATGAGCTACTTATTGCAAAATTCAGACTTAAAGAAAGTAGGGAAAGCCAATAGACAATTCAGTTATGACCTAAATAAAAATCCCTTATGATTGTAGAGTGGAAATGAAAATAGATTCAAGGGATTAGATCTGACAGAGTCCCTGAGGAACTTTGGACGGAGGTTGGTGACATTGTTCAGGATGCAGGGATCAAGATCACTCCCAAGAAAAAGAAATGCAAAAAGGCAAAACGATTGTCTGAAGAGAACTTACAAACAGCTGGGAAAGGAAGAAAAGCAAAAGGCAAAGGAATGAGTGAAAGATATACCCATTTGAATGCAGAGTTCCAAAGAATAGCAAGGAGAGATAAGAAATGTTTCCTCAGTGAACAGGGCAAAGAAATAGAGGAAAATAACAGAATGGGAAAGACTAAAGATCTCTTCAGGAAAACTAGAGATACCAAGGGAACATTTCATGAAAAGATGGGCACAATAAAGGAAAAAAAAATGGTATGACATAACAGAAGCAGAGGATATTAAGAAGAGGTGGCAAAAATAGACAGAAGACCTATACAAAAAAGATCTTCATGACCCAGACAACCACGATGGTGTGATCACCCTCCTAGAGCCAGACATCCTGGAAAGCGAAATCAAGTGGGCCTTAGGAAGCATCTCTACGAACAAAGCTAGTGGAGATTATGGAATTCCAGTTGAGCTATTTCAAATCCTAAAAGACGTTGCTGTGAGAGTGCCACATTCAGTATGCCAGGAAACTTGGAAAAGTCAACAGTGGCCACAGGACTGTAAAAGATCAGTTTTCATTCCAATCCCAAAGAGAGGCATTGCCAAAGAATGTTCAAACTACCACACAATTGCACTCATCTCATACACTACTATCAAAGTAATGCTCAAATTTCTCCAAGCCAGGCTTCAACAGTATGTTAACCATGAACTTCCAGATGTTCAAGTTGGATTTAGAAAAGGCAGAGGAACCAGAGATCAAATTACCAACATCTATTGGACCATCAAAAAAGGACAAGAGCTTCAGAAAAGCATCTATTTCTGATTTATTGTCTATGTCAAAGCCTTTGACTGTGTGGATCACAACAAACTGTGGTAGTTTCTCCTTGAGATGAGAATACCAGACCACCTTACCTGCCTCCTGAGAAATCTATATACAGGTCAAGAATCAACACATAGAACTGGACACGGTATAACAGACTGGTTCCAAATTGGGAAAGGAGAATGTCAAGGATACATATTGTTACCCTGCTTATTTAAGTTGTATGTAGAGAATATCATGCTAAATGCTGGACTGGATAAAGCACAAGCTGAAATCAAGTGTGTCAATGGTTGTGGTGGTTTTGTCGCTAAATCGTGTCTGACTCTTGCGACCCCATCAACTATAGCCTGCCATGCTTCTCTGCCCATGGGATCTCCATGCAAGAATATGGGAGCGTGTTGCCATTTTCTTCTCCAGGGGATCTTCTCAACCCAGGGATCAAACCTGGGTTTCTTGCACTGCAGGCAGATTTTTTTTACCAACTGAGGTACAAGGGAAGCCAACAAGATTGTTGGGAGAAATATCAATAACCTCAGACACACAGGTGACACCACCCTTATGGCAGAAAGTGAAGAAGAACTAAGGATCCTCTTGATGAAAATGAAAGAGGATAGTGAAAAAGTTGGCTCAAAACTCAACATTCAATGAAAACTAAGATCATGGCATCTGGTCCCATCACTTCATGGCAAATATATGTGGAAACAATTGAAACAGTGAGAAACTTTATTTTTGTAGGCTCAAAAATCACTGAAGATGGTGACTGAAACTAGGAAATTAAAAGATGCTTGCTCCTTGGAAGAAAATCTATGACCAACCTAGATAGCACATTAAAAAGAAGAGACATTACTTTGCCAACAAAGGTCCATCTAGTCAAATCTATGTTATTTTCCAGTAGTCGTGTATGCATGTGAGAGTTGGACTATAAAGAAATCTGAGACCCCCAAAATTGGTGCTTTTGAACTGTGGTGTTGGAGAAGATTCTTGATAGTCCCTTGGACTGCAAGGAGATCAAACCAGTCAATCCTAAAGGAAATCAGTCCTGAATATTCACTGGAAGGATTGATGCTGAAACTGAAACTCCAATACTTTGGCCAGCTGATGTTAACAGCTGATGCATTGGAAAAGACCTTGATGCTGGGAAAGATTGAAGGCAGGAGGAGAAGGGGATGACAGAGGATGAGATGGTTGGATGACATCACTTAATTGATAGAGATGAGTTTGAGTATGGTCCAGGAGTTGGTGATGGACAGGGAAACCTGGCATGCTGCAGTTCATTGGTCACAAAGAGTCAGACATGACTGAGTGACTGAACTGACTGAGTCATGCATCATACCAGAAAATGTCCCAGAAAATAAAATAAGATTTTAAGACTATCATGTGACAGTTTAGGTTTTTAGAAAATTCCATCCATCAGAATAGTGTTCACTAATGAATTTAGATAGGTTTAACTGCTCTAGTGTAATTATATTTTAGCCTCAGGGATGTAATACAGTCTTCTGAAGGATTCATGTATCAATAGCCATTGCCACTATTTCCCAGGAAATAAATCAAAGACTCACAGATGTATTGCTTGTTTCTCTATACATCTCTGAAATAAAAGAATGTGTGTGACAAAGAAGATACTGTCAGAAAACTAAGACAATAGAGGGATAAAGAGAGGACTTAAGGCATCCATGTCTGTAGGAGAAGAAAAGGTCAGGAAATTCCAACTGAACAGAAATGAGCAATCTCAGCAGTGTAAGGAGTGGAAAAAAAAAAAAATCACACTGCCCCATGAACAGACGGAAGGAAAATTTCAGGAAAGACAGGGATGCACATCTTAGTCAAGAGCTAAGAAAAACCAAGAAGATGAAGTTGGCTGTAAAGAGTTGAACATGATTTAGTTACTGAGCAACAACAATGGTCATCAAAGATCACAGCTTTTTCAATTCTTGGTTCTGATATCTTGACTCTTAGCTTCACCATAATGTTCTGGAAAAGGGCCTGCAGCAATTCCAAGTATCTCTGCTGAAAAGGAAAATGTCAGAGGAATGGATTTTTGTGTGACTTTCTCCTAAGCCTTCCTGTCTTATTGGCAAGATAGAGTTAAACTGGCCATTACTGAAATAGTCACTGGTGAGGAGACTAATGTTGACCTTATAATAGAATCAATTCATGTACTTTAAAATAAATAAGTCCTATCTTACGCACTTGCAAATTATCTCTGAGAGATTCCCACAATTTGAACTCATAGTAAATCATGGTCTAAACAAAAGAGATAGTCTTGACAATTTTAATGTGTTTCCCTTGGGGCAATTAAACAGAGTTAGAAGATCAGTTGATATGAAATGCAAATATTTCTACTTATTTGTGAAGAAAAGGTACATGAATAACTTGGATTGGTGAAAACCAGAGATAATATAATCTGATGTACATCATTGAAATTAAAATTCTTCCTTTCAGGTGTTTTATCCAAGTTTACGGTTCAGTTCAGTTCAGCATACAGCCTTCATGTACTCCTTTCTGAATTTGGAACCAATCCACAGTTCCAAGTCTGGTTCTGTTACTTCTTGACATGCATATAGGTTTTTCAGGAGGCTGGCGGGGTGGTCTGCTATTTCCATCTCTTGAAGAATTTTCCACAGCTTGTTGTGATTCACACAGTCAAAGGCAAAATCAAAGAAGCAGAAGTAGCTGTTTCTCTGGAATTAGCTTGTTTTTTCTATGATCCAATGAATGTTGACAATTTGATCTCTGGTTCCTCTGCCTTTTCTAAATACAGCTTGAACATCTGGAAGTTCTCATGTCTTGTACTGTTGAATTCTAGCTTGGAGAATTTTGAGAATTACTTTGCTAGTTTGTGAACTGAGTGGAATTGTGTGGTAGTTTTAACATTCTTTGGTATTGCCTTTCTTTGGGATTGAAATGAAAACTCACCTTTTCCAGTCCTGTGGCCATTGCTGAGTTTTCCAACTTCGCTGGCTTATTGACTGAAGCGTTTTCACAGCATCATCTTTTAGGATTTGAAATAACTCAACTGGAATTCCATCACCTCCACTAGCTTTATTCATAGTGACATTTCCAAAGACCTACTTGACTTCACACTCCAGGATATCTGGCGTTAGGTGAGTGATCACACCATTGTGGTAATCTGGGTCATTAAGATGTTTTGTATAGTTCTTTTGTGTATTCTTGCCAATTCTTCTCAATATCTTCTGCTTCTGTTAGGTCCATACCGTTTCTGTCCTTTATTGTGCCCATCTTTGCATGAAATCTCCCTTGGGTTTCTCTGATTTCTTGATCTCTAGTTTTTCCCATTCTATTGCTTTCCTCTATTTCTTTGCATTGATCACTTAGGAAGGCTTTCTCATCTCTCCTTGCTATTCTTTAGACCTCTCCATTCAGATGGGTATATCTTTCTTTTTTTCTTTGCCTTTTGCTTTTCTTTTCTCAGCTGTTTGTAAGGCCTCCACAGACAACCGTTTGGCCTTTTTTCTTTTTTTTTTCCTTGCAGATGGTTTTGACTGTCATGGCAAAACTTATTATCTATTCATATTGCTTTTCAAGTTTTACTTTCTACTCTCTAACTCTCATGGAAGTATAAATGAAAACAATTGGCTAAAGTTGAATAAATTTGTATCTATAGTTTATACAACCAAGTCTTACAGAATTAAGTCCTAACTAAGAAAGAAATGTAAGCACACAAAAAAGCCTTGAAGTAAATAATATATACAGGGTCAATTTACTCTGATTTTCAACTCAATCAAGTTTTCCTTTTGGCATATGTAAACATGTTATAGATAAATATTACAGTCCTTAATCTTGCTTGCATATACGTTACAACTGAAGAGAAAAAATATTTTTTGTTTTCAATTTTACCTCTGACCCTTTTAATATGGAAACTGGAACAGGGAGTTAAAAATAATTTTTTTTTCAAATGATGTACATGTATAATATATTGTACATCATTTAAAGAAATATTTGATAACTGCATCTGTACATAAAAAAATCACTTATCCTGAAAATTTAAATTTATTTCCTGGACTTTATTGCCCCTAGATCTCTGGTAGAAGTAGAGGAAAACATTTTCATTGAGATCCAGAGAATTCATGCAAATTAATATTAAAAATGTAATTGAAAATATAAGTATTATCAAGAATAAGGTCATATATGGAAAACAATTGTCTCATTTTTAGGGACTTCAATTATTGAAATAGTCAGATATAGAATATATTAATAAATAGTTATGTGTTAGTTTTCTAATGCTGCCATAACAAATAACCACAAAACTAGTATCTTGAAACAACACAAACTCTGAGAGTCTAGGTGTCATAAAATTAGGGTGTTGGCAAGGCTCTTCCTTTCTGGGATTTCAAGAAGTGAATCTACATGTTTCCTTTCCAGCTTCTAGAGACCAGTTAAATTCCTTAGGTCATGATCGTCTTTCAATCATGTTGCAGGTCTCTGATCCTGCTTTTATTGTCACATCTCTTTCTCTGACATTTTTTTCTGCCTCTCTTTCCCACATTTGGTGATCCTTGTGATAATATTGAGCTCACATAATCAGGATAATTTCCCTATCTGCTGATTAGCAACTTTAACTGCATCTGCATTTTAAATTCCACTTTCCCCTGTTCAGTTTAGTTCAGTCTCTCAGTCGTGTCCAACTCTTTGTGACTCCGTGAACTGCAGCATGCCAGGACTTCCTGTCCATCACAAACCCCCAGAGTTTATTTAAACTCATGTCCATTGAGTCAGTGATGCCATCCAACCATCCCATCCTCTGTCATCCCCTTCTCTTCCTGCCTTCAGTTTCCCAACACCAGGTTCTTTTCTAATGAGTCAGTTCTTGACATCAGGTGGCCAAAATATTGGAGTTTCAATGACAGCATCAGTCCTTCCAGAGTATTCAGGATTGATTTCTTTTAGGATGGACTGGTTGGATTTCCTTGCAGGCCAAGGGACTCTCAAGAGTCTTCTCCAACACCACAGTTCAAAACCATCAACTCTTTAATGCTCAGCTTTCTTTATAGTCCAACTCTCACATCCATATATGACTACAGAGAAACCATAGCTTTGACGATTCAGACCTCAGTTGGCAAAGTAATGTCTCTGCTTTTCAATATGCTGTCTAGGTTGGTCATAACTTTTCTTCCAAGGAGTAAGCATCTTTTAATTTCATGGCTGCAGTCACCATATGCAGTGATTTTGGAGTCCCCAAAATAAAGTCTTCCACAGTTTCCACATCTATTCACCATGAAGTGATAGGACCAGATGCCATGATCTTAGTTTTCTGAATGTTGAGCTTTAAGCCAAATTTTTCACTCTCCTCTTTCATTTTCATCAAGAGGCTCTTTAGTTCTTCTTCACTTTCTGCCATAAGGGTGATGTCATCTGCATGCATATCTGAGGTTAATGATATTTCTCCCAGCAATTTTAATTTTGGCTTGTGTTTCATCTAGCCCAGTGTCTCTCATGATGTGTACTCTGCATAGAAGTTAAACAAGCGGATAACAATATATAGCCTTGATGTACTCTTTCCAATTTGGAGCCAGTCTGTTGTTCCATGTCCAGTTTTAACTGTTGCTTCCTGACCTGCATACAGATTTCTCAAGAGGCATGTCAGGTGGTCTTGTATTCCCATCTCTTTAAGAATTTTCCACAGGTTGTTGTGATGCACACAGTCAAAGGATTTGGCATAGTCAATAAAACCGAAGTAGATGTTTTTTCTGGAACTCTGTTGCTTTTTTGATGATTTAATGGAGTTGGCTATTTGATCTCTGGTTCCTCTGCCTTTTCTAAATCCAGCTTGAACATCTAGAAGTTCATGGTTAACATACTGTTAAATAAAGCCTGGCTTGGAGAATTTTGAGTATTACTTTGATAGTGTGTGAGATGAGGGAAATTGCAGTAGTTTGAACATTCTTTGGCATTGCCCTTCTTTGGGATTGCAATGAAAACTGACCTTTTCCAGTCCTGTTTCCACCACTGAGTTTTCTAAGTTTCCTGGCATATTGAGTGTGGCACTTTCATAGCATCATCTTTAAGGATTTGAAATAGCTCAACTGGAATTCCATAATCTCCACTAGCTTTGTTCATAGTGATCCTTCCTAAGGCCCATTTAACTTTGCTTTCTGGGATATCTGGCTCTAAGTGAGTGATCATACCATCATGATTATCTGGGTTGTGAAGATCTTTTCTGTACTGTTCTTCCATGTATTCTTGCCACCTCTTCTTAATATCTTCTGCTTCTGTTAGGTCCATACCATTTTTTTTCCCTTTATTGTGCCATCTTTGCCTGAAATATTCCCTTGGTATCTCTAGTTTTCTTGAAGAGATCTCTAGTCTTTCCCATTCTTTTGTTGTCCTCTATTTCTTTGCATTGATCACTGAGGAAGGCATTCTTGTCTCTCCTTGCTATTCGTTGGAACTCTGCATTTAAATGCGTATATCTTTCGTTTACTCCTTTGCCTTTGCATCTCTTCTTTTCACAGCTATTTGTAAGGTCGCCTCAGACAACCGTTTTGCCTTTTTGCATTTCTTTTTCTTGGGGATCGTCTTGATCCCTGCCTCCTGTACAATGTCATAAATCTCCATTCATAGTTTCTTCAGCGACTCTGTCTATCAGATCTAATCCCTCGAGTCTATTTCTCAATTCCACTATATAATCATAAGGGATTTGATTTAGGTCATACCTGAATAGTCTAGTGGTTTTCCCAACTTTCTTCAATTTAAGTCTGAATTTTGCAATAAGAAGTTTGCGATCTGAGCCAACAGTCAATACCTAGTCTTGTTTTTGCTGACTGCAGAGAGCTTCTCCATCTTTGGCTGCAAAAAATATGGTTAACCTGTTTTTGGTATTGAACATATGGTGATGTCCAAGTGTAGAGTCTTCTCCTGTGTTACTGGCAGAGGGTGTTTGTTATGACCAGCACGTTCTCTTGGCAAAACTCTATGAGCCTTTTCACTGCTTCATTCTGTACTCCAAGGCCAAAATTCCTGGTTACTGCAGGTATTTCTTCACTTCTTACTTTTGTATTCTAGTCCCCTTATAATGAGATGGACAATTTTTAGGAGTGTTCATTCTAGCACGACTTTCAGGTCTTCATAGAACTGTTCAACTTTAGCTTCTTCAGAACTACTGGTTTGGGCATAGACTTAGATTATTGTGATACTGAATGATTTGCTTTGGAAATGAACAGAGATCGTACTGTCGTTTGTGAGACTGCATCCAAGTATCCACTGGAGAAGGGAATGGCAAGCCACTTCAGTATTCTTGCCTTGAGAACCGCATGAACAGTATGAAAAGGCAAAGTGACAGGATACCAAAAGAGGAACTCCCCAAGTCATTAGGTGCCCAATATGCTACTGGAGATCAGTGGAGAAATAACTCCAGAAAGAATGAAGGGGTAGAGCCAAAGCCAAAACAATATCCAGCTGTGGATGTGACTGGTGATAGAAGCAAGATCTGATGCTGTAAAGAGCAATATTGCATGGGAACCTGGAATGTCAGGTCCATGAATCAAGGCAAATTGGAAGTGGTCAAATAAGACATAGCAAGTGTGAACGTCGACATTCTAGGAATCAACAAACTAAAATGGACTGGAATGGGTGAATTTAACTCAGATGACCATTATATATACTACTGCGGGCAGGAATCACTCAGAAGAAATGAAGTAGCCATCATGGTCAAGAAAAGAGTCCAAAATGCAGTACTTGGATGCAGTCTCAAAAACAACAGAATGATCTCTGTTCGTCTCCAAGGCAAACCATTCAATATCACAGTTATCTAAGTCTATGCCCCAACCAGTAACACTGAAGAAGCTGAAGTTGAACGGTTTTATGAAGACCTATAAGACCTTTTAGAACTAACACCCAAAAAAGATGTTCTTTTCATTCTACGGAACTGGAATGCAAAAGTAGGAAGTCAAGAAATACCTGGCATAACGGGCATATTTGGCCTTGGAATGTGCAGTGAAGCAGGGCAAAGACTCATAGTTTTGCCAAGAAGATGCACTGGTCATAGCAAACACCCTCTTCCAACAACACAAGAGAAGACTCTACACATGCACATCACCAGATGGTCAACACCCAAATCAGATTGATTATATTCTTTGCAGTCAAAGATGGAGAAGCTTTATGCAGTAAACAAAAACAAGACCAGGAGCTGACCGTGGCTCAGATCATGAACTCCTTATTACCAAATTCAGACTCAAATTGAAGAAAGTAGGGAAAACCGCTAGACCATTCAGGTATGACCTAAATCAAATCCCTTATGATTATACAGTGGAAGTGAGAAACAGATTTAAGGGCCTAGATCTGATAGATAGAGTGCCTGATGAACTATGGAATGAGGTTCGTGACATTGTACAGGAGACAGGGATCCAGACCATCCCCATGGAAAAGAAATGCAAAAAAGCAAAATGGCTGTCTGGGGAGGCCTTACAAATAGCTGTGAAAAGAAGCGAGGTGAAAAGCAAAGGAGAAAAGGAAAGATATAAGCATCTGAATGCAGAGTTCCAGAGAATAGCAAGAAGAAATAAGAAAGCCTTCTTCAGTGATCAATGCAAAGAAATAGAGGAAAACAACATAATGGGAAAGACCAGAGATCTCTTCAAGAAAATTAGAGATACCAAGGGAACATTTCATGCAAAGATGGGCTCGATAAAGGACAGAAATGTTCTGGACCTAACAGAAGCAGAAGATATTAAGAAGAGGTGGCAAGAATACACAGAAGAACTGTACAAAAAAGATCTTCCTGACCCAGATCATCATGATGATGTGACCACTAATCTAGAGCCAGACATCCTGGAATGTGAAGTCAAGTGGGCCTTAGAAAGCATCACTACAAACAAAGCTACTGGAGGTGATGGAATTCCAGTTGAGCTCTTTCAAATCCTGAAAGATGATGCTGTGAAAGTGCTGCCCTCAATATGCCAGCAAATTTGGAAAACTCAGCAGTGGCCACAGGACTGGAAAAGGTCAGTTTTCATTCCAATCCAAAGAAAGGCAATGGCCAAAGAATGCTCAAACTACCACACAATTGCTCTCATCTCACATGCTAGTAAAGTAATGCTCAAAATTCTCCAAGCCAGGCTTCAGCAATACGTGAATCATGAACTCCCTGATGTTCAAGCTGGTTTTAGAATAGGAAGAGGAACCAGAGACCAAATTGCCAACATCTGCTGGATTATGGAAAAAGCAAGAGAGTTCCAGAAAACCATCTATTTCTGCTTTATTGACATGCCAAAGCCTTTGACTGAGTGGATCACAATCAACTGTGGAAAATTCTGAAAGAGATGGGAATACCAAACCACCTAACCTGCTTCTTGAGAAATCTGTATGCAGGTCAGGAAGCAATGGTTAGAACTATACATGGAGCAACAGACTGGTTCCAAATAGGAAAAGGAGTATGTGAAGGCTGTATATTGTCACCCTGCCTGTTTAACTTCTATGCAGAGTACATCATGAGAAACGCTGGGATGGAAGAAGCACAAGCTGGAATCAAGATTGTCAGGAGAAATATCAATATCCTCAGATATGCAGATGACACCACCCTTATGGCAGAAAGTGAAGAGGAGCTAAAAAGAGTCTTGATGAAAGTGAAAGAGGAGAGTGAAAAAGTTGGCTTAAAGCTCAAGATTCAGAAAACGAAGATCATGGCATCTGGTACCATCACTTCATGGCAAATAGATGGGGGAAACAGTGGAAACAGTGTCAGACTTTATTTTTTTGGCCTTCACAATCACTGCAGATGGTGATTGCAGCCATGAAATTAAAAGACGCTTACTCCTTGGAAGAAAAGTTATGACCAACCTAGATAGCATATTCAAAAGCAGAGACATTACTTTGCCGACTAAGGTCCGTCTAGTCAAGGCTATGGTTTTTCCAGTGGTCATGTATGGATGTGAGAGTTGGACTGTGAAGAAGGCTGAGCGCTGAAGAATTGCTGCTTTTGAAGTGTGGTGTTGGAGAAGACTCTTGAGAGTCCCTTGGACTGCAAGGAGATCCAACCAGTCCATTCTGAAGGAGATCAGCCCTGGGATTTCTTTGATAGGAATGATGCTAAAGGTGAAACTCCAGTACTTTGGCCACCTCATGCGAAGAGTTGACTCACTGGAAAATACTCTGATGCTGGGCGAGATTGGGGGCAGGAGGAGAAGGGGATGATCCAGGACTAGATGGCTGGATGGCATCACGGACTCGATGGACGTGAGTCTTAGTGAACTCCGGGATTTGGTGATAGACAGGGAGGCCTGGCATGCTGCGATTCATGGGGTCGCAAAATGTCAGACACAACCGAGTGACTGAACTGAACTGAACACTATAGAAAGAAAAATGAAATAAGAAAGAACTTAGCCAATTATTTAAAATGGAGGAAAAAGAAAAGGACCATTAAAAAGTGGGATAATTTTTTAAAAACCAAATGGTAGAAATAATAATCATAGTAAATCAATAAACTTCCTAATTAAAAAGAGAACAAAGGATTGAATTTTTAAATATTTCTATGCACTATTTATCCCTAGTACAAGAACATAGGGAAGCTAATTAAAATGATACACTTATTTTGTACTTTCTATCTATCTATTATCTCTCTATGTATCTATCAATATGCATTTGTTGCTACATAGAAAATTCCCTCAAAATTTAATGGCTTATAGTGAACAATCATTATTTCATTTTTTTTTTTTTTTTATCGATCAGAAATTTAGAAGTGCTTAACTGCCTTTCTGACTCAGGGTTTCCCAAGAGATTTCAGTCAAGATGTAGGCTAGAACCGCAGTCACCTCAAGGCCTGTTTGAGGCTGAAGGACCTCTAGTAGTCCTGGTACCCTAACAATATATCTAGCTTCTTTCAGTATAGGTGATCCAAGAAGCCATGGTGCCTTTTGTAACCTGGATCTGAAGCAACACAGTGCCATTTAGGCAACATCCTGGTGATTATGCAGTTTAGTCCTATTTATTATGAGAAGGAGCTATCCAAGGATATGATTACTAGACAACAGGGACCATTGAGGGGCATTGTGAAAGCTGGTTACAGCAAAGATATATCAAAGGAATACAGTCAAAAGAAGAATGAGGCTATCCATGTTTATATCAGAAAAGAATTGACTTTAAAATAAAATCATGGTTAAGGATGAGAAAAGGATCAGGAACAAGATGGTGGAGGAGTAGGTGGATGTAGAGTACATCTCTCTCCACAGATACATCAGGAATACACCTTCAGACACAGAAGTGCATGCAGAACACCAGCTGAGAACATTAGGAGTACCTGACGAGCAGAAAAAATTATGTAGACCCATGCAAACCTCGGTAGGATGAAGGAACTAGGGTGAAAACCAGGCGTGTTAGTAGGACTTGACCTGCCCTCAGCAGGGGGCGAACTGAAGCAGGGCTCTGGTCCCCACATCAGGACAATTGTCTGAGTCAGAGGAGAAACATTTAAGGCTGAGAGTGAAAGAACTGATCTGTGGCAACCTGAATGGAGTGAGAATCAGACAGTCCTTTCTGCAGCCCAGACAAGAATGCAGGTCCCCTAGAAGGTGCAGCAGCTGGGAACTGGAGTTTAGGGCCTGTGGAGAAATCTTAGGGTGAGGGCTGCTGTCGACTGTGGAGAGAAGGATCAAGGTGATTTGAGGGAGGAGATTGTGGCAGGAAATGCCTGCGGAGGAAAGCCAGGCAGTCATGGAAGCAAGGCGATACTGCTGAGTCATGTGTAGGAAGTGGAGCCATCACCATATAGCCTCTTTCTTCCCACAGACGAACATTAGAAGCTGAACATAAGAGAGGCTGGCCTATCAAATGCCTGAAGCACTGAAGTTCAGAGTAGGACCCCAGCCAGGGAGGACCCTCTATGTGCTTGATGTGCCAAACAACATAAAAGGACTCCAGGCAATGGAGCCCTCTAAATACCTGAATGGGTTTCCCAACAGAGAAAATTGGCCAAAGAGGCCTTCCGATCACCAGGTACAAGAGGCTAAAACAAACAAATAAACAAACAAACAAATCTCTGAGAGGGCCATAACTCCTGCAGTGGAGGCAGTGCATGTCCCTGCACACTTGGGGCCACCAAAGTCCCCGCAAGCCAAGCAGCTATGACACTTTCACACTCAATCATCACTGGGGCAGAGCTGCCACAGACAAAAATGTCTTGTACCCATGCACACAGGGTTGCTTTGGTCATGTCCAACTTTTTGCGACCATGTGGACTTTAGCCTGCCAGGCTTCTCTGTCAGGGAGGGGAATTCTCCAGGCAAGAATACTGGAGTGTATTGACCAATACTGCTTACCATACCCTTCTAGAGCACTATATTTCCTGCTGCCCTAGCCACAAAGTCCCTTGCGTACCTGGTACCTCCAGAACAGCTGCGACCCAAGCAGTTGCACCGTCTCTACACCTGGCCCTCACTGGGGCAGACCCAAGTCCTCCAAGGCAACCTCAGCAGCAAACCCCAGTGAACGACCCACATGCAGAGGTGGAAATAAAACCACAATTGAACCCTAAGGGCAGAAGGCTAAGGAAGAAGACTTAAAACCCTCCTACCAGCTGTACAAGCTGCAGATTAAATCCTCACTATCAACTAGGAAGACATTGAGAGCTCCCACAAAAGAAAACACACTAGTTCTGATAGCTGTGGACATTGGAGGCAAGGACACACAGGAGTAGGATCAGATTACAGTCTGAGCTGCCCTCACAGCAGGTCCAGAGAACAGCACAGTGTTGGAGGGCATCCTAGGGAGGTGAGGTGGACTGTGACTCTCAACAAGGGAAAGGACTCTGACAGCAGTGACTCAAGAAAAACATTTGTTATTCTTATACTTTGACTTGTTCTGTAGATTATTTTGGATTTTTTTTACTTCTTTCTTTATTCCTCTCCCCACCCCCAACACCCCATTGTAGTTCTTGATTTTATTGGCACTATGAAATTTAATTAAGCTTTTGAGCTTTATTATTTTTTTTCTGTCACATTTTTTATTGTTGTTATAAATCTCTGCCTCTGTGTTGGGCTTTTGCTGTTCTGTGGAATTTTCCTTTTTTTTCCTTCTTAATTTTATTCTCTTTTTAAAATGCTTTAATTTCTAATTTTTTTAAACCTATTATTTTTTCTAAATTTTTTCCTTTGTTTGCCTTTCCTACTGTTATTTTCCCTTGCCGTTAATTTTTAATGTATATAAATCTTCTTTATCTACCTCTATTTAACTTTGTATATCCATTCTTTCTTTCTTTCCTTTCCTCTTAAAATATTTCTTAGTTTTGTTTTTATTGCTTTATTTCCCACTTCCCACCTTGCTTTAGTTTTGTTTTCCTGCTTGTGCTTTAGTTAGTTTTGTTCTTAACTGGTAGATATAATTTTTGGCTTGCTTTGTTTGCCAGGTCAGTCTATTATACTTTATTTTTGTTGGACTGTTTTGATTTTGCTTATGGGTGTATATGTATATGTGTATTTCCATCACAATTTATAAACCCCTGCTTCTATGTATATGTATGCACATATACATATACACCCATAAGCAAGATCAAAACAGTCCAACAAAAATTAAGTACAGTAGATTGACAAGGTGGACAAAGGAAATAAAAAATTATATCTACCAGTTAAGAACAAAACTAACTAAAGCACAAACTAAAGCCCAAAGTTTTGTTTTGATTGCAGAACTGTTTATAATAGCCAGGACATGGAAGCAACCTGGATGTCCATCATCAGATGTTGGGCTTTTGCAATTCTGTGGAGTTTTCCTTTTATTTTTCTCTTTCTTCTTCCTTCCTTCTTTCTTTTTTCTTTTCTCTTTTTTAATTTTAATTTTAAAGGCTTATTATTATTTTTCTACCCTTATTCATTTGTTTGGTTTTCCTACTGTTCTTTTCCCCTAGCAGTTAATCTTTACTGCATATAAATCTTCTTTATCTACCTCTATTTAACTTTGCACATCTATTCTTTCTTTCTTTTCCTCTGAACATATTAGTTGGTTTTATTTTCATTGCTTTAATCCCCACTTGACACCTTGTTTTATTTGTTTTTCTTTTGCTTTATTTTACTTTATAATACTGTATTGGTTTTGCCATACATCAACATGAATCCACCACAGGTATACATGAGTTCCCCATCCTGAACCCCCGTCCCACCTCCCTCCCCATACCATCTGGGTCATCCCAGTGCACCAGCCCCAAGCATCCTGTATCCTACATTGAACCTAGACTGGCGATTCGTTTCTTATATGATATTATATATATTTCAATGCCATTCTCCCAAATCATTCCACCCTCTCCCTCTCCCACAGAGTCCAAAAGTCTGTTCTATACATCTGTGTCTCTTTTGCTGTCTCGCATACAGGGTTATCATTACCATCTTTCTAAATTCCATATATATGTGTTAGTATACTGTATTGGTATTTTTCTTTCTGGCTTACTTCACTCTGTATAATTGTTTCCAGTTTCATCTACCTTATTAGAACCGATTCAGATGTATTCTTTTTAATGGCTGAGTAATTCTCCATTGTGTATATGTACCACAGATTTCTTATCCTTTCATCTGCTGATGGACATCTAGGTTGCTTCCATGTCCTGGATATTATAAACAGTGCTGTGATCAAAACAAAACTTTGGGTTTTAGTTTGTGCTTTAGTTAGTTTTGTTCTTTACTGGTAGATATAATTTTTTATTTCCTTTGTTCACCTTGTCAATCTACTGTACTTAGTTTTTGTTGGACTGTTTTGATCTTGCTTATGGGTGTATATGTATATGTGTATATTCCATTATTTTAGTTAATATTTGCCTGATTTTGTAACTGCCATTTGTCTGGGGTGCATCTTTGGTTTATTGTTTGGGGGTATTTTTTTAAATCTCACTTAATGCTGTTAAAAACCACTTGTGGAATCTTTGTTCCTGACCAGAGATCAAGCCCTGAGCCTTGGGAGTAAGAGCACTGATTTCAAGACCCTAGACGATCAAAGAACTAGCCCAGGGAGTATCAAATGGTGAGATTTCAAAGGAAACCACTTGAATACAAGAGCCAGCATCATCCAACCACCAGTAGCACACTGTGCAGGATGCCCCATCTAAACAATAAACAAAACAAAAATACAAACCCAATCATCAACAGACAGGATTACCATCTCATTCAGCCTTGCCTATCAGAAGAAAAACAAAAACACCACAACAGAGAGTTGCCCCTGCTCACTGCAACTAGAGAAAGCCCATCAACAAAGATCGAGGGTAATCAAACATTAATTAATATTTTAAAATATCAAAGCAGAAAGACTATTCCAGACATCAAGACATTTTACAACACAATAAAAATTAAGCATGCTAACATTTTTACAAGGATACACAAACACACAGTAGAATAGAGATTCACATAGTAGACTCTCACCTATACAGATAGATAATACAATATGCACTGTGCCTCACAAACATACTTTTGAGAATGATTACAGATTTAATCTAAACAACAAAGCTTCTGAAGATAATAGAGGAAGATATCTGGTTACTTGTGGAGGTTTGTGTAAGCTTTGTATAGGGTGAAATTTGTGCTGAGTTTTTTTTTGTTGTTGTTGTTGTTTTATTGTTTTTGTTTTTCTTTTTTTTCAAAGCAAAGACTTTGAAACAGAGCACCAAATACACAAACTATGGAGCAAGCAACAGATAATTTACACTCCATTAAAGATAATCATCAAAAGACACCATGATATTGATGAACCTATTTGCAGAGAAGGAGTGGAGACACAGATGTAGAGAATGGACTTAAAGACACAGTCGAGTAGGGAGAGAGTGGGACATATAGAGAAAGTAGCATCAGCATATATACTCTATCAGGTGTAAGATGGAGAGCTGGTGAGAAGTGGCTGTTTAGCACAGGGAGTCCAGTCTTGTGCTCTGTGGTGACCTGAGGGGATGGGATGGGGGAGGCTCAGGAGGGACACAAGGTATGCATAATTATGGCTGATTTCTATTATTGTATGGCAGAAACCAACACAACATGTAAATATTTAAAAACAACAAATAAAAATAAAAACAGACCAAAAAAACAAAAACAAAAACAATCAAACAACAACAACAACAACAAAAAAAACTCAGCACAAATTTCACCCTATACAAAGCTTACACAAACCCCTGGACCAACCTTAAAGGGCAGAAACCAAAAGGACATAGACTGGCTGAATGGATACAAAAACAACACCCATATATATGCGTTGTCTACAAGAAACCCACTTCAGACCTAAAGACACATATAGACTGACTGTGAGAGGATGGAAAAATATATTCCATGCAAATGGAAAGCAAAAGAAAGCTGGAGTAGCAATCCTCATATCAGACAAAATAGACCTTAAAATAGAGAATACAAGAGATAAAGAAGAACACTACATAATGATCAAGGGATCAATCCAAGAAGAATACATAACTATTGTAAATATCTATGTACCCAAGATAGGACTCAATACATAAGACCAACACTAACAGACAAAGAAGGAAAAATTGGTATTAACACAATAATAGTAGGAGATGTTAACACCCCACTCACAACCAATAGATCATCAAAATAGAAAATTAATAAGAAAACACAAATCTTAAATGATACATTGGATGAGATGGATCTCACTGATTCCAAATGCAGAAGAATAAACCTTCTCAAGTGCACAAGGAACATTCACCAGGAGAGATCCCATCTTATGCCACAAATCAAACCTAAGTAAATTTAAGAAAATTGAAATCTTATCAAGCATTTTCTCTTACCACAACACTGTGAGACTAGATACCAATTGCAAGGGAAAAAAATCCTGTAAAAAACACAAAGACATGAAGATTAAACAATACGTTTTATAAATAACCAACAAGTTACTGAAAAAATCAAAAGGGAAATAAAAAGTTTTCTAGAAACAAATGACAATGAAAACATGACAACTCAAAAACTATGGGATGCAGCAAAAGCAGTTCTAAGAGGGAAGTTTATAGCAATAAAATCCTACCTCAACAAACAAGGAAAACATCAAATAGACAACTTAGCCTTACACCTAAAACAGCTGGAAAAGGAATAAGAAGAACAACAATAACAACAACAGCAACAACAAAAGAAATTAGAAGGAAAGAAATCATAAAGATCTGATCAGAAGTAAATGAAAAATAAATGAAAGACGCAACAGTAAAAATTAATAAAACTAAAAGCTGGTTCTTTGAGAAGATAAAATTGACAAATCTTTAGTGAGACTCATCAAGAAGAAAAGAGAGAAGAATCAAATAAACAAAATTAAAAATGAAAAAGAGAGGTTGCAACAGACAATGAAGAAATCCAAAGGATTATGACTATTATGAACAACTATATGGTAATAAACTGGAGAAGGAAATGGCAACCCACTCCAGTGTTCTTGCCTGGAGAATTCCAGGGACGGGGGAGCCTGGTGGGCTGCCATTTATGGGGTTGCACAGAGTCAGACATGACTGAAGCGACTTAGTAGTAGTAGTATATGGTAATAAAATGGATAACCTGGAAGGACTGGGCAGATTCATAGAAAAGTTCAATCTTCTGAGACTGAACCAGGAAGAAATAGAAATTATGAACAACCCAATTACAAGCACTGAAATTGAAACTGTGATTAAAAAAAAAAAAATCTCCTAAAAAACAAAAGCCCAGGACTAGATGGCTCCACAGGAGATTTATATCAAACGTTCAGAGAAGAGCTAATGCCTACCCTTCTAAAACCTTTTCAAATAATTTCAGAGGAAGGAACACTTCCAAATGCATTCTATGAGGCCACCATCAACCTAATACCAAATCCAGACAAAGAAAGCACTGAAAAAGAAAACTACAGACCAATATCACTGATGAACACAGATGCAAAAATCCTCAACAAAATTTAAGCAAACAAAATTCAACAACACATCAAAAAGCTCATACACCATGATCAAGTTGGGTTTATTCCAGGGATGCAAGGATTCTTCAATACACACAAATCAATTAATGTGATACACCATACTAACAAATTGAAAGATAAAAAGCATATGATAATCTCAATAGATGCAGAAAAAGCCTTTGACAAAATTCAGCACCCTTTTATGATGAAAACGTCAGAAAATGTGTATGAAAGGAATCTACATAGTAAAGGCCATATATGATAAGCCTACAGCAAACATTATTCTCAATGGTGAAAAACTAAAAGCATTCCCCCTAATATCAGGAACAAGACCAGGGTGTCCACTTTCACCACTATTACTCCACATAATTTTGGAAGTCCTAGCTACAGCAATTAGAAAAGAAAAAGAAATAAAAGGAAATCAGATCAGAAAAGAAGAATTAAAGCTCTCACTGTTTGCAGATGACATGATACTGTACATAGAAAGCCCTAAAGAGAGCATCAGAAAATTGCTACAGCTAATCAGTGAATTTAGCAAAGTTACAGGATACAAGATTAATACACAGAAATCACTTGCCTTTCTATATACTAACAATGAAACATCAGAAAGAGAAATTAAGGAATCAATTCCATTCACCATTGCAACAAAAAGAATAAATATCTAGGAATAAACTTACCTAGGAGACAAAAGAACTGTACATAGAAAATTATAAGACACCAATGAAAGAAATCAAAGATGACATAAACCGATGGAGAGCTATTCCATGTTCCTGAGTTGGAAGAGTCAATATTGTGAAAATGACTATACTACCAAGTGAAATGTAATGATTCAATGTGATCCCAATCAAATTACTAATATCATTTTTCACAGAACTAGAACAAAAAATTTCACAGTTCATGTGGAAACACAGAAGACCCTCAACAGCCAAAGCAGTCTTGAGAAAGAAGAATGGAGCTGGAGGAATCAACCTTCCCTGACTTCAGATTATACTACAAAGCTACATTCATCAAGGCAGTACCAGTATGGTACTGGCACAAAAACAGAAATATAGACCAATGGAACAAGATAGAAAGCCCAGAAATAAACTCATGTACCTATGGGTACCTTATTTTTGACAAAGGAGACAAGAATATACAATGGGGGCAAAGACAGCCTCTTAAATAAATGGTGCTGGGAAAACTGGACAGCTATATAAAAGAATGAAATTAGAACACTTCCTACCACCATACACAAAGATAAACTCAAAATGGATTAAAGACATAAATGTAAGATTGGAAACTATAAAACTCTTAGAGGAAAACATAGGCAGAACACTCAATGACATAAATCAAAGCAAGATCCTCTATGATCCACCTCTTGGAGGAACAGAAATAAAAACAAAAGTAAACAAGTGGGACCTGATTAAACTTAAAAGTTTTTGCACAGTAAAGGAAACTATAAGCAAGGTGAAAAGACAACCCTCAGAACGGGAGAAAATAATAGCAAATGAAACAACAGACAAAGGATTAATTTCCAAAATATATAAGTAGCTCATACTACTCAATACTAGAAAAGCAAACAACCCAATCAAAAGGTGGGAAAAGACCTAAATAGACATATCTCAAAAGAAGACATACAGATGGCTAGCAAAGATGTGAAAAGATGCTCAGGATCACTCTTTATTAGAGAAATGTAGATCAAAACTACAATGAGATGTCACCTCACATCAGTCAGAATGGCCATCATCAAAAAGTCTACAAACAATAAACACTGGAGAGGGTGTGGAGAAAAGAGAACACTCTTGCAATGTTGGTGGGAGTCTTAACTGATACAGCCACTATTGAAGACTGTATGGAGATTCCTTAAAAAAAGTAATAAAACCATTATAAGACCTAGAAATCCCACTCCTAGGCATATATTTTGAGGAAACCAAAATTGAAAAAGACACATTTATCTCACTGTTCATTGCAGCACCATTTACAATAGCTAAAACTTGGAAGCATCATAGATGTCCATTGACAGATGAATGAATAAAGAAGTTGTGGTAAATATACATGATGGAATATTACTCAACCATAAAAAGGAACACATTTGAGTCAGTTCTAATGAGATGAGTGAACCTAGAGACTATTATACAGACTGAAGTAAGTCAGAAAGAGAAAGAGAAATATTGTATTCTAATACATATATATGGAATCTAGAAAAATGATACTGAAGAATTTATTTACAGGACAGCAATGGAGGTTTGTTTCTATGTGCAACAATTAGAGAATACTCATTATCTAATGTATACATAAAGCTTTTATAAGAATTAACCAGACTCATGTAAAAAACCTATTTCTGGTTTACTGTAGCAAAGTCTAGTTTTGCTTCAATGATTTCATTAAACAATGAAATTATCTTGAAAATATTTTAACAAAGTTTAGAAAAAGAGAGAACTAACCATATATTAAGCAAAAGTCCAGTCTAAAGTAATTTTGGGCTTCCCTGGAGGCTCAGTGGTAAAGAATCTGCCTGCAGTGCAGGAAATGTGGCTTCAGTTCCTGGGTCAGGAAGACACCCTGGAGAAGGAAATGACAACCCACGCTAATATTATTGCCTGGAAAATCCCATGGACAGAGGAGCCTGGCAGGCTACACTCCATGGGGTTACAAGAGCCTGACATAACTTAGTGACTAAACCACCACCGCACAAGGAAATTTTAAAAATCATTTTATGAGACCATGTACTCTAGACACTGAAACTAAAACATGATTTAAAAGCAACAATAACAATGTATGCTTGCAATCCAAACACACATTCCTAAATACAGGCATACCTTACTTTATCATGCTTTGCAAACATTTCATTTTTTACAAATTGAAGGTTTGTGGAAAACCAACATTGAGGAAGTAGGGTCATTTTCCAACAGCTTTTGCTCAATTTATGCCTCTGTGCCACATTTTGATAATTTTCCCAATATTTTAAATGTTCCAGTTATTATATGGTGATCTGTAATAAGTGATCTTTGATGTCACTGCTGTAATTTTTTAGGTGCTTCTCTGATGGCTCAGCTGATAAACAATCTGTCTGAAATGCAGGAGGCACAGGAAATGTGAGCACTATCCCTGAATTAGGAAGATCCTCTGGAGAAGAAAATAGCAACCCACTCCAGTATTCTTGCCTGAAAAATCCTATGGACAGAAGATCCTGGTGGTCTACAGTCAAATAGGTCACAGTCAGACATGACTGAGCATGCAACTAAGCATGCATGTTGTAACTGTTTTGGGTTGCCAAGAACCCTGCCCATATAATGAAGTGAACGTGAAAGTCACTCAGTCATGTTTGTGTCTGATTCTTTGAGACCCCATTGGCTATACAGTCCATGGAATTCTCCAGGCCAAAATACTGGAGTAGCTAACGTTTTCCTCCTCTGGAGGATCTTCCCAACCCAGGGACTGAACCCAGATCTCCCACATTTCAGGCAGATTCTTTACCAACTGAGCTATTATATGCCCATATAATAAGGTGAATTTAATCAGTAATGTTGTGTGCATTCTGACTGTTCCACCAATCAGTTGTTCCCTGTCTCTCTCCTTCTGCTCAGGCCACTCTATTTTGTGGGACACAACAATATTGAAATAAGCCCAATTAAAAACTCTATAATAGCCTTTATAAAGTGAAAGAAAGAGTAGCACATCTTTTTACTTTAACTCAAAAACTAGAAAAGGGTAAGTGTGGTGAGGAAGGCATGCTTAAAGCTGAGCTAGGCTAAAAGCTCGGAGAAGGCGATGGCACCCCACTCCAGTACTCTTGCCTGGAAAATTTCAAGGATGTAAATTTTCAGTCCATGGGGTCGCTGAGGGTCGGACACAACTAAGCGACTTCTCTTTCACTTTTCACTTTCTTGCATTGGAGAAGGAAATGGCAACCCACTCCAGTGTTCTTGCCTGGAGAATCCCAGGGACGGAGGAGCGTGGTGGGCTGCCGTCTACGGGATTGCAGAGTCGGACACAACTGAAGTGACTTAACAGACTTAACAGGCTAAAAGCTAGACCTCTTATGTCAGTTAGTCAAGTCATGAATGCAAAATAAAAGTCTTGATGGAAGTTAAAAGTACTACTACATGAATGATAAGAAAGCAAAACACCTTATTGCTTATAAAGTTTGAGTGCTCTGAGTAGAAGATGAAACCAGGCACAACATTCTCTTAAGTCAAAGTATAATCCAAAACAATGCCCTAACTGCCTTCAATTCCATGAAGGTTTAGTGAGGTGAAGAAATTTCGACCACCCTCCCTCCCCTCAAAAAATGAACCTTGTAGAATTTGACTCAGGAGGCTTAAGGAAAGAAATCACCTTTAAAACAAAGAAGTACAAGATGAAGAAACAATTGCTGATATAGAAGCTGCAATAGATCTGCTATCCAGACCTATTTCAGATACAAATCAAGGTGGCTACACAAAACAAATTTTTGATATAGATAAAACATTTTTTTTTAATGTTAGAAGAAGATGCCACCTATGACTTTTATAGCTAGAGAAGAGAGACTAATGCCTGGCTTCAAAAGACAAGTGTAACCTTTGATACTCTATAGATAGAAGAGTAGGAAGACCATGAGCTCACCTCCTGCCATAAGCATACCAAAATTAAAACTATTTAGAAATCAACTATATCTAAGAATAGAGAAGATATAGGAGAAATAGTAGGAGATAAAAATTTCCACAACTTAAAGGTGTGAAGGAGGAAATACAAGAAAATGAATAGGAAGGGTGGAGATGCCCACATTCCCATGTGGGCAATCCACAAGCAGAAGGATAGTCACAAGGAGTGAGGGGTGTGAGACCCGCAATGAGCTCTCCAGCCATGGGGTCCTGTGAGAGGAAGATGGGCCTACAGAACATCTGGCTTTAAAGGCCAGAGGGGTTGTTTATGAGAAGCCATAACACTATGCAAAGCAGAGATACTGCTCCTAAGGGGTTCATGCAGAAACCTCACATGCTTACAAGGCCAGGGGCCAGACTCACAGCACTTATCAGCCCTGTCATAACAGAAGAACCCACACAGCCCATATAGGGGGCATGCCTAAAGTATTTAATCCTGCTGACATGAGGGTGATGTGCTGCTGGGCCCCATGGACTATCTCCTAATATATAATATCTCTTCTCCAAGGTTGAATGATTTAATCAAACTACCCAACGCATTGAAATAAACACAGAGAATTAGGGAAAATGTGGACTTAGAGGAAGATGTTCTAAACACAAGAATAAGACAGAACTTTAGAAGAACAAAATGAAGTGGAGATAAGCGATCTACTTGATAAGGAGTACAGAAAATGATCATAAAGATGCTCAACAAACTTGGGAAAAGAATGGGTGAACACAGGGAGACTTTTAGCAAAGAGTTAGAACACATAAAGAAGAACCAAACAGAATTGAAGAATACAATAGCTGAAAAATATATATACATACATTAGAAGGAATCAAGAGTAGACTAGATTATATACAGGAATGAATCCACAAATTGGAAGACAATGTTGTGGAAAATACTCAAGCTGAACAGAAAATAGAAATAATAATGAAAAGAAAAAGTATGTTTAAGAAAATTCTGAATCACAACAGGCATTCACATTATAGGGATACCAGGAGGAGGAGTCAGATAGAAAAGAGGCAGAGAACTTACTTGAAGACAAAATAGTTGAAATTCTCCCTAAAAATTGGGAAAGGAGACAGATATACAAGTTCAGGAAGGAAAGAAATTTCCAAACATGTTGAATGCACAGAGGTCCACACAAAGACATATTGTAATAAAAAAAAAAAATTAAATATAAAGGAAGACTTTTTAAAGCAGTTAGAGAAAGCAACAGGTATATACAATGGAAATCTCCTAAGATTATCAGCCGGCTTTTTAGCAGAGACTTTATAGGTCTGAAGGGACTTACATAACACATTTTAAGCGATGAAAGTAAAATGAAGACTACTTGAACCATAAAAAATAGAGGCTAAATGTTGTACTCAAATCAAGAAATAAATAAAACATACCATAAAAAAAAAAGGAATACTTTACCCATGAAGTTCTCACTCACATTTGAAGGAGAAATAGTTTTATACACAGGTATATTAAAAAGCAGAGACATTACTCCAACAAAGGTCCATTTAGTCAAAGCTATGGTTTTTCAAGTAGTCATGTATGCATGTGAAAGTTGGAGTATTAAAAAAAGCAGAGCACCAAAGGATTGATGCTTTTGAACTATGGTGTTGAAGAAGACTCTTGAGAGTTCCTTGGATGGCAAAGAAATCAAACTAGAAATCCTAAAGATAATCAGTCCTGAATATTCACTGGAAAGGCTGATGCTGAAGCTGAAATTTCAATACTTAGGCCTTGATGCAAAAATCATCATTGGAAAAGACTGTGATGCTGGGAAAGTTTGAAGGCAGGAGAAGAAGGGACAACAGAGGATGAGATGGCTGGATGGCATTACTGACTTGATGGACATGAGTCTGAGCAAGCCTTGGAAGTTGGTGATGGACAGGGAAGCCTGGTGTGCTACAGTCCATAAGGTCACAAAGGGTTGGACATGACGGAGTGACAGAACTGAACTGACACACAACTCTTACTGACACTGGCAAGAGTTCAGCACCACTATCCTGACCTTATAAGAAACAATAACGGAACTTCTCAAAGTAGAAAATATCGTGACTAGAAATATGTAAATTACAAGAAAAAATGTCTCAAATGGTAAAGGCAAGCACATAATAAACGTAGATGATCAACCTTTTGTAAAACTAGTAAATAAATTTAAAAGACAAAGGTAGTAAAATTATCTATACCAACAATAGGTAATTAAGAGATACAAAAAGATGTAAAACACATCAAAAACTATATGTGGCAATGGAAAGTGAAATTGCAGGGCTGTTAGAATGAGTTCAACTTAAGAGATTATCAGCTTAAGGTCATCACAGAGACATAGAACAATGGAATAGTAAAGAAGATCCAGAAATAAACCCACACTTATGTGGTCAATTCATCTAGGACAAAGGAGTCATCTCTTCAGTAAATGGTATTGGGAAGGCTAAAGAATCAATTTAGAATCTTTTTACAGTATGTGCAAAAACAAATGTCAAATAGATTAAAGACCTAAATATAAAACACGAAACCAGAAAACTCCTAGAAGAAAACATAGACATGTTCTCTGACATTCTAAGCACTTTTTAAAAAAATCTTCTCAAGCTAAGAGAACAACAGCAAAAATAAACAAATGGGACTACATTGAACTAAAAAGCTTTCACAGAGTGAAGGAAACTATCAACAAAACAAAAAGGCAGCCCACTGAATAAAAGATATTTACAAATTGTACATCCAATAAGGGATTAATATATATAAAGAACTCATACAATTCAACACCCAAAACAAACAAGAACCAATAAAAAAAAAAAAAACCCATAAACAACCTGGTTAAATAACAGAGAAGTCCTGAAAAGACAGTTTTCCAAAGAAGACATACAGATGGCGAACAAATACCTGAAAAGACCCTCAAAATTCCTAATCATCAGGGAAATGCAAATCAACCCACAGTGAGATATCACCTATCACCTGTCAGAATGGCTATTATCAAAAAAGACAACAACAACAAAAATTATTAGGAGGACTGAAGAAAAAGGAGTCCTCGTGCCTTGTGAGTGGAATTGTAAATAGATATGTTTAATAGTGAAAACAATATTGAGATTCCTCAAAAAATTAAAAATAGAACTACAGTAAAATCCATTACTTATATTTTTGGGGTATTTGTCCAAGGAAAACAAAAATACAAATTTTAAGAGGTATATGAACCTTCCAGTTCATTTCAGTATTATTTGCAATAGCCAAGATACAGAAGCAATCTAAGCATCAGTCAATAAATGAATAAAGATATACATTGATGGAATATTACTTAGCCATAAAAGATGAAATATTGCCATTTGCAGCAACATGGATGACCTTGAAAATACTATACTAAATGAAGCAATTCAAGCAGAGAAAGACAAATGTTCTATGATATCACTTATATGTGGAATCTAAAATATAAAGCAAATGAATAAACATGACACACAACAGAAAAAGATACAGATAACAAACCGGTGCTTGCCAGAGGGAAGGGAGCCAGGAATTAATGAAATTGGTGAGGTATATTAAGAGGTACAAACTTAATTATTAAATAGCTTTGTGTGGTGACAGAAGGTAATTAGACTTATTGTGGTGATCATTTTGTAATATTTAAGAAGAGAAGTGAAAGGCAAAGGAGAAAAGCAAAGATAAACCAATTTGATGGAGAGTCACAAAGAATAGCAAGGAGAGATAAGAAAGCCTTCCTCAATGATCAATGCAAAGAGACATACAAAACAATAAAATGGGGAAGACTAGATATCTCTTCAAGAAAATTAGAGATACCAAGGGAACATTTCATGCAAAGATGGGCACAATAAAGAACAGAAACAGTATGGGCCTAACAGAAGCAGAAGATATTAAGAAGAGGTGGCAGAATACACAGAAGAACTATGCAAAAAAAAAAAAAAAAAAAGATCTTAATGACCCAGACAACCACAATGGTGTGATCACTCACCTAAAGTCAGACATCTTGGAGTTCAAAGTCAAGTGGGCCTTAGGAAGCATCAGTACGAACAAAGCTAGTGGAGGTGATGGAATTCCAGTTGAGCTATTTCAAATCCAATTTCCGACTCAAATTCAGATGATGTTCTGAAAGTGCTGCACTCAACATACCAGCAAATTTGGAAAACTCAGCAGTTTCCTCAGGACTATAAAAAGTCTATTTTTACTCCAATTCCAAAGAAAGGTAATGCCAAACAATGTTAAAACTACCACACGTTTGTAGTAATCTCATAGGCTAGCAAAGTAATGCTCAAAATTCTTCAAGCCAGGCTTCAATAGTACATGAACCAAGAACTTCGAGATGTTCAAGCTGTATTTATTTTTTTTAATTTTATTATTATTATTATTTTTTACTTTACAATATTGTATTGGTTTTGCCATACATCAGCATGAATCTGCCACGGGTGTACACGTGTTCCCAATCCTGAAATCCCCTTCCACCTGCCTCCCCATACCATTCCTCTGGGTCATCCCAGTGTACCAGCCCAAGCATCCTATATCCTGCATCGAACCTGGACTGGCGATTCGTTTCTTATATGATGTTATACATGTTTCAATGACATTCTCCCAAATTATCCCACCCTCTCCCTCTCCCACAAGCTGTATTTAGAAAAGGCAGAGGAATTGGAGGTCTGGTGTACTGCAGTCCAAGGGGTTGCAAAAAAGTCAGACATGAATGAGGGACTGAACTGAACTGAACTGAGGAATCAGAGATGAAATTGGCAACATTGGTTGAATCATCAAAAAAGCACAAGAATTCCAGAAAAACATCTACTTCTGCTTTGTTGCCTACTCTGAAGCCTTTGGCTGTGTGCATCAACACAAACTGTGGAAAATTCTTCAAGAGATGGGAATACCAGATCACCTTATCTGCCTCCTGAGAAATCTGTATGTAGATCAAGAAGCAACAATAAGAACTGAACACAGAACAAGTTTAAATTTGGGAAAGGAGTGCATTAAGGCTGTGTATTGTCATCCCGCTTAATTAAATTATATGCAAAGTAGATCATGGGAAAAGCCTGGAAGGATGAAGCACAAGCTGGAATCAAAATTGCTGGGAGAAATATCAATAACCTCAGATATGCAAATGACACCACCTTTATGGCAGAAAGCAAAGAGGAACTGAACAGCCTCTTTAAAACGTGAAAGAAGAGAGTGAAAAAGCTGACTTAAAACTTAGCATTCAAAAAACTAAGATCATGGCATCCGGTCCTATCACTTCATGACAAGTAGATGGGGAAACAACAGAAATAGTGAGATTTTATTTTGGGGGGCTCCTAAATCACTGCAGATGGTGAGTTTTAGTCATGGAATTAAAATACATTTCCTCCCTGGAAGAAAAGCTATGACAAACCTAGAGAGCATATTAAAAAGCAGAGATGTTACTTTGCCAACAAAGGTCCATCTAGTCAAAGCTTCAGTTTTTCCAGTAGTCATGTATGGATGTGAGAGTTGGACTATAAAGAAAACTGACCACTGAAGAATTGATGCTTTTGAACTGTGGTGTTGGAGACGACTTTTGAGAGTCCCTTGGACTGGAAGGAGATCTAACTAGTCCATCCTAAAGGAAATCAGTCCTGAATATTCATTGAAGGACTGATGCTGAAGCTGAAGCTCCAATACTTTGGCCCTCTTATGCAAGAACTAACTCATTGGAAAAGGCCCTGATGCTGTGAAAGATTGAAGGCAGGAGGAGAAGGGGGTTAGAGAGGATTAGATGGTTCGATGGCATTACCAACTCAATGGACATGAGTTTGAGCAAGCTCTGGGAGTTTGTGATGAACCAGGAAGTCTGATGTGCTGAAGTCAACAGGTTGCAAAGATTTGAATAGGACTAAGGAACTGAAGTGAACTGAAGGAGGAACACAAGAGACACATATTAATAACACAAATTAAATACAAAGAAAAAATAATAAAAACAACAAGGATAAAGCAAAACAACATACAAGGGAATACCCATAAGGTTATCAACTGATTTTTCAGCAGAAATTATGCAGGCCAGAAGGGAGTGGCACAGTATATTTAAAGTAATGTAAGTGAAACATCTACAACCATGTCTGCTCTACCCAGAAAGACTCTCATTCATATTTGAAGAAATAAAAAGCTTTACAGACAAGAAAAGATAATTCATTGCAAACAAACCAGCTTTATAACAAATGTAAAAGAATTTCTCTATTTCAAGGTAAAAAAGAGGCCACAACTAGAAACAAGAAATTAACAAATGGAAAACCTCACTTTTAAAGGCAAAAAAAAAAAGTTAATGTAGGAAATTATTCACCACCAATATGATATCAAAACCAGCAACCTTGAGAAGAGGAGAGTACAAATGTAAGAAATGGAAATTGTGCTTAAAATTAAAAGACCAAGTCTTTTATAAAATCTTATATATATACCTAGACTGCTATATCAAATCTCACAGGAAATGCAAAAAACAAACAAACAAACAAACAAAAAACTATAATAGATACAAATAAAAAATGAAAATGCTAGAAATGATAGTCAAACCACAGGAAAAGAGAAAAAACAAAAAGAGCAAGGAAACAAAAAAAAAGACCTAGAAAAGTAAACACAAGACAATTAAGAAAATTACAATAAGAAAAAAAAAGTTAATAATTACCTTAAATGTAAATGGATTAAGTGCTCCAACCAAAAGTCATAGACTACCTGAATGGATACAAAACCAAGATCTGCACATATACGGGCCATAGAGACCTACTTCAGATATAGGGAAACATACAGGGGATGGAAAAAATTATTCCATTAAAATGAGAATCAAAGGAAAACCTAGCAATACTCATATCAGACAAATAAACTTTAAAGTAGAGACTTATAATAGACAAAGAAGGACAATACATAATAATGACAGGATGACTCCAAGAAGATAAAACAATTGTAAATATATATGCTACCAAAATAGGAATGCTTTAATATATAAGCTAAATGTTAATAGCCATAAAAAAGGGAAATGAACATTAACACGATAATAGTGGCAGATCTTAAAACTCTATTTACACCAAGGGGCAGATGATCTAGACAGAAAATTAATAAGGAAACATAAACTTTAAGTGACACAAGAGAACCCATAGTCATAATTCACACTTTAAAACTATTTCATCTCACAACAACAGAACACATATTCTTCTCAAGTGTACAAAGAACATTTTAAAGGCTAGATCACATATTGCCACAATCAAGCCTTGGTAAGTTAAAGAAAATTGAAATCAAATCAAGCATTTTCCCAACCACAAGGCTGTGAGATTAGAAATCAATTATGAAGAAAAAAATATTTAAAAAAATTAGATCTCATTTGTTTATTTTTGCTTTTATTTCCAGTATTCTGGGAGGTGGATCATAGAGGATCCTGCTGTGATTTATGTTGGAGAGTGTTTTGCCTATGTTCTCCTCTAGGAGTTTTAATGGGATCTAATTAAAATTAAAAGCTTCTGCACAACAAAGGAAACTATAAGTAAAGTGAAAAGACAGCCTTCTGAATGGGAGAAAACAATAGCAAATGAAGCAACTGACAAACAACTAATCTCAAAAATATACAAGCAACTTATGCAGCTCAATTCCAGAAAAATAAACGACCCAATCAAAATATGGGCCAAAGAACTAAACAGAAATTTCTCCAAAGAAGACATACAGATGGCTAACAAACACATGAAAAGATGCTCAACATCACTCATTATTAGAGAAATGCAAATCAAGACCACAATGAGGTACCATTTCACACCAGTCAGAATGGCTGCGATCCAAAAGTCTGCAAGCAATAAATGCTGGAGAGGATGTGGAGAAAAGGGAACCCTGTTACAGTATTGGTGGGAATGCAAACTAGTACAGCCACTATGGAGAACAGTGTGGAGATTCCTTAAAAAAATGCAAATAGAGCTGCCTTATGACCCAGGAATCCCACTGCTGGGCATACACACCGAGGAAACCAGAATTGAAAGAGACACATGTACCCCAATGTTAACTGCAGCACTGTTTATAATAGCCAGGACACGGAAGCAACCTAGATGTCCATCAGCAGATGAATGGATAAGAAAGCTGTGGTACATATACACAATGGAGTATTACTCAGCCATTAAAAAGAATACATTTGAATCAGTTCTAATGAGATGGATGAAACTGGAGCCGATTATACAGAGTGAAGTAAGCCAGAAAGAAAAACACCAATACAGTATACTGAAGCATATATACGGAATTTAGAAAGATGGTAATGATGACCCTGTATGTGAGACAGCAAAAGAGACACAGATGTATAGAACGGACTTTTGGACTCAGAGGGAGAGGGAGAGAGTGGGATGATTTGGGAGAATGGCATTGAAACATGTATACTATCATGTAAGAAACGAAGTGCCAGTCTAGGTTTGATACAGGATACAGGATGCTTGGGGCTGCTGCATGGGGATGATCCAGAGAGATGATATGGGGTGGGAGGTGGGAGAGGGATTCAGGATTGGGAGCTTGTATACACCCATGGTGGATTCGTGTCAGTGTATGGCAAAACCAATACAGTATTGTAAAGTAAAATAAAGTAAAAATTAAAAAAAAAAATAAAAAAAAAAACAGACACATGAAGACTAAACAATGTTGCTAAACAATCAGTGGATTACAGAAGGAATCAAAGAGGAAACCAAAAAATATCTGGAAATAAATGACAACAAAAATATGGGATACAGCAAAAATAGTTCTAAGAGGGAACTTTATAGCATTATAATCTTATCTCAGGACACAAGAAAAATCTCAAATAACCAACCTAACCATACATCTAAAGCAACCAGAGAAAAACTATAAAAAGAAGAACAAGGAAAATCCAAAGTCAATAAAAGGAATGAAATTATAAAAATCAGAGAAAAAAATAAATAAAATAGAGCTGAAAAAGACAATAGCAAAGAACAATGAAACAAAAAGCTAATTCTCTGAGAAGATAAACAAAATTGTTAATCCTTTAGCTAGACTCATCAAGGAAAAAACAGAGAAAACATGTCAATAAAATTATAAATTAAAAAGAAGCAGTTACAACTTAAATTACAGAAATACAAAGGATCAAATTTTTTTTAAAGCTGCAACTTTTAAAGACTGAACCAGGAAGAAAAAGAAAATATGAACAGACAAATCACAAGTAATGAGATTGAAACTGTGATTTGAAAAAAGCCAAGCAAGCAAAAGTTCAGGACCAGATGGTTTCAAAGACAAGTTCTATCAAACATTCATAGAGTTAACAGTGCTGCTTCTGAAACTCTTCCAAATAATTGCGAAGGAAGAAACATTCCTAAGTTCATTGTACAAGGCCACTATCACCCTGATACCAAAACCAGACAAAGAGATCACACAGAAAAAAACAAAATTACAGACAAATATCAGGAATGAACAGACATACAAAAAATCTCAGCAAAACTCTAGTAAACAGAATCCAATGCCACATTAAAAGGATGATATACCCTGAGAAAGAAGGATTTATTCTAGGGATGCAAGGATTCTTCAGTAAATGCAAATCAATTGATGTTATACACCATATTGAAAAACTGAAGAATAAAAGCAAATGATCATCTCTGCAGAAAAAACTCTTGACAAAATTCAACATCCATTTATGATAAAAAATAAAAATAAAAAAAAAAAACACTCAAGAAAGTGGATATAGAGGAAACCTCAACATATTAAAGGCCATATATTACAAATCCATAGCAAACATCACTCTCACTGGTGAAAATCTGAAAACATTTCTTCTAAGACCAGGAACACAACAAGGGCATCCACTCTCACCACTTTTATTCAACATAGTTTTTGAAGTCAAAAACTATGACTTGCTATGACAATCAGAGAAGAAAATGAAATGAAAAGAATTTAGATTGGAAAAGAAGTAAAGTTGTCACTTTTTTTGCAGATGACATATGTATACATAGAAAATCCTAAATATGTTACCAGAAAGTTACTAGAATTTATCATAATTTTGGTAAAGTTGCAGGATGCAAAATTATTACATAGAAATCTGTTTCATTCCTATACACTAACAATGAAAGATCAGAAACAGAAATTAAGGAAATAACCCCATTTACCATGACATCAACAATTTAAAATTATATAGGGATAAACCTACCTAAAGAGGAAAAAGATCTTTACTTCAAAAAATGTAAGATACCAAAGAAAGAAATCAATGATGACAAAACAGATGGAGAGATATACCATGTTTTTGGATTGTGAGAATCAAAACTATGAAAATGGCTATAATACTCAAAGCAATCTACAGACTTAATGCATTCCCTATCAAATAACCAAAGGAATTTTTTCACACAATGAGAACAAAAAATTTATAATTTGAATTCACACAAAAATCCCAAATACCTGAAGTGATCTTGAGAAAAGAAAATGAACTGAAGGAGTCAGATTCTCTAACTTCAGACTATACTATAAATCTATAATCTTCAAAACAGGGTGGTACAAGCACAGAAACAGCAACACAGATAAATGCAACAGGTTAGAAAATCCAGAGATAAATCCAAGCACCTACTGTCACTTAATCTATGACAAAGTAGGCAAAAACTGACAATGGAGAAAAGACAGTCTCTTTAATAAGTGGTTCTCGGTAAACTCTTCAGCTACTTGTAAAAAAAAATATAATTAGAACATTCTCTAATTAGAACATTTTCTAACACCATACAAAAAAATAAACTGAAAAATAGATTAAAATAAAACTTTAAAAATGGATTAAAGTGCTACATATAAAGTTAGACACTAAAATTCTTAGGGGGAAGTATAAACAGATCAGTCTCTGCTATAAATAGTGGAAGATCTTTTTTGATCCACTTTCTAGAGACTCAAAGGCTTTTTGTACAATAATAGAAGCCGGAAACAAAACAAAAAGACAATCCATAGAATCGGAGAAAATATTGGCAAATGAAGCGACCAACAAGGGATTAATCTTCAGAATAGACAAACAGTTCATTTCAATAACAAAAATAAAAATCAATAAAAATGGGCAAACATAAACAGACATTTCTGCAAAGAAGACATACAGATGACCAAAAAATACATGAAAAGATTCTCAACATCATAAATTATCAAAGAAATGAAAATCAGATTTACAATTAGGTATTACCTCACACTGATGAGAATATTCATCATCAAAAAGTCTACAAAGAATAAATGCTAGAGAGAGTGTGGAGAAAATGGAAACCCTTACAATGTTAGTGGGAATGTAAATTGATACAGCCACTATGGAAAACAGTATGGAGGTTCCTCTGAAAAACTAAACATAGAGCTGTTATATGATCCTGGAATCCCATTCTTGGGCATCTATCCAGAGAAAACCATATTTTGAAAAAAAAACATTCTGCACCCCAATGTTCATTGCAGCTCTATTTATAATAGCTAGGAAATATAAGTAACGTAAATGTCAATCAACAGAGGAATCGATAAAGAAGTGGCACATTTATACAAGGGGATATTATTCAGCTATTTAAAAAATTATGAAATAATGTCATTTGCAGCAACACTGATGGACCTAGAGATTATCATACGGGTAAAGTAAGTCAGAAAGAAAATACACTTATATGTGCAATCTAAAAACATAGTATATTACTTACAAAACAGAAATAGAGTCACAGATGTAGAACATAAACTTATGGTTACCAGGGTTGAATGTTGGGAAGGGATAAATTGGGAGACTGGGGTTGAAATAAACATACTACTATAGATAAAATAGATAGCTAATAAGTACCTACTGTTTAGCACAGGGATCTGTTCTCAATATTCTCTCATAACCTATATTAGAAAAGAATTTTAAAGAGAGTGTATGTATGTATATGTATAATTGATTCACTTTGCTGTATAGCGGACTCTAATACAACATTTTAAATCAACTGCAGATGAACAAAAATTAAAAAAAAATAAGAATCAGGGCATTGTAAACAATTTTGTCAAGGCAAATGGCAGAACAAAGTTTCTGTTTATGGAGATGGGGAAGACAAACAAAGCAGCTACTTTCTGGATCAGTAGGAATCCAAACCAAGTAGTTGCTTTTGTGCATTTTACATGTGAATTTTTGAATACTGCTTAGAAACCCAATGGTCTTTGAAAATGTTTGTATGTTAAGTTTTAAGTCAAAACTCAATCTGTTAATTTTTCATCCTCAGAAATAGATGGAATATAAAATCATGAGACATAGAGGTTGTTTACAGTGAGTTGACTAGGATAGGAATCCAGGACTGAGCCCTGGTCTTCTTTGACCTATGAAATTCAGGTGAGTGAGGCCAGTAATGTAAGAAGAGGATTAGGAGAGATTGACTCCTGGAGGCCATGAGAAGAAACCATCTAACAAGGCATAATGAACTCTATCAAATGCTGATAGAGTAAGGAGGCTAAAAATTACCTTTGGTTTTCACAGTCAAAATGAGTGACCTGGAAGAGAGAATTAATAGAGAGTAAATTTTGTTGCATTTGGTTAGAAAATAGAAAGAAATCAAATGAACACAAACATTGACAATTCTTATAATGGGTTTTGCTGTAAAAAGAATAGTGATATTAAGCAATACCTAGAAAAGTCTGTGGTAATAGAATACACGTTGGAAGGACTGATGCTGAAGCTGAAGCTTCAGTATTTTGGTAATATTATGCAAACAGCTGACTCATTGGAAAAATCCCTGATGCTTGGAAAGATTGAGGGCATTAAGAAGAGAGTGTCCAAGGATGAGATGGCTGGATTGTATGCATTGGACTTGAACTTGCCAGACTTAGGGAGATGCTGAGAGAGGGAGGCCTGGTGTGCTGGAGTCCACAGGGTCAGGACACAACTGGGTGATTGAACAACAACAAGATAAGTCTTCTATGGTTCAGTTCAGTTCAGTCACTCACTCGTGTCCAACTCTTTGTGACCCCATGAATTGCAGCACGCCAGGCCTCCCTGTCCATCACCAACTCCCGGAGTTCACTCAGACTCACATCCATCGAGTCAGTAATGCCATCCAGCCATCTCATCCTCGGTTGTCCCCTTCTCCTCCTGCCCCCAATCCCTCCCAGCATCAGAGTCTTTTCCAATGAGTCAACTCTTCACATGAGGTGGCCAAAGTACTGGAGCTTCAGCTTTAGCATGATTCCTTCCAAAGAAATCCCAGGGCTGATCTCCTTCAGAATGGACTGGTTGGATCTCCTTGCAGTCCAAGGGACTCTCAAGAGTCTTCTCCAACACCACAGTTCAAAAGAAGCAATTCTTTGGCGCTCAGCCTTCTTCACAGTCCAACTCTCACATCCATACATGACCACAGGAAAAACCATAGCCTTGACTAGACGGACCTTAGTTGGCAAAGTAATGTCTCTGCTTTTGAATATGCTATCTAGGTTGGTCATAACTTTCTTTCCAAGGAGTAAGCGTCTTTTAATTTCATGGCTGCAATCACCATCTGCAGTGATTTTGGAGCCCCCCAAAATAAAGTCTGACACTGTTCCCACTGTTTCCACATCTTCTATGGTAATGAGAGGGTATTTAAAATGCAGCCACAGCATACTTTAATAATGATGGAAATGATCTAATTAAGGGCAAAAAAAGTATGGGAGCATGTCAAAAGACTGGATAAATATAATAAAACTGAATGGAGCACTCCTGGATCACAGAAGTTAGCAATCATAAATTTAAGTTTAAATCCATCAACAGGGGTGTGTACATTTTCCCAATCATGTTGAACAGACAGTAAAAGAGTTGTACTGAATCATGGAATTTGAGATTTCGTTACCTGCTGTTCTATTATAGACCTAGAGAAATAGCCTCAGGGAGAAAATATCTAATAAAAACTAGATTTTCATTGTTCACAGGAATTTCCTGAAGATTGTAAAATAACAAGGGCAAACCTTGAAAGGATGCTATTATGATAAAGAAAAGTGTTCTGCATATAGATGGATTTATTCTTAATAATATGTACCTTTTATTTTCTGTCTGTCTTTGAAAGCAATTTTGTGTTGGGAGGAGGGTGATATTGATAGCATAATGGGAATATTTGACTAACCATTTTTTAATAAAATCTACTTTCTTTGAATAAGACTTAAAAAGAAAAAGGGAAGAAAACACAAATAACCAATCATAGGAATTAAAAAGACTAAAGTTACCACAAAGATTAAAATACTGTAAGAAATACCAAGAAAGACAATATTATTGAAAATATATCTAAAATGAGCAGATCCTGAGAAAAATAACACTTATAAAACTGATTTGAAAAAGAGAAATAATCTAAATATATGCTAATCATTGAATCAGTAGTTAAAATATGCATATAATAAACATGGGTCATTAGTAGTTTCACAAAACATTCAAGATACCAAATGTTTTGATCTTATATACATGTTTTTAAATAGTTCAAGAGGAAAAAAACACTTTCCAATTCCTCTTTTGAAGTCAAAACAACCTTGATGCCAGCATCAGGTTTATATTAGAAAGGAAAATCACAGGCCAGTTTCAGTAACAAAAAAAAATTCAATAGGCCTAAATTAATACACTGCTGCTGCTGCTGCTAAGTTGAGTCAGTCTTGTCCGACTCTGTGCAACCCCATAGATGGCAACCCACCAGGCTCCCCCGTCCTTGGGATTCTCCAGGCAAAAACGCTGGTGTGGGTTGCCATTACCTTCTCCAATGCATGGAAGTGAAAACTGAAAGGGAAGTCACTTAGTCGTGTCTGACTCTTAGCGACCCCATGGACTACAGCCTACCAGGCTCCTCCGCCCATGGGATTTTCCAGGCAAGAGTACTGGAGTGGGTCACCAGTGCCTTCTCTGGAATTAATACACAGCAGTGGATAAAAAATCAACAAATGATCAAATTGTAGCTATCCCAGGAATCCAAAAGTGGTTTAACATGTTAAAATCAATAAAGATCATTCACCGCATCAAATATTAACTACTTGCAAAACAAAATTTGACAAAATGAAGCACTGAAAAGATTTTAAAAAATTAGCAAACTAAAAGGGGGTATCCTCTAATCTGATAAGAGGTTTCCACCAAAAGGCTAAAGGAAGCATGGTGAAACAGTTGGAAATTTCCTTTTAAAATCATGACAAAGTTAAGAACATATAATCTTGCTACACTATTAAACATGGTATTGGCAGTCTTTGCTAACGTTGTAATACAAGAAGAAAAAATAAAAAAATGTCCACACTTGAAGAAATGAAATTATTTTTCTCAAATTACAATTGTTTACAAAACTTACCCATAAATTTACAGGCTATTAGAAACACAAATTTAGTAAGCTGGTTGGACATGTGATCAATAATAAAATATCATTATATTTCTTTATATATTAAGAAAACAAAACTTTAAGACTACTACAATATACAGCAGGAAAATATATTGTATACCTAAGAATAATTGTAATTAAAGTTGTGAAAATATTTTATCAAGAAAATTATAAAACTTTAGGAAAGGATTTAAAGTAGATCTAAACAAATGGGAAATAAACATTTTTATTGCCAGTGGAATTCAATATCATGAAATTTATATTTTTAGTCAAATTTATTGACAATTTTATCTTAATTTCATCAACATCCTTAGAGTTTTCTGTAGAATTTGACAGGATGATTCTAAAATTTATGCATAAAAACAAATAACAAGAAAAACAGTCCTGAGCATAAAAATAATATGGGGCCTCTGCATTATGATCACTCAGATTTACTCTTAAGCTACACTAATTTAAAAACTATTATGTGACACAGGAGTATAAACACTAACCAGTGAAATTCTAGATAACCCATTACCATACACAAGCTTATTTGGACATTTGCTGTACAGTACAAGAAGCATTTTTAATAACTGTTGAAAGATAGTCAATAAATGGTGCTGGGACAGTTAGGCATCCATATGGAGAGAAAATGAAATTGGATCTCAATATCACAATACATATGAAAATAATTATCAGATAGATTATAGTAGGATTTAATTGTGAAAGACAAACTTAAAACTTTTAGAGCAAACATAGGTAAATTTCACTGTGGGAAAATTCGATCATCTTAGTGAAGTATTTCTTCGAGAGGCTAGAAAAAGTGCTACTACAAAAGTAAAGACTGATAACATATGCTACATTAAAAATTAAAAATTTACATTCATAAGAAAACACCATAAATAAAGTGGAAAACAAGCCACATTTTATAAGAATGCATTTGTAACACACAACCAATAAACAGTATGTAAAATATGTAAGGAAATCTATAAATCATAGATATATATATATAAATCTATAAATATAGATAATGCAATTAAAAAATAGGAAAACAATAACTACTAGCATTTTTTCAGAACAGAAATAAGAATAGTGAAAAGATGTGTGTGTGCTCAGTCATGTCTGACTTTTTGTGAGCCCATGGACTGTATCCAGCTAGGCTCTTCTGTCCGTATTATTTTTCAGGTGAGAATATTGGAGTGGGTTGCCATTTCCTCCTCCAGGGGATCTTCCAAACTCTATGATCGAAATTGTGTCTCCTGTGTCCCCTGCTTGGCAGGCAGGTTCTTACCACTGAGCTACCTGGGACGCCACATGAAAAAAAAATCAATATCATTAATGATCAGAGAAATGCAAATTAAGAACATAGTTATATTCTCTTTTATTAAGTTGGAAAATATTATGAAGTATGATGATACCAAATATTCGTAACACCATATAAAGTAAGAGACTTAGAAAATTAACGTTAATTTTATTATCATTTTAAATAGTAAAATTAATGAATAATTAGCATTTTCTATTGAACTGAAGATGTTCAATACACTCAATTCAGTTCAGTCGCTCAATCGTGTCCGACTCTTTGTGACCCCATGGACTGCAGCATGCCAGGCCTGTCCATTACCAACTCCCGGAGCCTATCCAAACTCATGTCCATTGAGTCAGTGAGGCCATCCAACAATCTCACCCTCTGTTGTCACCTTCTCCTCCTGCCCTCAATCTTTCCCAGCATCAGCGTCTTTTCAAATGAGTCAGCACTTCGTATCAGGTGGCCAAAGTATTGGAGTTTCAGCTTCAGCATCAGTCCTTCCAATGAACACCCAGGACCAATCTCCCTTAGAATGGACTGGTTGGTTGGATCTCCTTGCAGAACAAGGGACCCTCAAGAGTCTTCTCCAACACCACAGTTTGAAAGCATCAATTCTTTGATGCTCAGCTTTCTTCATAGTCCAACTCTCACATCCATACATGACCACTGGAAAAAACATAGCCTTGACTAGACAAAGTAATGTCTCTGCTTTTTAATACGCTGTCTAGGTTGGTCATAACTTTCCTTCCAAGGAGTAAGCATCTTTTAATTTAATGGCTACAATCACCATCTGCAGTGATTTTGGAGCCCCCAAAATAAAGTCAGTCACTGTTTCCACTGTAAGTAATTAAGTGAGTGAAGTCACTCAGTCGTGTCTGACTCTTTGTGACCCCATGGACTGTAGCCTACCAAGCTCCTCTGTCCATGGGATTCTCCAGGCAAGAATACTGGAGTGGGTTGCCATTTCTCCCCATCTATTTGCCATGAAGTGATGGGACTGGATGCCATGATCTTAGCTTTCTGAATGTTGAGCTTTAAGCCAAGTTTTTCACTCTCCTCTTTCACTTTCATCAAGAGGCTATTTTGTTCTTCTTCACTTTCTGCCATAAGGGTGGTATCATCTGCATATCCTCGGTTATTGTATTTCTCCCGACAATCTTGATTCTAGCTAGTGCTTCTTCCAGTCCAGTGTTTCTCATGATGTACTCTGCATATAAGTTAAATAAGCAGGGTGACAATATACAGTGTTCATACACTACAATCAGTAATTCTCCCAGGTATTTACTTTTTAAAAATACTTTTACATAGACACTAGAAGTAAAAGAATGTTCACAGCACCAGTCCACAGTATCAAAAAGTTTGGAGATCCCAAATGTTCACCAACAGAACAATATAAAAATATATGATGGTATCTACATGTAAAAAAACCACTATAAATCCTTTATGTACAAAAAGAATCTTAAAGATCTAATGTTGAATGAAGAAAGCAAATCCCATACTGTTTGATACTATTCTTAAAGCTGAAGAAAAAACAATAAAGCATTTAGCACTCTATACATACACAGTAAAATTTAAAAATTGAGGGAGAATGCATACATAAATCCAGAATAGTGGTTATGCTTAGAAGGTGAGGAAGGAAGACTGGATAGGAATAAGCCCAGATGTTTTGGGCACATGATCATTCATTAAGTCAATAATGCCTTGTAAATTAAATCTATCTTACATGTTTTCTTTGGAATACTAAATATAACTTCAAGATGAAAGTTCAGTTCAGTTCAGTTCAGTTCAGTCACTCACTTGTGTCCGACTCTTTGTGACCCCATGAATTGCAGCACGCCAGGCCTCCCTGTCCATCACCAACTCCCGGAGTTCACTCAGATTCAAGTTCATCGAGTCCGTGATGCCATCCAGCCATCTCATCCTGGGTCATCCCCTTCTCCCCCTGCCCCCAATCTCTCCCAGCATCAGAGTCTTTTCCAATGAGTCAACTCTTCACATGAGGTGGCCAAAGTACTGGAGCTTCAGCTTTAGCATGATTCCTTCCAAAGAAATCCCAGGGCTGATCTCCTTCAGAATGGACTGGTTGGATCTCCTTGCAGTCCAAGGGACTCTCAAGAGTCTTCTCCAACACCACAGTTCAAAAGAAGCAATTCTTTGGCGCTCAGCCTTCTTCACAGTCCAACTCTCACATCCATACATGACCACAGGAAAAACCATAGCCTTGACTAGACGGACCTTAGTTGGCAAAGTAATGTCTCTGCTTTTGAATGTACTATCTAGGTTGGTCATAACTTTCCTTCCAAGGAGTAAGCGTCTTTTAATTTCATGGCTGCAATCACCATCTGCAGTGATTTTGGAGCCCCAAAAAATAAAGTCTGACACTGTTTCTATTGTTTCCCCATCTATTTCCCATGAAGTGATGGGACCAGATGCCATGATCTTTGTTTTCTGAATCTTGAGCTTTAAGCCAACTTTTTCACTCTCCTCTTTCACTCTCATCAAGACGCTTTTTAGCTCCTCTTCAGTTTCTGCAATAAGAGTGGTGTCATCTGCATATCTGAGGTTACTGATATTTCTCCCAGCAATCTTGATTCCATCTTGTGCTTCTTGCAGCCCAGCATTTCTCATGATGTACTCTGCATATAAGTGAAATAAGCAGGGTGACAATGTACAGCCTTGATGTACTCCTTTTCCTATTTGGAACCAGTCTGTTGTTCCATGTCAGTTCTAACTGTTGCTTCCTGACCTACAAACAGATTTCTCAAGAGGTAGGTTAAGTGGTCTGGTATTCCCACATCTTTCAGAATTTTCCACAGTTTATTGTGATCCACAGAGTCAAAAGCTTTGGCATAGTCAGTAAAGCAGAAATAGAAGGTTTTCTGGAACTTTCTTGCTTTTTCCATGATCCTGAGGATGTTGGCAATTTGATCTCTGGTTCCTCTGCCTTTTCTAAAACCAGCTTGAACATCAGGGAGTTCACGGTTCATGTATTGCTGAAGTCTGGCTTGGAGAATTTTGAGCATTACTTTACTAGCATGTGAGATGAGTGCAATTGTGTGATAGTTTGAGCAATCTTTGGCATTGCCTTTCTTTGGGATTGGAATGAAAACTGACCTTTTCCAGTCCTGTGGCCACTGCTGAGTTTTCCAAACTTGCTGGCATATTGAGTGGAACACTTTCACAGAATCATCTTTCAGGATTTGAAACAGCTGAACTGGAATCCCATCACCTCCACTAGCTTTGTTCGTAGTGATGTTTTCTAAGGCCCACTTGACTTCACATTCCAAGATGTCTGGCTCTAGATGATTGATCACATCATCATGATTTTCTTGGTCGTGAAGATCTCTTTTGTGTAGTTCTTCCATGCATTCTTACCACCTCTTCTTAATATATTCTGTTTCTGTAAGGCCCAGACCATTTCAAGATGAAAAAGAAAAAAATAAAATAAAATGTAGTAAGAGTTACTTAAGTGGATGAAAAGGCAGAATTTAAACCTGAGAGGACAGAAATAATTTTGAGTCTTTGCTTTTCTATTTTGGAATTTCATGAGTATTTTGAGATTTTATGGGACATGGAACAATGGACTGGTTCCAAATTGGGAAAGGAGTATTTCAAGACTGTATATTGTTACTCTGCTTATTTAACTTATATGCAGAGTACATCATGCAAAATATCAGGCAGGGTGAAACACAAGCTGGAATCAAGACTGCCAGGAGAAAAATCAATAACCTCAGATATGCAGATGACACCACTCTTATGGCAGAAAGCAAAGACAAACTAAAGAGCCTCTTGATGAAGGTGACAGAGGAAAATGAAAAAGCTGGCTTAAAACTCAACATTCAAAAAATGAAGATCATAACATCTGGTCCCATCACTTCATGGCAAATAGATGGGGAAACAGTGGAAACAACAATAGACTTTATTTTCTTGGGCTCCAAAATCACTGCAGGTGGTGAGTGTATCCATAAAATTAAAAGATGCTTGCTCCTTGAAAGCAAAGCTATGACCAACCTAGACAGCATATTAAAAAGCAGAGACATTACTTTGCCAACAAAGGTCCATCTATTCAAAGTGGTGGTTTTTCCAGTAGTCATGTATGGATGTGAGAGTTGGACCATAAAGAAAGCTGAGTGTGGAAGAATTCATGCTTTCAAACTGTGGTGTTGGAGAAGACTCTTGAGAATCACTTGGACCGCAAGGAGATCAAACCAGTCAATCCTAAAGAAATCAGTCCTGATTATTCATTAGAAGAACTGATGCTGAAGCTCCAATACTTTGGCCACCTGTTGTGAAGAACGGACTTATTAGAAAAGACCTTGAGGCTAGGAAGGCTTGAAGGCAGACAGAGAAGGGGATGGCAGAGGATGAGATGGTTGGATGGCATCACTGACTCAATGGATATGAATTTGAGCAAGACCTGGGAGATAGTGAAGGACAGGGAAGCCAGGAATGCTGCAGTCTATGGGATCACAAAAAGTCAGGCACAATTGAACAAATGATCAACAACAATGAGTATTTTTACTGAATGTAGGGAAAACACATGGAGATGTCATTATTTATTTACATTATAACCTAGATTTCTAAATATTAAGTATTTTTAACTTGCATGTTGAAAAGATCTTCTTTTCCTCATAGGGGATTGGAATGCAAAAATAGAAAGTCAACAGATATCTGGAGAAGCAAGCAAGGTTGGCCTTGTAGTACAAAATGAGGACAGCAAAGGTTAGCAAAGGTTTGCACTAGAACATGCTGGACATGGCACTCTCTTCCAACAACACAAGACACCACTCGACCTCTCCAGATGGTCAATGCCAAAATCATATTGATTATTTTCTTTGAGGAAGAAAAGCTTTATATAGTCAGTTAAAAACAAGGCCTGGAGCTGACTGTGGCTCAGACCATTGGCTCCTTATTGCAAAATTCAGCCTTAAGTCTATGAATATAGGGAAAACCACTAGGTCTGTCAGGTATGACTTAAATCAAATCCCTTGTGGTTATACAGTAGAGGTGAGGAATGCAGTCAAGGGATTAGAAATGGTAGCCAACGTGCCTGAAGAACCATGGACAGAGGTTTGTAACATTGTACAAAAGGCAGTGACCAAAATCATCCCAAAGAAAAGAAAGATGTTAGAAGGCACAGTGGTTGTCTGAGGAAGCTTTACAAATAGCTAAGAAAGGAAAAGAAGTAATATGCAAGGGAGAAAGGGAAAGATACATCCACCTGAATGCAGAGTTCCAGAGAATAGCAAGGAGAGATAAGAAAATTTTCTTAAGTGAACAATGCAGGGAAACAGAAGAATACAATAGAATGGGAAACACTAAAGATCTCCTCAAGAAAGTTGGTGATATTAAGGGAACATTTCATGCAAGGATGGGCACAATAAAGGACGGAACCGCTAAATAACTAACAGAAACAGAAGAGATTTAGAAGAGGTGACAAGAATACACAGAAGAGGGCTTACAGTTCAATATAGCAGAGGAGCAGGATATATGCTCATTTCCTTCTGTGAGAGCACCAAAATCCCAACTAACTGTAGAACAGCCTTCAACAGGAGGAAACTGAACCCATCAGAAAAAGATACCCCATGTCCAAGACAAAGAAGAAGCCACAGTGAGATGGTAAAGTGAAAGTGAAAGTGAAGTCTCTCAGTCGTGTCTGACTTTTTGCGACCCCATGTACTGTAGCCTACCAAGCTCCTCCATCCATGGGATTTTCCAGGCAAGAGTACTGGGATGGGTTGCCATTTCCTTCTACAGGAGCTCTTCCCGACCCAGGGATTGAACCCACATTGTAGGCAAACGCTTTACCGTCTGAGCCACCAGGGAAGTGAGATGGTGGGGCTGGGGGTGCAATTATGATAAAATCAAATCCTACACCTGCTGGATCAGTGACCCACAAACTGGAGAACAATAATTTCAAAGTTCTCCCACTGTTGTGAAGGTTCTGAATTCCATGACAGGCTTCCCAGCCTGGGGATTCAAAAAGTGGACTGGGAATCCCCATGGAATCTTACTTTGAAGGCTGTGGGATTTGATTATAGGACTTCTGCAGGACTGGGAGGAACAGAGACTCCAGTCTTGGAGGGCACAAACAAAATATTATTGCACCAAGACCTAGAGGAAAGGAGTGGTGACCCCACAAGAGACTGAACCAAAACTACCTACTAGTGTTGGAAGGCCTCCTGTGGAGGTGTGGGTCAGCAGACGTTCACCACAGGGATAGGGGGACTGGCAGCAGCAGTCCTGGAAGGTCCCCTTTGGCATAAACCCACTCAGACTTTACCATTAACCCCACCATAGAGCCCTTAGGACCACAGGGCTGAATTGCCTCAGGCCAAACAATTAGCAGAGGGAGTGCAACCCCACCCATCAGCAGATAACTGGATTGAAGCTTTACTGAACAAGATCCTGTTCAACAGAGCAACACTCAGTTTTTCCCACTGCTAGTGCCTCCCATCAGGAAGGTTACTCAAGCCTTTTAGCCTCAAGAAGCAAGAAGAACAACAGTCTCACAGCAGCTAGAACAAAAACCACATTACAGAAATCTTATCAGGATGAAAAAAATAGAAACTTATATCTCTGATGAAGGGACAAGATAAAACCCCATGACAATAACTAAATGAAGTGGAGATATTCCAGACATTCCAGAAAAAAAGAATTCAGAATAAAGATAGTGAGGATGATCCAGGAAAACAATGGAGAAGATCCAAGAAATGTTTATCAAAGACCCTAGAAAAACTAAAGAACAAACAGAGATGAATAATATACTGAAAGAGATCAATAGCAGAATAACTGAGGCAGAAGAACAAATAAATGATCTGGAGGACATAATGGTGGAATCACTAGTGCAGAACAGAATGTAGAAAATGAGTGAAAAAAAGAGACAGCCTAAGAGATCCCTGGGACAACATTAAATGCACCATCATTCACCTTCTAGTGATACCAGAAGAAGAGAGGACCTGAGAAAATATTGAAGAGATAATAGCTGAAAACTCAATCAAGTCCAGGAAACACAGAGAGTCCAAGGCAGGATAAACCCAAAGAAGAACACACTGAGACACATAGCAACCAAACTGACAAAAATTAAAGACAAAGATAAAATATTAAAAGGGACAAGGGAAAAGTGATAAACAACCTACAAAGGAAGTCCCATCAGGTTATTGCCTGATTTCTCAACAGAAACTCTACAAGCCAGAAGGGAACAGCATGATAAATTTAAAGTGATGAAAGGGAAGAATCTACAACCAAGAATACTCTACCTAACAAGACTCTCATTCTGATTTTATGGAGAAATCAAATCTAGACAAGCAAAAGTTAAGAGAATTCAACACCTCCAAACATACTTCACAATAAATGCTAAAGGAAATTTTCTAGGCAGGGAACTCAAGATAAGGAAAAGACCTACAGAAAATAAAACCAAAATTAGAAAATGGTTAAGAGGATCATGTGCTGTGCTGTGCTTAGTAACTCAGTCATGTCCAACTTTTTGCGACCTGTGGATTGTAGCCCACAAAGCTCCTCTGTCCATAGGGATTCTCCAGGCAAGAATACTGGAGTGGGTTGCCATGACTGCCTCTAGGGGATCTTCCCAACCCAGGGATAGAATCCAGGTCTCCAGCATTGCAAGCAGATTCTTTACGGTCTGAGCCACATAATTACCTCAAATATAAATGGATTAAATGCACCAACCAAAAGACATGGACTGGCTGGGTGGATGAAAACATGTGCATGTATGCATTTCCAGTTATCATATCACTCTACCTGAACACACTGAGACACATAGCAATCATGTTCCCTTGCAACTGTAATTATCTTTTTTTGTTTTGTCTAGTTATTATCTGTGAAAACTGATCAACATCTTTTACCATTGTGATTATGTAACTATTACTCACTTAATACCATTGTATCAATATAGGTCAACAGAAAAATTATAGAATTCTATATCACCAAAACAACCATTTAATAAAAAATAAAAACAAAAAACTTGTAATTGCTTTTAAATTTCAGATGCATTTCAGAATTATTTTGGAATTTTTTGAAAAATAAAATTGTGTCTAATGAGAAGCTTTAAAAGAGGTTTTAAGACAACTAGACTATATGATGATTTTTTAGTTTTATCTAGTTTGTTTCTCTTTTTTCTATTTCACATTCAGTGCTCCCATTTCATTTAGTTTATGTTTTCACATTTCTCCATCTGGTCTTTTTGTAAAGTTCTTTCTCAAGCCTTTACCAAGTGTAGTAGAAAGGCTTTTATGTGTATATATATTATATATATATATATATATATATATATAATATATATGTATAAAAAACATATTTTAGAAAACTTATGAATCTTTGTTTAAAAAATTTATGACATTTTGATTCTGCTTGTTTGAGTTAGTATGAATATAATGCTAGATTTCTACTTTAAAAATACGAGTAAGCAACAAAGCTTTACCATATAACACAGGGAACTATAGTCAATATCTTGTAATAAAATGGAAAATAATTTCAAAAATAATATATGTGTATATCTACAACTGAATCACCTTGCTGTGCATCTGAAACATTGTAAGTCAACAATATTTCAATAAAATGTATATATATTAAGGAAAAAATACACATAAGAACTTAATGACCCGAATAATCACGAGGATGTGGTCACTCACCTAGAGCCAGACATCCTGGAGTATGAAGTCAAGCAGCCTTTAAGAATAATTACTATGAAAAATACTAGTGAAGGTGATGGAATTCCAGCTGAGCTATTTAAAATCCTAGACGATGATGCTGTTAAAGTAGTGCACTCAATATGTCAACAAATTTAAAACTCAGCAGTGGCCAAAGGGCTGGAAAAGTTCTGTTTTCTTTCCAATCCCAAAGAAGGGCAATTTCAAAGAGTGTTGAGACTACCATACAATTCTACTCATTTCATATGCTAGCAAGGTAATGTTCAAAATCTTTCAAGCTTCAGCAGAACATGAACCCAGAACTTCCAGATGTACAAGCTGGATTTATAAAAAGCAGAGGAAAGAAATCAAATTGCCAACAAGTTACTGAATCATAGAGAAAGCAAGGGAATTCCAGAAAAAAATATCTTATTTTGCTTCAGTGACTATGATATAGTCTTTGACTGTGTGGATCACAACAAACTGTGAAAAGTTCTTAAGGAGATGGGAATAACATCACCTTACCTGTCTCTTGAGAAACCTCCATGTGGGTCAAGAAGCAACAGAACTGGACATGGAACAACTGACTGGTTCAGAATTGGAAAAGGAGTATGACAAGGCTGTATATTGTCACTCTGCTTGTTTAACTTATATGCAAAGTACATCATGCAAAAACTGGCTGAATCACAAGCTGGAAACAAGATTGCAGAGAGAAACACCAACAACCTCAGATATGCAGATGATATCACTCTAATGGTAGAAAGCAAAGAAATTAAAGAGCCTCTTGATGAAGATGAAAGAGGAGCATGAAAAAGCTGTCTCAAGACTCAATATTATAATATTATGATGGATTTTGCCATGTATCAACATGAATCAGCTGTGGGTGCACTACTGTAATTATCTTCCAATAAAAATAAATAAGTAAAATTTTAAAAAGCTCAACATTAAGAAACTAAGATCATAGCATCTGGTCCCATCAATTTATAGCAAATAGATAGTGAAAAAGTGGAAACAGTGAGAGATTTTCTTGAGCTCCAAAATTACTGCAGATGGTGATTGTAGCCATGAAGTTAAAAGACATTTCCTTCTTGGAAGGAAACCTCATGACAAACCCAGTTGCTGTTTGTTGTTCAGTTACTTAGTCATGTCTGACACTAAGACTCCATGTACTGCAGCATGCCAGGCTTCCCTGTTCTTCACTGTCTCCTGGAGTTTGCTCAGACTCATGTCCATTGAGTTAGTGTTGCCATTCACCCAGATGGCATATTAAGAAACAGAAGCATCACTTTGCTGACAAAGGTCCATAGAGTCAGTCAGACCTATGTGTTTTCTAGTAGTCAGGTATGGATGGGCAAGTTGGACCATAAAGAAGGCTGAGCACCGAAGAATTGATGTTTTCAAATTGTGTTGCTAGAGAAGACTGGTGAGGGTCCCTTGGATTGTGTGGAAATAAAATCAGTCTGTCCTAAAGGAAATCAGCCCTGAGTATTCATTAGAAGAACTGAAGCTTAGCTCCAATATTTTGACCACCTGATGTGAAGAGTTGACTCATTGGCAAAGACCTGATGTTGGGAAAGATGTAAGGCAGGAAGAGAAGGAGGCCAGAGAGGATGAGATGTTCAGTAACATCACCAACTCCTTGGATATGAGTTTTAGCAAACTCTGGAAGTTAGTGAAGGACAGGGAAGCCTGGCACTGCAGTCCTTGGGGTCCCAAAAAGTTGGACACAACTTAGCTACTAAGCAACAACAAAACTTGCATAGAACTTGTATTTATTATATATACTTATTAATATTTTCTTTAGTATATATATTTATGTGTATAGATACAGGTATACATAGATGTTGTTGCTCTTATTGCCTTCACTCTTTTAGCATCAGAGTCTTTTCCAGTGAGTCAGCTCTTCAAATCAGATACCTGAAGTATTGGAGTTTCAGCTTCAGCAAGAGTCCTTCCAATGAATACTCAGGGTTAATTTCCTCTAGGATCAACTGATTTGATCTCGTTTCAGTCCATGGGACTCCCAAGTGTCTTCTCTAGCACTAACACTCAAAAGCATCAATTCTTCAGTGCTTAGCCTTCTTCAGGGTTCAATTATCACATCCATACAAGACTACTGGAAAAGCCGTAGCTGTGACTATACTTAATTGGCAAAGTGATGTGTCTTCTATTTATTTCTTTGCTTAAGTTTGTCATAGATTTCCTTGTGATTTTGTAGCCCAAATAAGAAAATCCATCATTGCTTCCACTTTTTCCCCTTCTATTTACTATGAAGTGATGGGGCTGGATGTCATGACCTTAGTTTTTTGATGTTGAGTTTCAAGCCAACTTTTTCACTCTCCTCTTTCACCCTTATCAAGAGGCTCTTTAGTTCCTTGTCACTTTCTGCCATCAGAATTGTATTATCTGTGTACCTGGGGATGTTGATATTTTTTTTCTGGTAATCTTGATTCCAGCTCATGAGTCACAAGAACTGATGTTTCATATGATGTACTCTGGATATAAGTTAAATAAGCAGGGTGACAATACACAGCCTTGTACTACTTTCCTGGTTTTGATCCAGTCTATTGTTTCATGTCTGGTTCTAACTGTTGCTTCTTGACACACATACAGGTTTCTCAGGAAACAGATAAGAGTGTCTGGGACTCCTAGCTGTGGGAATTTTCCATAGCTTATTGTGATCCACACAGTCAAAGGTTTTTCTGTAGTTAATGAAGCAGAAGATGTTGGCAATTTGATCTCTAGTTATTCTGCCTTTTCTAAAGCCAGATTGTACATCTGGAGGTTCTTGTTTCACACTCTGTTGAAGCCTAACTTGAAGGTTTTTAAACATAATTTTGTTAGCATGTGAAGTGAGCACAATTGTACATTAGTTGAATCATTCTTTGGCATTACCCTTCTTTGGGATTGGAATGAAAACTGATCTTTTTCAGATTTGCTGAGTTTTTAAAATTTGCTGACATACTGAGTGCATCACTTTCAAATCATCATCTTTTAGGATTTTAAATAGGTGGAATTCCATTACCTTGACTAGTTTTGTTCATAGTAATGTTTTCTAAAACCTACTTGATTTCATAGTCCGGGATATCCAGCTCTAGATGAGTGACCACATCATTGTGGTTAGCTGGATACTTAAGGTCTTTTTTGTATAGTTCTTCTGTGTATTCTTGCTACCCTTTCTTCTGTTAGGTCTTTCAGGTTTCTCTCCTGTATCGTGTCCATCCTTACATGAGATATTCCTTATATAGCTCCAGTTTTCTTGAAGATATCTCTCATATTCCCCATGCTATTATTTTCCCCATGCATTGTTTATTTAAGAAAGTCTTCTTATCTCTTCCTGCTATTGTCTAAAACTCTGTACTCAGGTGGGTATATCTTCCTTTTCTCCAATGCCTTTCACTTCTCTTCTTTCCCCAGCTATTTGTAAAGCCTCCTCAGACAACAAATTTGCCTTCTTCCTTTTCTTTGTCTTTGGGATGGTTTTGATCACTGCCTTCTGAAAATGTCACTAATCTTTGCCTGCTAGTGTCTCTGTCTACCAGGTCTAACTACTTGAATGTATTCTATATAATCATAAGAGATTTTCTTTACATTATACCTGAATGGTCTGGAACCTCTGTCCATAGTTCATCAGGCACTCTATCTATCAGATCTATTCCTTAAATCTATTTCTCACTACCACTGTATAATCATAAAGGGTTTGATTTAGGGCATACCTGAATGGTCTAGTGGTTTTCCCTACTTTCTTCAATTGAAGTCTGAATTTGGCAATAAAGAGGTCATGATCTGAGCCACAGTCAGCTCCTGGTCTTGTTTTTGCTGACTGTATAGAGCTTCTCCATCTTTGGCTACAAAGAATATAATCAATATGATTTTGGTGTTGACCATCTGGTGATGTCCATGTGTAAAGTCTTCTCTTTTGTTTTTGGAAGAGAGTGTTTGCTATGAGCAGCATGTTCTCTTGGCAAAACTCTGTTATCCTTTGATCTGCTTTGTTTTGTACTCCAAGAGCAAATTCGCCTGTTACTCCAGGTGTTTCTTGACTTCCTACTTTTGCATTCCAGTCCCCTAGAACGAAAAGGACATTTTTGGGGGTGTTAGTTCTAAAAGGTCTTGTAGGTCTTCATAGAACTGTTCAACTTCAGCTTCTTCAGTGTTACTGGTTGGGGCATAGGCTTGGATTATTGTGATATTGAATGATTTGTCTTGGAAACAAACAGAGATCATTCCGTCGTTTTTGAGATTGCATCCAAGCACTGAATTTTGGACTCTTTCGTTGACCATGATGGCTACTCCATTTCTTCTAAGGGATTCCTGCCCACAGTAGCTGATAAATTCACCCATTCCAGTCCATTTTAGTTCGCTGATTCCGAGAATGTCGACATTCACTCTTGCCATCTCCAATTTGACCATTTCTAATTTGTCTTGATTCATGGACCTACCATTCCAGGTTCAGTTCAGTTCAGTTCAGTTCAATTCAGTTGCTCAGTCGTGTCCGACTCTTTGCGACCCCATGAATCGCAGCACGCCAGGCCTCCCTGTCCATCATCATCTCCTGGAGTTCACCCAGACTCACGTCCATTGAAATCGTGATGCCATCCAGCCATCTCATCTTCGGTTGTCCCCTTCCCCTCCTGCCCCCAATCCCTCCCAGCATCAGAGTCTTTTCCAATGAGTCAACTCTTCACATGAGGTGGCCAAAGTACTGGAGCTTCAGCTTCAGAATCATTCCTTCTAAAGAAATCCTAGGGTTGATCTCCTTCAGAATGGACTGGTTGGATCTCCTTGCAGTCCAAGGGACTCTCAAGAGTCTTCTCCAACACCACAGTTCAAAGGCATCAATTCTTCGGTGATCAGCCTTCTTCACAGGCCAACTCTCACATCCATACATGACCACAGGAAAAACCATAGCCTTAACTAGGCGGACCTTAGTTGGCAAAGTAATGTCTCTGCTTTTGAATATACTATCTAGATTGGTCATAACTTTTCTTCCATGGAGTAAGTATCTTTTAATTTCATGGCTGCAGTCACCATCTGCAGTGATTTTGGAGCCCAATAAAATAAAGTCTGACACTGTTTCCACTGTTTCCCCATCTATTTCCCATGAAGTGATGGGACCAGATGCCATCATCTTTGTTTTCTGAATGTTGAGCTTTAAGTCAACTTTTTCACTCTTCTCTTTCACTTTCAATCAAGAGGCTTTTTAGTTCCTCTTCACTTTCTGCCATAAGGGTGGTGTCATCTGCATATCTGAGGTTATTGATATTTCCCTCGGCAATCTTGATTCCAGCTTGTGCTTCTTCCAGACCAGCGTTTCTCATAATGTACTCTGCATATAAGTTAAATAAGCAGGGTGACAATATACAGCCTTGACATACTCCTTTTCCTATTTGGAACCAGTCTGTTGTTCCATGTCCAGTTCTAACTGTTGCCTCCTGACCTGCATACAGATTTCTCAAGAGGCAGGTTAGGTGGTCTGGTATTCCCATCTCTTTCAGAATTGTCCACAGTTTATTGTGATCCATACAGTCAAAGGCTTTGGCATAGTCAAGAAAGCAGAAATAGATGTTTTTTTCTGGAACTCTCTTGCTTTTTCGATGATCCAGCGGATGTTGGCAATTTGATCTCTGGTTCCTCTTCCTATTCTAAAACCAGCTTGAACATCAGGAAGGTCACAGTTCACGTATTGCTGAAGTCTGGCTTGGAGAATTTTGAGCATTACTTTACTAGCATGTGAGATGAGTGCAATTGTGTGGTAGTTTGAGCATTCTTTGACATTGCCTTTCTTTGAGATTGGAATGAAAATTGACCTTTTCCAGTCCTGTGGCTACTCCTGAGCTTTCCAAATTTTCTGGCATATTGAGTGGAACACTTTCACAGCATCATCTTTTGGGATTTGAAAGAGCTCAACTGGAATTCCATCACCTCCACTAGCTTTGTTCGTAGTGATGCTTTCTAAGGCCAACTTGACTTCACATTCCAAGCTGTCTGGCTCTAGATTAGTGATCACATCATCATGATTATCTTGGTCGTGAAGATCTTTTTTGATTATACAGTGGAAGTGAGAAATAGATTTAAGGGTCTAGAACTGATAGAGTGCCTGATGAACTATGGAATGAGGTTCATGACATTGTACAGGAGACAGGGATCAAGACCATCCCCATGGAAAAGAAATGCAAAAAACAAAATGGCTGTCTGGCGAGGCCTTACAAATAGCTGTAAAAAGAAAAGTGAAAAGCAAACGAGAAAAGGAAAGATATAAACATATGAATGCAGAGTTCCAAAGAATAGCAAGAAGAGATAAGAAAGCCTTCTTTGGCAATCAATGCAAAGAAATCGAGGAAAACAGCAGAATGGGAAAGACTAGAGATCTCTTCAAGAAACTTAGAGATAACAAGGGAACATTTCATGCAAAGATGGGCTCGATAAAGGACAGAAATGTTCTGGACCTAACAGAAGCAGAAGAATTTAAGAAGAGGTGGCAAGAATAAAGGGAAGAACATTCCAGGTTCCTATGCAATATTGCTCTTTACAGCATCGGACCTTGCTTCTATCACCAGTCACATCCACAGCTGGGTATTGTTTTTGCTTTGGCTCCATCCCTTCATTCTTTCTGAAGTTATTTCTCCACTGATCTCCAGTAGCATATTAGCCACCTACCAGCCTGGGGAGTTCCTCTTTCAGTATCCTATCATTTTGCCTTTTCATACTGTTCATGGGGTTTTCAAGGCAAGAATACTGAAGTGGTTTGCCATTCTCTTCTCCAGTGGACCACATTCTGTCAGACCTCTCCACCATGACCCACCCATCATGGGTGGCCCCACACGGCATGGCTTAGTTTCATTGAGTTAGACAAGGCTGTGGTCCTTGTGATCAGATTGACTAGTTTTCTGTGATCATGGTTTCAGTGTGTCTGCCCTCTGATGCTCTCTCGCAACACCTACTGTCTTACTTGGGTTTCTCTTACCTTGGACGTGGGGTATCTCTTCACGGCTGCTCCAGCAAAGAGCAGCTGCTGCTCCTTACCTGGGAGGAGGGGTATCTCCTCACAGCCGTCCCTCCTGACCTTGAACATGGAGTCATTCTTCTTGGCCCTCCTGTGCCTGCATAGCCGCTGCTCCTTGGACATGGAGTTGTTCCTCTAGGCTGCCACCCCTGACCTCGGGCATGAGGTAGCTCCTCTCGGCCACCGCCCCGACCTAGGGTAAGGGGTAGCTCCTCTCTGCCACGCTTCTGTGTGGTCCATTGCAGCCAGCTCGCCTCTGTGCAGTCCCGTTGCAGCCAACATGCTTCTGTGTGGTCCCTCATAGCTGGCACACTTCGTGACATTGTACAGGAGACAGGGATAAAGATAAATCCACACACCTACAGACACCTTATCTTCGACAAAGGAGGCAAGAATACACAGTGGATTAAAGACAACCTCTTTAACAAGTGGTGCTGGGAAAACTGGTCAACCACTTGTAAAAGAAGGAGACTAGAACACTAACACCATACACAAAAATAACTCAAAATGGATTAAAGATCTAAACGTAAGACCAGAAACTATAAAACTCCTAGAGGAGAACATAGGCAAAACACTCTCCGACATAAATCACAGCAGGATTCTCTATGAGCCACCTCCCAGAATATTGGAAATAACAGCAAAAAAAAAAAAAAAAAAAGAAATCTAATTAAAATTAAAAGCTTCTGCACAACAAAAGAAATTATAAGCAAGGTGAAAAGACAGCCTTCAGAATGGGAGAAAATAATAGCAAATGAAGCAACTGACAAACAATTAATCTCAAGAATATAGAAGCAACTCCTGCAGCTCAATTCCAGAAAATTAAACGACCCAATCAAAAAGTGGGCCAAAGAACTAAATAGACATTTCTCCAAAAAAGACATACAGATGGCTAACAAACACATGGAAAGATGTTTAGCATCAGTCATTATCAGAGAAATATAAATCAAAGCCCCAATGAGGAACCATTTCACACCAGTCAGAATGGCTGCGATCCAAGCAATAAATGCTAGAGAGGGTGTGGAGAAAAGGGAATCCTCTTACACTGTTGGTGGGAATGCAAACTAGTACAGCCACTATGGAGAACAGTGTGGAAATTCCTTAAAAAACTGGAAATAGAACTGCCTTATGACCCAGAAATCCCACTGCTGGGCATACACACTGAGGAAACCAGAATTGAAAGAGACACGTGTACCCCAATGTTCATTGCAGCACTGTTTATCATAGCCAGGACATGGAAGCAACCTAGATGTCCATCAGCAGATGAATGGATAAGAAAGCTGTGGTACATATACACAATGGAGAATTACTCAGCCATTAAAAAGAATACATTTGAATCAGTTCTAATGAGGTGGATGAAACTGTAACATATTATACAGAGTGAAGTAAGCCAGAAAGAAAAACATCAATACAGTATACTAACACATATATATGGAATTTAGAAAGATGGTAATGATAACCCTGTATGCGAGACAGCAAAAGTGACACAGATATATAGAACAGTCTTTGGACTCTGTGGGAGAGGGAGAGAGTGGGATGATTTGGGAGAATGGCATTGAAACATGTATAATATCATATAAGAAACGAACCGCCAGTCTAGGTTCGATGCAGGATACAGAATCCTTGGGGCTGGTGTACTGGCATGACCCAGAGAGATGGTATGGGGAGGGAGGTGGGAGGGCAGTTCAGGATTGGGAACACGTGTTCACACATGGTGGATTCATGCTGATGTATGACAAAATCAATACAGTATTGCAAAGTAAAATAATTTTTTTTTAAAGTGCAAAGTGAAAAAAAAAGAAAAAAAAAAAAGATCATCCCCATGGAAAAGAAATGCAAAAAAGCAAAATAGCTGTCTGGGAAGGCCTTACAAATAGCTGTGAAAAGAAGAGAAGCAGAAAGCAAAGGAGAAAAGGAAAGATATAAACATCTGAATGCAGAGTTCCAAAGAATAGTAAGGAGAGATAAGAAAGCCTTCATCAGTGATCAATGCAAAGAAATAGAGGAAAACAACAGAATGGGAAAGACTAGAGATCTCTTCATGAAAATGACAGATACCAGGGGAATATTTTATGCAAAGATGGGCACAATAAAAGACAGAAACGGTATGGAACTAACAGAAGCAGAAGATATTAAGAAGAGGTGGCAAGAATACACAGAAGAACTGTACAAAAAAGATCTTCATGACCCAGATAATCATGACGGAGTGATTGCTCACCTAGAGCCAGACATCCTGGAATGTGAAGTCAAGTGGGCCTTAGAAAGCATCACTACGAACAAAGCTAGTGGAGGTGATGGCATTCCAGTTGAGCTGTTTCAAATTCTGAAAGATGATGCTGTCAAAGTGCTGCACTCAATATGCCAGCAAATGTGGAAAACTCAGCAGTGGCCACAGGACTGGAAAGGTCAGTTTTCATTTCAATCCCAAAGAAAGGCAATGCAAAAGAATGCTGAAACTACCGCACAATTGCACTCATCTGACATGCTAGTAAAGTATTGCTCTAAATATTCCAAGCCAGACTTCAGCAATACATGAACCATGAACTTCCAGATGGTCAAGCTGGTTTTACAAAAAGCAGAGGAACCAGAGATCAAATTACCAACCTCCAGTGGATCATCAAAAAAGCAAGAGAGGTCCAGAAAAATATCTATTTCTGCTTTCTTGACTATGCCAAAGCCTTTGACTGTATGGATCACAATAAACTGTGGAAAATTCTGAAAGAGATGGGCATAGCAGACCACCTGACCTGCCTCTTGAGAAATCTGTATGCAGGTCAGGAGGCAACAGTTAGAACTGGACATGGAACAGCAGACTGGTTCCAATTAGGGAAAGGAGTATGTCAAGGCTGTATAATGTCACCCTGCTTATTTAACTTCTATGCAGAGTACATCATGAGAAACGCTGGACTGCAAGAAGCACAAGCTGGAATCAAGATTGCCAGGAGAAATATCAATAACCTCTGATATGCAGATGACATCACCCTAATGGCAGAAACTGAAGAGGAACTAAAAAGACTCTTGATTGAAAGTGAAAATGGAGAGTGAAAAAGTTGACTTAAAGGTCAACATTCAGAAAATGAAGATCATGGCATCTGGTCCCATCACTTCATGGGAAATAGATGGGGAAATAGTGGAAACAGTGTCAGACTTTATTTTGGGGGACTCCAAAATCCCTGCAGATGGTGATTGCAGCCATGACATTAAAAGACGCTTACTTCTTGGAAGAAAAGTTATGACCAACCTAGAGAGCATATTAAAAAGCAGAGACATTACTTTGCCAACAAAGGTCCGTCTAGTCAAGTCTATGGTTTTTCCAGTGGTCATGTATGGATGTGAGAGTTGGACTGTGAAGAAGGCTGAGCACCGAAGGATTGATGCTTTTGAACTGCGGTGTTGCAGAAGATTCTTGAGCATCCCTTGGACTGCAAGGAGATGAAACCAGTCCATTCTAATGGAGATCAGTCCTGGGTGTTCATTGGAAGGACTGATGCTATAGCTGAAACTCCAATACTTTGGCCACCTCATGCGAAAGTGTTGACTCATTGGAAGAGACTCTGATGCTGGGAGGGATTGGGGGCAGGAGGAGAAGGGGACGACCGAGGATGAGATGGCTGGATGGCATCACTGACTCAATGGACGTGAGTTTGAGTGAACTCCGGGAGTTGGTGATGGACAGGGAGGCCTGGCGTGCTGGGATTTATGGCGTTGCAAAGAGTCGGACATGACTGAGTGACTGAACTGAACTCAACTGATATTGAACAGTGTGCCTTGGAAACAAACCTAGATTATTCTGTTATTTTGAGATTACACCTAAGCACTGAATTTTGAACTGTTTTGTTGACTATGAGGACTACTTCATTTATTCTAAGGGATTCTTGCCCATACTAGTAAATATAATGGTCACAAATTTCTGGTAATTTTTACTTCACTGATTCCTAAGACGCCAGTGTTAATCTTGCCATCTCCTCCTTGACCATGTCGAATTTACCCTGATTCATAGACCAAATATTCCAGGTCCCTATGCAATATTGTTTTGACAGCATCAAACTTTACTTTCACCATCAGACACATCCACAGATTAGCATCATTTCAGCTTTGGCCTAACTTCTTCATTCTCACTGGAGTTATATAGTTGCTGCCCTCTGTTCTTCCCCAGGAGCATATTGGACAATTTCTGACCTGGAGGGGCTCATCTTCTGGTGTCATATATTTTTGTCTTTTGATACAGTCAGTGAGGTTCTCCAAGCAAGTATTTTGAAATGAGTTGCCATTTACTCCTCCTGTGGATTACATTTTTTCAGAACTCTTCAGTATGACGCATCTATCTTGGGTGTCCCTGCATGGCACAGCTCATTGCTTTATTGACTTATGCAAGCCCCTTCAGCAAGACAAGGCTGTGATCTATGAAGTATATATATATATATATATATATATATATATATATATATATATGAAGTGTTTTAAAACGTTTATGATTAAAAAGGCAGTAATCATAATGAGTACATATGAAAGTTGCAAATGTGCAAGCACACAAATTAAGAGTAACTGTATTAGTAAAATATCTGTATAAAATATTTTAGGAAACTACCTCTTATAATATGATAAAAATATTTAAAAATTACAAAGGCACTCTTCAATTTTCAACTAGAAAAGTTGAAGACTTGAAATGTAAAGTCTAGATCATTTGGTCCAAGACATCATTCTACAGCTGGTGAGTCAGTAAACTGTAGACTTATAAAATGTTTAGGCACCTTGCCACATGAAATCTCTCCATCAGAATACTGATTGAATTTCTACAGTCTGGTAGTTGTTCTCACTGTTATTGGACAAATATCAGCAAACCCTTTCTTATTTTTGCTTCTTTTATAACCCACCTACTCTATTTATATACATAGCCACCCTCTGAAGGGTGGTTTTATAACCTGTACTATTTATGTACACAACCACCCTTTTCAAATGCTAGCAAAGTAATGCTCAAAATTCTCCAAACTAAGCTTCAACAGTACATGAACTAAGAAGTTCCAGATCTTCAAACTGGATTTAGAAAAGTCAGAGGAACGACAGATTACATTGCCAACATCCATTGGATCACCAAAAAAGCAAAAGAATTCCAGAAAAACATCTACTTCTGCTTCATTGATTACACTAAAGCCTTTGACTGTGTGGATCACAATAAACTGCAGAAAATTCTTAAGGAGATAGAAATACCAGACCACGTGACTTGCCTCCTGAGAAATCTGTATGCAGGTCAAGAGGCAACAGCTAAAACCAGACACAAAACAATGGACTGATTCCAAATTGGGAAAGGAGTACATCAAGGCTGTGTATTGTCACTCTGCTTTTATTTAACTTATATGCAGAGTACATCATGCAAAATGCCAGGCTGGATGAAGCACAACCTGGAATCAAGATTGCTGGGATAAATGTCAGTAACCTCAGATATGCAAATAATACCACCCTAATGACAGAAAGCAAAGAGGAATTAAAGAGCCACTTGATGAATGTGATAGAGGAGAGTGAAAAAGTGGGCTTAAAACTCAACATTCAAAAAATAAAAATCATCGCATCCAGTCCCATCAATTGATGGCAAATAGATGGGGAAACAATGGAAACAGTGACAGACTTTATTTTCTTGGGCTCCAAAATCACTGCAGATGGTGACTGCAACCATGAAATTAAAACACATTTTCTCTTTGAAAGAAAAGCTATGACAAACCTAGACAGCATATTAAAAAGTAGAGACATTACTTTGCCAACAAAGGTCTATATAGTTAAAGCTATGGTTTTACCAGTAGTCATGTATGAGTATGAGATTTGGACCATAAAGAAGTCTGAATGCCAAAGAATAGATACTTTTGAGCTGTGTCAGTAGAGAAGACTCTTGAGAGTCCCTTGGACAGCAAGTAGATTAAACCAGTCAACCCTAAAGAAATCAGTCCTGAATGTTCATTAGAATGACTGATGCTGAAGCTCAGATATTTTAACCACCTGATTCGAAGAACTCATTAGAAAAGACCTTGATGCTGGGAAAGATCGAAGGCAGAAGGAGAAGGGAATGACAGAGGATGAGATGGTTGGATGGTGTCAACTGACTCAATGGACATGAGTTTGAGCAATCTCCAGGAGATGGTGAAGGTCAGGGAAGCCTGGAGTGCTGCAGTCCATGGGCTCACAAAGAGTCAGACAGGACTGAGCAACTGAACAACAACAATAAACCCTCTAAAGATCTTGAGTCATATGTATGGGCAATTTGCAGGGGACGTTTTTGTTTAATAAAAAAAAAACTTTGGGGGAAATAACAAAGAAATTTATCTGATTTTACCTGCTTTGTGCCTTCTTTTGTTACAAAATCTATCCAATCCTAACAGTACAGTCCTTAAGCTGTCTGTTCATGTGTCTGACTGGAACATGTGGCCACCATAAGTGACTTTAAAATATTGCCCCAAGAAGCATCATCACCAGCAATAATTCTGCTCCATATTCAAGGATATTATGTTTATAAAATCTTGTGATAAAATATATTATTGGGCACCATAGAATTTAAGTTACCAGCCAACACTTTTTCCAGCTACTTAATAATAGCTCAAAATAATATGTTAGGGCTCCAGATGGGCCTAGAGGGCTGGGACCAAACAGATGGATTAGGCAGAAAGATGGGACTGAAGTCAAGTTGCAACCTATTTTGTAATTTTGTGAAAGTAATCTTAGAGGGGATAATAATAGAATCAGAACTTTTAAAATTTAAAACTCTCCAGATCAATTAATTGGTTCTAATTGCTTCTAAAGATGAAGAAAAAGTATCCCATAGTGGCTTGATGGCCTTCAGAAAAGAAAGATTGAAAAATTTTAAAGGCATATTCATCTGTTATCTTTCTATTAATGGAAAATAATTGTGATAGGAGACCTAAGTTGTAAACTTATAGGTTAAAAGGAATTTTAATTTCAGTTTTATTGAGAAATAATTGGCATAAATCCCTGTATAAGTTAAAGGTGTACATGATGGATTAATTTACATATATTGTTCAATGATTACCACAATAGGTTTAGTTAACTTATATCATCTTATACAGATACAAGAAAAAGAAAAACTCTTAGGATCTACTTATTTCCCCCTGTGATGATAACTCTTAGGATCTACTCTCTTAACAACTTTATTATGTACCATGGAGGAGTGATAAAAGTAACTATAGTTACAAATAGTGGGCAGAGAGAGAGAGATGAAAAAATATATATCTTAAGAAATGTAGGGAAGCTGTTCCTTCTGTGTATTTTTTTTGATTTTAATAAAGCTATCTTGAATCAGAATGCTGGGAACTTGCAGTACCAAACAATGGTAAAGAAGATTATGAGTAGTCAAAGCAACCTTATGGCATAGGAAACTATGGTTTTCCAGCAAGTGGTCTTAAAATACAGGACATGAACGTGAATTAGAGGAGCAATGGATACATCCTGAAAAATAGCAAGCCTCTCAAGGAAAAGAAGAACATATGATGACCATTCATTCATCCAGTCATTCAGCAAATATTAATGAACATGCCATGTGCCAAGCAGGAGATGCAAGAATGCCTAAGCAAGACACCTAACTTTGAATTCAGCGTGTATGTAAAGAGAACAGAAGAGATCATGTGTGTAACAGGTTGTGGATGAAACTTGCGAGCCTTGTGTGAGTCCAGTGCTCCAGACGCCAAGGCTATGACCATGTTGTTCACCATTATATCTCCAATGCTTAACACAGTTCCTGACATATAGTTAAATGCTTTGCAAATATTCAGTAGATGAATAAATTAATTTTAAAAAATCATGAATTGTCTTGTTAGCTGAGGTTGAGGCTGCAGTGAAGGGCACGAGGAATGGAGTGGAAAAACTGCTCTGAAGATGTGCTGCGGAGGTCCCCTGAAGGCGTATCCTCTCAGAGGGTTTCCTCTATCTCATTGGCCTGTGGTCAAAAATACTGGCAGTCAGAGAAATTCAGATAGACCCAGTTATGCTTTTAAATCTTTAGACCCACGATATATGTGACTATTCCACAAACCCATTCACAATTCCCAATTGTCTCACCAAAGAGTGGAAGGACTAGACACCTCCCTGTGTTTTGTTTTGTGCTTCTATTTCCTGGTCAACTAATATTATCCTTTGTGAAATTCACAGCATATGGTTTTGATCATTTTATACTTTAAATTCGAAGGAAAAATAAAAGCCCTCTGTCCTTGTAACACGTTTTGCTCAACCTGTTATAGCTCCTGTCCAGTGTTAAATTTAATTTGTCAAATATTTGTTTAATTCTCCTGTGTTTCTTGTTATTTGGAAGTTATAAAAGCACTGTCTATGTCCTCTAGGGGTTAACAGTTTGTAGAGACATATACATCAAATATAAAAATATAAGACAGTACATAATCAACAACAAAACAAAGCACCATCAAGTGCTGGAATCTCCAATGATGTAACAGTTAATGCTTCCTTGGGGACAGCCACTGTTTCCCAGCACAGCACCAACCAGGTGGTGTCTTATGTCAGACAAGTGGCATCTTCCATTGCAATCTGTCCCTGGGACTTGCAAAAAAGAAAGAGAAATCACACTACTGTGAATATTTGAAAGAAAATCAGAACTTTCCATTTAGAAGCTAAAAGTGTTTCAACTGGCATTCAACCAGTGAGGAAGCTGAGTCATGGCTTAGTTTAAAACATCAAACAACAAAAAAATAGTGAACAAACAAAATGAAAAAATACTAATATCAAAAAACAATTTGAAGATAACTACTCACTGATATATTTTCCTCCCTATCTCACTCCTGCTCAAAGGTTTAATCAAAACTAAAACAAACCACAAGACATCTTTTCTTCAGGTCCTCACTGAGTGTTATCCTCTTCTCTCTTCCTTTATTGTAAGTACACCGTTCCCTTGGGTGTGACTTACCTTTCCTGTCAAGGCCTTCTCTCCAGGGGACAGCCCTCCCTTATATCTGTCAAAATTACATTATCCTATCCATGTGAGAACCCAGCCCTGATTTTTGCCAAACAATTACATTGAAGATATTGACTAAGGATATCTTTTGTCCTGTGACTGCACAAAATAATTAAATATTTTAACCTCTTGATGCAAACGATTTCTTTTCCCTTTATACAACTATCAGTTGATTTTATTGTTCATGGGGATAGCTCTGTGCTGGGGAGAGATGGTCTGAGGCTGACAAGAAACTCAAATAGCAACAGTGAGAATAGCACAATAATTAGCCTTTTCAGGAATATGCAGTTAACTACCTACCCCATCTTATTTCTACCTACACAGGAGTGGTTTCCACCTCCCTCTGTCATTTCAGTCAAAATATGTTACATGTTGCTCATTACTAAGGGCGCAGAATTCTAAGCCCTCACACCTTGGTCATTAGCCAGTCTAATAGTAATGTGAAAAATCCGAAGGGCAAGGGTCATTGCCACACTTCCAAGCAGCTGTACTAATTGTCCTCTGGTCACCTGGCACAATAAAGTCCTCTTATTCTGATATTTATATTTGGGGGGCTACTTACCTTTTATATTTTGATGTGCTCATTTTCCCTCAACATGGTCAAAATAATGATTTGATTATATTTTCAAAGATAAAATGATGAAGAAATAAGAAGAGTAGCCTGTGAAATTTATTCTTAAAGAGCACAAGATTGGAACACAAAGTTTTAGATGGATATCTGAAAGATATTCATTGCAGTTCTAACAATATATACTGAGCTTTAAGAAAAAGCTGATTTCCATGAGTTTATCATTATAGATTTTTTGCTAGGTTTTCATGAGTTCCCATATTAGAAGTGTATATTCAGATATGAATTGTTCCTACTGTACAGTCTCAAAGGCTGTGAGCTGGACATAGCATACAAATCCCTGAATGAAGCATAATGTGCACAAAAGAAATTAATTCATTTTGCAGTGAGTGAATCTTTGAACATTACCATATACTTTTGAAAACATACCTTGTTGTTTTTTAACAAGAAACAAATCACAAAAAAATCTATTTTTTTAAAAAAAAGAAAGAAATAATATTTTGAAACAAAACAAAATAAAAACTGCTTTATCTTCCTAAGCCAGAAGTGTAGAGTTAGCAGCACAGTGGCTGACCTCAGTTTTCAGTATATTCTCTGTTCTAAGGGACATTGACAGGAAATGGTCAGCCTGGAGATACAATGAAAGGAAACTCAGCAGTGAAGGTTTCACTGATAACATGTGATTTGAAGTCAGTGAACGGACCTAACAGTCATTCACCAGCTTAGGCCAAAGCGTATAATAATCCAAAGGTGCCATTAAAGTCTTGTCATAAAAGTACACAGAAGATGGCATTTGGCACAGGAGGAAAGGCAGAACATTTTCCTAATAGTTTGGTTACAATAACTGATATCAATATTATGGTGGTGTTTCACAACATTCTGTTTACCCAACATGTATTTGTCCTAAAGTTTCTTATGTTATGTAATAAAAGATGGCAAATTTTAAAAGAAATTTCCTTTATAATAAAACTTGGACTAACCAGAATACAACCCCTTTTCTTCTCATCTCTGCTACTTTTCTCCGTCTGTTGTATTTCCTTTTGTCTTAGAGAATAGCTGTTCTTAGTAGAGAAAATCACCAAAATTTAACATTTTATTTTCATGATTTTGGATGGAACTCATCCTGTATTTTCTTAAATGCAGCATGCCCATTGAACATTTCCTAGCATCAATAATTATACTGAGCTATATTAGACAGTCCTCAGAGATTATAGAGGGTATAACACTTGTTCCTGCACAAAGCACACTATGTGGCTCCCCCACAATGTAGGTTTGAGATCTATCTGCTTTTCATAGTATTATATATATATATATATAATATATATATATATATATATATATATATATATAAACAGTCATTGTTAACAGATTGCGGCCTAACAAAATGTGAAGGAGTAAGAGTTTGAACTGTTACAAAAAAAATGTGCTTGCTATTGGTTATCTTTCTCAACACAGATTATTTCTTTGACCTCAGAAAGGGAATACAACCCCTTTGTGTTTATTAAAAATTGTGGGTAAAATAAGAGACAACAAGATTTTGGGTGGAAATTTGAAGATTTTCATTGAGCAAATTTTAGTCTTCAATTTTTAAAACAGATTCTATTACTCAAACATCTTTTGTAGAATTCTAATTTCTCCATTATTATATGTAGTTAACCCATTGCAGGTGGATTCTTTACCAGCTGAGCCACAAAGGAAGCCCAAATAAGTAGTAAATAAGTGTAAGGCTTACTTTAGTTAGCTCAAGTTGTTTTGTATCTGTGATTTATAGTAAAGAATAGCACCATCCAATGGAAATGTATTGTGTCACATGCTTAACTGTAAATCTCTTACTAGACCGAATAAAAGTAGACCTAACTAATTAAAAAGAAATCAATTTTAATAATATGTTTTATATAAGCCAATATATCTAAAATACAATTTCAATTTATAAAATTATTTAAATTTTTTCACTGTTTTATTCATACCAAATCTCTGAAATCCTGTGGATAGTTTGCACATAGAGCCTCAACTTTGACTAGCTGTCTTTAAACTGTTCAATAGTCATATGTAGCTGGTGATTATATTGGACTGCATAGATACAGATTTTTTTTTTCCTTAAACCTTACACCTCTGTGTCTAATCTATGGCCTTTTACAAAAGTTACAGTGAATTTAATGGAAAGTCATCCTACTTAACCCACTCCTGTATTCTTACCTGGGAAATCCTATGGACAGAGAAGCTATGGCCCATGGGGTGGCAAACAGTTCAACATGACTTAGCAACTGAGCACACACACACACATTCTGTGTGAAATAACCTTGTTTACTTAAGAACTATATAGAGAAAAAAAATTGTTTTGCTTAGTTAGGGCATCAGAATGTACATTTTGCTGGTAAATTTGATCTCCCCTGTTTATATTTTTCTATTTAATAATATCCGAAGTGTCTCTTACAGTCAATACTTCATGAAAATGTCAAAGTATTCACTCTTTAGGGATGTGAATTATACTTTACAATGCATATTTATATGCAATCAATTTACCCAACAAATCTTAGTCATGTATCTCCTGTGTGGCAAGCTAAGTGGACAAAAATGAAAGTTTGCAAAATTAGACAGTTTCTTCCCTCAGGGAGTATGCATGCTGGTGACAGAGACATGAATCAAATAATCAGGTAACTAAAATCAGATAAAATTACAACCATGTGAAAAGCCGTAAAATAGTATACTGTCTTGTGAACATAAAAAGGGAAGTTTGACCTAGGGGGCAAGGTCAGAAAAAACTTCCTTAAGGAAGTGGTGCTTGAGCTAAGGTCTGGGAGGTGAATAACCCTGACCAGCAGAGGAGCTGGAAAGCATATGCTAGGAAGCTTGATCTAGTTTCATTTCATGAAGAAACTGGTGTCGAGAAATTTCCCTGTGGCTGAGGGAATAGTTCTCACCCAGAATGAATTCTAGACTTTTATTCCTGAGAGTCTATCATGAGACTAGGACTCTTCCTGTAACTTCGGTGCTAAGCTGGTAGAGTCTCTTCATATTCTCATTTCTCCTTGGCATCTATTATACCCCAGGAGTCTTTCAGTTATGCATTTTTTCTTTTCTTTAAAATGCAATGTACAAAATACATGTGAATTGGAATTTTCATACATTAATTTACCAACCATTAAAAGCTTTGGCAAGATATTAAATAAAGATAACTCTTATAAATCAGTAAATAAAAATCAAAATAAAATGAAATTTAAAAAATAGCAATTCAGTGAATAAAATGGGCAAAGGACAAAGACAGGCAATTCATATAAGAAGAAACACAAATGACAAATGCACATGAATCTCAGCTGTTATCAAAGAAATAAACAATATCTATTGATTTTGTCTGGCTTATCTTGCTGAGAAAGATGCCCAGGAGCATCGTGTGTCTGTAAGGAAACAGGTATGTATTCTAACATACCACTGGGTAAAAGAATTGTCTGAAACCACCTTTCTGGAGGACAATCAGTCATTATTCACTGAAAGAGTATATACTCACTAACCCAGTATTTACATTTTTGGAATTTATTCTGAGGTTTTAATCAGACAGATTGTAAAAAAATGTATAAGTTTGGGACTATATTAGTTAAATAAAATATAAAATGGAGCCCATCTAAATATCAAACAATAGAGGAAAGGTTAAAAATTATAATATGCTAACACAAATAAATATATTGTAAAGTATGACATATGTGTGTATTTATTCAGAAGAAAATGGCAAAAATTTAACATATAGCAGTATGGTTTTAATTCTTTTTGTTTATCTAAGTTTTCTGCTTTTACTGTTTCTTCTCAAAAATAAACTTTCTTTCTAGAATAATATTTTTTATTTAGAAAATTTTAGAAAAAAAAATATTTTAAACAGAAAACAAACAACAAAAAGCATTGTATTATCATCCAAAGGCCACTGCATTAATGTATTTCCCTTCAATCTTTTTTTTAAAGCTATATCTTCTTTTTTACACAGTTTTGATCAATTTTAATTGGGCTTCCAAGACCAGTGGTAAAATCTGCCCTAAGAACAAGCTTTCCCATAGGATTTTCCTGTATCCAATTACAGGTTTTTTTTTTTTTTTTTCATAACAGAGTGATAACAGTTTACAATTAGACTGACTGAATTTAAGCTTTGCCCAGACAGTCTGATAAAAGAAGACACTTCTCCCTATTCTTGGTGTCTTCAATTCATTAACATGTGATTTTTCTAAGCCAAAGATTCTCCTAAGGAATTTTAACTGAATAGGTGAAGTTCCTATTAATAATCACAAAAGACAAACATGCAAACACCCAGTATTAGCATTAAGAATAAAATTAGCAATCTAATTTAAGAAATACAGTGGCTAAGCAGATAGTCTCTAGAGCCAGAGTATCTGGATTCAAATCCAGATTATTTGGATTCAAATCCAAAGTGGCTAGTTACATTGCCATTTTCTAGCTATATAAAGTGAAAGTGAAAGTCGCCCAGTCGTGTCTGATTCTTTTCAACCCCACTGACTATACAGTTCTTGGAATTCTCCAGGTCAGAATACTGGAGTGGGTAGACTTTCCCTTCTCCAGGGGAATCTTCCCAACCCAGAGATTGAACCCAGGTCTCTGCATGGCAGGTGGATTCCTTACCAGCTGAGAGACCAGGGAAACCCTTCTAGAATCAATCATTTAACTTTATGTGTCTTAATTTCCTCTTCAGTAAAATTGGAAAAATAAAAACATCTACTTCTTAAATTGTGTCATAGTTTGAAAATTATTTGGGATTGCCTTTCTTTGGCATTGGAATGAAAACTGACCTTTTCCACTCCTGTGGAAAATGCTGAGCTGTCAGTTTGTTGACATATTGAGTGCAGCATATTCACAGAACCATCTTTCAGGACTTGAAATAACTCAGCTGGAATTCCATCAACTCCATTAGCTTTGTTCATAGTGATTCTTCCTAAGGCCCAGTTGACTTCACACTCCAGGATGTCTGGCTCTAGGTGAGTGATCGTGGTTGTCTGAGTTATTAAGATCTTTTTTGTATAGTTCTTCTGTGTATTCATGCCACCTCTTCTTAATACCTTCTGCTTCTGTTAGGCCCATACTGTTTCTGTCCTTTATAGTGCCCATCTTTCTCTCTAACTTTCTTGAAGAGATCTCTAGTCTTTCCCATTCTATTGTTTTCCTTTATTTCTTTACATTGATCACTGAGGAAGGTTTTCTTATCTCTCCTTGCTATTCTTTGGAACTTGGCATTCAGATGGATATATCTTTCCATTTCTTCTTTGCCTTTCAATTATCTTCTTTTCTCAGCTATTTTTAAGATCTCCTCAGACAACCATTTTGCCAGTTTGCATTTCTTTTTCTTTGGGGTGGTTTTGATAACAGCCTCCTGAGGTTACAAACCTCTCTCTGTACATAGCTCTTCAGGCATTCTATCTGTCAGATCTAATCCTTTCAATCTATTGTCCTTCTACTGTATAATCTTAAGGGATTTGATTTATGTCATACCTGAATGGTCTAGTGGTTTTCCCTACTTTCTTCAATTTAAGTCTGAATTTTGCAATAAGGAGTTCATGATCTGAGCCACAGTCAGCTCCCGGACTTTTTTTTCTTTTTTTTGCTGACTGTGTAGAGCTTCTCCATCTTTGGTTGCAAAAAATATAATCAGTCTGATTTCAGTATTGACCATCTGGTGATGTCCAAGTGTAGAGTCTTCCCTTGTGTTGTTGGAAGAGGGTGTTTGCTATGAGCAGTGCATTCTCTTGGTAAAACTGTGTTAGCCTTTGCCCTGCTTCATTTTGTACTCCAACACCAAACTTGCCTGTTACTCCAGGTAACTCTAGAATTCCTACATTTGCATTCCAGTCACCTATGATGAAAAGGACATCTTTTATTGGTGTTAGTTCTAGAAGGTCTTGTAGCTCATCATAGAACTATTCAGCTTCTTTGGCATTAGTGGTTGAGGCATAGAATTGGATTACTGTGATACTGAATAATTTGCTTTGAAAATGAACAGAGATCATTCTGTCATTTTTGAGATTGCACTGAAGTATTGCATATCAGATTCTTTTGCTGACTGTGAGGGCTATTCCATTTCTTCTAAGGGATTCTTGCCCACAGCAGTAGATACAATGGTCATTTGAATTAAATTTGCCCATTCCAGTATATTTTAGTTCACTGATTGCTAAAATGTCAATGTTCACTCTTGCCATCTCCTGTGTGGCCACTTTCAATTTATCTTGATTCATGGACCTAACATTCCAGGCTCCTATGCAAAATTTTTCTTTACAACATCAAATTTTACTTCCATCACCAGTCACATCCACAACTGGATGTTGTTTTTGCTTTGGCTCCATCTTTTCCTTATTTCTGAAGTTATTTCCCCACTTTTTTCCAGTAGCATATTGGACACCTACCAACCTGGGGAGTTCATCTTTTGGTGTCATACCTGAAAAAATTCAGTTTTCATTTCAATCCCCAAAAAAGGCAATGCCAAACAATACTCAAACTACCACATACTTGAAGTCATCTCACATGCTCTAAAAGTAATGCTCCAAATTCTCCAAATGAGGCTTCAAGAGTACATGAACTGAGAAATTCCAGATGTTCAAGCTGGAATCAGAAAAGGCAGAAGAACCAGAGATCAAATTACAAACATCTATTGGATTATAGAAAAAGCAAAAGAACTTAAAAAAAAATTATCTACTTCTGCTTCATTGACTATGCTAAAGCCTTTCACTGTGTGGTTCACAACAGATCACCTTAACTGAGAAATCTGTATGCAGGTCAAGAAGCAGCAGTTAGTCTGTGGCCATACCACCTTTAACATGCCTGATCTCAGAAGCTAAGCAGGGTCAGATCTGGTTAGTACTTGGATGGGAGATGCATCAGTTAGAACCAGAAATGGAACAATGGACTGGTTCCTAATTGGGAAAGGAGTACATCAAGGCTGTATATTGTCAACCTGCTGATTTAATTTATATGCAGAGTACATCATGAGAAATACTGGACTGGATGAAGCACAATCTGGAATCAAGATTGCTGGGATAAATATCAATAACCTCATATATGCAGATGACACCACCATTATGGCAGAAAGCAAAGACGAATTAAAGAGCTTCTTGATGAAATTGAAAGAGGAGAGTGAAAAATCTGGCTTAAAATACAATATTCAAAAAATGAAGATCATGGCACCTGGTTCCATCACTTCATGGCAAATAGATGGGGAAACAATGGAAATAATGCCAGGTTTTATTTTATTTTCTTGGGCTCCAAAATCACTGAAGATGGTGACTGAAGCCATGAAATTAAGTTGCTTGCTCCTTGGAAGAAAAGGTATGACCAACCTAGACAGCATGTTAAAAAGCAGAGACATTACCTTGCCAATAAATGTCCATCTAGTCAAAGCTATAGTTTTTCCAGTAGTCAGGTATGAATGTGAGAGTTGGTCCATAAAGAAAGCTGAGCACTAAAGAATTTATACTTTTGAACTGTGGTGTGGGAGAAGACTCTTGAGAGTCCCTTGTACTGCAAGGATATAAAACAAGTCAATTTTAAAGGAAATAAGTTCTGAATATTAATTGGAAGGACTGATGCTGAAGCTCCAATATTTTGACCACCTGATTCGAAGAACTGATCCATTAGAAAAGACCTTGATGCTGGGAAAGATTGAAGGCGGGAAGGGAAGGGGACAACAGGATGAGATGGCTGGATGGCATCACTGATGCGATGGACATGAGTTTGAACAGGCTCCAGGAGTTGGTGATGGACAGGGAAACCTGGCATGCTGCAGTCCGTGGGGTTGTGAAGAGCCAGACACGACTGAATCACTGAACTGACCTGAACTGTTCAGTTGTTGGAAGCATTGAAGTTAATACAGGCAAAACATTTATACTAGTGTATGTCACAAATATAAATGTTCCATGTTAGTTTATATCATTATTCAGAAACTATACTAACCTGTAAATGATGACAGATGCACAGCGGTTAAAAGGTGCAGGGTGTAGAAATGTATATTGTGGCTTCAATAATAGAACTGACTGGACAAATGTGTACCATTTTTGGATCAGCATCAATCCTTAAAAGGACATTTTAAAATAAGTGTTGTTTCTACTTTTAAGATAATGTAAATGGAGTTCATAAAGTTAAGTAACTTCCTAAAGACATCACATATAATTAAAAAGAGATGGAATATGGTGACTGAGAAAGGTGGTGCTCCCTTGGTGTATATCTTTCATTTGCAGGGGCAATTTTTGGACCAGAAAAATCTAAAAGGCAGAGATATAGATATTTTTTTTCTCATATTTTCCCCTTTCTTCAATAATTCAGAATTAATTCAGTACTATTTACAGAGCACCTGTCCTGTCCAGGCACTGTTGTAAGAACTGGAACTGCCTCATCCTTTAAGAGTTTATTTCCTGATGGAAAAACAAGCAATAAACAAAGAGTGTGCCAATTATTAGGGTCCCATTTCTCATCTCCAAATCACCCTCCTATACTGAGTTTTGTGATGGTGGGGTGCACGTGCATCCCTCTGCATCCGGCCCTGAGTACTTGCTGTCTGAGGTAGTACGCAAGGTAGAACCTGATAGCTGTGGTTGGCACAGGCTCCTGTTCAGTTCTTCAGACTGGGAGCACCACGAGCTTACCCCACCCCATCTTGCTCTCCATTTTATGGAAGCAAGGAGCCCTAGAAACTTCTAAGTGACCATGGAGATAGGCAAAGAAAACTGATGCCCTCCTGCATGTGAGAATGCTGTTACCCTCTGTCAAGAGGGGAGCCTTAGGAAGAGTGGAGGGTCAATTAAGAAAAATGTTCCACCTCAAAAGCATCAGCCTGAAAACCACTATATGACATGGAAACCCCACTCCTAGGCATATACCCTGAGGAAACCAAAATTGAAAGAGACTCATGTATCCCATTGTCACTGCAGCACTATTTACAACAGCTAAAATATGGAAGCAACCTAGATGCCCATTGACAGATGAATGGATAAAGAAGTTGTAGTATGGAATACTCAGTTCAGTTCAGTAGCTCAGTCATGTCTGACTCTTTGTGACCCCATGAACTGCAGCAAGCCAGGCCTCCCTGTCCATCACCAACTCCCGGAGTTCACCCAAACCCATGTCCATTGAGTCAGTGATGCCATCCAACCAGCTCATCTTCTGTCGTCCCCTTCTTCTCCTGCCCTCATTCTTTCCCAGTATCAGGGTCTTTTCAAATGAGTCAGCTATTACTCAGCCATAAAAAGGAATACATTTGAGTCAGTTCTAATGAGGTGGATGGACCTAGAACCTGTTATACAGAGTGAAATAAGTCAGAAAGAGAAAGAAAAATACGATATTCTAACATATATATGGAATCTAGAAAAATGATACTGAAGAATTTAATTACAGGGCAACAGTGGAGAAATACACATAGAGAATAGACTTATGGACATGGGGAGAGGGGAGGAGAGAGTGAGATGTATGGAAAGAATAACATGGAAACTTACATTACCATATGTAAAATAGATAGCCAACAGGAAATTGCTGTATGGCTCAGGAAACTCAAACAGGGGCTCTGTATCAACCCAGAGGGGTTGGATGAGGAGGGAGTTGAGAGGGGGCTTCAAAAGGGAATGGATATATGTATACTTACGGCTGATTCATGTTGAGGTTTGACAAAAAAACAGCAAAATTCTGTAAAGCAATTATCCTTCAAATATATATATATATATATTTTTAAAAGGATCAGTCTGGACTTGCTGGGCTGCCTTTTCTGGGCTTCAAGGAAAACAGAAGTACTAAGTTACTAAGATTAGTACATCTAATTGTTTCCCTTGGTGACTCCAGCCACAAGTGTGAGGGCACCTCCCAGTAGTGGGTATCCTGTGATGTCTTAAAGTTCTTTTCTTACCTTTTGGAGCCTTTTCCATTACTAAGCTAAAATGCGGTACCTCAGTAAGTGACTGTACCATTATGTACTTTGTTTTTATCCCATGTTGAAAAGTTGTTGTTTAGTCACTAACTTGTATCCTACTCTTTTGAAACCCCATGGACTGTAGCTCCTCTGTGCAAGGGATCCTCCAGGCAAGAATATTGGAGTAGATTGCCGTTTCCTACACCAATTGTGCTTTCCAACCCAAGGAACAAATCTTAGTCTCCCACACTGAAGAATTCTTTACCACTGAGCCACCAGGGAAGCCGGTTGAAGAAGTACTAGCTAAATCTTCTCACTTCTAAACACTGATGCCATGAAGATTGTGGATGAAATGTTTTTCTTCTTCAGTATTTAGGATTATTTCTTTAAGATTGATTTACAGAAATGTAATTATGCTAAATATGGTCATTTTAGTACTCTCTGTGCATATTTATACTCATTCATATATGGCTAAAATGCATATATGTGAATGTATGTGTATCTTTTCAAAAGATTTTGTCAATTATTCTTCAAGTAATGAAAGAGAATGTTGATATTCTTCTGCTAACCAGTTCTTGGTAAAATGTGTTGTTTAACCTGCTGGTACATTATTGCCAGTGTGGCCAAGCATATTTTCATGTTTCTTACATAAATTTTGAGGTTGTGAGTTAATGTAATTTTCAGTAATTTACTATTTTTCTAAATGTCAGTAGTCCAAAGGATTTTGTATTTTAAATCATGTTCATGAAAGGAATGAGAAAGACTCTCAGTTCAGTTCAGTCACTCAGTTCTGTTCAACTCTTTGTGACCCCATGGACTGCAGCACATCAGGCTTCACTGTCCATCACCAACTCTGGGAGATTACTCAAATTCATATCCATCGATTCAGTGATGCCAACAAACCATCTCATACTGTCATCCCCTTCTCCTCCCACCTTCAATCTTTCCCCAAATATCAGGGTCTTTTCCAATGAGTCAGTTCTTCATATCAGGTGGCCAAAGTTTTGGAGCTTCAGCTTCAGCATCAACCCTTCTAATGAATATTCAGGGCTGATTTCCTTTAAGATTGACTGGTTGGATCTCCTTGCAGTCCAAGGGACTCTCAAGAGTCTTCTCCAACACTGCAGTTCAAAAGCATCAGTTCTTCAGTGCTCGGCTTTCTTTATGGTCCAACTCTCACATTCATACATGACTACTGGAAAAATGATAGCTTTGACTAGATGGACCTTTGTTGGAAAAGTAATGTCCCTGCTTTTTAATATGCTGTCTAGGTTAGTCATAGCTTTTCTTCCAAAGAGCAGTGTCTTTTAATTTCATGGCTGCAATCACCATCTGCAGTGAATTTGGAGCCCAAGAAAATAAAATAAAATCTGTCACTGTTTCCATTCTTTCCCCATCTATTTGCCACTAAGTGGTGGGACCAGATGCCATGATCTTAGTTTTCTGAATGTTGAGTTTTAAGCCAACTTTTTCACTGTCATCTTTCACTTTCATCAAGAGGCTCTTTTGTTTTTTATTTTCTACCATAAGGGCGGTGTCATCTGCATATCTGAGGCTACTAATCTTTCTCCCAGTAATCTTGATTTCAGCTTGTGCTTCATCCAGTCCAGCATTTCTCATGGTGTACCCTGCATATAAGTCAAATAAGCAGGGTGACAAAATACAGCCTTGATGTACTCATTTCCCAATTTGGAACCAGTCTGTTGTTCCATGTCCAGTTCTCACTGTTGATTCTTGACCTGCGTACAGATCTCTCAGGAGGCAGGTCAGATCTGATATTCCCATCTCTTTAAGAATTTTCCACAGTTTCTGGTGATCCACACAGTCAAAGGCTTTGGCATAGTCAATAAGCAGAAGAAGATGTTTTTCTGGAACTCTTTTGCTTTCTTGATGATCCAGTGGATGTTGGCAATTTGATCTCTGGTTCCTCTGCCTTTTCTGATTCCAAACCTGGCTTGGAGAATTTTGAGCATTGCTTTGCTAGCATGTGAGATGAGTGGTCATGTATGGATGTGAGAGTTGGACTGTGAAGAAAGCTGAGTACCGCAGAATTGATGCTTTTGTACTGTGGTGTTGGAGAAGACTCTTGAGAATCCCTTGGACTGCAAGGAGATCCAGCCAGTCCATCCTAAAGGAGATCAGTCCTAGGTGTTCATTGGAAGGACTGATGTTGAAGCTGAAACTCCAATACTTTTGCCACCTCATGTGAAGAGTTGACTCATTGGAAAAGACCCTGATGCTGGAAGGGGTTGGGGGCAGGAGGAGAAGGGAACAACAGAGAATAAGATGGCTGGATGGCATCACTGACTCGACGGACATGAGTGTGAGTGAACTCCAGGAGTTGGTGATGGTCAGGGAGGCCTAGCGTGCTGTGATTCATGGGGTCACAAAGAGTCGGACACAACTGAGTGACTGAACTGAACTGAACTGAGAAGAGTGCAAATGTGCAGTAGTTTGAATATTCCTTGGCATTGTCTTTCTTTGGGATTGGAATGAAAACTGACCTTTTCCATCCTGTGGCCACTGCTGAGTTTTCCAAATTTGCTGGCATATTGAATGCAGCACTTTAACAGCATCATCTTTTGGGATTTGAAGTAGCTCAACTGGAATTCCATCACCTCCACTAGCTTTGTTCATAGGGATACTTCCTAAGGTCCACTTGACTTCACATTCCAGATGTCTGGCTCTAGGTGAGTGATCACACCATCATGGTTATCTGGGTCATTAAGATCTTTTTTGTATAGTTCTTCGTGTATTCTTGCCACCTCTTCTTAATATCTTCTGCTTCTGTAAGGTACATACCATTTCTGGACTTTACTGTGACTATCTTTGCATGAAATGTTCCCTTGGTATCTCTAATTTTCTTGAAGAGATCTCTAGTCTTTCCCATTCTATTGTTTTCCTCTATTTCTTTGTATTGATCACTGAAGAAGGCTTTCTTGTCTCTCCTTGAAATTCTTTGAAACTGTGCATTCAAATGGGTATATCTTTCCTTTTCTCCTTTGCCTTTCACTTCTCTTTCCTTGGCTATTTGTAAGGCCTCCCCAATCATTTTGCCTTTTTGCATTTCTTTGTCTTGGGGATGGTCTTGATCACTATCTCCTGTAAAAATTCACAAACCTCCATCCATAGTTCTTCAGGCACTGTCTATGAGAGCTCATTCCTTGAATCTGTTTGTCACTTCCTCTGTATAATCATAAGGAATTTTATTTATATCATTCTTGAATGGTCTTGTGGCTTTCCCTGCTTTCTTCAATTTAAGTCTTAAATAAGGCTCTAGGAAGTGATGTTACTTTTTCTAGCTTTTAGAATTCCAGGAAAAGAAAAAAATAGGTGTACTTTAAATACAGTTCCTTAATGGTCCCAAGATACTTTCAGGAAATATAGTGAAAAATAGTATAGTTTTTTAAAAAATAGTTTATTAATGAGCTACAAGTTATAGTTATTTATTTTCTTTAAAAATAATGTTTTTCATTGGAACAGCTATTGTTAATAGTACTGCAATCTCCTAATAGAGAAAATTGCATTTAACAAAACTGTTCTTCACCAGGCTGCTGCTACTGCTGCTGCTAAGTCATTTCAGTCGTGTCCAATTCTGTGCAACCCATTTACTGCAGCCCACCAGGCTCCCCTGTGCCTGGGATTCTCCAGGCAAGAACAGTGGAGTGGGTTGTCATTTCCTTCTCCACTGCTCTAAAGTGAAAAGTGAAAGTGAAGTAGCTCAGTCGTGTCCGACTCTTAGTGACCCCAGGGACTGCAGCCTACCAGGCTCCTCTGTCCATGGGATTTGCCAGGCAAGAGTACTGGAACTTACATGTAAATCACCATGCACTCAAGACTGCTAATAATTTCACATTTCCTATTTGTAGTTAATTTTTTTTACTGCCATCATGTAATCCTTTGAACCGGTGTAGATAATTTTCCATTTTCAACTGTCACCTTCACTTACTAAACTCAATTTATTTCCTCTGATTACAAAGAATTGGATCTGATCAGAGGATTGAATTATTAAGGACCGTTTTAACCCATTAGTGGAGCATTTATTTTACATGTGGAGTGATTGAAATATATCATCCTTAAAAGTAGGAACACTACGTTCTTTTATCGATGAATAACAAAAACAGAAAGAATGTGCTGTAATCCTTTCTCTCTTTCTTTTTAGTAACATATTTTAGTCTTATGCCTGTAGTGATGAGCTGACCAAGACTCCACCTTTTCCATGCCCTCTGCAACTAGGATGACTGGTTGGTGGGGCTTTTGGAAAGGCCTTTTTTTTTTTTTCTTTCTCTTTCTCCTGTAGCCTAACAGAAACAGCGATATGATGGTTGGAGCTCCAGAAACCAACCCGTGCCCATGAAAACAGAGAACATGTGCTGAGTACAGCAAAGCAGAAGGAACATAGTTCCCTGTATACAGGGATATATATATATATTGTATACAGATAGACATATACATACATACATACATTCATATACTTCCCTCAACCACATTGTTATCTAGCTTCAGATTCCTTTAACATGAAACAGAGCTCAATGTCTCTTGTTTAAACTATTATCACTAGTAGGCAAATATAACTCTTAACCACATCTCTTCAACGATGAAATAGTGATTTTACATGTGACAGACAAATTAGATTTATTATTTCTCCTTCTTTAGCTGGTTTACACTAATAAATTTGAATATATTTATTTTATTATACAAACGTCTAACTGTTAATTTAAAACTAACCTTAGATATTCTAAGATTTTTAGATTTTATCTTAACATCTTTGTAACATCTGCAAAAGCAATCATCAAACACTTGTGAAATGGGAATAAGAGGAGTACCTACTTTGTAAGAAAATATGTATCTAAGGACTCAGCAAACTTTAAAGGAACATGAAAATATTAGCTGCTGTCCAACCAAATAGATCTTGCAAAAGTCAAAGTTAAACAATGAGAATAAAAAATAATTACAGTAAAGATAAATCAGTGAAAGTAATTTTGAGACAAGAAGTAAGTATATTCTTTTTTAAAAAAAATATAAACTTATTTATTTTAATTGGAGGTTAATTACTTTACAATATTGTATTGGTTTTGCCATACATCAACATGAAAACACCACAGATATACACGTGTTCCCCATCCTGAACCCCCCTCCCTCCTCCCTCCCCGTACCATCCCTCTAGGTCGTCTCATTGCACCAACCCCAAGCATCCAGTATCATGCATCAAACCTGGACTGGCAATTCATTTCATATATGATATTATACATGTTTCAATGACATTCTCCCAAATCATTCCACCCTCTCCCTCTCCCACAGAGTCCAAAAGACTGTTCTATACATCTATGTCTCTTTTGCTGTCTCACATACAGAGTTATCATTACCATCTTTCTAAATTCCATATATATGTGTTAGTATACTGTATTGGTGTTTTTCTTTCTGGCTTACTTCACTCTGTATAATCGGCTCCGGTTTCATCCACCTGATTAGAACTGATTCAAATGTATTCTTTTTAATGGCTGAGTAATACTCCATTATGTATATGTACCACAGCTTTCTTATCCATTCATCTGCTGATGGACGTCTAGGTTGCTTCCATGTCCTGGCTATTATAAACAGCGCTGTGATGAACATTGGGGTACACGTGTCTCTTTCAGTTCTGGTTTCCTTGCTGTGTATGACCAGCAGTGGGATTGCTGGGTCATAAGGATGTTCTATTTCCAGGTATATTTTTGGCAGCACAGAATTTCAAATAAATCCCCTCTGGTAATTTTTTGCAACTCTACCATTAGATAGTGAGGATTTATTTTTTGCATTAGAGGCATTGTCATTTTGTAAAGATTAGACTGGCTCATTTTAACAATAGTCTGTGTGAATATATAGCTTATGCAGTCTCATCAGGCTGCATACTGTGCTGTGTTTACAGCAAGGAAGTTTTATAAAAGGTAACTCCACTCACAGTTTCCAGTATTAAAAAAAAAAAAAAAATTCTGTTTCATTGACGTCAACCTGTACTCCAACTGTTTGTCTATATTTTTGTATGACTCTGCATTTTCCTTGGAGATTAAGACAGTCACATAAATAAATCACTCTTACCAAAACAGAGAATTTGCTTTTTAAGATATTATATAGCATGTGCTCCAATGAAAGCAAGGGAGAAACATAAGCCCACAGGAAAGACAGCTCTACAAAGTCCTAAGACTAAGATCTGCAGAGAGCAAGACAAAGGTAGGAATGAACATGCATGCATTTTTATTCAGACGTAGTAGTTCAAGAACATCAACTTGTATTTGTTAAAAAAATAAAATAAGAAAATAAGCCAGCATTGTTTTGAAATTTATCAAAACCCTCTTTTAACTTAACTTAAACTGTTAAATATACACTCATTCACTCACAAGAGCTAAGATCCTTGTTCATTGCATGGAACACCAAATTTCACATAATTGATAAAACTGGGCATTTTTTTCTTTGACTTGAATCTAAAAAACATATATTAGGTTTATAAGTTCCATTAATGTTGTATAGAGTTACTAAATTTACTTCTTTCTGTGTCTGATTTTTTAATTGATTATATCACCCAATTTCAGTACCTACCCTGTAAAGACTTCTGTGGAATAGGAAATGAATAAAACTTAGCCTCCAGGCCTTTGCAGTCCATGAAAAGAAGGCATACACAGGCAACGACCAGAGAGGTGTGAGCAAAGCTCCAAAGATTCAGTAATTTAGATAAAGAGAAACAATTAGGTGGTTATGCTGAACTCAGTTCCCCGTTGTATCTTATCATTCCTTCAAACTAGCTCAACTTATTCATTTCTAAGTGTTCAGCTTTTACAGAGAGCACAAAAATAGAGTTTGGACAATACAAAAAGGACATGCTCTGTTTTAGAAACAAGAGAAAAGTTGATAGACCTTCTGTTAAGTGATTGGCACCTTTACACCTTTAAACAACTATGCCAAAAAACATATATACATTCATACTTGTGACTTAGAGCACTTTTGTCTTTTACATAGGTGTTTATCTTAAGTGAGATATCTGTTATGTCTCGTTATCAAAGAATTTTCCAAAAGAATGCATATTCAGTTTATTATAAACTTTTTTGAAGTAAAAACCTAAAGTTGGTTCATTCATGCATTGGAGAAGGAAATGGTGGCAGCCCACTCCTGTGTTCTTGCTTGGAGAATCCCAGGGACAGGCGAGCATGGTGGGCTGCAGTCTATGGGGTCGCACAGAGTCGGACATGACTGAAATGACTTAGCAGCAGCAGATAACATTTCAGTCATAACTTTTGTGTTTCATAAGGTATACATGTTCCTATCCTGTGTCTATGTAACAAAGATCATACTAAGAATGGTCTACTTAGTTTCTGTGGTGTGAAAAGTTAGGTATAATGATTTTGCAAAGATTTATAAATAAGATTGTTAAGAACAAATGTCAAGTGAAAAATTATTGATAAAGCTGCCATTTGTAGAAATATGCATCATCTAAATGAATAAAGGTATTCCGATGACAAAAGTTTACCTAGGTCAGCAAATTTTAGATATAGGGATTGGGGTAGATTAATCATAAACAGAAGGAATTATAAATAGTACAGGACTCATCCTCCAGTTGTTGTAATGTAGTCAAGCATACAACTAATTTTGAAAAATTACAGTAGCAGCACTGTTGACAGTGAATTAACAGAGGTTAAGAATGGATGAAGAGATAGCAGTTAGCATATTGGATATTTCCTTGAGTTAACTAAGACTAGGTTGTGTGTGTTAGTCACTCAGTCATGTCCACCTCTTTGCAAACTCATGCACTGTAGCCTGCCAGGCTCCTCTCTATACCTGGAATTCTCCAGGGAAAAATACTAGAGTGGGTTGCTATTTCCTTCTCCAGAGGATCTTCCCAACCCAGGGATTGAACCCAGGTCTCCTACACTGCAGGAAGATGCTTTACCATCTGAGCCACCAGGGAACAATAGGACTAGGTTAGGAGATATTCATTAATTCAGAAATTAAGCTGATCTTCCTGACCCAGGGATCGAACCCAGGTCTCCCACATTGCAGGCAGACGCTTTAACCTCTGAGCCACCAGGGAAGCCCTAGAAATAACTTACTGAATATTAAATATATGCCAGACACTATTCTTGCACTGAGGATCCATTCATGAGCAATCAAACAAAAGTCACGGCCCCATGGAAATAAAATTTCACTGGAGAAGACTTACAATAAGATAAAGATGGAAAATACTTAGTGTTTTACAGAGTGATAAATGGGTAAGAATCAAAGAAATTAAGGAAGAGAACTTTGAATGTCACTATGAGTTTTTAGGTGGAAAATCCAGGGAAAGCCTCTCCAAGAAAATAACAAGTAGATAGAAATGAGGGAGCTATCCATGAGGACCTATCCATGAGGAGAACATTTCATGAGCAGTGAGCTGCAAATGTGAGGCTGTAAGACAAGAACATGCCTGAGCATGGAGTCTGTAATATGGCAGAAGAGTAGGGGAGAAGAGTAGGAAACTGTCAGGGGAGTGTGTAATTTCCTCAGTTCTGTCTTATCACAACAGTGATTTGAAGCAACAGACCAGTGTTACAGCCTTCGGAGAGGCCAGTGTCATGACTCCGTGTTACACTTCAGTTTTATTTAGAAAATAAAGGAAAATACATCCTTGAGATGTGAGGGTATGCCAACCCAAAAGACACGAAGAGAAGAGAGAGAAACAGAGAGAGATCCCTCGGCCTTCTGGCTCCTCTTTTGATGTTTGTTTCTCCTGCCCCGACCCGGGCCTGCTCTATGTAAACCGGGCTAGCCAGGAGTGCTGATTGTTCTACCTGAAATCCTCACTATGGTCCTCGGACCTTCCTTTGTTCTATTTTTGCAGGCTTTTCCCTTCCTTGTCTTTTAGCCACCGCCATTCTGGACTCCTCTTTCCTATTCTAACTACCTAACAAAATGAAACAGGAGATAACAAGAAACTATGTTATGCATATCAGTAGTTATTCAGGATGAAAGAAAAGACTGTGTTAGTGATTTACCTATTTTCTTTTGGTTCTCAAGGCCCCCTAAAATATTCACCTATATATGTTACTGTGGCAGAGAGTCTGTAAATTATATTTCTCAGTTAGTCAAATGGCTTCCTGCTCAGTTTTACCAACAGAAGTCAATAGAAGGAGATCATAAAGCAAAGGAAGAAGAAAAAAAAAAAAGACATCTTTTTGTTCTTCTATTTCTCTTTGAAGCTGATTTCTTGAATCTTCATCTTACAGCACTTCCTGAACCAGCCTTCTGATACCTCCTTGCAGGTTTCAGAAGCAGTCATTTGGGATCCTCTTTTCTGAGGTCTAAAGAGCAATGATGGGGCTCCTCCTTTAACCTTTTAGGTCCTTATAGTTTTATCACCTACCCTCAGTCCTTAGGACTAGGGCTGGGAGCTTCCTCCTGAATTATTAGTAACTTGGTTACTGCAATGTTTCTTTTTTGTTCCATCACCTTCAAATACCCATTTACCAATTCTCTGTTTAAATATCCTTTACTCAAAATGCCTAGTATGATTTCTGTTTTCTTGATGGTTACAGCGCCAGGGACCAAGAGTGATTCCAAGTAAACTAAAAGATAGGATTATGGAATTACTTTAAATATATCCTTTACCTTGAACTTAAGTAATGTTAAATTCCTTATCAGTAGAAACTAAGATAATGATATTGCCATGGCAAGCAATATTTAACTAAATTACTATCTGCAATTGCTTGAGATAATATGCTTACTGTAATCAATATCTTATAGGACCAAGTGGCTGCTGCAGTTGTCAGGTATGGTGGTAATACTAACCCTGATGACTATGTGGTAGAATAGCTATTTCTGACTACATTGGAGACCATACAAAAGGAAAATGTGCTCAGGGATTTCATAACCTCAAGACTTCTCTGGTAACACCAAACGACTCTCATATTTTTGCATGAATGCATTTATTTTAGTTTGTATACAGCAGGGCAGATATGACTGAAAATTAAACTCAACATTTAAATGTTTGGGTTAGTTATGAAGTTGAAATCAATGTGTATTCATAGGTGTCCCAAGTGTCCTAAGTGAAAACTAGGACATTGATTCAGAAGGAGGAGGGATATCTGGGTGGATATAAATGAAGCTAAAAACAGAAATCTACTCTGAGCCTCCCTCTCAGTGAGTTGCTTCTCAAGAGCTCCCAGTCCTACTGTATCTAGTTCTATAGCTAGAAAATTCTGAGTGCATTCCGTCAACAAGTGAAAACCCAGCCCAGGAAAAACAGGTTTTACTTCAAAAGAATTACAGTGTATTTCTAAATTATGCTGGCATGAATTTAGGGATAGAAGTGGGAATATGTTATAAGGATATTTGACCCAGGAGGATGAAATATAATATTTGATCAAGACAATGTAATCAACATAGGCATTCTTTTTTAAAATATAAGTTTATTTATTTTAATTGGAGACTAATTACTTTACAATATTGTATTGGTTTTGCCATACATCAACATGAATCTGCCACAGGTATTCCTGTGTTACACATGTTCCCCATCCTGAACCCCCCTCCCTCTTCCCTCCCCATACCATCCCTCTGGGTCATCTCAGTGCACCAGCCCCAAGCATCCTGTATCATGCATCTAATCTAGACAGGCAATTCATTTCATATATGATATTATACATGTTTCAATGCCATTCTCCCAAATCATCCCACCCTCTCCCTCTCCCACAATGGAATATTACTCAGCCATTAGAAAGAATACATTTGAATCAGTTCTAATGAGGTGGATGAAACTGGAGCCTATTATACAGAGTGAAGTAAGCCAGAAAGAAAAACACCAATACAGTATACTAATGCATATATATGGAATTTAGAAAGATGGTAACAATAACATAGGGATTCTTATTCCAGAGTTAATATGGTAGACTGAGCAGATGAAAGTTGTTCTAACAGTTTTCTTGGTCTACTGTATTCAGTGGTGGCCCTCTTTCAGTGAGAATTGATGAGAATTTCTAATCTAGTCTAAAGAAAAAGCTTAAGGATACAGGGATGTAAGAGTGAATTTAACTTGTGAAACTTGTATATGCACCACCACTGCTATATCTCTTTAGAAGGCCCAGAGGGCATACCTTTCAATGAGGCATGTACCAGTATCTTTGTAAAGCTCTATAGTAGCTGTCTTCTGAAGTCTAAAGTTGGTAATGAGAGATGGTGTCATTGAAAAGGAATCCTTAATTTCAATAAATATCATGGAATCACAGAATAGCAGAAGTAGCAACACTAAACTCAAGAACCAAGATTTGTACAATTACTGTAATGGATGGCAAGGAAGGGTTGGTGATCAGAATATCCTGCCTAGCCAGAATCTTAGAGTATGGTTGCTTGATTTCTAGGAGTGAAATATCTTAGGTGTGAAATATATGAGCAGATTTCTGAAGTGTTGCTTAGTCAATATAATAAGAAAACTCTAAGTGTGGTGGGCAAACATCTGACTTGAGTATTGTTTGTTATCCAACTTCTATGAACCTAAGCCAATTCACTGACTTGCAGTTCTTTGATTTAAAAGTACGCCAGGGCTTCTCTGGTGGCTCAGTGGTCAAGAATCCACCCACTGATGCAGGAGACATGGATTCAATCTCTGTTCTGGGAACATCCTACAGGCCATGGAGCAATTAAGCTGTTGCACCAAAGCTACTGAGTCAGTGCTGTGGAGCCCAGGAGCCACAACTACTCAAGGAGCCACCCAAATGCCACAACTACTGAAGTCCACATGCCCTAGAGCCCAGTGCTCTGCAACAAGAGGGACCATCACATTGAGAAGCCTGCACACCATAGCTAGAGAGTAGCCCCTGCTCTCCACAGCTAGGGAAAGGTCTGAGCAGCAATGAAGATCCAATATAGCCAAAAGTAAATAAATAAAACATGTTAAATAAATGTTTTTAAATGGAAGCTGTATATCTTTGAGAAATGACTTTGTAATATTGCCACAATTTGTACTGCAAAACTTTTCTAAGCCTTCCTGAGACCTGCTTGCAAACATCTGCATACTAGATTTGAGTTGATTCTAATCCTAGAAACTAAAAAATCACTTTGGGCTACTGGTCAAAATGGGTGCATGCATGCTCAGTCATGTCTGACTGTGATCGCATGGACTGTGGCCCACCAGCCTCCTCTCTCCATGGCATTTCCCAGGCAAGAATACTGGAGTGGGTTGTCGTTTTTGCTCCAGGGAATCTTCCCAACACAGGGCTCAAACCCATATCTCTTACATAGGCAGGTGGATTCTTTACCAGTGTGCCACTTGGGGAGCCCAGGCAAAATGGATTTAAATCAGAAATGCATTTAAATTAGAAAATCCATGTCACAGTGGGTCAGTTAAAGGGGGATTTGTAGTGGGGGAAAAAAGAGAGCTTTGTGCTTCCTTTCATTCTTATGTTGTGTATTGCAAACTAGCAATTCTTTCAGCTCCTCCCTTCAAGAAGTAAATCTATTTTTCCATGTATTGAAATGAGCTGCCCTTGTGATTTGCTTTAGCCAATAAAATAGGGCAGAAGTAATATTGAGTGAATCCTAAGCCCAGGTCTCAAGAAACTTTTTATCCTTCTGCTCTTTCTTTTGGAAGCCTTCAACTGCTACATAAAAGAGCCTGTCATTGCCATCTGGAAGATGAAAAAGCACATGGAACAGAGACAAAGCATTATAGCTAAAGCCTCAGACACATAAGAGAGTCCAAAGACCAGCACAACCATCCCAGCAACTGACCACAGACAGATGAGTAAATCCATCTGAGCCCAGAGGAATTTCTAACTTACTTCACCTTTTCTTTTATCTATATTACTTTGTCTAACAATTTTAGTTAAATTGTGACTGAACAAGATTTAACATCCTCTAGAGATGGGATTTGGTAAATGTTAGAACTTTGAGTCTGCTTTATAGGGAAAAAGTGTGAGAGTGATTTCATTTGGATAAGAGAGAGAGTCAGACCCTGCTGTGTAGAAGGCTGCTTGTTAATATTCTTCCGTGGAAGTAAAAATATGTGTAGAGGAGTTTTATGAGTGCTGAGTAGTCAAAGCTGGTGGCTTTATGATGGTGAGACTGAGGCTCAGAGTTGGCAAATTACATTTCCAGTTCCTTTCACCAGCTGGCTTCTTTGTAGATTCTACCTGCAGGATATATAGGAAGAAGGCAGAGGAAGAGACTTCCTTCTATTTTCCTTTTCTTTGTCAACACTGCTCAGAAGCAGCAGTTAGGTCTAACCTCTAGTGTTTTATGATATTTCCAACATAGCTCTGGGGCACAATCTCAGAGGAAAGCAGCACTCCAGCTCCTCTCTCAGAAGCATTAGAACTAGCCTGGTGGACTCCTTCTTCTAAGCTCCCAGGTTCTGGTAACCTACATTTTCCCTTTTGCTCTCTGATCCAGTGCTGGTGTCCTTGCCCACAGTTCCCTTTGCTCTTTAAAGTCATCCAGAACCTATGTAAGAAGACCCTCAATTTGAAATATCCAATATAGTTTCTATTTTCTTAACTATACCCTAAAAATACAAAGCCATTGCAGGGTTTTGAGGTCTGGAATAATTCGCTTTGCATTTTTTAAACTTAAATTTATTTATTTTAATTAGAGGCTAATTACTTTACTATATTGTATTGGTTTTGTCATACATCAACATGAATCCGCCACGGGTGTACACGTGTTCCCCATCCTGAACACCCCTCCCACCTCCCTCCCAGTACCATCCCTCTGGCTGCTGACATTAGAGACCTCTTAGTAGAAATAGAGAGCTTGGACCTGAGAGTGAAGAAGTGGTAAATTCTGCATGTATTTTGAAGGTATTGGTAATGAGATTGTACATAGACCAGGTATGAGTTTTGAGGAGAAGTTTGAATTATTATCTAGGAAAGTAGGATACTGAATAGAGTAGGGACGTCTAGTGTTAATGTTGGACTCCCCTGGTGGTGCAGAAGGTAAAGTATCTGCCTGCAATGCAGAGAGCTGGGTTTGATCCCTAGATCGGGAAAATCCCCTGGAGAAAGAAATGGCACCCCACTCCAGTCCTCTTGCCTGGAAAATTCCATGGATGGAGGAACCTGCTAGGCTATACAGTCCATGGGATCACAAAGAGTTGTACACGTGTTAATGTTAGATGACAAGGTTAACGATCATGAATTTAAAAGTGAAATCTGTTGGTGTAGCTGTGTGTTTTCTACAGGCACGTTTCTATAGTTATTTGAACACAATGCTAGCTGCTGTGACAGATTAACCATCAAATCTTAGTGCCTAACACAGTCGAAATTTATATATTAGTAACCTGAAGTCTTGTTGATAGTGGGACATAGCAGTAGAGGTGAAATCCAAGGGTATACATCTGTATCTTTCAGTGCTCCTGGTGAATAGAATCTCAGCACAGGTTTTCCAAGATTATCCTGGACTTTGATACACAGCTAGAAAGTTAGAGAATGGAGAAAATAGAAGATCTCAAAATTTTATATATGCCAGTCTTAGAATTGATATGAATCATTTCTACTCACATTTATTAGCTAAAATTCAAACCCATAGTTACACTTTAAATCAGCAAAGACTGAGAATATTGTCTAGCTTTGTGCTGGGGGGAAGGAAAATAGGTTTGGTGAACTGTTAGCCAGTTTCTTTGAAAGGGAAAGACCTGACCTATCAAAGCAAGCAGAGACTAAACAAAGAGTTTAATTGGGGTTGTCATTTTGCAACAGTACCACGAAAGTGAAGGAAGATCAAAGGAATTCAGAATGTATGTGAGGAATGATTATGACTGACCATGAATTTAAACTGGATAAGGAGAAAGGGCACAAAGGGAGAGCAAAGATGTGAGAGTTGATGTGCTGATGTGCCAGAATGGTGAAAGGATTATTAGAGTTCCCATGATAGGAAGTGCTGGTTGGAGAATATGATGAAATGAAAATTGAAATGAAAATTATGGTTGTATTTCAGTGCCACCATTTGCAAAGATAAGAGCAGGATCCTGAAAGTAAATATCTGAGATAGGGAACAAAAAAGATCTTTGAGAGAAAGAGTTAAAGAATTCAGTCACCATGTTGGCGGGTGATCTACATAGATATTGGAATGTTAAAGAGTAACAATGAGTCAGGTGCTGAAATATTTTAAGGAATGAGGAAATGTGAAAATAAGAGCAGTGGATGATTTGGAAAGCTCTTTAGAGGGTAAAAAGATAAGATTTGATGATTGGCTACTGACAATGGAGTTTAAATAGGTGTCAAGAGTCAATCCCAGGTTTCTCACTTGTGCAAGTGAATGAATAATCTAGCCATCTATATTAGAGAAACATTTTATAATAAATATCTTTAGGAGATAGGAGTTTAGTATTAGATATATACAGTTCAAAATTTTTCTCTTGCAGGTATCCAAATGGACATTATGAGATGATTGTTTGAAATATAAGGTTCTCAGAGAAAAAAACAGATATGAAATGCATATTTGAGACTCATAAGAAAATAAGCAGTATTTAAAACCATGTATTGTTAATATCTGGAGAAGGCAATGGCAACCCACTCCAGTACTCTTACCTAGAAAATCCCATGGATGGAGGAGACTGGTAGGCTATAGTTCATGGGGTCACTAAGTGTCGGACACGACTAAGCGACTTCACTTTCACTTTTCACTTTCCACTTTCCACTTTCATGCATTGGAGAAGGAAATGGCAACCCATTCCAGTGTTCTTGCCTGGAGAATCCCAGGGACGGGGGAGCCTCGTGGGCTGCTGTCTATGGGATTGCACAGAATAGGACACAACTGAAGCAACTTAGCAGCATTGATAATATCATCTGGAGAACTATTAGGAAACAAAACTGAGCCTTGAGACATATAGGAAAAAAAATTAAGCACAAAGAGAGCAATTTTATTTGTTCAACCTACCATATATTAATTCAGGAATAAGTACTCTCATGTTGATTAATTTGTCCTGATCCAATATTTCATCCCCTTGGTCTAAAACTGAAATAATATACTCTCACATATATCCCTTTGGTTTATGCCAATATAAATTAGAATATATTATAATCTTTTGGAGTGTAGCCTATTTCTTCCTAGGTTGAATTTTTACTTATCTCTGTTGGGATATATTTAGAACTTTCTAGTTATAGGTGATAAGGGTAAGTAGGTGATAGGGATAGGGATAAATCTTGAGGAGAATCATTGAAAGAAGGCTTAAAGTAGATTCAAGAATTTCATCTTTATTCATGTCTTCCCAAATATCCTCACTCCTCCTAATCAATGCCTTTGTTTCCACTTAAGGATATTTGAATAGTCTGTGAAAAGGCCTTATATTTTTATTCTATAATATTTAAATATATAAATATCTATAATTTAAATATAAGTATTAAAATAATTTAATTTCAACCATTTCTACCCTCCCTCAAACAGATTAAAATAAATATGAATATACAAAAGTGAGATTTTTTGGGGGGTGACAAAAAATAGAGGGAGGAGCCTGGTAGGCTACAGTCCATGGGGTCGCAAAGAGTCGGACACGACTGAGCGACAAAGTACTACTACTAACTATGGTCTCCAGGACAGATGTAAATAGCCCTTCTACCAAAACCAAAAGACTATGAAGTTTAGGAGTCAAAAAGAGTTTATATTCAAGAAGGAAAGAGTAGTTAATAAAATTAATAGTAACATTATTGAGAGCTTACTAGGTGTCAGGTTATGCTCTAAGAACTGTGAAGTTGCTCAGTCCTGTGTAACTCTTTACCATCCCATGGACTGTAGCCTACAAGGCTCCTTCATCCATGTTTTTTCCAGGCAAGAATACTGGAGTGGGTTGCCATTTCCTTCTCCAGGTGTATGTGTGAAGTTGCTCAGTCGTGTCTGACTCTTTGCAGCCCCATGGACTGTAGTCTACCAGGCTCCTCCCTCCATGGGATTCTCCAGGCAAGAGTACTGGAGTGGGTTGCCATTTCCTTCTCCAGCGGATCTTCCCGACTCAAGGATCGAACCCAGGTCTCCCGCATTCCAGGCAAATGCTTTAACCTCTGAGTCACCAGGGAAGCCCAAGAACTGTAAAAATATGCATTTACCTTATTTTCACATTTCTATGATAATACTACTTTTACCTCTATTTTATAGAGAAGGAAATTGAGGCATAGAGATATTTTCAATCAATTGCTTTAAGTCCCAGCTAGTAACTGGGAGATCCAGGAATCTATCCCAGGCTGTCTGACTCCAGAGCCCACAGTTTCAGCGACTACTTTATACTAATTTCTAACCACAGGTGGTCAGCACCACTCAGAGAAAAGTAAGCCATGAAATAGGTTTTTTGATTAGTGATATGGAGGTTATTGTTGATGATAATGAGAGCTGTTTTGGAGCAGTAGAACATGAGGCTTATCAGAGTATGGTGAGAAGAAAAATGGGTGTCTGGAAATTAGGGGTGTTCAAGTATCCTTGACTAGAAAATGCCATGGACAGAGGAGCCTGGCAGGCTGCAATCCCTGGGGTCACAAAAGAGTCGGATAAGACAGCATCTGAACTAAACCACATATGACAGCTTCTATTTTTCTCTTTTAGGAAATAATGGGTCTGAAAAATTTTGGGTTTGGTGCGGTATAAATAGATGTCAAGAAAAGTATAGTGAACATGAAATTTGTTCAGTTGTGTCCGACTGTTTGTGACCCCATGGACTATACAGTCCACAGAATTCTCTAAGCCAGAATACTGAAGTGGATAGCCTTTCCCTTCTCCAGGGAATCTTCCCAACCCAGGGATCAAGCCGAGGTCTCCCACATTGCAGGAGGATTCTTTACCAACTAAGCTATCAGGGAAGCCTTAAAAGTATAGATGATGTGAAATATTGATGCCAGTGATAGATTTGCTAATTATCTACATGAGGTCAGTGATGATAAATTTATAGTGTTACTTTGCTCTGTTTGCTATTTTTTCCAGTATAATTCATTGCCTAAGACATAGAAAATGGATTCCCTCAGAATTTGATTTTGTTAAATGAATGCAATGAAATAACAGAAGAAATTGGAGTTTATAAGGAAAAAAAATAATGAGCTGTGAAATCTATATTGGACAGGAAGGCAGGAAAGAAGGATTATGATTGTGTTTATGTTTACAGTCTTGATTATGGTTATGTTTAGGTCAATATTAGGGTTAGAGTAAAGGTAGAGAGTGTGGAAGGGATAAAGAAAAAGTTGCAGGGTAGTCAAGGTAAGATTAACTGAAAAATCTGAAAAATGATTTCAACTTTATTCACTTCAGATTATGGCCAGTCCATATTATCTCTTTAAGAATATGTATCAGAATGAAACAGAGGAAAACATTGGAAACAAGTGGTTAGAGTCTTGAATAGGACTGGAAAATTATGGACTTGGATATTTTATAGGATGATTGAAATCCTATAAAACCCACTCAAGTGTTCTTGCCTGGAGAATCCCAGGGATGGGGGAGCCTGGTGGGCTACCGTCTATGAGGTCGCACAGAGTGGGACATGACTGAAGTGACTTAGCAGCAGCAGCAGCAGCAGCAGCAGCAGCAGCAGCAGCAGGAATCTTGGCTGAAGAGAAGGCCTATCTGTGACTCAAGTGTCAAGATGCTCAGCGAATGAGGTGAAGTTAGTGAGTGGTTGGTATCTGCCACTCATAAGCGATGGGAGTGAGTGACTGGACTGAGCAGCAAGCTTCCCAACAGTGGGAGTGCTCAGTGGATAGTGGGAAAGAAATATGTGAAACCTGCTCATAGGTGACAGAAAATAAAAGCCACATGCTAAGGCCAGAGGTAAAACTAAGCTCTCAAAAAAGTTAGGGTCCAATTGAGGCAGAGGCAGGCAAAATGTCCTGAATAGAAGTTGATGGTATAGAGGAATTCTTATGTTATGTTCACTTTTAGGGAACACTGTGATGTAAGTGGGAAAAAAGGTGAAGGAAGAGGTGCTGGGAGTTGTCTCAGGAAGGTGAACAGCATAATGCAATAGAAAGTAGATTTTTTGCAATAAATTATGCTATTTTTTTTCCCCAGTAGTCATTTATGGATGTGAGAGTTGGACTATAAAGAAAGCTGAGTGGCAAAGTATTGATACTTCTGAACTGTGGTGTTGGAAAAGACTCTTGAGAGTCCCTTGGACTGCAAGGAGATCCAACTAGTCCATTCTGAAGGAGATCAACCTTGGGATTTCTTTGGAAGGAATGATGCTGAAGCTGAAACTCCAGTACTTTGGAGTCCCTTGGACTGCAAGGATATCCAACCAGTCCATCCTAAAGGAAGTCAGTCTTGAATGTTCATTGGAAGGATTGATGTTGAAGCTGAAACTCTAATACTTTTGCCACCTGATGAGAAGAAATGACTCTCTGGAAAAGACCCTGATGCTGGGAAAGATTGGAGGCAGGGGGAGAAGGGGATGACAGAGGATGAGATAGTTGGACGGCATCAGCGACTCAATGGACATGAGTTTGAGTAAACTCTGGGAGTTGGTGATAGACAGAGAGGCCTGGCGTGCTGCAGTCCATGAGTCAGACATGACTGAGTGACTGAACTGAACTGATGTTATTTTTGAAAGAGGGCACTGAGACTTTAGATATTGGCTGAATTAAACAGAAAGTAAAAGCCTGAAAATTCATGAATTTGGTCCTGACATTCTCTTTGAAGGAAGTCGAGTTGAAAGACTGACCTATAATTCTTGGCTCACCACCCAATTTGGGGCAATGTTGCTTTGGCCTCAGAAGGTTCAGAGCAGAACACAGGACTTTGATGTAATGTCCCCCTTTCTGCTGACCAACATGTTTATTATTTGTCTAAATGTTTATTACTTTGGCTAAAATCTGTTATTGAACATATCATTCTCTGTTGAATTTGTTTGTTTACAAATCTCCTCTACTAAACTCTGAGTTTCCAAAGGGCAAAAACTGAAACTTGTCTTTTTGTCATTAGCACTTAGTTCAATGGTTGTTAAATAAATATTTGATCAGTAGCCTTAAATACTGGAGAAGGAAATGGCAACCCACTCCAGTGTTCTTGCCTGGAGAATCCCAGGGACGGGGGAGCCTGGTGGGCTGCTGTCTATGGGGTCGCACAGAGTCAGACACGACTGAAGCAACTTAGCAGCAGCAGCAGCAGCAGCAGCTTTAAATATATTATTTCTAGATCACGTTCATCATCCTGTCTAAGACTCAATATAGTTTACCAATGTTATGCTAGTTCCTAATTACTCCAAAAAACTTTAAAGTCTAGATATAGAAGTTGAGTACAAACAAGAGGAAGAATGTGGAAATAATAGTTTGTGTATGAATCAGTGATAAGAGAGAGGAAACCAATTAGCATTCTTTTCATTATCAGTTGTTTTCAATTGTGATATGATGACCTGGATAGGATTTCCCATAAGAACTGAGTAGTGGAAAAAAAAAAAAAAGTAAGTAAAAGAGAATTAAGTCTATTGCTTAACTGCCCTTGATACTTAAGTAATCAATCTGAAATAATTATTTAAATAATAAATGGCTTAATGGACTCTAGTTGAACGTAGATAGTTGATATTTTGATATAAGGTACCCTTCCTCATCTGCATTGTCAGATAATATAGCCAAACTTTCTTAGAAGTTAAATTTCATTCTCTAGGCTAAAGTTCAATCAGAGCCTTAATTTTTAATGACCTCCATTTGCAATTTACTTCTTTCCTACTGAGTGAGAAAATTTTCTTCTGTCCCTTTAGAATTCTGAACATTTTTTACACTAGTAGAATTGTAATTCCTGACCATAGGCTTTGTAGTAGATATTGTAAAATAGTAGAGAGAGTATGGTTTCATCAAACATTATCAAATAAGCTCTTGCCAAATTCTAGTGGCAAAAACAATATAATAGTCTTGTAAAGAAGAGCAGAGTAACATTTTCATAAGGTAAGGTTTTAAGCTTATCTCTAACACAATTATACTTCCCTTTTCAATCAAATATAGATTTTTCTGTCAAGCTTTTAATAATAAAGTAGTCAACTTATTATTATAGTTACCACTTATTATTAATTGGCTGATTGACAGTGTATCTCATGTTATCCTAAAAATAATCCTGAAGTTTGATTTACACCTCTCAGACTATAGATAATAAAATCTAGATTCAAAAAAGCTAAATTTTCTTCTGTTACAAGGTTTTAAAGAAGCATCTGGAATACAAGAGCAGTTTTACTAAATCCCATCCCCATGCTCTTGGTACTATACCACATTACCTCTGTACAATATCATATTTGCCAGTGTTTCCTTGGGGATGGAAGTCAAATGTGTATACATACCCACACACAAACACACACATGACAATAAGCACTGGGCAGAATATAGAAGAAATCAGACCCAGTTGAATGAGAACTTAGAAATGATTCTAATGAAAATTTTAATATTTTTTTTTGCCTTCAATTTATGTTGAACTTTTTGTTTGTTCATTTTAGCGAAGAAAGCTGTATTTTCTGCAGAAAGATTCTTCATTTATTTGCAGTTTTGTGAAATAGGTACAAATATAAAGAAGAAAATTAATAGCAGAAGGATATTATATTTAAGTAAAAAATGTTACTTCATCCTTATAGTAAAGCCACTAAAAACAAAAACTTTATTTTTGACTGGGATTTTAATTCCCTGCTCAAAGAAAAGTGCCAGAAATTTAATGTTGGCCAAGATTCCTATAGGTGACAAAAGTACCACCAGTTCATTACAACCACTTATAAAACCTGGAGAAACAGCAGACATGTTCTTTGTTAAGTCATTTTAATAATTATAGGTAAATTGAACTACAGGTACACAGTATCTTATTTACAGCATCAAAATCCAAAAATCCTTAGAAACTGAAATTTCATCATACTAAAACTGATTTTGGGTTAAAAGCAAACCTGAATTGAAATGGGGCTATATATAGTTTTTAAGTTACTTTCTATGAATTTTCATATTTCACTACAGAAAAGTTAGTACTTTAATTAAAGGGATAATGCAGCTGCTGTGTAATATATGGTACATGCATCACATTCTTATCCTAAAATTTCTGAATACCAAGTACATCTGTTCAAAGAGTTTTAGAAAATGAACTTTGAAACTATGTATTTCTCTTTCATGTTCAGTACTGTTGCAGTTATACCAAAGCTATCCTCAGTTTATATAGTAAATTTTCACTATTTCAATATATTTAAAATTAACTAGAAGTAAAGAGACATTTAATTATTTATTTATTTACATAGAAATAATTAGACTTCAAGGAAAGAGCATTTACTCTTTGTGAGGGCAAATGTGGTCTTTTATACTGTAAAGTCATGAGTTCAACAATAAAAATGAAAAGCATTCCCATCACACCAGAAAGTTTCTTCAGGCCCTTTGGCAATTGATCCCCTTTATGCCTCAGAATGATAACCATTTCTGATACAACAGAATAGAATTATGTGATGTGTGTTTTCTTTCTGGTTTCTTTCACTCAGGTTCATTATTTGGGGATTTGCCCTCCTTCTTACATGTATTAGTAAGAAGTTGCATCTATTAGTTTTTCAAATTGTTGAGTAATATGCCATTATATGAATATTTCACAGTTTGTTTATCTATTTCCCTGTTTATGGGAACTTGGTTACTTTTCACATTGGGCTATGATGAGTAAATTTTCTGTAAACATTGGTGTACAATTATTTTTCTAGGTATATATTTCCATCTTTTTTTGAGTAAATATCTAGAAGCTACATAAATGAGCCCAAGCAGAAAGTATACATTTAACTATAAGAAACTGCCAAACTGTTTTTTAAAGTAGTTTACCAATTTATACAAATAGTATATGAAAGTTCTGATGGCTCCACATACTCAACACACATGGTATTGTTAAGCTTTTGTTTTGCCTGTCTTTTAAGTAATTTTAGCTTGTCTAGCTGGTTCAAAATTGGGAAAGCAGTCCATTAAGGCTATATATTGTCACCCTGCCTATTTAACTGCTATGCAGTGTACATCATACAAAATGCTGGGCTGGATGAAGCACAACCTGAAATCAAGATTGTGGGGAAAGATATCGATAATCTCAGATATGCATATGACACCACCACTATGGCAGAAAGCAAGATGGAATTAAAGAGCCTCTTGATGAAGGTGAAAGAGGAGAGTGAAAAAGCTGGCTTAAAACCTAACATTCAGAGAACTAAGATCATGGTATCCAGTCCTATCACTTCATGGCAAATAGATGGGGAAACAATGGAAACGTGACAGACTATTTTCTCGGGCTCCAAAATCACTATGGCCAGTAACTGAAGCCATGAAATTAACAGATGCTTGCTCCTTGGAAGAAAAGCTATGACAAACCTATACAGCATATTCAAAAGCAGAGACATTACTTTGTCTACAAGTGTCAAAATAGTCAAAGCTGTGTTTTTTCCAATAGTCATGTATGGATGTGAGAGCTGGGCAATAAAAAAGACTGAGCATTGAAGAACTGATGCCTTCAAACTGTGGTGTTGGAGAAGACTCCTGAGAGTCTCTTGGACAGCAAGGAGATCAAATCAATCAATCCTAAAGGAAATCAACCTTGAATATTCATTAGAAGGACTGATGCTGAAGCTGAAGCTTCAACATTTTGGCCACGTGATGTGAAGAGCTGACTCATTTGAAAAGACCCTAATGCTGGGAAAGATTGAAGGCAGGAGGAGAAGAGGACAACAGAGGATGAGATAGTTGGATGACATTGAGAAAACTCCAGGACGTTGTTAAGAACAGAGAAGTCTGGTATATTGCAGTCCATGAGTTGCAGAGGGGGACAGGACTGTGCACATGAACAACAATAATCAGGTATGCAGTAGTATCTTAAGTGATTCTAATTTGCATTTTCCTGATGACTAATGAAGTTTGACATCTGTCACTGAGGATATTAGCTACTTGTGAGATGTTTGTTCAAATATCCCTTTCTCCTTTTTGGGGGTGATCTTGCTGAATTGTGAGAGTTCTTACTATATTCTGGATTCAAGTCTTTTATCAGATGTGTGCTGTGAAAGTTTCTTTCAGGATGCAGCTTTAAAAAAATTTTATTTATTTATTTTAATTGGAGGCTAATTACAATATTGTAGTGGCTTTTTCCATACATTGACATGAATCAGCCAAGGGCACACATCTGTTCCCCACCCAGAACCCCCCTCCCACCTCCCTTCCCCATCCCATTCCCCAGGGTCATCCCAGTGCACCAGCCACGAGCATCCTGTCTCATGCATCAAACCTGGGCTGGCAATCCACTTCACATATGATAATATACACGTTTCAGCACTACCCTCTCAAATCATCACACCCTCGACTTCTTCCACAGAGTCCCAAAGACAGTTCTTTACATCTGTGTCTCTTTTTGCTGCCTCGTATATAGGGTCATCATTATCATCTTTCTAAATTCCATATATACGCGTTAGTATACTGTATTGGTGTTTTTCTTTCTGACTTACTTCACTCTGTATAATAGGCTCTAGTTTCATCCACCTCATTAGAACTGATTCAAATAAATTCTTTTTAATGGCTGAGTAATACTCCGTTGTGTATATGTACCACAGCTTTCTTATCCATTCGTCTCCTTATGGATATCTAGGTTGCTTCCATGTCCTGGCTGTTATAAACAGTACTGCTATGAACATTGGGGTACATGTGTCTCTTTCAATTCTGGTTTCCTCGGTGTGTATCCCAGCAGTGGGATTTCTGGGTCATAAGACAGTTCTATTTCCAGTTTTTAAAGGAATCTCCACACTCTTCTCCATAGTGGCTGTACTAGTTTGCATTCCCACCAACAGTGTAATAGGGTTCCTTTTTCTCAGCACCCTCTCCAGCATTTATTGTTTGTAGACTTTTTGATAACAACCATTCTGACCGGCATGAGATGGTACCTCATTGTAGTTTTGATTTGCATTTATCTGATAATGAGTGATGTTGAGCATCTTTTCATGTGTTTGTGAGCCATCTGTATGTCTTCTTTGGCAAAATGTCTATTTAGTTCTTTGGCTCATTTGTTGACTGGGTCATTTATTTTTCTGGAATTGAGGTGCAGGTGCTGCTTGTATATTTTTTGAGATTAATTCTTTGTCAGTTGCTTCGTTTGCTATTATTTTCTCCCATTCTGAAAGCTGTCTTTTCACCTTGCTTAGAGTTTCCTTTGTTGTGCAAAAGCTTTTAAGTTTAATTAAGTTCTATTTATTTATTGTTGCTTTCATTTCCATTGCTCTGTGAGGTGGGTCATAGAGGATCCTGCTGTGATTTATGTCAGAGAGTGTTTTGCCTGTGTTCTCCTCTAGGAGTTTTATAGTTTCTGGTCTTACGTTTAGATCATTTAATCCATTTTGAGTTGTTTGTGTGTGTGTGTGTGTGTGTGTGTGTGTGTGTGTATGGTGTTAGAAAGTGTTCTAGTTTCATTCATTTACAAGTGGTTGACCAGTTTTCCCAGCACCACTTGTTAAATAGATTGTCTTTTCTCCATTGTTTATTCTTGCCTCCTTTGTCAAAGCTAAGGTGTCCATAGGTGCATGGATTATCTCTGGGCTTTCTATTTTGTTGCAGTGATCTATATTTCTGTCTTTGTGCCAGTACCATACTATCTTGATGACCATCTTGATGACTGTAGTTTTGTAGTATAGTATAAACTATAAGCTTTGTAGTATAACCTGCCTGAAGTCAGACAGGTTGATTACTCCAGTTCCATTCTTTCTCAAGATTGTTTGGCTATTCAAGGTTTTTTGTATTTCCATACAAATTATGAAATTATTTGTTCTAGTTCTCTGAAAAATTCCATTGGTAGCTTGATAGAGATTTTATTGAATCTATAGATTGCTTTGGGTAGTATAATCATTTTCACATATTGATTCTTCTGATCTATGAACATGATATGTTTCTCCATCTATTTGTGTCCTCTTTGATTTCTTTGGTCAGTTTTTTATAGTTTTCTATATATAAGTCTTTTGTTTCTTTAGGTAGATTTATTCCTAAGTATTTTATTCATTTCATTGCAATGGTGAATGGAATTGTCTCCTTAATTTCTCTTTCTGTTTTCTCATTGTTAGTGTATAGGAATGCAAGGGATTTCTGTGTGTTAATTTTATATCCTGAAACTTTACTTTTTCATTGATAAGCTCTAGTAATTTTCTGGTGGAGTCATTATGGTTTTCTATGTAGAGGATCATGTCATCTGCAAAGAGTGAGAGCTTTACTTCTTCTTTTCCAATTTGGGTTCTTTGTATTTCTTTTCCTTCTCTGATTGCTGTGGCTAAACTTGAATAGCAGTGGTGAGAGTGGGCACCCTTGTCTTATTCCCGACTTTGAAAAAATTGAAAAGCTTTCAATTTTTCACCATTGAGGATAATGTTTGCTGTGGGTTTATCATATATGGCTTTTATTATGTTGAGATATGTTCCTTTTCTGCCTGCTTTCTAGAGGGTTTTTATCATAAATGGATGTTGAATTTTGTCAAAGGCTTTCTCTGAATCTATTGAGATAATCATATGGTTTTTATCTTTCAATTTGTTAATGTGGTATATCACATTCATTGATTTGCGAATATTAAAGAATCCTTACATCCCTGGGAATAAGCCTACTTGGTATGATGTATGATCTTTTTAATCATACATTGTTGGATTCTGCTTGCTAGGATTTTGTTAAGGATTTTTGCATCTATGTTCTTCAGTGATATTGGCCTGTAGTTTTCTTTTCTTTCTTTCTTTTTTTTTTTTTTTTGTGACATCTTTGTCTGGTTTTGGGGGATGGTGGCCTCATAGAATGTGTTTGGAAGTTGACCTTCGTATGCAATTTTCTGGAAGAGTTTGAGTAGGATAGGTGTTAGCTCTTCTCTAAATTTTTGGTAGTTTATCTGTGAAGCCATCTGGTCCTGGGCTTTTGTTTGCTAGAAGATTTCTGATTACAGTTTAGATTTCTGTGTTTGTGATGGGTCTGTTAAGATTTTTTAATTCTTCCTGGTTCAGTTTTGGAAATTTATACTTTTCTAAGAATTTTTCCTTTTCTTCCAAGTTGTCCATTTTATTGGGATATAGTTGCTGATAGTAGTCTCATGATCCTTTGTATTTCTGTGTTGTCTGTTGTGATTTCTCCATTTTTGTTTCTAATTTTGTTGATTTGATTCTTCTCCTTTTGTTTCTTGATGAGTCTGGCTAATGGTTTGTCTATTTTATTTATCTTCTCAAAGAACCAGCTTTTAGCTTTGTTGATTTTTGCTATGGTCTCCTTTGTTTCTTTTTCATTTATTTCTGCCCTAATTTTTATGATTTCTTTCCTTCTACTAACCCTGGGGTTTTTCATTTCTTCTTTTTTAGTTGCTTTAGGTGTAGAGTTAGGTTATTTATTTGACTTTTCTCTTGTGTCTTGAGGTAAGCTTGTATTGTTATGAACCTTCCCCTTAGCACTGCTTTTACTGAGTTCCAATGGTTTTGGGTTGTTGTGTTTTCATTTTCATTCATTTCTATGCATATTTTGATTTCTTCTGTGATTTGTTGGTTATTCAGAAGCTTGCAGTTTAGCCTCCAAATGTTTGTATTTTTAATAGCTTTTTTCCTGTTGACATCTAATCACAGCACTGTGATCAGAAAAGATGCTTGGAATGATTTCAACTTTTTTTTTTTTTTTTTAAATTTACCAAGGCTAGATTTATGGCCTACGATGTGATCTATCCTAGAGAAGGTTCCATGTGCACTTGAGGAAAATGGTGAAATTCACTGTTTTGGGTAAAATGTCCTATAGATATCAATTAGGTCTAACTGGTCCATTGTATCATTTAGAGTTTGTGTTTCCTTGCTAATTTCCTGTTTAGTTGATCTATCCATAGGTGTGAATGGGGTATTAAAGTCTCCCACTATTATTGTGTTACTGTTAATTTCCCCTTTCATACTTGTTAGCATTTGCCTTACATATTGTGGTACTCCTATGTTGAGTGCATATATATTTATAATTGTTATATCTTCTTCTTGTATTGATCCTTTGATCATTATGTAGTGTCTTTTGTCTCTTCACAGCCTTTATTTCAGAGTCTGTTTTATCTGATATGAGTATTGCTACTCCTGCTTTCTTTTGGTTTCCATTTGCATGAAATATCTTTTTCCAGCCCTTCACTTTCAGTCTGTTTGTGTCTCTTGTTTTGAGGTGGGTCTCTTATAGACAACATATATAGGGGTCTTGTTTTTGTATCCATTCAGTCAGTCTTTGTCTTTCGGTTGGGTCATTCAACCCATTTACATTCTAGGTGATTATTGATAAGTATGATCCCCTTGCCATTTACTTTCTTGTTTTGGGTTCGAGTTTACACACCTTTTCTGTGTTTCCTGTCTAGAGAAGATCCTTTAGCATTTGTTGAAGTGTTGGTTTGGGTGCTGAATTCTCTCAGCTTTTGCTTGTCTGTAAAGCTTTTGAATACTCCTTCATATGTGAATGAGATCCTTGCTGGATACAATAATCAGGGCTGTAGATTTTTCTCTTTCTTCACTTAAATATGTCTTGCCATTCCCTTCTGGCCTGAAGAGTTTCAGCTGAAAGATCAGCTGTTATCTTTATGGGAATCCTCTTGTGTGTTATTTGTTGTTTTTTCCTTGCTGCTTTTAATATTTTTTTCTTTGTGCTTGATCTACGTTAATTTGATTAAAATGTATCTTGGTGTATTTTGCCTGGGGTTTATCTTGTTTGGGACTCTCTGGATTTCTTGGACTTGGGTGGCTATTTCCTTCCCCATTTTAGGGAAGTTTTCAACTATTATCTCCTCAAGTATTTTTTCACAGTCGTTCTTTTTGTCGTCTTCTTCTGGGACTCCTATAATTCGAATGTTAGGGCATTTGACATTGTCCCACAGGTCTCTGAGGTTGTCCTCATTTCTTTTAATACTATTTTTCTTTCTTCCTCTCTGCTTCATTTATTTCCTACATTCTATCGTCCACCTCACTTATCCTATCTTCTGCCTCAGTTATTCTACTTTTGGTTCCCTCCAGAGTTTTTGATCTCAGTTATCGCATTATTCATTATTGATTCACTCATTTTTTAATTTCTTCTAGGTCTTTGTCAAACATTTCTTGCATCATCTCAATCCTTGTCTCCAGATTATTTATCTGTAACTCCATTTTGTTTTCAAGATTTTGGATCATTTTTACTATCATTATTCTGAATTATTTTTCAGATAGACTTCCTATCTCCTCCTCTTTTGTTTGGCTTGGTGGGCATTTATCATATTCCTTTACCTGATGAATATTTCTGTCTTTTCATCTTGTTTTGATTGCCATGTTTGGGATGACTTTACTGTATGCTGGAAGTTTTTGGTTCCTCTTTATTGTGGAGGTTCCTCCCTGTGGGTGGGGTTACAAGTTTGGCTTGTCAAGGTTTCCTGGTTAGGGAAGCTTGTGTCAATATTCTGGTGGGTGGAGTTGGATCTCTCCTCTCTGTAGTGCAATGAAGTGTCCAGTAGTGAGTTTTGAGGTGTCTATGGGTTCGGTGTGACTTTGGGCAGCCTGTATATTAATGTTCAGGGCTATGTTCCAGCACTGCTGGAGAATTAACATGGTATGTCTTGCTCTGGAACTTGTTGGCTCTTGGGCGGAGCGTGGTTTCAGTGTAGGTATGTAGGCTTTTGGATGAGCTCTTGTCAATTAATGTTCCCTAGAGTCTGAAATGTTCTGGTGTTCTCAAGTTTTGTATTTAAGCCTCTTTTCTCTGGTTTTCAGTCTTATTATTACCGTAGCCTCAAGACTTCTCCATCCATACAGCACTGATGATAAAACCTCTAGGTTAATGGAGAAAAGACTCTCTACAGTGAGGGACACCCAGAGAGGTTCGCAGAGTTACATAGAGAAGAGAAGAGGGAGGCGGGAAATAGAGGTGATGAAGAGGAGAAGAGGGGGAATCAAAAGGGGAGAGATCAGTCTAGCCAGTAATCAATTCCCTATGTGCTCTCCACAGCCTGGAACACCCAGAGAGGTTCACAGAGTTACATAGAGAAGAGAAGACAGAGGAAGGAGATAGAGGTGACCAGGAGGAGAAGAGGGAAAGTGAAAAAGAGACAGATCTAGCTAGTAATCAGTTCCCTAAGTGTTTCCCACAGCCCAAAATACCCAAAGAGATTCACACAATTGGGTAGAAAAGAGAAGGGGGAGGGAGGAGATAGAGGTGACCTGAGGGAGAAAAAGGAAAGTCAAAAGGGGGAGAAGGCAACCAAGCCAGTAATCACACTCCTAAGTAAAAATTGGTACTGAAGATTGGATTCTTAAAGGTACAAAATTGACAACAAATACCAAAATTCAATATTAAAAATCTAGAGGTTAGACTCTCAAAAATACAATAATTAAAAAAAAATCACAAAAATATAAAAAATATATATGAAATTTGCTTTAAAAATGAAGTGTTTTTTTTTTTTTTGCAAGGTAATAGTAGGTTACAAAAATGAAAATTAATGGAGTAATAAGGAGCTTAAAAATAATATATATATACAAATGATGATAGTAAAATATATCTAGGAATTTCTCTGGAGCTGTTGCATGCAGTGTGGGGTCAGTTGTTTCAGATAGTTCCTTGTTCCAGCTTATACTTCTCGAGGTCTATAGGCCCCTTCCAAAGAACTAACTACAGGTTTTAAATCTTTTGCACCTGTCACTTCCCAAGCAGTTCCCTCTGTTTATTTTGGCTTCTTCTGTTTGCAAGTCTCTTCAGTGTCTAATTTCCGCCCTGACAAAAAGGGGTGGAGGTGGTCACTTATTTAGGCTCACTTGTTCAGTTGTCCTGTGGGGAAGAACACTTTAAACAAACATCACTGGCATGTGTAGGGAGTGCTCACAGTGTCTGGGCCACACTGGGTTTGTCCCCACTCACAGCATATGTGCTTTCCCAGTCTACACTGCTCAAGCTCCAGGTTGCTCTGCAGGAGAACTGTCTACAGTGGGCCCTGGGTTGCATGCACTTCCCAGATCTAAGCCACTCGGGTTCATGTTCTCGGGTACTCCACAAAGGCACAGTTGGTTGGGCCTGCACTTTGTGCCTTTCGCAGGTCTGATCAGGTTAGGCGACCAGGTGTTTGGTGAGCACACTCTCCTTAGGTGCAGTGCATCTTATCACCTCCCTGGTCCCAGCCACTCGGTTTTCTGGATATGCAGCAGAAGCACCATCTCAGGTGTGCCACATGTCTCCTCTGGGGAGCCGATCTCTGACTGCAACTCTCCTGGCAGATGTCAACCATCCAGGATCCCAGGAAAACTTGGTTAGCAACTGGGAGCCTGCTTGCAGTTTGGTAGAGGATGCCTCTCACTGGCTTTGGCTGTCGCCCATCTGCCTCCCTGTCTCCAGCGGGGGATGGGCCAGTCCACAGCTGGCTAGCTTTCCTCTGGTATTCGTTCAGTCCTTTGTTCTGTGAACGGGCCTGGCAGTGTCTTAGGTTAGTGCTTTTCGCAGGAAAGTTCTCTGTCTCTCTCTCTTTTTTTTTTTTTCCTCTGCCTATCCCACGGTTTGGGTTGCTAACTCAAGTTAGCTCCCTCAGATTGTCCTCAGGGAATTCAGTCCTGGTCCTATCCCTGAGCAATAAAGCCCATGCCTCCCTCATCAGCCCCCACTTGCTGGTGGCATAAGCAAGCATCTGGGTTACTTTTTAGCTGGGAGTTGTGGTTAGGCGTGTAATCTGTGGGTTTTATTTATTTTTTGCTCCCAGTTATGTTGCCCTCTGAGATTCCAAAACTCCCCACAGACCCACCAGTGAGAGGGTTTCCTGGTGTTTGGAAACTTCTCCTCTTTCACGACTCCCTCCCCAGGGTGGATCTCCATCCCTAATTCTTTTGTCTCTCTTTTTATCTTTTATATTTTCAAAGACAACCTCCTTTTGAAGGCAACAGGCTGCCTTTCTGGGTGCCTGGTGTCCTCCACCAGTGTTCAGAAGTTGTTTTGTGGAATTTGCTCAGTGTTCAAATGATATTTCAAAGAATTTATGGGCGAGAATGTGGTCTCTATGTCCTATTTCTCCACCATCTTAGGACCACCTCCCAGGCTGTAGCTTGACATTTCATTTGCTCCTTTGCAGAGTAATTTTTTTAAAAATTATATCCAACTAAAAATACATGTATGCCTATGGATGATTCATGTTGAGGTTTGACAGAAAACAGTAAAATTCTGTAAAGCAATTATCCTTCAATAAAAGAATAAATTAATTTTTAAAAGAGATATGAAAACCAACTGTAAAAAATTTTTTGTATGGCTCATGTTTCATTTTTTCATTCTGAAAAATTTTTGCTTACCTAATGCTGTTTACCTAAATATTTTCTTTGATTATAACTGCTCAAAAAGGAAACCAACTATCCTCTTGCTTTTTTACTGAATTTATTGAATAAGAAGTTTGACCAGATAGTATTAACTTCCTAACTAATATTTTAAAAATTCATTTCCAAGTTTTCTATGATGAAACCTATACTAGGTATTTTTCCAAATAATATGAGTGAATGAGTGGTCGATGTTTCTAGTTCTTAGGAGAAATAAAAGAAATATAGTTAAGAGAGAAATATGCCAAGTGCTTCAAAATATGTACCTATAATTCTAAGGATGTTCTGGGCACCATAAGATCACTCCCGACTTAACAATAAAGCTTTATAAAAAGGGCACCATTCAACCTACATTGTGGTTCATGGCAAAATTTTTATAGACAGAGATAAAGAGAAATCATCCAACATAACATGCCATAATCAGGAGCATGAGGCAAATTTTTAAAAATAATCATGTTCAGGCAGTAGTGGGCCATGTAGTTTAGCTGAATATAGGTGAACAGTGAGACATAAAGCTGGAAAACAAATTTGGAGGATGGGCAAAGGGAAGTCTCATACTTTAGTTTAGTGCTGCTTACCTGACTAAGTGCTTCTAGACTCTTTCTGAAGGGATACGTATTGATAATTTTAAGTAGTGAAAGAGCATAGTTCAAAGAGGTGCTCTGTATGTTTTTTATGCAACCTCGATGATAATGGTTCAAGACATAAAGATATAGGAGAGAGAGACACCAATTGGGACTCAGCTGGAAGGGACTGGACTTCACCATCTGGTGTTTTGCCTTCTTTTTCCTGTTCACTCATGTTGTCTCTTCATCATAACTGTATTTTTTAAAATGATGGGCTATGACTTATTCCTCTTTTCATATTTTCCAGCCTCTAAGCTAAATCGCCCAGCAATATCCATCGATATACAGGTAGTACAAAGATAATGTAGAGAGATGGCAGAAAGAGAACAGAAATGGCCAATACCAGGGAAATATCAACCCTAATCTCATCATTCATATTGTCTTATGGGACACACATGTTGCATCAGAATCTCACTCATTTAGAGATTAGTTTTAGTTTTGGCCATGCAAACATAGTCAAGTCTTATTTGCCTTAAACTCTCTCAAATTCACTCTCACAAATTTCACTGATTATGAAATGTTTCTAAGGTGACTTTAACCTCTGAACTTCTAAATACTGACTCGAAACCAGTATGTTGTTTCTTTGTTAGATATCACTTATATGAGGTTATTTACAGAGGGAGCTTCCCTTGTGGCTCAGCTGGTAAAGAATCCTCCTGCAATGTGGGAGACCTGGGTTCAATCCCTGGGTTGGAAAGATCCCCTGAAGAAGGGAAAGACTACTCACTCCAGCATTCTGGCCTGGAGAATTCCATGGGATCATAAAGAGTCAGACACGAATGAATGACTTTCACTTTTCCTTTTCACAAAGGAGTCTTAAAACTGTTCATTTTGTGTTTTTTTAAAGGGAATTATCTCAACATTATCATTTAGAATGAACAAATTATTGAATGTAGAATTTACAGGCTATTAATTCTCTGGTGTTAGAGTAATTTCTGTAAGCATTTCTCAGGCTTAATTACACGTCACTTTTTATCACATCATACACTGAATTAACATAATGTGGTCATAGTGAGATGATTTCAAATTCCTCATTTTTTCCCCATGTCTAAATACATAGCATCTTGCCTGTGGACTTAGAAGATAGTGCTTACCACTTAGTTTTCCACTTAATCCCCCAAACATAAACATGAAGACAGGGAAGGAAGAAAAGGGTGAAGGAGGAAGGAAAGAAGGAAGAAAAAAGAGTAGGCCACTGGTCCACAAAAGTGTCTTTTGGGATGAAAAGGAGCAATGACAAAGGAGAGGAGAAGCCTGTTGCACTTCCTAGGGACTCAAAGAGAATGACATCTTCCTTCATCTCCCTAATGTTACTGCCCTATGACCCTTGACAGTTTCAGTCCTCAGTTGGAGAAACTCTGACCTAGTGTTTACTTAATAAAATGATTTTTCCAGAAATTTACATTTCGTTAGCACACAAACACACACGTGCAAGATACATGGTACAATGATGGAATTTTAACAGTGAAATAATTTCTGAATACCATTTTCTAAGAAGTTACACTGAACTTAATTTATTAGAAAAATATTTGTGTTATATGAAATAATTGGCAAACTGATTGCTTAATAATGCATAACAATTAGCTTTTATCTTAAACTTAAAAAAAATAAACTTTCAACATTTCAAGAATTTATTTTGCTTTTTATAAACAGAGAAATAAGAAGCTCTCCAGAGAAAATTTCTGTGCAAGCAAAATGTGTTCCAAAAAGGCTCAAGAAACTCCATTTAACATTGTTATCTACTAAAAGAGAGAATGAAATTATCATTTGATAAAGCCCAAAGAAAACTTGATGGTCTCAGATAAAATGAGTGATCTTTACAAAGGAAAAGTACTTCACAGAAGCCGGAAACTGGGATACCAAAGGGAGGAAACTGGTACTAGAATATTTCACTTAATGACTGTATGACAAGTCCATCACAGGTCATTATTTATAGGTCATTTTCCTGTCAATTGTAGGAATCCTGGCCTTAATCATTAGTGTCAACACACACTTCCGTATAAAAACTTCCAACATGACACAGATAATTCTGAGAAACACGATATGTGTTCTGACAATTCTCTGCTTTCCTTTTGACTCTGAATTTGCCAAGATATTTCCTGTTAACTCCTTGGCATGAGTGTTTTCAAGTGTCTGTTACTGATGCCAGTACTGAGTGTCATGCTGGGAAAATCCAGTTTTTGAAAGGAAAATTACAAAGTATTGTGGTCAGCATTAAATTTAAAGAAATATCACAACTACTTTTGTATACATTTCCACTGTTAAACATTTCATTATTTTAGATAGAATTTCTTTTTTAAAATTTTTATTGAAATATGATTGAGATACAGAGAATTGTTCATATTCAATGTATTCAATTTTATGAGTTTGGACATAGGCAAACACCCATGCATCACCACAATGAGGATAATAGACATATCCAACATTTCCCAAAGTTTTATTGGACCCCGTGTTTGTTTTTGGTGGTAAAAACACTGAATTTGAGTTTTACTCTCAACACAATTTTATTTTTTTTTAGTGCACAATCTGTATTGTTAGCTCTTGGTGTTATGTTGCAAAGCAGATCACTAGAATTTTTTCACTTAGTATAACTGAAAGTTTTTGCCCGTTGAACAACTCATTTCTTCCACTTGCAGTCTTGGCAATTGCTATTGTATTCTCTACTACTATGAATTTGACTACTTTAGAAAACTTATACACGTGAAGTCATGAATTATCATTCTCTAAGCAGGTTTTTTCACTTAGCTTAATGTCCTCCAGGTCCATTCATCCTGTCACAAACAGCAGAAATTTCTTCTTTTTAAAGGTTGAACAATATCCTTTCATTTGTATATATATATACTATTTTCTTTGCCTAGTCATATGTGAATAGACAACTGGGTCATTTCCATATCTTGGTTTTTTGTAAATAATGCTGCTATAAACATGGACATGAAGACATCTATTCAGTATCCTTATTTCAATTCTTTAGATATACCAGAAGTGGAATTTCCAGATCACATGGTAATTCTAATTTTAATTTTTTGAGGAATGTCCATACTATTTCCACAACTGTTGTACTATTTTATCATTCATTTACAGGAAGAGTGCACAAGGGTTCCAATTTCTCTATATCTTTGGCAACTCTTGTTATCTTTTATTTTCATAATAGCCATCCTAACAGGTGTGTAATAACACATTGTTTTTATTTGTATTTCCCTAAAAATTAGTGATGTTGAGCATTTTTTGACCATTTGTATGTTTTCTTAAAAAAAAATAAATATGTTCAGGTCCATTGCCCATTTTGTAATCAGGTTATTTATATATATATTTATTTATTTATTTATTTATTTATTTATTTTAATTGGAGGTTAATTACTTTACAATATTGTATTGGTTTTGCCATACATCAACATGAATCTGCCACAGGTATACATGTGTTCCCCATCCTGAACCCCTTTCCCTTCTCCCTCCCCCTACCATCCCTCTGGGTCGTCTCAGTGCACCAGCCCCAAGCATCCAGTATCATGCATCAAACTGGTCTTTTCTTTCTTTTTTTTTTTTTTTTTTATTGAATTGTACTAGTTCCTTATATTCTTAAAAACTAATCCTGTATCAGATACTTGATACAAAAATATTTTCTCCCATGCTGCTTCCACCTTTTCACTCTGTTGATTTTTTCCTTTGTTATGACATAAGCCTTTTAGTTTGATGTGGTCCCACTTTTCTCTTTTATTTTTTATTGTCTGTGCTTCTGGTGTTATATCCAAGAAATCATTGTCGAGATCAATGTCAAAATTTTCACCTGTTTTCTTTTAGGCAATTTATAGTTTTAGATGTTAAATATAAGTGTTTAATCCATTCTCAGTTGATTTTTATGTATAGTGTAAGATAAAAATCCAAGTTATTGCTTTGCAATGGGAATATCCAGTTTTTGTAACACCAGTTGTTGAAGAGATTATCCCTTCTCCATTGTGTATTCTTGGTACCCTTGTCAAAAATCAGTTGACTGTATGTGTGGGGATTGATTTCTGGGCTCTCTGTTCTATTGATCTATTATGTATGCCTTTATGCCAGCGCTATACTGTTCTAAATAGTGTAGCTTTGTAATACATTTTGCAATTAGGAAGTGGGACATTTCCAACTTTGTTCTTTCTCAAGGTTGTTTTTGCGATTCTGTATAAGTTCTAGGAATTTGTTCTCTATTTCTGTTTTAGTGACATTTGGAAGCTGATGAGAATTGCTTTAAGTCTATAGATGGCTTTAGTCATGTGGGCATTTTAATAATATTATGTCTTCCAACCCATGAACAGGGATGTCTTTACATTTGCCTGTGTCTTATTTAATTTCTTTCATCAACGTTTTGCAGTTTTCAGTGTCCAAGTCTTTCACTTCTTTGGTTAGCTTTGTTCCTAAGAACTTTTCCTTTTGGTGCTATTGTAAATAAGATTGGTTTCTTAAAAATTTTCCTTTTTGCATGATTCACTGTTGCTGTATGGAAATACAACTGGTTTCTGTACATTGATTATTTATAGTCTATAAAACTATATGAATTTGCTTGTTAATTCTAACAGTTGGGTTTTTGCCTCCATAAAAAACTACTTTAGGGTTATCTACACATAGGATCATGTCATGTGCATACAGATCATTTGCACTTTCCTTTAGACTTGGATGCCTTTTACTTATTTTTACTATTTTGGCTTGGTTTCACAGTACTATACTGAATAGAAGTGGCAAGAGAGGGTATCCTTAACCTTATCCCTAATCTTAACGAAAAAGTTTTCAGCTTCTAATTATTGAGTATGATGTCAACTATGGGCTTAAAGTATATGTCCTTTATTATGTTGTGGTACATTTTTTCTATACATAATTTGTTGAGATATTTCTCTCAAAAGTATGCCAAATTTTGTCAAATGCTTTTTCTGCATCTATCGAGATGATCATATGATTTTTTCCCCACCATTCTGTCTTTTGGTGTAGTACATATATTGATTTTTTAAATGTTAAACTGTCCTTACATTCCAGGAATTTATCCTATTTGATCATGGTATATGTGCTGTTGAGTTCAGTTTACTAATTTTTGTTTTGAGAACTTTGCCATCTACATTCATCAGGGATATACTGGCCTATAATATTTTTCCTATAGTGTCTCTGTCTGGAATTTGCATCAGGGCAATGCTGGCCTCATAAAATGAGCTTAACCTGTCCCCTCCTCTTCAATTATTTGGAGGAGTTTGAGTAGGATTGACAGGCTTCCCTGGTGACTCAGCAGTAATGATTCTGCCTGCAGTGCAGGAGATGCAGGTTTGACTCCTGGAGGAGGAAATGGCAACGCATTCTGATATTCCTGCCTGAGGAATCCATGGACAGAGGAGCATGGCAGATGAAGACTGAAAATTTGCATAACTTGAGAATTGAGAATTAAGTTTTATTTGGGGCAAAATGGGGCCTGCAGCCTGGGAGACAGCATCTCAGATATCTCTGAGAGACTGCTCCAAAGTGACAAGGGGGAAGATCAATATATAAGGTTTTGGTGACGGGGAAGTTCAGTACTATTAAACACTCATTTTACGAAAGGTTTCTTGTTACTCATGAAGATCTGATGTCACCATGAAGGGATTTAGTGCTTCTCTAAATATAAGGAGATGCAAGGGTTGAGATCATAAAATCTGTTCCTAACAACATCCAACTATCTAAAGACTTGTCCCACCAGATCCTCTGGAACACAGAGTGTCTCACTCCACCCTGAGCTCCCTCAGGGGTAGTTGAAGCTCAACAGCTATAGCAGCACAGGGTTCAATCTCCACTAGAGGCAGATGGCAAATGCCATTGTTGCTCAGTCGTTGGCAATGCTCTTGGTAAGTGCCAATTTGTACTTGACACAGGCTACAGTCTATGGGGTCACAAAGAATCGGACATGACTGAAGAAATTTAGCAGCAGCAGAGTTGGAATGACATAAATTCTTCTTTAAACCCTTAGTCACTAGTGAAGCCATCTGGTCTCGACCTTTCTTTTGTTGGGATTACTAACTCCATCTCCTTACTCTTTTCAGAGTTTTTATTTCTTCATGATTCAGTCTTGATAAGTTAGATGTATTTAGGAATTTACCCATTTCTTCTAAGTAATTCAATTTGGGGTTCTAATTAATCATGTAGTTTCTTAACATCATTTTAAAATTTCTGTGCCTCGGTTTTTCTGTCTCCTATTTCATTTCTGATTTTATTAATTTGAATCTCCTTTTTGTTTTTCTTAGTCTAACTGAAAGTTTGTCCATTGTTCAATCTTTTCAAAAAACAGTCTTATATTGTCTTTTCCTATTGTTTTCTTTGTCTCTGTTTTATTTCTACTCTTATCTTTATTATTTATTTATTTATGCTAACTTTGAGCTTATTTTGCTCTTTTCTAGTTCCTTGAGGTATAAGTTTATGTTGTTAATTTGAGATATATTTTCTTTTAAAAAATATTTATTTATTTATTACTGTTTTGGGTCTTAGTTGTTACACATGGGGTCTTCCTTGCAGTGCCACAAGATATTTTATTGTGGTGCACAAGCTTCTCTCTAGTCATGCTGTGCAGGCCCCAGAGCATGTGGGCTCATTAGTTACAGTACATGTGGGATCCAAAGCTTTGGGCTCTGTAATTGTGGTGCATGAGCTTCTTTGTTAGCGTGTGTGATTGCATTTCCCTGACCAGGGATCAAACCTTCATCCCCTGCATTGAAAATTGGATTCTTAACTGCTGAATCACCAGGGAAGTTCCTATTTTTTTTAATGTAATCATTTATTGCTATAAATTTCCCTCTTTACACTGCTTTTCCCAAATCCCATAAGTTTTTATTTATTATGATTTTATTTTCACTTCTCTCAAGACATTTTCTGATTTTCCTTTTGATTTCTTCTTAGATCCATTGGTTGTTTAGAGTATGTTGCTTAACTTCCACATATTTATTAGTTTTCCAATTTTCCTTCTGTTATTGACTTATAGTTTCATACCATTGCAATCAGAAAAAAAAATTAGGTATGATTTCAACTTTAGATTTGATAATGGTTGTTTTGTGGCCTGACATGTGTCTATTCTGGAAAATATCTCATTTGTACTTAGGGAAAACATGTACTCTGTTGCTGTTGAGTGGAATGCTCTGTATTTGTCTGTTAGGCCAATTGGTTTATAGTGTTGTTCAGATATGGTGTTTCCATATTGATTTTTCTGTCTGGGTATTCTATCCATTGTTTAAATTGGGGTATTGAAGTAACCTACTATTATTGTATTGCTATTTCTTTCAGTTTTGTCAGTTTTGTTAATATTTACTTTGTATATTTATGTGCTTTGATGTTGGGTACATACATCAAAGCATACATACATTTATAATTGTTATATCTTTCTGATGAACTGGAAGATATATATATATATATATATATATGTATCTTTTATATATTTTATCATTATGTAATATTCTTTATTGTCCCATGTGACAATGTTAGACTTAAAGTCTATTTTGTTTTTTATAAATATAGCCACTCCCACAATCTTTTGGTTACCATTTACATGGAAAATATTTTTCTATCCATCCACTTTCAATGCATATATGTCCTTAACTTTAAAGTGAATCTCTTATAGACAGCATATAATGTGGTCTTATCTTATTATTCATCTATCCACATTGTTTCTTAATGCTTTTTAAATTATTGAAGTATAATTGCTTTACAATATTGCATTAATTTCTGCTGCAAAATGAAGTGAATAACCCTATGACTTTTGATTGAATAGTTTGGTTCATTTATGTTTAAAGTAAGTATTGATTGGAAAAGATTTACTATTGCCATATTTTTAATTGTTCTCTGTCTGTATTGTAGTTCTTTTGCTCCTCTTTTCCTCTTTTGTCTTCCTATGTGCTTTGTTAATTTTTTTCTGGCAATGTACTTTGTATCATTTATATGGTGGCTACCATGAGTATTAAGGGGCTGCTCAGGTGCTCAAAAGTACAGAATCTGCCTGCCAATGCAAGAGATGCAAGAGACACAGATTCAATCCTTGGGTGGGGAAGATAACCTGGAGGAGAAACGGCAACCAATTCCAGTGTTCTTGCCTGGAAAATTCTATGGACAGAGGAGACTGGTAGTCCCTGGGGTTGAAAAGAATCAGGCACAACTGAGTGATTGAGCACATATATATCATGAAAGTGTGTTCGTTGCTCAATCATGCCTGACTCTTTGTGATCCCATGGACTATAGCCCACCAGGCTCCTCGTCCATGGAATTCTCCAGGCATGAATACTGGTGTGGGTTTCTATTTCCTTCTCCAAAGGGTTTTCCTGACCCAGGGACTGAACCAGGTCTCCTACATTGCAGGCAGATTCTTTACCATCTGAGACATCAAGGATACCTCACATACCATGAGGATTACATAAAAGGTAGTATAGTTATAATAGTCGATTTTAAGCTGATTAAACCTTAATGGCAATCACAAATATAAACTCTTTACTTTTATTTCTTTCCCCATATACTTCATGTTATTGATAACAAAATTTATATTTTTGTATTGTGAATCCATTAACAAATTTATAATATGAATACATTAATAAACATTCTTAATAATTCTGTTTTAGTATTCTTTCATTTTAGCTTGAAAGATTCCCTATGGCATTATTGCAAACAAGATCTAGTGGTTACATATTTTCTCAGCTTTTGTTTGTCTGGGAATGTATCTTGTCATCATTTTTGAGGGAGAGTTTGGCTGAGTACATTATTTTTGATTGGCTTTTATTTTCTTTCCTCACTTTTAATATATCATCCCTCTCCCTTCTGTCCTGCCAGATAGGTTATTGTTAAGAAATCTTCTGATAGTCTTATGTGGTAAAGACTCCTGTTGTAACTGATGAGTTATTTTACCCCTGCAGCTCTCAAAATTCTCTGTCTTTGACTTTTGACAGTTTGATTATAATGTGTCTCAGTATAGACTTTTTTAAAGTTCTTAAGTTTCTTCCTGTTTGTATCTTATGGGCTTCATGAATCTGGATGTCCTTTTCCCTCCCCAGAATTGGGAAGGTTACAACATTATTTGTTTAAGTCAGTTTTATTGCCCTTTTCTCACTTCTTTTACTAGAAATCCCATGATGCATATATCAATTTGTTTTATCCTGTAAGTCTCATGGACTTTCTTTATTCTTTTAACTTGCTATTCTTTTACTTTTCTGATTTGCAATAGGAAAATAAACAAAGTCAGGAATACAATATATGAAAAACATAAGAATATCAAAAAAGAAAGAAATAGGCAGGACAGTGTCTATAGTCACATATAGTTAGGCTTGGATGCTCATGAACTTCACTGTTAATAGCAGTACTTTGTACCATTGAAAAATAACTGTGATATCAATACTGAATTATGTATTGACAGCTTACTTTAATTTTAAAAGTCAGAATTATTGTGTTTCAAATAAAAGAAAACCTTCAAAGGAACTCATTTAAGCTAACTAATAATAAGAACAAAACAAGTTCTGCCCTTTTTGGTATTATCAGAATTTAGATTAAACTCCCCAGAGGAAGTGGTGGAAACAGGTAGGATAAATGTTCCCAATGAAATAATGACTCATCTGGAAGTTCATAATTAAAATCTGGGTCAGGCATATCAAACACTCTTACCAAAGTCAGTTTGACAGCAGAAGTTTTCTTCAAAGCAAAAGATTGTATAACTTACCCATATAAAAAGCACTTTTTCTTTAAAATAGGATGAATATAATGACCTTTCATTCACAGTAGTTTTAACAATTGTTCCTATTTTGATATTCTTAGAAAAAGAAACCAAACCCTCTGCAAAAGAAGGCAACAGATTCACTGAAGCCATCAGTTGGTTATTATTTAATACATGTTTGCACCATTCATTAACATTTCGAATAATTACTGAGCAATTAACACATGCCAAGTCATGTTCTAGGTGTTAGAGATGTAAACATAGGTGAGAGAGGAAAAACACTTATCCACATGTATCTTATATGGAGTAGATTCTGATAATAATACCTAAATAGCAATTAATATCTAAAGAGCAAATTAGCATAGCACTTAAGTAAGTCTCATGTTAAATTGTTACACATATAATGTTTATTTACAATGTTTCATGTACATTAAAATAATTAAAGCAAACTAATTAGGTTGTGATGGATGGAGTAGGGGATTTTCAATAGAGGTGTCCGGAAAGACCTCACAGAGAAAATGGCATCTATACAGGGCCATAAAGGAAGTGAAACTCCCAGTCATAGGAAGATCAAGAGACAGTACATTCCAAGCATAAGGGACAACAGGGTAAAGCAAGCTGATATAAGGAAGAGTTTGACGTGCTCAAGCGAGAGTGAAGCCACTATGGTTGGCCACAGGGGGCACCATCGGGGATTGTAGAAGGAGATGAGGTCTGTATAGCTTGGGGCTGTGAGGACAATGGTAAATCTCTGAAGACTTTTCAGCAGAGAAATAACATGATTGACTTCTGTTATTAAAAATTCACTCTAGCTCTTTATGTAGTGGATTAGGTAGCACCTAGGAGTAGATGCAAAGAGACAAGGTAGAGGCAGTATCAAGTGAAAGACGTTAGTTTCTTGGACTAGGCCTGAATTCTGTTCACAGAGGACACACCACCATATAACAATCATTGATTTAGTATATATACTGCATTCTAAATGATTAGGTTAGAGGGGTACCAACCCGCTGCCTCAGCTATGTCTTTAACAAGTCTGATTACTCTCTCAGCCTGATAACTTCTGGGGGTATAGGATAGGATACAGTCACTAGATCTCATGGTTACACGCCTGTTGCCTCACTTCCTTTGCTCTTAAGAGGGTCTCCCTCACATGCCTATAGAAGTGAGTGGAGGGAGAGGCCCTGGGGCACCAGTGGTAGTTGGCATGAGGTTCCCAGATTTCTGGGCTACCTGCTGGTGCAACTTCCTTGTGGCTCCTAGGCCTACAAGTGCTGATGCCCAGATGTACCATTTTCACAACCTCACAAAAGATGGAAACTGTTAGCAGCATCCCCAGCAGCTAAGAAAATTGGTTCTTTGTTCAAAAGAGGGATCTAGGAAGTACATCCCAGCACCCACTGCATTCTTCAGAAATTTCAGATGCTAATTAGTTTCCTCATTGTACCTGGAACAAAGATAATTATTATATCCTCTTTCAGACTAGGAAACTGAGATGCAGAAGAGTCTTTTATGTAACTGTCTAACAATGAAGTCACAGAACTCTACAGAACGCAGACTTCCTGTGACAACTATTTCATTTAACCTAAATGCCTTTCTCCACTAAGCTGCACATTACTACTTTTTTTAACACTACATGTTTCTCAGACCTTTCACCCTTGCCTTCATAAACTCAACTTCATCAGTGTTCCTCCTAAAGTTTGATGTTGTTTCTCATGAGTATGTATAAAGCAAAAACTATCTAATTCTAAATTTTACAGATGGCATTTAAAAATTATGTCTAACATCATGCAATTTTTACTCTTAAGTAAATGTCCTCTTCTTAGATTTAATCTCTTGTTCCAGACTTTGAGGTATTTGAAACTTTGTTCTGTGATTCCACCATTCAGCTAAATGAACTATACGGCATTCTACTAGTGTGAGAGATATTTTCAAATCATAACTTTCACCACTTAATAACTCTAGTGTACAGGAAAAGCTTTAAATATTACTGAATCACTGGAATTCTATTAAGATTATGAAGTTAAAGTGTGCAACAAACTTTAGCATCTTGCTAATTTTAGTTTATTCTCACCAAATCTTAGCAACTATCAAAAATGCATTTCCAGAGTTGCCTGGTGGTCTAGTGATTAAGAGTCCTCCTGTCAATGCAGAAGACACAGGTTCAATCCCTAGTTTGGAAAGATCCCACATGCTGCAGAACAACTGAACCCATGCACCACAGCTACTGAGCCCATATGCCACAGCTACTGAAGCCTGCATTCCTATAACCTGTGCTCTACAACAAGAGAAGCCACCTCCACGAGAAGCCCACGCACCACAACAAACAGTAGACCCTCACCACAACTAGAGAAAGCCTTGTGCAGAAACTTTAGAAGATCCAGGTCAGCCAAAACTAAATAATTTTTTTTTAAGCAGTTTAAGTAAGTAACCTTCAGTTATACAAAAAAAAAAGTATATAAAAAAAGTCCAAGGACTTTCAGACCTATAAAAACAAAAGAAGCAAATTGAATGTCTGGATACATTTTAACCCCTTTTAACCCTTCAGATGGACTTCAAAACTCTTTAGCTGGGTCTTCGAATACATGTTGAGAAATATCCTCTATGTGTGACTCACTGTTAATCCATGTTTTGAATGTGCTTGACTTGTCTTATAGTCTGCTGTTTTAATTTTGCTCAAGATGGTATCAAAAAATTTCCCTTGCTTCTTCATCTCTGACTTAAAACATTGTTCTTGTTTCATATCTGGATCTTAAAGGAAAGGAGGAGGACATAGAGAAAGAGAAGGGTCAACACGGGCAGCTCTGGGGACTTGCTGGGGGCTATGACACCACTGCATGTTCCTATCTGCCTGCCCCAGTGAGTATGGCCAGTGCCCTCAGTTCATAATATTTAGTATTTCAAACACCATCACTAAATAAATATGTTCATGAGTTAGCCACACAGTAGACATTATTCTCTCAAAGATTTAGTAATGCTGAGTATCTAAACTGATGTAAAACAGTTGATTTCACATGTAAATTTTTAACATAAATCACCATTTCTTCATAAATCACAATCTATTCTGTGTTACTTCCTCAATCAGCCATGGCTCAACATAAGCCTTATTTGGAAGGCTTTTCATTGTTGGCCTTAGAGACATATACCTGAACCACTGATCCTGAGCCTAGACATTCATAATGATGATGCTTGGTCATTCTGTAAATTGATATAGGCTTGAAAAAGTCAAATTGGCAGCTTCTATAATTCAGAGATGGAGAAGGAAATGGCAACCCACTCCATTATTCTTGCCTGAACAGGCAAGAAGAATCCTAAGGACAGAGGAGCTTAGTGGGCTATAGTCCAGGGGGTTGCAAGAGTCAGACACAACTGGGTGACTAAACCACTACCACCATAATTCAGAGAATATATGTAAACATACCTGAAACTGGAAAGTATGCTTATTATGTATATATCTATGCATCTATATTCATATACATGTATATATCTAATATGTAAATATATTAGCTATATGTATATATGTGTATGTATGTATGTATGTATGTATGTATGTATGTATGTGTGTATATATATATATATATATATATATATATATATATATATATACCCCCTATGGTAGAAATACGTGGAAAACAAGAAACAGACAAGTATATTAATTAAAATTTTATTGGCTTCTCAGGTGACACAGTGGTAAGGAATCCACCAGCCAATGCAGGAGATGCAAGAGATGCAGTTCAATCTCAGGGTTGGGAAGATCCCCTGGAGTAGGAAATGGCAACCCACTTCAGTAATCTTGCCTGAGAAATCCCATGGACAGAGGACCCTGGCCAGCTACAGTCCATAGGGTTGCAAAGAGTCAAAACAACTGAGCACATGGGCTGAGTTGGATTTCAAGGTGGTGCTAGTGGTAAAGAATCTGCCTGCCAGCGCAGGAGATGCAGGAGAGCAGGTTCAATCCCTCAGTCAGAAAGATCCCTAGAGTAGGAAACAGCAACCCACTCCATATACTTGCCTGACAAATCCCATGGACAGGGGAGACCTGGCGGACTATAGTCCATGGAGTTGCACAGAGTCAGACTCAGAATCAGACACTCATGCAGAATAGGAGAAATAGGTCAAATTAAGAGCCCAAATGGAGTTGATAATTTTCTTTCTCCTCCTTTCATTAACTAATTGTTAATGAAATTAACAGGCCTCCTTTCATTTTCTAATTGTCATTTAGATAAATATAGCAATGCATATGTGGGACACTTATAATGCCAACAGGTTAACCTTTTTAAAGGAAAGCATAGACACACATACTGCAACTGAACTTTCCTTTAAAGTTGCATCTTGGTTGAAATATTTTCAAGTTTTTTTTTTTTTAACCAAGCAGACTCTTCCAAAAAATCCTGGTTCTGGCAGCACTCTGTTGGCACACCAGCGATTGAACCTGTGCCCCATGCAGTGGAAGTGAGTGGGCCTCAGAGTTATAGAGTCTTAACCAGGGAAACCCTTCTTTTTTTTTTTTTTTTCTTTCTTTTTTTAAATTCAGAGGAGAGCAGATTTGAGGATGCTTGTTTTTCTCTGTTACATTACAAGATCTTTGTTCCCCAACTAAGGATTGAATCCAGGCCCCCAGCAGTGAAAGCATGGAGTCCTAACCACTGGACAGCCAGGAAATCTATGTCTATATCTATATATGTATGTACATGCATATAATTTCAAAAGCCAGTGCACTTTAGACTTCCTTTTTCAGAAGAGGAAATTGATACAAAGAAAAAAAAAAAGAGGATAGAATTTCCTTGGCGCCTTCATTGCTGATGATAAAATTTCATAAGGAAGGACATTGTCAGGAGTTTGCACTGCCCTCTTTTGCTTCTTATTCTTCTCTTAAACAAATTTCGAAAATAGTACAGTGAGCTTTGCAATTAAGTTGCTTTATCCAAAGCAGATGTTCTAGAGTATTTTTCCTTCTGCAGTGTGGAGACTCACGGTTTCTCCACTGGTTTGTCTTGTTAACTGGTATCTAAGAGAACACAAGAAGTGACTGGTCAGAAAGAAACTGGATACATAGAGAAAGAGTTTAATTGTTACTTTTAAGCTAAATTATTAAACTGTAAGCCATCTGAAATAGCTAAAAGACTGGAAAAAACAAATCAGCCAACACTTACATATTTTATTTCATTAAATATTTTGTTTATACTGTTTTAATATTTTTGCACAGTAAATAATGAAACAATTAATTGGTTTTGCTTTGAAAGCAATGTTATTATATAATCAAACTGAATAGCATTCCAAAATAGTTTTTATATATTAAAATTTGTATTTTTAAATCAACTCTTAATTCAAGCACTGAAATATCCTTTCCTGTATATCTGAATGGCTTAGAATATTTTATCTTCCACTGAAATTATTTCCCAGAAATCTTTCTATTGGATTTTTAAATGTTATTCTTTTTATATTTTAAGAAGTCAAAGTTGTGACCTAAAATATAAAAACACTTTAAACATATGTTAGCTTGACATGAGAGTTAAATGAATTCAGTTCAGTTTCTTAGCCATGTTCGACTCTTTGTGACCCCATGGATTGCAGCATGCCAGGCTCCCCTGATCATTACCAACTCTCAGGGTTTGCTCAAACTCATGTCCATAGAGTGAGTGATGCCATACAACCATCTCATCCTCTGTTATTCCCTTCTCCTCCTGATTCAGTCTTTTCTAGCATCAGAGTCTTTTCTAATGAGTCAGTTCTTCACAAGGTGGCCAAAGTATTGGAGCTTCAATTTCAGCATCAGTACTTCCAATGAATATTCAGGATTGAATCCTTTAGGACTGACTGGTTGGATCTCCTTGCAGTCAGTCCAAAGGGCTCTCAAGAGTCTTCTCCAACACCACAGTTCAAAAGCATGAATTCCTCAGTGCTCAGTTTTCTTTATAATCCCAGTCTCTTATCCATACATGACTACTGGCAAAACCATAGCTTTGACTAGATGAACCTTTGTTGGCAAAGTAATGTCTGCTTTTTAATATGCTGTCTAGGTTGGTTACAGCTTTTCTTCCAGGGAGCAAACATCTTTTAATTTCATGATGGCAGTCACCATCTAAACTGGTTTTGGAGCCCAAGTAAATAAAGTCTGCCATTGTTTCCCCATCTATTTGCCATGAAGTGATGGGACCAGATGCCATGATCTTCATTTTCTAAATATATTGAGTTTAAGCCAGCTTTTTCACTTTCCTCTTTCACTTTTATCAAAATGTTGTTCAATTCTTCTTTGCTTTCTGCCATAAAGGCTATGTCATCTGCATATCTGAGGTTATTGATACTTCTCCTGGCAATCTTGATTATAGCTTGGGTTTCATCCAGCCTGGCATTTTGCATGATGTATTCTGCATACAAGTGAAATAAGCAGGGTGACAGTTACAGCCTTGACATACTCCTTTCCCCATTTGGAACCAGTCTGTTGTTCTATGTCTAGTTTTAACTCCTGCTTCTTGTCCAGGAGGCAGGTAAGGCGGTCTGGTATTCCCATCTGTTGAAGAATTTTCCACAGTTTGCTGTGATCCACACAAAGGCTTTGGTATAGTCGATAAAGAAGAAGTAGATGTTTTTCTGGAATTCTCCTGCTTTTTCTATAATCCAACAGATGATGGATCACTCACCTAGAGAGTTAAATAGAGCCACTAAATGCCTTAATATATTTTCAAGTTTAAGATACTGAAATTAACATACTTGGCTATTGATATTTGGAGAGAAATGTTTTTCTGAATATGTAACTAGATTAAAAAATACAACGTGACCATTTTAGTTCTACATAGAAATATAAGCTTAAGCAACATATAACAAGTGAGAGACTTTATTTGGGGGGCTTAAAAATCACTGCAGATGGTGACGGCATATTAAAAGATGCTTTCTTCTTGGAAGAAAAGTCATGACCAACATAGACAGCATATTAAAAAGCAGAGACATTACTTTGTCAACAAAGATCAGTTTAGTCAAGGCTATGGTTTTTCCAATTGTCATGTATGGATGTGAGAGTTGGACTATAAAGAAAGCTAAGCACTGAAGAATTGATGCTTTTGAACTGTGGTGTTGGAGAACACTCTTTAGAGTCCCTTGGACTGCAAGGAGATCCAACCAGTCAATTCTAAATGAAATCAGTCTTGAATATTCATTGGAAGCACTGATGATGAAGCTGAAACTCCAATACTTTGGCCACCTGATGCAAAGAACTGACTCATTTGAAAAGACCCTTATGCTGGGAAAGATTGAAGGCAGGAGGAGAAGGGGATGACAGAGGTTGAGATGGTTGGGTGGAATCAACAACTCAATGGACATGAGTCTAGTAAATTCTGGGAACTGGTGATGGACAGGGAGGCCTGGCATGCTGCAGTCCATGGGGTTACAAAGAGTCAGACACGACTGAGTGACTGAACTGAACTGAACTGAAACATAACAATATAAAATATTTTACGAAATTGCAAATAGAACTACCTTATGACCCAGCAATCCCACTGCTGGGCATACACACCGAGGAAACCAGAATTGAAAGAGACGCATGTACTCCAATGTTCATCGCAGCACTGTTTATAATAGCCAGGACATGGAAACAACCTAGATGTCCATCAGCAGATGAATGGATAAGAAAGCTGTGGTACATATACACAATGGAGTATTACTCAGCCACTAAAAAGAATTCATTTGAATCAGTTCTGATGAGATGGATGAAACTGGAGCCGATTATACAGAGTGAAGTAAGCCAGAAAGAAAAACACCAATACAGTATACTAACACATATATATGGAATCTAGAAAGATGGCAATGATGACCCTGTATGCAAGACAGGAAAAAAGACACAGCTGTGTATAACGGACTTTTGGACTCAGAGGGAGAGGGAGAGGGTGGGATGATTTTGGAGAATGGCATTCTATCATGTATACTATCATGTCAGAATTGAATCGCCAGTCCATGTCTGACGCAGGATTCAGCATGCTTGGGGTTGGTGCATGGGGATGACCCAGAGAGATGTTATGGGGAGGGAGGTGGGAGGGGGGTTCATGTTTGGGAACACATGTAAGAATTAAAGATCTTAAAATTAAAATAAAAAAAATATTTTACGAACTTTCAAATAGTAAAGTTACCTTACACTTCTATGTGACTTCAATTGACTGAAGGTAAATTATATATTTTGATCCAAACACCAGTGAAAATGTTATGATTCACTTGGATTTACTCAGGGTGAAAAGAGCTTTGTTTTTCCTTTGAATCCTTTCCAAATTACTGCTAGCATATATATTCTCTTTCTCTGTTATATATATATTTATGACAAAGACTTTCTCCATCTGGAAAATAAAGTATATGTTACTGTCATATGTCTAATATACAAGATTTGAGTTTTGCAGAGTAATAACATGAGGAATTTTCAGAAGGGTTTGATGGGAAAGCTGGAAGAGATGAAAGAGTTTATCTGTCTGCAGTAGAAAAGCACAAGGTTATACTTGATTGGCTTTAAGATGGTCCTTCACATCCAAATCAGTATTTAACATGAAGATATGTTATACCAGTAGAGAAAGAACCAGCCTGTAAGGGTGCAGAGAAGCTACTGTGTCCTCTGACATGTCTGAGTGTGATCAAAGTTGCAGTCTATTCTTCAGAGTTTATATAATCTTGTGCCTTACTCATTATCAAAAGCTTATTTTCCTTTAAAAATTTATTTGGGATTAGTCATCAGGTTATTTTTCTCCCAAAGTCAAAAGTTTTCATCAAAATGTTTATGTTTTTCTAAAGAAATGGAGACTACCTAAAGAAAAATTATCCGAAAAATCTACACATTATTAATTGATATGTTCTAAGAAATACTCTTTTTTAAGGATGGATGTACACAGGGGTAGTGATTTTGTGTACACATACTTTGTTCCATAATGATACTTACATTCTTGCTGATATAAAAGAAGTAACATGGTGTAATATGGTGGAGTTGGGGCCAGGAATCCTTGGTAAATATTTTAGTTTTACCATCAACCAGCTTCATGCTGTTACAGTAGTCATTGATCCTCTCTGCGCTTCAGTTTCCACATTTATAAAATGAGGAGCATAGACTAGATGATTTCTAAAAGCTTTTCCAATTCTAATAATTAAGGTACCTCCTTCCACTGCGACTCTTAAAGGTGAAATTTTAATTATTTTATGGCTCATTGCACAGTAGTTTTGAAATAAGAAGAATGCATTGACTAGCATACATCTTCATCCTTGACATGGAAATTTGTTTTGTAATTACTTCCAAAATATCTTTCTCAAATTATGCTCTCTAAATATGGTAAAATATAGATAGTTAAAAAGAAAATAAAATTCCACTGTTTTTCTTATATAAATGTATTTATTTTAATTGGAGATCAATTACTTTACAATATTGTATTGATTTTACCATACATCAACATGAATCCACCACAGGTACACACGTGTTCCCCATCCTGAACCCCACCGCCCCCCCCCCCCCCCCGCCCCGTACCATCCCTCTGGGTTGTCCCAGTGCACCAGCCCCAAGCATCCAGTATCATGCATCAAACCTGGACTGGCGATTCGTTTCATATATGATATTATACATGTTTCAATGTCATTCTCCCAAATCATCCCACCCTCTCCCTCTCCCACAGAGTCCAAAAGACTGTTCTATACATCTGTGTCTCTTTTGCTGTCTCGCATACAGGGTTATCGTTACCATCTTTCTTTTTTTTAATATAAATTTATTTATTTTAATTGGAGGTTAATTACTTTACAATATTGTATTGGTTTTGCCATACATCAACATGAGTCCACCACAGGTGTACACGTGTTCCCCATCCTGAACATCCCTCCCATCTCCCTCCCCATACCATCCCTCTGGGTCACTGTTAATGGTGGAATATATTTAGACTTCCAACAATTTTTGTAATCTTTAAGAATCTATTGCATGATTAACACTGATTTTTAATAGAAATAACTTTTTAGTAAAATATCTAAGAAAGATTTTGAAGAGAGAGAGAAAGAACAAGATTTGGAAAAGAAAAATGTAGCAAATGGAGAAAACATTGGGTAAAACACAGACTGAGTCTAAGAAAAATCATGCCTACAAAAAGAGTCTGATTTTTCTAACACATTTAATCAACATGATAAGGACCCCACAAAGTTTCATACCTTTAGTAAGTGCCCTACTTTTTAAATTTATCTTTTGTGCTTTTATAAGCTCATTTTGGAGGATTGAAATTCATAATACTAGTAGTAATAAGGTTGGACCTGTTCCAAGGCAAAACAGTTCTGGATGTATATATTTGTTTGTACTCTGATACTTTTATTGAAAGCATTTTGCCTGTGATAAAACAGGCTAGTTTCTTACTATGCTTAGCCAAAATTATTTGTCACGTTCAGCTGACAGTTGGTAATAAAACCTTCACAAGAACTCCATCACCCAATCCTCTAAAAATAACCCCATGTGTTCTTTTTATGGTCTTAGCTGCCTAATAAAATTCAGTGTTCTGTTACATATTGAAGCTTCATTCTATAAAAGAAATACTCTGCAATAAAGTAAGTTCTTACCAATGGTGTAAAATAGGATTTAAAATGATTATTCATTTAGTTTTAACAATACTTCAAAGAGAGCTCAAAACTACATAATCAGGTTCTAAGTATTCTTCGAGTATCTTCCTTCTTTTGTTGACTTATTAAGCTTGTTCCTAATCTGTCCATTCTTCATCCTCCCAAACACAAAATAGAAGTTAAGATTTAAACTTCAAGAGAATTAATAATACAATGTAGTATAGGAAGTCACATCTGTACAAAATGCATCAGAAGTGCCCATGACTAACAATTTTCATTTTTTTCTCCTTGTCTCAAATATTTTTTTCTCAGGCATTTCATGTTTTTGTCTCCATGTAACAAACCACTGCAAATTTAATTAAGGATTTGTAAATATTCCCCACCTCTGATAAAATCTGATAATTTGTTTTTCTCATACTGTTTGAAACATACTACTAATGCAATGCCAGATTCATATAGAAAACCTTGTAACAACACAGGAAAATATGAACTTTTAAAAAGCACATAGTAACTTAGAATTGAATTTATTTTCACAGATAGTCCTATTTTCAGTTATTTTCTTTCACAATGTACTCTTGAATCTTATGAAAACAACAAAATCTTAAAAACATTAATAAATGCATCATAAGATACTTCACATCATATGTCTTCCCAAGGTTTTCTCCCACCCCCAACGCCCCCCGCCCCCACCCCCTCCACACACACTTGAGGAGTATACTCAGAATATGTTGGTTCAGGTACTGCTGGCCAGACCTGACCATTTAGAAGAAATGGCTAGTACAGACCTCCTGCTGGGCCTGTTCTTCATTCTTAAATGAATGCATCTGGGAGGGCGAGTGATGGGGGAGGGACTGGAGCAGTGGAAGCAAGGGAGCTTGTTTCCAAACTTTTTAAAAAATATTGCAATAATTTTACAATTGTTCAGCTAATAACTCTTTAGGTGGGCCAGTGAATTCCCCACCCTGTATTAACTGAAAATGTATCTTTCAACATTATTCTCGAAAATGTATCTTTCAACATTATTCTCGTGGTACACACAATGGAAATTTACATAATTTGGATATTTTGCTTATGTAGGCAGACAGCAAATTAGCCAAGGTGGCATTTTCAGGCTCTCTTGCCATCACATTTTGTAAATAATGACTATGTAACAGCTGATATTATTTATGGTACTGTGCATACACATCACAAGGTAGTTGCTTGGTCATGGGTTATTGTGTGCAGTGCTCCTGAATCAGCTCCATTTGAAAAAAGTGGTGGCATCACTGCTGTCACAAACAGAATGAGAAGAAATACAATTGGCATAGTTGGCAGGATATCCAACTGGTAGAGGAGCCTGAGGATCCACTGAATAAAGGAAATCAGTGGCTACTATATAGCATGTGATACCACGTGGCTGCCATCCTCTCCACGCAGGCTCTGGCGGAAGACTGGGAGGTGATGGACAGGTCACCGATAGCATTGAAAAGGCATTACATATGGTGAGTTCCCATTTGATGAACAGGTTGTCATACACTGCCACTGGCACCATGGGGCAGATTTTCCTGACTGCCCTGAAGGTGAATATAGGTTAGTGCTCTATGAGATGCTGCACTGGGGTGCAATGTGCAGAGATGCTTGGAAGAACTAGAGCAATGTGTACTGATGTTAGAGCAAGAGCCCTGTGGCCCTGAAGAAACCAGCATCTCTGACGGCAAGACAGAAAGTGACAGTGATGATGAACATTATAACACTGTGGGTCCCTACTTGGCAGCAAGGTCCATTGTGCAGCAGAAAGTGAAGCATGAGCAACCTTTGGCCCAGGAGGGATATCTTCAAAGGCACTCAACATGACTGAGTTCATGACATAGCAACCATATACTCAGATGGAGTTGATTGACTTGGGTAAGCAGTTTCAGCAAATGCAAGGGGGACCCTCGCTAGCTTGGCTTTTGCAATTCTGGGACACAGGGGTGGGCCCAGCACCTGTGGGGTTTTTGCGGGTCCTTACTGAGAGAAGTAGAAGGATGGCATGCAAGACACCATTTTGAAAGTGTGAAGATTACCCCAAAGGGAGCCCAAACTTGCCAGGGTCCCATCTGGGTTACATGGATGCAAATAAGGGCTGATCTGTGTGAAGGTACTCTGTAAAGGCCTGTCCTGTGATGTAGATTTAGTAGCAGTGTATGATGGCTATCCTATGATGTGATACTACCCTTTGATTCTCTTGCATACTTAGAAAACATTTGAAATCACATTGATGGGTTGTGAATGCTACAGAAATTCCCCACTTAAAGGGGTGGGCCTGGTGCCTGTAGGGGGTTTTTGTGGGTTCTCAAGGAGAAACTCCACAGGGATGGAGTTGCCCCTGTGGAGGCCTTCCTGCAATCTCACAAGGACAGACTGTGGACTGGATTTGGCCATGGAAGATAATGGCATTACACATGAGATGAGTGGCTCTTCTAGTGATTGAGGCATAGGGTTTATTGTTGTCATAGCTACTGCTGTTGCAAGATGTTAATCCAAGGTTCAGTGTTACTTGCCAAGGGAGTATCCAGGCTCTTAGCTCGTGCCTTGCCTACCATGAGTTCAGTGAACAGTGTGAACAGTGATACAGGTGGCACAATGAGCAGAATCAGCAATACAGCTTACTAATTAAAAAAAAAAAATTATTGGGGATATCATAGGTGCAAGGCTAGGGCCAGAGGAAAAGAAGACTATAATAGACTTCTTTATATATTATATACTAGATCTGATAGATAGAGTGCCTAATGAACTATGGAATGAGGTTTGTGACATTGTACCAGAGACAGGGATCAAGATCATCCCCATGGAAAATAAAAAGCAAAATGGCTGTCTGGGGGGGCCTTACAAATAGCTGTGAAAAGAAGAGAAGTGAAAAGCAAAGGAGAAAAGGAAAGATACAAGCATCTGAATGCAGAGTTCCAAAGAATAGCAAGAAGAGATAAGAAAGCGTTCTTCAGCGATCAATGCAAAGAAATAGAGGAAAAGAAGAGAATGGGAAAGACTAGAGATCTCTTCAAGAAAATTAGAGATACCAAGGAAACATTTCATGCAAAGATGGGCTCAATAAAGGACAGAAATGGTATGGACCTAACAGAAGCAGAAGAAATTAAGAAGAGGTGGCAAGAACACAGAAGAACTGTACGAAAAAGATCTTCATGATCAAGATAATCACAATGGTATGATCACTCACCTAGAGCCAAACATCCTGGAATGTGAAGTCAGGTGGGCCTTAGAAAGCATCACTACAAACAAAGCTAGTGGAGGTGATGGAATTCCAGTTGAGCTCTTTCAAATCTCGAAAGATGATGCTGTGAAAGTGCTGCACTCAATATGCCAGCAAATTTGAAAAACTCAGCAGTGGCCACAGGACTGGAAAAAGTCAGTTTTCATTCCAATCTCAAAGAAAGGCAATGCCAAAGAATGCTCAAACTACTGCACAATTGCACTCATTTCACATGCTAGTAAAGTAATGCTCAAAATTCTCCAAGCCAGGCTTTAGCAATACGTGAACCATGAAATTCCAGATGTTCAAGCTGGTTTTAGAAAAGGAGAGGAACCAGACATCAAATTGCCAACATCCGCTGGATCATCAAAAAAGCAAGAGAGTTCCAGAAAAACATCTATTTCTGCTTTATTGATTATGCCAAAGCCTTTGACTGTGTGGATCACAATAAACTGTGGAAAATTCTGAAAGAGATGGGAATACCAGACCACCTGACCTGCCTCTTGAGAAACCTATATGCAGGTCAGGAAGTAACAGTTAGAACTGGACATGGAGCAACAGACTGGTTCCAAACAGGAAAAGGAGTACATCAAAGCTGTATATTGTCACCCTGCTTATTTAACTTATATACAGAATAAATCATGAGAAATGCTGGGCTGGAAGAAGCACAAGTTGCAATCAAGATTGCCAGGAGAAATATCAAGAACCTCAGATATGCATATGACACCACCATTATGGCAGAAACTGAAGAGAAACTAAAAAGCCTCTTGATGAGAGTGAAAAAATGGCTCAAAGCTCAACATTCAGAAAATGAAGATCATGGCATCTGGTCCCATCAGATCATGGGAAATAGATGGGGAAACATTGGAAACAGTGTCAGACTTTATTTTTCTGGGCTCCAAAATCACTGCAGATGGAGATTGCAGCCATGAAATTAAAAGACGCTTACTCCTTGGAAGAAAAGTTATGACCAAACAAGATAGCATATTGAAAAGCAGAGACATTACTTTGCCAACAAAGCTCTGTCTAGTCAAGGCTCTGGTTTTTCCAGTGTTCATGTATGAATGTGAGAGTTGGATTGTGAAGAAAGCTGAGAGCCAAAGAATTGATACTTTTGAACTGTGGTGTTGGAGAAGACTCTTGAGAGTCCCTTGGAGTGCTAGGATATCCAACCAGTCCATTCTAAAGGAGATCAGTCTTGGGGGTTCATTGGAAGGACTGATGCTGAAGCTGAAACTCCAATACTTTGGCCACCTCATGCAAGGAGTTGACTCGACTCATTGGAAAAGACTCTGATGCTAGGAGGGATTGGGGGCAGAAGGAAAAGGGAACGACAGAGGATGAGATGGCTGGATGGCATCACCGACTCAATGGATGTGAGTTTGAGTGAACTCCGGGAGTTGGTGATGGACAGGGAGGTCTGGTGTTCTGCAATTCATGGGGTCACAAAGAGTTAAACATGACTGAGCCCCTGAACTAAACTGAACTGATACTATCATAGTCTGCAATTCTCTGCAGAAATTGCACTAATGGGGGAAAGGAGAGCGTCCTTAAAAATATTCAACTTTTTCCAAGCGTACTGTAAGGTGCCTTCTCATGACCAGAGAAGAGGATACTCATCTTCTCTGAGCCAATAGGACCCTTCCTCTAAACCCTCTGACTCAGGATGCCTCCACCCACCACAGAAAGCTTCAGACCTCTTCCACCCAGGAGGGATCCTGGGGGTTCATTGGGAGACTTCTCTGAAATGAAACATTTCCTGTTTAAATACAAGAATTTTAATTCTGTTGATATTCATTCTCCTCAGTTTTAAAGCTAGGGAATTTGCACACATAACAGCTTTCTGTTTACTCTTGTCTATCAGTAGCCAGAAAGCTCAGAACGAAGGCACCCCATTCAAGACCTAGAATTCAGAAAAATATCTTGGGAAAAGAACCCAATTTTTCCAAAATACTGCAGATTAAATGATAGCTAGTCATCAATAAGTATTTTAAAATATATATTTATTTACATTGAATTTGTATAAGTGAAGTCGCTCAGTCATGTCCGGCTCTTTGCGACCCCATGGACTGTAGCTTATCAGGCTCCTCCATCCATGGGATTTTCCAAGCAAGAGTACTAGAGTGGGTTGCCATTTCCTTCTCAGGAAGGAAATTATATAGAGAACTGTACAGAGAATTAATTAATAGTTTTTCCTAAACAAGATGACACCTGTGGTGGATTCATGTCAATGTATGGCAAACCAATACAGTATTGTAAAGTAAAATAAAGTAAAATAAATTTCTTTTTAAAAAAAGAATAAACAAATAACTAAAGTAAACTAACACCTTAATTTACATGTTACTGGAGGGATTAAAACCTGAGCAGCCAGCCAGCCACCAACATCTTCATGGGAAATTGGTCCATATGTTACACAGCCTCAGCAAACTTTTTTTTTTTTTTCCTCTAAGTGAAAATAGATATAGTTCATCTACCACTTAAAAGATTAGCTGCTGTTCAAAAGGAAAATCAGTATGAAAACAGCAATGTAGTAGCAAGATTCAGTGAAAAGGAAAGAACACAGTGATTCTTTTCTCATTTCTCTGTTTGTAGGTCAAGTTGAGGAAAACCTAATGAGTTATCTAGGGCAAACCTTAGCACCAAAAATGGTTAAAAAAAAAAAAAAAGGCAAAAAAAAAAAAAAAAAAACTTTACAATTTGTGGAAAGTTCTCTGGATAAATGTAGGGGTGGGAGTGGGGAAGGGTGGGTGATGAATAGGGTAGAGGCCCAGTTGGTAAAAAGCAAATTAAAATCAGAATCACAATCAATGTTTCAAAAAGTGTCTCAGAGTTATATTTAGTGCATATTTTAAGTCATAAAGAAAAATTGTATAAGATTTATACAATTGTTTTGTTTTAAATAACTATGTGGCTCAGAGGAATCCCAACAAATCTGAGGAAGATAAACTCTTCCTCCCAGGCCCTCTGTTTAAGGCCACAGCTGCTCAGTTCAACACATTAACTTCCAGCCATAAGGGATCATTAAACACTTGGAATATAGCTGGTCCAAATAGAAAGATGCTGTAAGTATAAAACACATAATGGATTTGGAAAACTTAGAACACACAAAAAATAATAATTTAAGATATTTAATTAATAACTTTATATTGATGAGAATGATCAAGGTGGCAAAGTAGTAAGGTGTGAGGCTCACCTTCTTCAACAGCTACAACAGAAATACATCTATATGTGTAAGAATTCTCACAGAACATCTACTGAACTCTGGCAGAAGACCTCAGACTGCTGAAAAGGCAAGAAAATCATCAAATAACTATAAGATAAAAGAAAAAATAAATGAGCAAGTACTTGGGATGGGACTTGCACCGCTGGGCGGGAGCTATGAAAGAAGAAATGTTCCTGCACCCTGGGAAGCCCTCTCACCAGTGAGGAATTGGCTGGTAAAGAAATGAAGCTTCAGAACCTCGGAGGAGAATGCAGCAGCCAGTTCACAGCAGCCAGAGAAGAGGAAAAACTGCACAGATGATCAGTGCTGCCAACATGCACAGTCCAGCCCGACACAAGCATCCACTGGTGCTGCCAGGAACTGGATGCTGGAACCTGAGTTTCAGAGATTAGAAACAAGGAAAGGAGGGTTCGCTGTGTGGAGATAGATTTGGGTGGGGGTGGGGTGGGGATGCTGGAATTCAGTGCAACTGTGGCTGGAGGTGTATGTGGAAGAAGCCTGCTGCCTTAGATTCTAGTCACCATTGTTTGCAGGGAGGGACAGGGCATAGACTGTAGCCTTTCTCCCTGTGTGTCTTCTTGCAGAGGGGAGGACACTGCATGCATGTGCTCTAGGGGAGATCACAGGCCAGTGCCACCTCACTCTTGGATCCCAGGTGTGGTTGCTATCACCTGCTACCTTCCTCCCTGATATCAGAAGTGGTCTCAGGCACCCACTGCCACGCACCAAAACTACAGGAACAATTGCAAGCTACTTCCACTCCCACTGCATACTCTGGAGGCAAATTTGAGCTGCTTATCACTGCCAAGAACTCCAAGACCAGGCAGTAGCCACCATATCTGTACACCTCCTATAAAGAAGATAACAACCCGCACATGCTAAGGAAAAAGGCAACAAGCATCCTTACTAAAAATAACTCTTGCATTGAACATATTAAACCCACAAAAGTCACACAGGGAATACCCCACATATAAATAGCTCTCTAAGATGACAGTAGATAATTGTTTTTCCTATATTCTTAGAGTAAGAGAAATACAAGTGAAATGAAGAATCAGAGGAATTGCTCCCAGTTAAAAAAAAATAAATGCATTCTCCTGGAAGAAAATAAAATGAAGCAGACCTCTTCAGTCTAATTGACACTGGTTTCAATACAGAGATAATGAAAATACTGAAGGAATTAAGTCAATTGACAGAAATTCAGAATACTGAAAAAAAAAAAAAGAACTATAAGCTATAAAGAGGAACTAAGAAAAATTAGAAAACTTACTTGCAGAGATGAAATTTGGCTAAAGGCAATGAATAGCAGAATGAATAATACAGGACAAATATGTGACCTGGAAGATAGAATGTAAATCACCCAACCATGACAGCAGAGAGAAACTCAAATGAAAAAAATGAAAGCAATATAAGAGATACACGGAATAATATAAAGCACACCAGAGACTTTCCTGGTGGCCCAGTGGTCAGGACTTGGCCTTCAAATGCAGTGGGTGAGGCTTCAATGAGGAGGGTGAGGTCGGGGAGCTAAGATCCCGTAGGACTCATGGTCAAAAAACTAAAACATGAAACAGAAGCAGTATTGTAACAAATGCAATAAAAACATGCCAACCTACATATAAGAGGGATTTTGGAAGGTGAAAAAAGAGAAAAGGAGATAAAAAATGTATTTGAAGAAATAATGGTTGAAAATTTACCAAACCTAAAAAAGGAAATAGATATTCGGGAACAGGAAGCAGAGAGGGTCCCAAATAAATTGAGCCTAAATGCACTTGCATCAAGACATACTATAAAAAAAAAATTATAAAAGTTAAAATGAAGAGAGGACTCTAAAGAAAAGAAGGGAAAAACAAAGAGTTAATTACAAGGAAACCCCAGGTAACACTATCAGTTCATATCTCTAAAGAAAAGATGCAACCCAGAGGTATATTCAAAGTCCTGAAAGGGAAAAATTGCAACTTAGGGTACTCTAACCAGTAAGATTATCATTTAGAATAGAGACAGAAGTAAAGAATTTCTCAGAAAATAAAAACTAAAAGAATACAGAAAAAATAAACTCATCCTAAAAGAAAATTGGAGAAGTGAACGGAAAACCACTTCAGTATTCTTACCTCAAGAACCCTGTAAACAGTATGAAAAGGTAAACGGATATGAAATTGAAAGATGAGCCCCCAAGTCAGTAGGTGTCCAATATGTTATTGTGGAAAAGCAGAGAAATGGCTCTAGAAAGAATGAAGGGCTGGACCAAGCAGAAATGATGTCAACTTGTGGATGTGTCTGGTGGCAAAAGTAAAGTCTTATGCTGTAACAAATAATATTGCATAGGAACCTGGAATGTCAAGTCCATGAATCAAGGTAATATAGATACTAGCCAATCTGATCACACTGACCACAGCCTGTCTAACTCAATGAAACTAAGCCATGCCATGTGAGGCCACTCAAGATGGACAGGTCATGGAGGAGAGGTCTGACAGAATGTGGTCCACTGGAGAAGAGAATGGCAAACCACTTCAGTATCCTTGGCTTGAGAACCCCATGAACAGTATGAAAAGGCAAAATGATAGGATACTGAAAGAGGTACTCTCAGGGTCAGTAGGTGCCCAATATACTACTGGACATCAGTGGAGAAATAGCTCCAGAAAGAAAAAAAGGATGGAGCCAAAGCAAAAACAGTACCCAGTTGTGGATGTGACTGGTGATAGAAGCAAGGTTCGATGCTGTAAAGAGCAATATTGCATAGGAACTGGTCAAACAGGAAATAGCAAGAGTGGATGTCGATCTTCTAGGAATCAGCGAACTAAGACGGACTGGAATAGGTTTACTTAACTCAGATGACCATTATATCTACTACTGTGGGCAGGAATCCCTTAGAAGAAATGGAGTAGCCATCATGGTCAAAAAAAGAGTCCAAAATGCAGTACTTGGATGCAATCTCAAAAACAACAGAATAATCTCTGTTTGTTTCCAAGGCAAACCATTCATATCACGGTAATTCAAGCCTATGCTCCAACCAGTAATGCTGAAGAAGCTGAAATTGAATGGTTCTATGAAGACCTACAGGATCTTTTAGAATTAACACGCCCAAAAGATGTCCTTTTCATTATATGGGACTGGAATGCAAAAGTAGGAAGTCAAGAAACACCTGGAGTGGCAGGCAAATTTGGCCTTGGAGTTCAGAATGAAGCAGGGCAAAGGCTAATAGAGTTTTGCCAATAGAAAGCACTGGTTATAGCAAACACCCTCTTACAATAACACAAGAGAAGACTCGACACGTGGACGTCAGCAGATGGTCAACACTGAAATCAGATTGATAATATTCTTTGAAGCCAAAGATGGAGAAGCTGTATACAGCCAGCAAAAACAAGACTGAGAATGTGGATCAGATCATTAATTCCTTATTGCCAAATTTAGACTTGAAGAAAGTAAGGAAAACCACTAGATCATTCAGGTATGACCTAAATAAAATCCCTTATGATATACAGTGGAAGTGAGAAATAGAAGACCATCCCAATGGAAAACAAATGCAAAAAAAAGCAAAATGGCTGTCTGAAGAGGCCTTACAAATAGCTGTGAAATGAAGTGAAGTGAAAAGCAAAGGAGAAAAGGAAAGATATTCCCACTTGAATGCAGAGTTCCAAAGAACAGCAAGGAGAGATAAGAAAGTCTTCCTCAGCGATCAATGCAAAGAAATAGAGAAAAACAACAGAATGAGAAAGACTAGAGATCTCTTCAAGAAAATTAGAGATACCAAGGGAACATTTCATGCAAAGATGGGCTCGATAAAGGACAGAAATGGTATGGACCTAACAGAAGCAGAAGATATTAAGAAGAGGAGGCAAGAATACATAGAAGAACTATACAAAAAGATCTTCATGACCCAGATAATAACGGTGGTGTGATCACTCACCTAGAGCCAGATATCCTGGAATGTGAAGTCAAATGGGCCTTTGAAAGCATCACTACGAACAAAGCTAGTGGAGGTGATGGAATTCTAGTTGAGCTATTTCAAATCTTGAAAGATGATGCTGTGAAAATGTTGCACTCAATATGCCAGCAAATTTGGAAAACTCAGCAGTGGCCACAGGACTGGAAAAGGTCAGTTTTCATTCCAATCACAAAGAAAGGCAATGCCAAAATATGCTCAAGCTACCGCACAATTGTACTCATCTCACATGCTAGTAAAGTAATGCGCAAAATTCTCCAAGCCAGGCTTCAACAATATATGAACCATGAACTTCCTGATGTTCAAGTTGATTTTAGAAAAGGAGAGGAACCAGACATCAACTTACCAACATCCACTGGATCATGGAAAAGGCAAGAGAGTACCAGAAAAACATCTATTTTTGCTTTATTGATAATGCCAAAGCCTTTGACTGTGTAGATCACAATGAACTGTGGAAAATTCTGAAAGAGATGGGAATACCAGACCACCTGGCCTTCCTCTTGAGAAACCTATATGCAGGTCAGGATGTAACAGTTAGAACTGGACATGGAACAACAGACTGGTTCCAAATAGGAAAAGGAATACGTCAAAGCTGTATATTGTCACCCTGCTTATTTAACTTACATGCAGAATACATCATGAGAAACGCTGGGCTGGAAGAAACACAAGCTGGAATCAATATTGCCAGGAGAAATATCAAGAACCTCTGATATGCAGATGACACCACCCTTATGGCAGAAATTAAAGAGGAACTAAAAAGCCTCTTGATGAAAGTGAAAGAGGAGAGTGAAAAAGTTGGCTTAAAACTCAACATTCAGAAAACTAAGATCATGGCATCTTGTCCCATTAGATCATGGGAAATAGATGGGGAAACAGTGGAAACAGTGTCAGACTTTATATTTTGGGCTCCAAAATCACTGCAGATGGTGACTGCAGCCATGACATTAAAAGATGCTTACTCCTTGGAAGGAAAGTTATGATCAACCTAGACAACATATTAAAAAGCAGAGTCATTACTTTGCCAACAAGGTTCCATCTAGTCAAGGCTCTGGTTTTTCCAGTGGTCATGTATGAATGTGAGATTTGGACGGTGTTGAAAGCTGGGTGTTGAAGAATTGATGCTTTTGAACTGTGGTGTTGGAGAAGACTCTTGAGAGTCCCTTGGACTGCAAGGAGATCCAACCAGTCCATCCTAAAGGAGATCAGTCCTGGGTGTTCTTTGGAAGGACTGATGCTGAAGCTGAAACTCCAATACTTTTGCCACCTCATGTGAAGAGTTGACTCATTGGAAAAGATCCTGATGCTGGGAGGGATTGGGGGCGGGAGGAGAAGGGACTGACAGAGGATAAGATGGCTGGATGGCATCACTGACTCTATGGACATGACTTTGAGTAGACTCCAGGAGTTGGTGGTGGACAGGGAAGCTTGGGGTGCTGTGATTATGGGGTCGCAAAGAGCTGGACATGACTCAATGACTGAACTGAACTGAGACCTTCAAGTAGGAGATGGCAAGTGTGAACATTGACATCTTTGGAACTATTAAACTAATATGGATGAGAATGGGTAAATTTAATTCAGCTGATTATTATATCTACTACTGTGGGCAATAATCCCTTAGAAGGAAAGGAGTACCCCTCATAATCAACAAAAGGATCCAAATGCAGTATTTTGGTGCAATCTTAAAAACAAAGAAATGATGTCAGTTTTGTTTTTTTTTTAGACAAACCATTCTACATAACAGCAATCCAAGTCTATGTCCCAAACACTAATGCCAAAGAAGCTGAAGTCAAATAGTTCTATGAAGACCTACAAGACTTTCTAGAATTAGCCAAAAAAGGAGGTCCTTTCCATCATAGGGGACTGCAATACAAAAGTAGAAAGCTAAGAGATACTTGGAGTAATAGATAACTTTGGCCTTTGAGTACAAAATGAAGCAAGGGAAATTAACAGAGTTTTGTGAAGACAATGCTCTGGCCAAAGCAAACACCCTCTTCCAACAATGTAAGAGAAAACTCTTCAAGAATATTGGAGATATTAAGGGAAAATTTTATGCAAAGATGGGCAGAATTAAGGACAGAAATGGCAAGGACATAAGAGAAGCAGAAGAGATAAAGAAGAGGTGGCAAGAATACATAGAAGAACTTTACAAAAAAGGTCTTGATGACCTGGATAACCATGATGGTGTGGTCACTAACCTAGAGCTGGACATCCTGGAGTATGAAATAGAAAGGTATTAGGAAGCATTACTATGAACAAATGTAGTGGAAGGGATGGAATTCCAGCTGAGGCATTTCAAGCCTAAAAGATGATGCTGTTAAAGTGCTGCAGGCAATATGTCAGCAAATTAGGAAAACTCAGCAGTGGCTGCAGGATTGGAAAACCTCAGTTTTCATTCCAATATCATAGACAGGCAATGTTAAAGAGCACTAAAACTACTGCACAATTATGCTGATTTCACATACTAGCAAGTTAATGCTCAAAATCCTTTAAGCTAGACTTTAATAGTATATGAATCAAAAACTTCCAGATGTTTAAGCTTGATTTAGAAATGGCAGAGGAACAAGAGATCAAATTGCCAACATCCATTGGATAATAGAGGAAACAAGGACATTTCAGGCAAACGTCTACTTCTACTTCATTGAGTATGCTAAAGCAATTGACTGTGTGGGGTCACAATAAATTGTGGGAAATTCTTGAAGAGACAGGAATACCAGAACACCTTAACTGTCTCCTGAGAAACCTGTATGCAGGACAAGAAGCAAGAGGTAGAACCAGAAATGGAACAATCAGTTAATTTCAGTTCAGTCTCTCAGTCGTGTCTGACTCTTTTTTACCCCATGGACTACAGCACGCCAGGCTTCCCTGTCCATCACCAACATCCAGAGTTTGCTCAAACTCATGTCCAGGGAGTTGGTGATGCCATCCAACCATCTCATCCTCTGTCAGCCCCTTCTCCTCCTCCCTTCAATCTTTCCCAACATTAGAGTTTTTTCCAAGGATTTAGTTTTTCACATCAGGTGGCCAAAATATTGGAGCTTCAGCTTCAGCATTAGTCCTTCCAATGAATATTCAGCACTTATTTCCTTTAGGATTGAATGATCTGATTTCTTTGCAGTCCAAGGGACTCCCAAGAGTCTTCTGTAGCACCACAATTCATTGGCTCTCAGCTTTCTTTATGGTCCAACTCTCACATTCATACATGACTACTGGAAAAAACCATAGCATTGATTAGATGGACCTTTGTCAGCAAAGTAATGTCTCTGCTTTTTAATAAGCTATCTAGGTTTGCCATGGTTTTTCTTCCAAGGAGCAAACATCTTTTAATTTCATGGCTGCACTCACAATTTTCAGTGATTTTGGAGGCCAAGAAAATAAAGTTTGTCACTGTTTCCATTGTTTCCCCATCTATTTGCCCTGAAGTGATGGGATCGGATGCCATAATCTTCATTTTTCGAAAGTTGAGTTTTAAGCCAGGTTTTTCATTCCCTTCCTTCACTTTTATCAAGAGGCTCTTTAGTTCTTCTTTGCTTTCTGCCATTAAGGTGGTGTCATCTGCATACCTGAGGTTATTGATATTTCTCCTGGCAATCTTGATTCTAGCTTGTGCTTCTTCCAGTCCAGCATTTCTCATGATGTACTCTGCATATAAGTTAGATAATCAGGGTGACAATAGACAGCCTTGACATACTCCTTTCCCAACTTGGTACCAGTCCATTGTTCCATATTCGTTCTAACTGTTGTTTACAGATTTCTCAGGAGGCAGGTAAAGTGGTCTGGTACTCCCATCTCTTTAACAGTTTTCTCAGTTTCTTGTGACCCACACAGTCGAAGGCTTTGGCATAGTCAATAAAGCAGACATAGATGTTTTTCTGAAACTCTCTTTTTTTTCTATGATCAAATGGATGTTCACAAGTTGATCTCTGGAACAATGTACTGGCGCAAAAATGTAAAAAAAGTACATCAAGGCTGTATATTGTACTCTGCTTATTTAATTTATATACAGAATATTTAATGTGAAATGCTGGGCTGGATAAATCACAAACTGGAATCTAGATTCATGACAAGAATATCAACAACCTCAGATAACCAGATGATACCACTCTAATGGGAGAAAGTAAAGAGGAACTAAAGAGCTTTTTAAAGCAGGTGGAAGAGGAGAGTTAAGAAGCTGATTTAAAAGTCAAGAGTCAGCAAACTAAAATCATGACATCTGAGCCCATTACTTCATGTCAAAAAGATGAGGGAAAAGTGGAAACAGTGGCAGGTTTTATTTTCTTATGCTCCAAAATCACTGCAGATGGTCACTGTAGCCATGAAATTAAGAGATACTTGCTCCTTGGAAGGAAAGCAATGACAAACCTAGACAGAGTATTGAAAGCAGAGATATAACTTTGCCAATAAATGTCTGTATAGTCAAAGCTGTGGTTTTCCTAGTAGTCATATATGTATATGAGAGTTGGATGATAAAGACAGCTGAACACCAAAAAATTGATGCTTTGGAATTGTGTTTCAGACAAGAGTCTTGACAGTCCTTTGGACAGCCAGGAGATCAAACCAGTCAATTCTCAAAGAAATCAACCTTGAATATTCATTGAAAGGACTGATGCAGAAGCTGAAATTCCAGTATTTTGGCCATGTGATGCAAGAGCCAACTCATTGGAAAAGACCTTGATGCTGGAAAAGACTGAATGCAAGAGGGGAAGGGAGCAACAGAGGATGAGATGGTTGGATGGCATCACCAACTCAATGTAATGAGTTTGGCCAAACTCTGAGAGATAGTGAAAGACAAGGAACCTTGGTGCTGCAGTCCATGAGGTGGCAGTCGTACATGACCTAGAAAGTGAACTACAACAACCACAAAAATGATTGCAAACTCTTCTCTAAATAGAAAAGAAGAAAGAATCCATAGAAGATAAGAAAAATTACATTTGGAAAATAAATCACATAGTACACAGATTAAAAAAAAAATAAATTTTGAATTCGATAATGACCATAATTAAGACCAATAGGATGAAGATGAAGATGTAAAACTGGACATAAAAATAATAAAATGTGGGGTAGGAAAGTAAGAAAATATGTAAATTTTCCCTTAGAATCTGTTTGAGCCTATAAGACTAACAGTTTAAATGACAGTAAATATAAGAAGGCTTTAATGTACTCAAAAAACAAGGTCCCTACAAATTAAAAAATGGAATTTATTTATAAATCCAAAAGAAGAGAATATAAGTATATACAAAAAAATGTTCATCAAGCCACAAAAGGAAAATAAGAAAAAGAAAAGAAGGAATAAAAAATCGAATAGGAAACCAAGGTTTAACACAATAGTAAGCACATCTTCATCAATAATTATCTTAAATATTGTTGAACGAAATACTCCAATCAAAAGACATAGGGTGGAAAATTAAATTAAAAAAAAATAAAAACAGGAACCTAACTTATCCTGCCTGAAAGAGAACCACTTTGGGGAAAAGGATTGAAAGTAAAGGAATGGAAAAATATACTCTATGCAAGTAAAAGTGACAAGAAAGTGGATGCCGCAATGCTTATATTAGAAAGCATACTTTAAAACAAAGGCCATAAATAAAGGTGAAGGACACTATATACTGTTGCAAAAATCAGTATAAGATTTTACACTTGTCAACATGTATGCACCTAACATAGGAGCACCCAAATATATATAACAAGTACTAACAGACATGAAGGGTGATATTGGCAGGAAACAATAATAGGAAAGTTTAATATCCCACTAACATCAATGGGTAGATCTTCCAAAGAATCAACAAAGCAACAGAGATGCTAAATGATGCAAAAGAAGAATTAAATGTTATTTATATTTTAAGGATATTACATCCCCCCTCCCCCCCAAAAAATACATTATCTTTTCAAGTATATGTGCAGCACTGTCCAGGATTAATTACATACTAGGACACAAAACAAGTCTCAACAAATTGAAGAGTACAGATATTATCTCAAGCATTTTTTCAGACTAATGAGGCATGAAACTAGAAATTAGCCACAGAAAAAGAAATAAGGGGGGAAAAAGATTACATGGATACTAAACAACATGCTACTGAAAAACAAATGGTAAACAATGAAATCAAAGAGGAAATTAAAAATAAGTTGAGACAAATGACAATGAAAGCAGAATTTTAAAAAAATTATGAGATGTAGCAAAACCAATTATTAGCAGGAAGTTTTAGTAACATGGACCTTCCTCAAGAAACAAAAGAAAATAAATCTCAAATAAAAATTCTTATCTGCCTTTTAAAATGAAATAGAAAAAGCAGAACAAATAAAACCTAAACTCAGAGGAAGGAAGGAAATAACAAAGATCAGAGAGAAAATAGAGTTTTAAGAAATAGTAGAAAAACTCAATAAAATCAAGAGCTACTTCACTTATAGAATAAACAAATTTGACAACCACCTGACCAGGCTCACCAAAAAGGACACAAATAAACAAAATAAGAAATGAAAAAGGAGACATAACAACTGATACTACAGACATACAAAGGCTATAAGGAAATTCTATGAACAAATATATACCAACATATTTGACAGCCTAGAAGAAATGGACAGAAACATAGAGTTCACCAAAACTGAATCAAGAAGAAAAAAAAAACATAGCTCTTCCAAAAAACTGAAGAGGAAGAAACACTCCCAAGGACATTCTGTGAAGCCACCATGATCCAGATACCAAAAATTCTCAGCCAAATATTAATAAACTAAATCTAACAGCACATGAAAAAGATCATACACCATGACAAAGTGGGATTCATTCCAAGTTCACAAAAACAGTACAACATACACAAACCGATCAAAATGTTACACCACATAAACAAAAGAAAAGACATCTCAATAGATGCAGAAAATGCATTTGAAAAATTCAGCATCCATTCATAATAAAAACTCTTACCAAAGTGATATACAGGGCATAGATCTCAAAATAGTGAAAGCTAATTATGGTAAATGCATTGCAATATAATACTGAATGGAAAAAAGTTGACAGCTTTCCAGCTAAAATCTGGAACAAGACAAGGATGCCCATTCTCACCATTTCTCTTCAACATAGTGTTGGAAATCCTACTTATAGCAGTCAGACAAAAAAAAAAAAAATATCCAAATTGGAAGGGAATAGATAAAGTTGTCTTTACATGAAGATGATATGATACTATGTATAGAAAACCCTAAAGACTCCACACAAAAACTAATGGAACTGATATTCAGTAAAATAGCAGGATACAAGATCAACATACACAAACTGATTGCATTGCTTTATACCAATAATGAAATATCAGAAAGAGAATGTAAAGGACTTGCTGGAAAGATGGCAGAGTAGATGGACATAAGCTCACCTCTTCTTTCAAAAACAACAAAGTCACAATTAACTACTGAACAACAATCAACTCCCCCCCCCAAAAAAAAAAAAAAAAACCACTGGAAACTACCAAAAAGCTACCCTACACCCAAAGACAAAGATGAAACTACAATGAGGTGATAGGAGGGATGCAATTTTGACAAAATCCAGTCACATACCTACCAGGTGGGTGAACCACAAACTGAAAAACAATTATATTATAGTTCTCTCACAGATGTGAAAATCATAAGCCCCACATCAGGCACCCCAGCCTAAGGGCCTGGCAACTGGAAGAGAAGACCCTAGGAACATTTCTTTGAAAACCAGAGGGGTCTGTCACAGGAATTCCACAAGACTGTGGGAAACCAAAAAACACTCCACTCTTGGAGAGTTTACACAAGATCTAATGCACACTAAGACCCAGAGAAAAAAAGCAGTGACCTAATAAGAGACTGGACCAGAATCTACCTGCTAGTATTAGAGGATCTCCTGCAGAGGCAAGGAGTGGCTATGCCTCACTTCAGAGACAAGGACATTTGCAGTGGCACCTCAGATGATTGGTATGAGCCTTCATGGAGGATACTATTTCCCATTGAGACAACCCCAACCAAAAACCTGTAGGCTTCGAAGCTGGGATACCTCAGGCCAAATAGCCAAAACAGTGGGAACACAGACCAACTCATCAGCAGACGGGCAGCTTAAAGTGTTCCTGAGCATGGTCCTGTCCACCAGAGGGAAAAGAATCAGCTATACATAGTAGCAGACAGGAGCCACTCCTTGACTTCAAGAAGCATATACAAGCCTCTTAGACAGCCTCACCCACTCGAGGGAAGAAACCAGAAGCCAGAACTAGACTCTTGCAGCATATGGAACAGCACTGAAATCACGGTAAGTTAGACAACGTGAGATGGCAGAGGAATATGTCCCAGAAGAACAACTAAATGAAGTGGAGATTGGCAATCTATCAGAAAGAATTCAAAATAATGACAGTGAAATGACTTAATATCTTGGAAAAAAAGAATGAAAGCATAAATTGAGAAGATACGAGAAATGTTTAACAAAGCCCTAGAAGAACTAATGAACAAATAAAGAGAGATGAACAATGCAATAATTTAAATGAAAAATACACTAGAAGGAATCAGTAACAGAGGGACAGGAAGAACAGAGAAGTGACCTGAAAGACAGAATGGTGGAAATCACTGCCATGGAACAAAATAAAGAAAAAAGAATAAAAATGAAAGAAGACAATCTAAGAGGTATCTGAGAAAACATTAAATGCACTACCATTCACAGTATAGGTGTCCCAGAAGAAAGAGAGAAAGAGACAGAGAAAGAACCTAAAAAATTCTATTTGAAGAGATGATAGCTGAAAAGTTTCTAACATGGCAAAGAAAATAGTCTCTTAAGACCAGGAAGCACAGAGTCCTACACAGGATAAACCCAAGGAAGAACACACAAAGACATGTAGTAATCAAGTTGACAAAAATTAAAGACAAAAAATGTTAAAAACAGCAAAGCAAAAGCAACAAATATGTAAGGGAACTGCCATTAGACTATAAGCTGATTTCTCAGTAGAAACTTTGCAAGTCAGAGGGCAGGGTATATTTAAAGTGATGAAAGGGAGCAACCTACAATCAAGAATACTCTACTCAGTGAGACTCTTATTCATATTTGATAGAGAAATCAAAAGCTTTACAGACAAGTAAAAGCTAAGAAAACTCAGCACCATCAGACCAGATTTGACAAAGAAATTTCTCTAAGCAGTAAAAAATTGCCACTACTAGAAACAAGAAAATTATCAATGGAGAAGCTCACCAGTAAAGGCAAACATAAATATAGGTAGGAAATCACCTGCACATGAATATGATATCAAAACCATATATAAAATGGAATACTACTCAGTCATAGAAAAGAGCAAATTAATACCATTTACTGTAACATGGATGCAACTAGAAAGTCTCATACTAAGTGAAGGAAATCAGAAAAAGACAAATGTCATATGATATCTCATATGTGGAATCTAAAAGATAACTAAAATATATCTATATATGAAACAGAAACAGTATCATGAACATAGACAATAGATGGGTGGTTGCCAAGGGGAAGTGAGGTTGGACAGGGTTGGATTGGGCATTTTGGATTAGCAGATGCAAACTGATAAACTGATATATATAGAATGGATAAAGAACAAGTTCCTACTGTATAGCACAGGGAGCTATGTTCAATAACCTGTGGTAAACCATAATTGAAAAGAATATGAAAAAGAACATATGTGTATATTTAACTGAATCACTTTGCTATACAACAGTAATTAACACATAAGAGATAATCTTTGGAATTAGCTCTATATTTGGATTAGACACAGTGTTAAAAAACAGCACATTCAATTTCTACTAGTATCTCAGGGGAATATGAGATGACAGGTCAGAATTGAGTGAATGGAGGAGAGCAGCATCATTCTTAGTACTATTCTTGTGAAGGATCAATGCTGATCCTTTAAAAATGAAGATGCTAAGCTTAATTTGTGTTTGATCGAGATAGCAGAAAAAGCTAAAAAATCTAAAGGGAATGAGGAGAGCAAGAGAAATGATTGGATTATAATCAGCGTTGTGTGAAAGAAAGGAAATTCATTCTTCCCAAAGACATGATTTCATGTGGAGCCACAGTCCCATGGGATCTGGGATCATGGAGGGTTACACTTTGGGAATGGGGTGGAACACTGGGAATGGTTTAGTGGGCATGATTAAGGTTTTCTGGCCCCACAACATTTTTCCATTCTCCATTTGATCTCTGATTATTTTCTTTATAAGATTCCTGGCTATTGATCACAAAGTACAGAAATAAGTTACTTCCTAGACTGGAAATAAGCATGACTTAAGGGAAGAATTACAAATGACACTAAGTGTGTATTTCCTCCTTTGAATTTTTAGAAAAATGCCTCCAAGAATATGAGTTTCTCCCATTACTGCTCAGTCGATTTTCCTTAGCTTCACCTGTAGTCTCGCTGCCAAATCAGAACTGACACTAACCTGAGAGAGAAGATCCCATGGAGAAAGAAATGTCAACTCACTCCAGTATTCTTGTTTAGAGAATGCCATGAACAGAGTCCAGTCAGCCCACAGGGTTGCAAAGAATCAGACACAACTGATCAACCAGTGCTTTTGAGAGAGTGGGGCTGGGAAAATGAACCATTGCAAATCATTTGTCCCACTTTCAATACTATTTGGAGATGCTTTGATTCTGTCACTTTCCCTTGAAGTCCCCGTTCCCAGGGCCCCATGGTGAATACTGCTCCTCAAGGACTTAGGCCTTCTGGCCTTGCTTATCTTGTTAGTCAGTGACTTCTTAGAATCAGTTGTTTCAGTCAGTTCAGCCTCAGTCATGTCCGACTCTTGCAACCCCATGAACTGCAGCACACCAGGCCTCCTTGTCCATCACCAACTCCCAGAGTTTACCTAAACCCCTGTCCACTGAGTTGGGGATGCCATCCAACCATCTCATCCTCTGTCATCCCCTTCTCCTCCTGCCCTTAATTTTTCCCAGCATCAGGGTCTTTTCAAATGAGTCAGCTCTTCGCATCAGGTGGCCAAAGTATTGGAGTTTCAGCTTCAGCATCAGTCCTTCCAATGAACACCCAGGACTGATCTCCTTTAGGATGGACTGGTTCAATCTCCTTGCAGTTCAAGTTAGTCAGGGACTTCTTAGAATCAGTTTTTTACAAGACCTTTGAGGTATTTCTGCTCTGATGCTTATTCGGTCTCTTCTGCTTTGTTTGACCTACTTTACTTTTTCCCCTCAAATAATTGCCATCCAAATATCTACACAGTGAAAATAAGTTTATATAATAACCCTTTTGCTAATGGAAAAGTGGGTCTGTGTGTTGAACATTAAATTTTTCTTCTCTTTATCAATAGATCTTCCACCCACCAATAAACATGTAGCTTATTATTAATTTTAGATCTTATGCTTTGAGACTCAAAGTCATGATTCCTGATTCTAAAGTTACTGATATTTAAACTTTGGCAGTGTACCTTAATGAAAAAATAAAATGAGTTATCCTCTGAAACAATTATTAACAAGTTTGGCATGAAGCACTTTTCTTAGCATTTGGAAGATAAACCAGCTTCTTAGTTTATACATATCACTGAGTTATCATGACTCTGCATAAAAATTGTGCTAACCTTAGAGAAACAAGCCTGTGCAGGAGGGAAATAAATATACTAGTAATAGCCAAAATTGAAGAAAGTCTAGAGAAAGTTTCTGCCAACATGGTTTATGATTTATTACTGGAAATAGTTCCCAAATCTGGAAAAATATTTAAAATCTACACCTGAGGTAAACTGAAAACCTATTTAAATTGTTAGTCATTATTAGAGTCTGTCCATGACTTTTTCCTATTTTGAGACAACTATACTATTATACAATCAGTTCAGTTCAGTTCATTTGCTCAGTTGTGTCTGACTCTTTGCAACCCCATGAACTGCAGCACGCCAGGCCTCCTGGCCATCACCAACTCCCGGAGTTCACTCAAACTCATGTACATCGAGTCGTTGATGCCATCCAGGCATCTCATCCTCTGTCATCCCCTTCTCCTCCTGCCCCCAATCCCTCCCAGCATCAGGGTCTTTTCCAATAAGTTAACTCTTCACATGTGGTGGCCAAAGTAATGGAGCTTCAGCTTTAGCATCACTCCTTCCAAAGAACACCCAGGGCTGATCTCCTTTAGAAGGGACTGGTTGGATCTCCTCACAGTCCAAGGGACTCTCAAGAGTCTTCTCCAACACCACAGTTCAAAAGCATCAATTCTTCAGCGCTGAGCTTTCTTCACAGTCCAACTCTCACATCCATACATGGCCACTGGAAAAACCATAGCCTTGACTAGAGGGACCTTAGTCGGCAAAGTATTGTCTCTGCTTTTGAAAATGCTATCTAGGTTGGTCATAACTTTCCTTCCAAGGAGTAAGTGTCTTTTAATTTCATGGCTGCAGCCACCATCTGCAGTGATTTTGGAGCCCCAAAAAATAAAGTCTGACACTATTTCCACTGTTTCCCCATCCATTTCCCATGAACTGAGGGGACCAGATGCCATGATCTTCGTTTTCTGAATGTTGAGGTTTAAGCCAACTTTTTCACTCTCCTCTTTCACTCTCATCAAGAGGCTTTTTAGTTCCTCTTCACTTTCTGCCATAAGGGTGGTGTCATCTGCATATCTGAGGTTATTGATATTTCTCCTGGCAATCTTGATTCCAGTTTGTGCTTCTTCCAGTCCAGCGTTTCTCATGATGTACTCTTCATAGAAGATAAATAGGCAGGGTGACAATATACAGCCTTGATGTACTCCTTTTCCTATTTGGAACCAGTCTGTTGTTCCATGTCCAGTTCTAACTGTTGCTTCCTGACCTGCAAATAGGTTTCTCAAGAGGCAGGTCAGGTCATCTGGTATTCCCATGTCTTTCAGAATTTTCCACAGTTTACTCTGATCCACACAGTCAAAGGCTGTGGCATCGTCAATAAAGCAGAAATAGATGTTTTTCTGGAACTCTCTTGCTTTTTCATTGATCCAGCAGATGTTGGCAATTTGATCTCTGGTTCCTCTGCCTTTTCTAAAACTAGCTGGAACATTTGAAAGTTCACGGTTCACATATTGCTAAAGCCTGGCTTGGAGAATTTTGAGCATTACTCTACTAGCGTGTGAGATGAGTGCAATTATGTGGTAGTTTGAGAATTCTTTGGCATTGCCTTTCTTTGAGATTGGAATGAAAACTGACTTTTTCCAGTCCTGTGGGCACTGCTGAGTTTTCCAAATTTGCTGATGTATTGAGTGCAGCACTTTGACAGCATCATCTTTCAGGATTTGAAAGAGCTCAACTAGAATTCCATCACCTCCACTAGCTTTGTTTGTCGTGATGCTTTCTAAGGCCCACTTGACTTCACATTCTGGGATGTCTGGCTCTAGATGAGTGATCATACCATTGTGATTACCTTGGTTGTGAAGATATATACCATAAAGAACATTCATAAAAAGAAAAATGGGACAACAATACTACATGGTGATATGAGTGTATATGGCCTTTATGGCTCCTATCAGTCTTCAAAGACTAGCCTCCACATAATTATAAGTAACTATATTTTGTGAATCTTTAGTATCACTCAAAAACTATGTTAAAATGTTAAATCCACAATTAAAATAATGCATAAAATGATTTTTCTGATTTTTAAAAAATTACTTGAATATGGGATATAAAGCCAACAGTCTTGCTGTGGATCAGGGCAGTAAAAGACATATCATCTCCACCTCACCACACTTCACCAATAACTCTCATGATATCATTGACACTATGGATCATATCTTTGAAGCTACAAATGATTAGAAGTTGAACCCCAATATTTTCACACAATGTTGGGACTTATTGTCAAGGTGATTATTTACCGGATGCTCCTGAGCGATATTTGAATTTCTGTTGGGGGTGGGTGTTGGTTGGGGTCTCAAGATAGGCCTGAGGTTCCTGGTGCATGTACCAACAAAGAACAAGTTTAATTCACCAAAAACTCTTTGCAAATGTTGTTAAATGCCAAGAATACCCAACTTGTTCTGGTTAACTTTAAATTTTAAGTGTCTATAGTAGGGGAGGGGTTACAAACCTAAGTATCTAAAGAAAATGAAACACTACAGGTTAGTATATTAGACTGGAGAATGGAGGTTGAAACAAGAAAGTAACCTCATACCAGCTCCAAAGAATTTACTATCGATGGTTGATCAATCTATTGAAGTCTAAGAGAAGTTAAAACTCTAGACTTTCATGAAAAATTTTCCTAATATAAAAATATTTTGTTATTCAAGGAAACACCTGTTATCTGTGCATCGTTTCTCTCAAGCATCTTGGCTCCCAACCCCCAGATGGGTTCTGTAGATTTTTAGATTTATTAATATTAATCCTCTACTTTTTCTAATTTAGCATGCCAAGTGATTCAAAGGTAAGACTCCTTTAATCTCCAGGAACTAACCATGAACTTTGTGTTGAGAAGAAAACTCACTTTCAAATTCTTGTTCCTCAAGGGCTCCATCCACCCTCTTCTGCAGCACCTATAAAAGCAGCTCTTTTGCCCCATTTTTGCTCCCCTCTAAATTTAAAAGGACCTAATTGTAACAATGAGATCACAAAGTAACTGAAATTAATTCCTGACATGCTCTCTAAATGCACACCATTGTCTAAACTGTTCATTCTTTTTCCATATGAGAAGAAGAATGCAGAGTTAAACTGTTAAAAAGATGACTAGCTTTCTTTCCCAACAGCCCCCTTAGCAATCCTGCAGACAGGTCATGTAGGCAAGATAATATCTGAAGAACAAGTCAGTGATGGAGAAATATGCAGAACCTTACCTCCTGCCTCAATGATTCACTGAGATTCTTCCCTCCACTTCCTTTTTTCCCTTTAAAAACAGAATCTTTGGAGTTGGTCTCTGAACATGAGTTCTCCTTCTCCCCAGGTTGGGCAAAAAGCAAGTCTGTATGAAGAGAGTGAAGAAATATAATTTGGTTTGTGCACTGAAGGAGCTCACATTTTATTTGTGTGTGCTCAGTCATGTCCAGTTTTGTGTGACCCCATGGACTGTAGCCGGAGAAGGCAATGGCACCCCATTCCAGTACTCTTGCCTGGAAAATCCCATGGATGGAGGAGCCTGGTAGGCTGCAGTCCATGGGGTCGCTAGGAGTCGGACACGACTGAGCGACTTCACTTTCACTTTTCACTTTAATGCGTTGGAGAAGGAAATGGCAACCCACTCCAGTGTTCTTGCCTGGAGAAACCCAGGGATGGGGGAGTCTGGTGGGCTGCCGTCTATGGGGTTGCACAGAGTCAGACACGACTGAAGTGACTTAGCAGCCGCAGTATGGAATGTAGCCCACCAGAATCCTCTTCCCGTGGAATTTTCCAGGCAAGAATACTGGAGTGAGTTCCATTTCCTCCTCCAGGGAATATTTCCAACCCAGGGATTGAACCCACATCTCCTGTGTCTCCTGCATTGGAAGGCAGATTCTTTAACATATAGAATTAAAATGCTAATAGTATTATTATTGAATACATAATGCAATTTGTCACAAAAATAGAGGAAAGATTTTTATGATTCAGCAAGCATCCTGATAATTTGATTTTGTACCTTTTCCCCCTATTAGTGGTCCATTATCTGAAAAAAGATAAAACCTAGACCATTAATGAATGTTTGAAGAGGAGTGAAGGCTGGGGGAAAAAATTAATCTATTTATACTCATTAAGGTCTATTGCCTTTACTGAAAATGAGAATAAAGATGTGATTGATTTATTCAGATATTAAATTTTGCTAATTGTTACAAGCTAGTATTCAGCATTGAAATAACCAACTCTTTTTGAATTATTGTGTGTGCTTAATCTTTCAGTCATCCAACTCTTTGTGACCCTTTGAACTGTAGAACACCAGGCTCCTCTGTCCATGGGATTTTCCAGGCAAGAACATTGGAGTGGGTCCCCATTTCTTCCTCCAGCGGATCTTCCTAAGCTAAGGATCCACTTCGAGTCTCCTGTGTCTCGTGCATTGCAGGTGGATTCTTTACCCACTGAGCCACTGGGGAAGTTCTTTTGAAATATTAAGTCTCTTCAACTCTCTGCTTTACTTTGAATGAAAATATCTGCTTTCTTCATTAGTACTTCTGAATAATTCCTGGGAAAAATGTTGAAATAAAGTCTCTGATTAGATAAGAGTAGTCCTAAATATCAAAATCAGAGTTGACACTTAATAAATATTTAACTATTTAGAGGTTCCAATGATGTGTTCTCAGGAAAAGGCTAAATGTAGATGCTCCCAGATGGCTAAGAATTACACTTAACTTTTGTTTGTACACTGGCTCACTGACGCTTTCAGCAGCTCCAGTAGTTTCATATATGGTAGAGTTTAGCTTTGGTTCAGAATTAAATAGTGATTTAAAAAATACCAATGGCCTCATTAACATATTTGAAAAGATTTTGACAGAGAGCTAAAGAGACTAGGCTAGACTAAGGTTTTTCTTTCAAGATGGTATTAATTCTCTTGATTACAGAAACAGAGAGGAAAATTAAGTAAAACTGTTCCTATGAGGGATTTCAAAAGGTATAAAAACAATAAATTAAATATAATTATTTCAAAGAAACTTCCTTTTCAGGAAAAAAAAAAAAAAGAGAGAGAGAGAGAGAGAGCTTTTTGCAGTTGTTTGCTATCATGGAATCAATTGTGTTAGAACCAAAATTATAATGAATATGACAGAGAAAATATTTAGCAAAGGATATGGACACTCAATTTACTGCTTCCAAGTATGTAGAGCCTCCTGGCAGCCAGTGAGGGAGCCAGCCAGGCAGAGGGACTTCTGTGGCTCTGACCACCACTCAGGGAAGCAAGTACCCAAGTCGACTCTGGGTGTAGACTGCAGTGGAAAGCTCTTAGAGACCTGGCTCCAGGGAATGACCCCAGGACGGTAAACAGGATTTCCTCTGCGTGTCTGCAGAGTCCCAGTCTCCAGGCTTCTTACAATGAATAAGAACAGTTGGCCATCACCACAGAGATTTCTAAGGCTGGGCCTCTTTTACAAGTTTTGTTTGGCTGGAGTAGTTTCCCTCTTTCCTATCATTTGTCTACAGTGACAGATGGAAGGACCTGGAGACTTCACTTCCTTCTTACCCGACCTCCTGCAGAGTGGATCCAAAGGGAAAAGAGGACTCATGTATGACTCCTATTACTATCCAATTTTACCTCAGAAACTGTATTTAAGGTAGTAGCAATACAGTCCAAAATGATGATGAGAGGAATGTATGACAGTCTTGCAGATTTTTTATTTTCATCCAAAATGCATGCTTCAGATCAATTCAATTTTTTCCTTAAAAGTTTACTATCACTTAAGAACATCAATTAAGATGATGTTGATTTAAAAATTATAAATTATCAGTTAAGATGATGCTGATTTAAAAATTATAAATATTTTAAACTGTGGTTGTCTTTTCACATAAAAATAGCTGTAACTTATTTTACATTAACCATATCTTTAGTTGCTAACTTTGGCCTGGGAAAGACTCATAAAAGGACTGGAACAATGCTGATTATCAGGCTCATCCATAAAAATTCTGGTTCATCCCACCCTCTCGTGGCAGATTCATATCAATGTATGGCAAAACCAACACAGTATTGTAAAGTAAAATAAAGTAAAAATAAAAATTTTTAAAAAATAAATAAATAAAATTTAAAAAAAAAGAAATTCTGGTTCAGCAGGCTTGGGCTGCTACTAAGAATCTTTTAAATAATGAAATAAAGTAATTTTAATGTAGGTGGGCCATGGATGTCTCAGAAACCTTGACTTAGAGAATGTGTTCTCAAAGGGTAACTGAGCAATTAGAGGCCTATCAATGTATAGCCTTTTAGCTCATATGTGTATATAGGCATACACATATAAGCTAAAAAGCCTTAAGTGCTTTGCTTACGAATCCTCACAGAGCAATTATGAGATGGGTAGGGGACAGGAAATAATACTCTGGAAAAACTAAACTAATTGACTCAAAGTGATTTAACAAACCTGTGCTTGTACAGCTGTTGGAACAAGAGCCTCTGGCCTCTTGAGATCTATACTCTGTGCTCAAGATCTATACCTCCAGCATTAAGAAGCACATGCTGCCCTTTATGTTATCAACTCCTCTGAAATATTGTGTAATATTTCTGTTACATCTATTGTACAGGTATGCATGCCACATGTCAAATAGCAAATGATAATCTAATTTTGAAATGTTACCACTGTGTAGGCAATCATCTATACTTGCCCTGTGACTTCTGCATCCACTACTCACCTTTGAACCTTCTAAAATCTGCATCCCTTTCATCAATTCATTAAACATGCTCTAGCCAAGGTCACACAAGTTTTCTTGCAAAATCCAAAGAACAGCATTGGGTTAAGTTTATGGAACAAACACTTTTCTCACTCCCTTCCTGCAAGATAATTCTTGAGATGACATAAAAACATTTCATAAAGGATAACTCTACACCTTCATTAAGAAATGAAAAAGAAAAAATGAAAGTGAAATGGCTCAGTCATGTCCAACTCTTTGCAACCGCATGAACTGTAGCCTACCAGGCTCCTCTGTCCATGGGATTTTCCAGGCAAAAGTATTGGAATGGGTTGCCATCTCCTTCTCCAATTAAGAAATGAGAAAGGGTAAAATAAATTGGAAAATTTGAAAAATTTCTGAAAAGTTAAGAGCAAATTAGTGGAACAGAAAAATAATAGATATAAAGAAATAAGGGTCAAAATCTGCACAGAAAAACTACTAGAGATTTCAATGATATTTCAAAGTAAATAATTGAAAAGGTGTTCTAACAGCTTTCTCTCTGTTGTCCCTCCTCCTCTCCCACTAAGCAAATCAGCACTGTTTACATACAGGTGAATCCCTGAGAGCTGCTCTGTAAAACATGAAACTAATTTTCTCAGGAGTGTGTGTGCGTGTGCACACATGCACACACGCACACACTCAGTCACTCAGTCGTGTCCGACTCTTTGAGACCCTATGGACCGTAGCCCACCAGGCTCCTTTATTCATGGGATTCTCCAGGCAAGAATACTGGGTGGGTTGCCATTTCCTTCTCCAAGCTTATCTGTAGAAACGTCAATACTCAGTCTTATTTTTATTTTTATTTTTTTTTATTAAATTTTAAAATCTTTAATTCTTACATGTGTTCCCAAACATGAAATCCCCTCCCACCTCCCTCCCCATAACATCTCTGTGGGTGATCCCCATGCACCAGCCCCAAGCATGCTGTATCCTGCGTCAGACATAGACTGGCGATTCAATTCTTACATGATAGTATACATGATAGAATGCCATTCTCCAAAATCATCCCACCCTCTCCCTCTCTCTCTGAGTCCAAAAGTCCGTTATACACAGCTGTGTCTTTTTTCCTGTCTTGCATACAGGGTCGTCATTGCCATCTTTCTAAATTCCATATATATGTGTTAGTATACTGTATTGGTGTTTTTCTTTCTGGCTTACTTCACTCTGTATAATCGGCTCCAGTTTCATCCATCTCATCAGAACTGATTCAAATGAATTCTTTTTAACGGCTGAGTAATACTCCATTGTGTACATGTACCACAGCTTTCTTATCCATTCATCTGCTGATGGACATCTAGGTTGTTTCCATGTCCTGGCTATTATAAACAGTGCTGCGATGAACATTGGGGTACATGTGTCTCTTTCAATTCTGGTTTCCTCGGTGTGTATGCCCAGCAGTGAGATTGCTGGGTCATAAGGTAGTTCTATTTGCAATTTTTTAAGGAATCTCCACACTGTTCTCCATAGTGGCTGTACTAGTTTGCATTCCCACCAACAGTGTAGCAGGGTTCCCTTTTCTCCACACCCTCTCCAGCATTTATTGCTTGCAGATTTTTGGATCGCAGCCATTCTGACTGGTGTGAAGTGGTACCTCATTGTGGTTTTGATTTGCATTTCTCTGATAATGAGTGATGTTGAGCATCTTTTCATGTGTTTGTTAGCCATCTGTATGTCTTCTTTGGAGAAATGTCTATTTAGTTCTTTGGCCCATTTTTTGATTGGGTCGTTTATTTTTCTGGAATGGAGCTGCATAAGTTGCTTGTATATTTTTGAGATTAGTTGTTTGTCAGTTGCTTCATTTGCTATTATTTTCTCCCATTCAGAAGGCTGTCTTTTCACCTTGCGTATATTTTCCTTTGTTGTGCAGAAGCTTTTAATTTTAATTAGATCCCATTTGTTTATTAACAAAGAAACGCAAACTTTAAATGATACATTAGATCAGTCTTATTTTTAAAACAGTATTTTTCCCCTAAAGGAGGTGCACCATTCCTGGAAGTACTGCAATACCAGGTTGATGCATGAAGTGGACAGAGCAAGCTCCTATTCCAACCCCTAGTTCCAAAACTCCATTTACTTTCTCAGGAATAATGGGTCTCATCACAAGAAAAAAGAAATGTGCAACTATGTGCAGTGATGATGTTAACTGAGCTTATTTATGGAGATTATTTCATGATGTATACAAACACTGAATCATTGTATTATATACCTGAAACAAATATATTGTCTGTCAATTATACCTCAATAAAAAGACTATCAGGGTCTAATTTATGTTAACATTGAGATAATGATATAATTACCAAAAACTCCTAACACTAATAAAACATTACTATGTGCCAGGCCCTGTTCTATGTACTGGATCATTTAATCTTCACCATAACTTTACAAGGTAGATTCTGCTACTTTCCCCATTTCAATGAGAAACAGAGAGATCAAGTGAACTTGGGGTCACACAGCTAATTCATGGTAGAATTTTCATACAAGTTCAGGTAGTTGCAAAGCTCTGCATGTCTAGTCAATATCCAACTCTATGTCTTGACAGCAATTGAAGAAGAGGAAAAAGGCAAAACAGCTAAAACCATGAAGGAAGTGCATGAGATTCTGTACTGAATGAACCTTTTTTATTTTGATAATTGTATGAGCTAATGTTTTGTCCAGTTATACATTCAAAATAGCTGAGAAAATTCATACCCTCTACCTACCCCAATCAGCCAAATTCTTCATGCAGAATTACAGCAAATAAGGGATACCAGATACCTGAGAAAAATCAAAGGGAAAAGCAAAGATCAACAAACAGAATATCCATCCATGAAGGAAAAATAGAGAGAGAGTACAGAGAAAATGTTTAAATTTTCTTCATAGTACCCTCAGGGATTACAAGATAATACTTAATCTATAAAAGAAAAAATAGTCTGCTAATAAAAAAAATATCAGTTATAAAAGGAGAACAACTTCTTGGAAAATAAATAAATGATTACAGAAATAAAATATTCAGTTCATCCATTGATTAAATTTTATAATAGTCATCTCTCAAGACTAGATAATTATCTTGAAGATAAATTCAAGAAAATCTTCTAAAACATAGTGAAAAATAAACAAAGAACTCTAAGAACTAAGGGTGATGGAGAAAGAATGTAAGTTCAACCTCTGTCCAAAGAAATTTCAGGAAGATAGAACCAAAACAAAAAAAAACAAACAAAAACAGGAATAGTAAAAGAAAATTGATATAGTTTAAATTAAGGCACAAGACTCAGATTGAAAAAGTTTATCACATGCTGAAAAGTAAAATAAATTTTGATGGTGGAGGAAACGACAATGACAATAACAAAATAACCTTGAGATGCACAGAAATACATACAAACATCTACTTCACAAATAATAAAATATATTATAATATAAATATAAAATATATTATAAATATATAATAAAATAATTTTGAAGGATATAAAAATAGTCCTACACAAGTAGAAAATTTACATGAAGGTTTTGTTTCCCCTAAAATTGTTCTACAATTGAACACAATTTTAATAAAAATCCTAGTAGCAATAAAGACAAAACTTCAAAAATTGGTGATAAAATTCATATAGAAGAATAAAAGACAAAGAATAGCTCAGATGATTTTGAAGAAGAATGAGCTGCCTATCAGTTATCAAGATTCATACAAAAGTAGAATAAGCAATACCACATGGTGCTGGCACAGAAGTGGACCACCAATGGGACAGAGTAGAGAATCCAGAAATGTGGAAATCCGTTATACTACAAAACCAGGGTAGAATCCGTGGGGAAAAGACAAACTAGTTAACACATTTTTCAAGGACAAATTATTTTCCGAGTTGAACAAATAATGGTCCTTGCCTCACACAACACTGAAAATTAATTTTAGGTTGATTAAAAGTCAGAGTGCCAAGGGAACTGTAAGGCTTTTAGAAAGTAACAAAGTAACATATTGAAAGATCTTTTTGATACAGTACGGTTGACTGTATCAAGGAATATCATTTCTAGGTATGAAACTTAGAAGAATCTGCATGTATGTACACAAGGAAATGTGTACAAAAATACTCATTTTACAAACTCTTGTAGTAGTGAAAAACTTGGGAAAAAATTGAAAATAAATACATTGAAATATATACATACCTATATGAAAAAAAGAAAAAAAAACTAAAAAGAAAAATAACATTAAACTATATAAAACCAGTTACTTACAGATGTTTTAAACAGTTCATGAAAAAGTTCATATTGGTGTACTCAATTCATGCATATAAAGCTTTAAATCATTCATTCAGTTCAGTTCAGTCACTCAGTCATGTCCGACTCTTTGCGACCCCATGAATCGCAGCATGCCAGTCCTCCCTGTCCATCACCAACTCACAGAGTTCATTCAGATTCATGTCCATTGAGTCAGTGATGCCATCCAGCCATCTCGTCCTCTGTTGTCCCCTTCTCCTCCTGCCCCCAATCCCTCCCACTTCATAATATTATTTATAGAAATATATGCATATAGTGAAAATATAAAAGCATACATAAGGAAGAACCAACTTCATGAGAGTCGCTCCCTCTGAGGGGGTGAGAAGTGAAATCAGATCTTCAATAAAATCTGTAATATTTTATTGTATCCACAAACATATGGGTATTATGTTATTGGCTATGCTTTTGTGTATGTCTATATTATGCTGTGAGACATTGAGTTATTAAGACAAAAGACACTAAACATTAAAATGAACATTATATTTTCTCACAGCAAACAAGTCAACTTCTTAAGCACCTGGGAACATCTCAGCAGGAAATATATAATAGTAATTGCTCACACAAATGTTTTAATGTGCACTCTCCCACCACTTCATGGGAAATAGATAGGGAAACAGTGGAAACAGTGTCAGACTTTATTTTTGGGGGCTCCAAAATCACTGCAGATGGTGACTGCAGCCATGAAATTAAAACATGCTTACTCCTTGGAAGAAAAGTTATGACCAACCTAGATAGCTTATTGAAAAGCAGAGATGTTACTTTGCTGACTAAGGTCCGTCTAGTCAAGGCTATGGTTTTTCCAGTGGTCATGTACGGATATGAGAGTTGGACTGTGAAGAAAGCTGAGCACTGAAGAATTGATGCTTTTGAACTGTGGTGTTGGAGAAGACTCTTGAGAGTCCCATGGACTGCAAGGAGATCCAACCAGTCCATTCTAAAGGAGATCAGTCCCAGGATTTCTTTAGAAGGAGTGATGCTAAAGCTGAAGCTCCAATACTTAGGCCACCTCATGAGAAGAGTTGACTCATTGGAAAAGACTCTGATGCTGGGAGGGATTGGGGGCAGGAGGAAAAGGGGATGACAGAGAATGAGATGGCTGGATGGCTTCACCAACTCGATGGACGTGAGTTTGAGTGAACTCCAGGAGTTGGTGATGGACAGGGAGGCCTGGCGTGCTGCGATACATGAGGTCGCAAAGAGTCGGACATGACTGAGCGACTGAACTGAACTGAACTGACTGAAATAATGATATAACATCCTATAGTGATTATGAGTGAGCATTTTATATTTCAAGAACCTCCTGGGAATGAGGAAAGAAATTTGAGTGGAACGCCCCATCCATTTGTCAGGTTCCCATTCTCTAAGGCTGTGGTCACTCTGAGTAAGTCTTGGAGGAACCATTCTCATGCTCTCAGGAACAATTTAGAGTTTTTCATCCTGTATTTGGGTTAATTAATAGAACTATATGTTTAGAAACCTACTCTAGGTATCAGAGATAAGTGAAGAAAGTGGTAGAAGGAGAGAGCAGGGTTTTGTTTGAAATTTAATGTTTCTCTTCCAACAATATAGTAAATGAAATGGAGTCATCATCATGACTAGATTATAACTTGATACAGATTATAACTGAGGACACAAACTAAGGTCCCAAATGGTGAGCGAACAACACGGATGTCCAGTAAAGCCCAGGAGAGTCCAGGATCAGACTTTTAAATGAGTTGCACATAACCCATGGAAAATAAACCCCAAGGACCTTGAGAAGGTAACGGGCAGGAAGGCCAGAGGCCTCCAAACAGAGGAAATAGGCTACAAGTGTCAGACATTTTTATCTCTCTTAAGCAGCAGGAGGAAACAAACTAGCGATATATATATTGTTCCCCTTCTCTATACAAATTTAAAAGAAAGTTTCTCTTAAAATACTGTGTTGCCATAATGACATCTGGTCTCACCTGAAGTTAACTATTCTCAAACCTTGAGTTAACCAATACATTTTTATTATGGAAATGTTTGTCTTAAGCTATGTTAATGTACTTTGCATTTACCCCAGACTCTGTCTTTAAGTCAATTCCCCTTAATGGCTCAGAACCTACTTGACAAACCATTATGTTATACTCAGATATTGTTCCCCTAATCTATGTAAACAAAACTATTTGTATGGTAACCTGCTCTTCCATAAGATTTAAGTCAATCATTTTATGGCCTGGGATGAATCGCCTGGTGCCGAGATTATCCTAAAATACACCTTATGGATGAGGGGCCTGGTGCCATTCTGAGTTTTAAGACATTCCTTTCTTTCATTAATAGACTGCTAGTGACTATACAACATCCAGCTGAAGACTAGCGGGGGGTACTCTTACTGCCCGCTTCTGATGCCTATGTCAGGAGCTTTCTCTATCTCCTTTGTACTTTAATAAAACTTTATTACACAAAAGCTCTGAGTGATCAAGCCTTGTCTCTGGCCTCAGATTGAATTCTTCTGTGGAGTCCAAGAATCCCGGCATCTTTTCATTTAGCAACAACCTTTCATCTTGGGGGCTCGTCCCAGGATCCTTCAGGACAAGGTAAAGATGTTTGGAGCTCTAGTTCTTCATTCTCCTAGTGAACACGTGTTCTGCTGTACTTTACTAACTCTACAGTGTGCTTGTGTGAATGAATGAAATGCCCTGCGCAAAGCAAGTGAGGAGCCCTGCTCTGTGGTTCTGCAGTGATCTCCTATGGCTTATGGCAGAAACCTATCAGGAGTTTATATCGACCTTCCAATGCCAAGAGGCACCCAATGTCTCCTTTGGAGACCGACTAGAAATGGGCAAAGAATGTGGACTGAACTCTCCTTTCTCAGTCAAACTTTTCAGTCTCTTTGACCATTTCATAACTCCTTGGGAATTAGAAGTACTAACCTAATCTGTTGGATCATAGACTTTCAAGGGACTTGTGATCTATGCTGTTACTGTGTAACTTTGATTGGTAGTCAGGAAGCACCTAGCCTCACTAGGAATCAGAAGTTCAGAAGCTAGATAGAGCTCTAGCTCCAAGAGCATCTCTGAGGTTAAAGGTTACTCAGATTGGAACTACAATGGTTTCTTTCCTTTGGGAATGCTGGCTCTTAGTGGACCAGAGGAGGCTCCTATAGTGGTGTGGTGACGGTTAGAAGGAACATCTCATTTTTATGTTCGTATCAGTCTTATTGTGGTCAGGAATATACTCAGGGTCATGCACAGGCACTCAGATGACGAATGTTTCCCCCAGCGGTCTTAGCTTGGGAGACATTCCGGAAGGTCACTCTGATTGCACCACGGGTGGCATCAGAGACAAGCAAGGTTTTAATGGTGAAGAGCTGGACATCAGACTGGGATGCCATCAGGTCTACCCCTGGTGCATCCTTACCCCGTCTTGGTGGTAGAACTGAGAGGGACGAGTATGACGCCTGCATTGGTAAGGGACAGACCAAATCCAACCAGGAAAGAAAAGTGTAAAGTCTGTCAACAACCCCATCTAGAGCAGAGAGGGACACCGCTGGTAAAAAGATGGTCCTGGTCACTTTTTTTCTTCTGGGAGCTAACAATTCCAGCTGCACTCCTTTGAACTGTATCCTGGAAAACTAAGATAGATTTGATACCCATGGCTTAAAGAAGACACACCTGATCTTCCTATGTGATACTACTTTGTCACAGTACCCACTGAAAGACAAAAAAAAAAAAAGAGAGAGAGAGATTAAACAAACAAACAAACAAACAAAACAGGTTTATCCAATCTACCCCTGAGATCATATGCACAGAACAGCCGAAGAGACTGTTGCCTCACAAGCTGTTGCCTCTTCATAAAACACCCACTGGGAAAAATAATCAGTCTATGAGAGTTAATAAGCCTTTTACTTATCAAGAAATACAAAAAAACTCAGAGGATCAGAGAGACTATTTAGAACACCCCCCAAAATATGTTAGAGCTTTTAAAGGTGTTACTCTGCTTTATGACCTTACTTGGAAGGATGTGATGTATATCTTAGCACAAATGCTGACTCCCAACTCAAAGACTCGAGTTTTGGAAAAAGCAGTTGCTTACACTTACTCCTTGGAAGGAAAGTTATGACCAAACTAGACAGCATATTGAAAAGCAGAGACGTTACTTTGCCAACAAAGGTCCATCTGGTCAAGGCTATGGTTTTTCCAGTGGTCATGTATGGATGTGAGAGTTGGACTGTGAAGAAGGCTGAGCATCGAAGAATTGCTGCTTTTGAACTGTGGCGTTGGAGAAGACTCTTGAGAGTCCCTTGGGCTGCAAGGAGATCCAGCCAGTCCATTCTAAAGGAGATCAGTCCTGGGTGTTCTTTGGAAGGACTGATGCTAAAGTTGAAACTCCAGTACTTAGGCCACCACATGTGAAGAGTTGACTCATTGGAAAATACTGATGCTGAGAGAGATTGAGGGAAGGAGGACAAGGGGACAACAGAGGATGAGAAGGCTGGATGGATTCACCAACTCGATGGAAGTGAGTTTGAGTGAACTCTGGGAGTTGGTGATGGACAGAGAGGCCTGGCATGCTGTGATTCATGGGGTCACAACCATTATATTTACTACTGTGGGCAGGAATCCCTCAGAAGTAATGCTATCATGGTCAACAAAAGAGTCCAAAATGCAGTACTTGGATGCAATCTCAGAAACGACAGAATGATCTCTGTTCGTCTCCAAGGCAAACTATTCAATATCACAGTTATCCAAGTCTATGTCCCAAACAGTAACGCTGAAGAAACTGAAGTTGAACGGTTTTAAGAAGACCTACAAGACCTTTTAGAACTAACAGCCATAAAAGATGTCCTTTATATTATAGGGGACTGGAATGCAAAAGTAGGAAGTCAAGAAACACCTGGAGTAACAGGCAAATTTGGCCTTGGAATGGGGAATGAAGCAGGGGAAAGACTGATAGAGTTTTGCCAAGAAAATGCACTGGTCATAGCAAACACCCTCTTCCAACAACAGAAGAGAAGACTTTACACATGGACATCACCAGATGGTCAACACCAAAATCAGATTGATTATATTCTTTGCAGCCAAAGATGGAGAAGCTCCATACAGTCAACAAAAACAAGACCAGGAGCTGACTGTGGCTCAGATCATGAACTCCTTATTACCAAATTTAGACTCAAATTGAAGAAAATAGGGAAAACCGCTAGACCATTCAGGTATGATCTAAATCAAATCCCTTATGATTATATAGTGGAAGTGAAAAATAGATTTAAGGGCCTAGATCTGATAGAGAGAGTGCCTGATGAACTATGGAATGAGGTTCGTGACATTGTACAGGACACAGGGATCAAGACCATCCCCATGGAAAAGAAATTCAAAAAAGCAAAATGGCTGTCTGGGGAGGCCTTACAAATAGCTGTGAAAAGAAGAGAGGTGAAAAGCAAAGGAGAAAAGGAATGCAGAGTTCCAAAGAATAGCAAGAAGAGATAAGAAAGCCTTCCTCAGTGCTCAATGCAAAGAAATAGAGGAAAAGAAGAGAATGGGAAAGACCAGAGATCTCTTCAAGAAAGTTAGAGATACCAAGGGAACATTTCATGCAAAGATGGGCTTGATAAAGGACAGAAATGGTATGGACCTAACAGAAGCAGAAGATATTAAGAAGAGGTGGCAAGAATACACAGAAGAACTGTACAAGAAAGATCTACACTACCCAGATAATCATGTTGATGTGATCACTAATCTAGACCAAGACATCTTGGAATGTGAAGTCAAGTGGGCCTTAGAAAGCATCACTAAAAACAAAACTAGTGGAGGTGATGGAATTTCAGTTGAGCTGTTTCAAATCCTGAAAGATGATGCTGTGAAAGTGCTACACTCAATATGCCAGCAAATTTGGAAAACTCAGAGTGGCCACAGGACTGGAAAAGGTCAGTCTTCATTCCAATCCCAAAGAAAGGCAATGCCAAAGAATGCTCTAACTACCACACAATTGCACTCATCTCACATGCTAGTAAAGTAACACTCAAAATTCTCCAACCCAGGCTTCAGCAATACATGAACCGTGAACTCCCTGATGTTCAAGCTGGTTTTAGAAGAGGCAGAGGAACGAGAGATCAAATTGCCAACATCCGCTGGATCATGGGAAAAGCAAGAGAGTTCCAGAAAAACATTTATCTCTGCTTTATTGACTATGCCAAAGTCTTTGACTATGTGGATCACAATAAACTGTGGAAAATACTTCAAGAGATGGGAATACCAGACCACCTGACCTGCCTCTTGAGAAATCTATATGCAGGTCAGGAAGCAACAGTTAGAACTGGACATGGAACAACAGACTGGTTCCAAATAGGAAAGGAGTACGTCAAGGCTGTATATTGTCACCCTGATTATTTATCTTCTATGCAGAGTACATCATGAGAAATGCTGGACTGGAAGAAACACAAGCTGGAATTAAGATTGCCAGGAGAAATATCAATAACCTCAGATATGCATATGGCATCACCCTTATGGCAGAAAGTGAAGAGGAGCTAAAAAGCCTCTTGATGAAAGTGAAAGAGGAGAGCAAAAAAATTGGCTTGAAGCTGAACATTCAGAAAACGAAGATCATGGCATCCGGTCCCCTCAGTTCATGGGAAATAGATGGGGAAACAGTGGAAATAGTGTCAGACTTCATTTTTGGGGGCTCGAAAATCACTGCAGATGGTGATTGCAGCCATGAAATTAAAAGATGCTTACTCCTTGGAAGAAAAGTTATGACCAACCTAGATAGTATATTCAAAAGCAGAGACATTACTTTGCCAACAAAGGTCCATCTAGTCAAGGCTATGGTTTTTCCTGTGGTCATGTATGGATGTGAGAGTTGGACTCTGAAGAAGGCTGAGTGCCGAAGAATTGATGCTTTTGAAGTGTGGTGTTGGAGAAGACTCTTGAGAGTCCCTTGGACTGCAAGGAGATCCAACCAGTCCATTCTGAAGGAGATCAGTCCTGGGATTACTTTGGAAGGAATGATGCTAAAGCTGAAGCTCCATTACTTTGGCCACCTTATGCGAAGGGTTGACTCATTGGAAAATATTCTGATGCTGGGAGGGATTGGGGGCAGGAGGAGAAGGGGACAACAGAGAAAGAGATGGCTGGATGGCACCACGGACTCAATGGACGTGAGTCTGAGTGAACTCCAGGAGATAGTGATGGACAGGGAGGCCTGGCGTGCTGCGATTCATGGGGTCACAAAGAGTTGGACACAACTGAGTGACTGAACTGAACTGAACTGAACTGAGCGACTGGACTGAACTGAACTGATAGAGATAAATGGCTTGGTAATAAATCAGTTGGAAAGAGAGAAGATGAGATAACCATCCTCCCCACTGAAAATCAGATAGTCCCAACTATAGAACCAGATTCAACAACAACCCTTCAACCTCATGGTCCTTTAGAACAGTTCTGCTCTTGCCAATCTGCTAATGACCACAGCATGGTCCCAGAGATAGCCAGGCCTGGAACTCACAGCACACATGTATGCTTGAACATTTACTGTTGCTCTTTGATCTCATTTTGAAATAACACTCTGTTCTTTTTATATGTAAAATAGAGTACTTTTATGCACCTCTTACAGATAGGTGATTTCATTTAATTTTTATAGCTACCTACGGTGTTGGAGAAGACCCTTGAGAGTCCCTTGGACTGCAAAGAGTTGGACATGACTGAGCGACTGAACTGAACTGAATGTGACTGGCTGTGTGCAGTGGGGAAAGTAATAAAGGGGCCATAACTTTTCCCAATTCTCTATTAAGAGAAGCATACAGTGAGCTTCATTGAAGTTTTCTGACTGCTGTACATTTAAATTGAGAAAAGACTTCCATGTCAGTTCCTTTCCCCCTTATCCTGATCCTATTGGGCAGCCACAGAGTTCCCTGAAAAGAATCCTCCTGTCAATGCAGAAGACGCAGGTTTGATCCCTGGGTCTAGATTGGGATGATCCCCCTGAGAAGGAAATGGCAACCCACTCCAGTATTCTTGCCTGGGAAATTCTATGGACAGAGGAGCCTGATGGGGCTAGAGTCCATGGAGTCACAAAAGAGATGAACGTGACTTAGCAGCTAAACAATGTTGGCCAGTACTTCCTGGTGGAGTCAGAGTACTGGATGGGCTGCCTCAGGGTCACCCATGGTGCTTACTGAAGCAAAGCTGGCTGACCCCATCACTGGGGATTCTAACTTTAGAGGGTGAGTTAGAGCCCTAGAATCTAGTTATTTTTAAAGTTCCATGGGTATTTTTGTTGTTGTTGTTGCTATTTTCTAATGAGTTTCTGACTCTTGAGCTTCCCTTATAGCTCAGTTGATAAAGAATCCGCCTGTGATACAGGAGACCCCGATTTGATTTCTGGGTGGGGAAGATCCCTTAGAGAAGGGATAGGCTACCCACTGCAGTATTTTGGGGCTTCCCTTGTGGCTCAGCTGGTAAAGAATCCGCCTGCAATGCAGGAGAACTAGGTCCTTGCGACCCAATGGACTGTAGCCCACCAGGCTCCTCTGTCCATGGGATTTTCCAGGCAAGAATACTGGAGAGAGTTGCCATTTCCTTCTACAGGGAATCTCCTTGATCCAGGGATTGAACCCACGTGTATTGTAGCCTGTATTGTATCAAACTGTATTGTACGTGAGAAGAATTTACACTATGGAATTCGAAAAAATGCTACAAATCAGGGTATTTTTCTCCTCTAGGAGACTTGCTGCCAATTTACCAACTATCCACTGACTGTAGAGAATGGAAGAAATAATGTATTATAAACATAAACATTGTATACAATACTGTTTCATTTAATTAAATCTTATACCAAGAGTATTGATACCCCATCAACTATTAACCACTTGAAAAATGCAAGACAATCTTTTCTTTAAAACACAAAAGTTTTACATTATCCCATTTTTTTCTGAACTCATATTTTCTTTGATATTATCAGAGAATTTTATTCAAATATAATGTTTTAAGCTTGAAATGTATTTATATTCATTCTATCACATTTTTTCTGTCCTAGAATATATATCAAAATTAAAATTATAGATGTAATTTTTTCCTATTATCTTAAGGTTCTAAGTTTTAAATGATTTTTTTTCTGGGTTGAATTATCACTACTATTATTTGTAGTTGACAGTTGATCAAAATAACACATATAAATAATTATTATTTATAAACAACATCTTTTGATGCAAAACATGTATGATTCGGAAATGCAACTTTTTATAAAATAGATGTGGGTTCCTAAGATTAGTTTATATGTTCAAGGATAAATATTATTTACAGCTAGAATGGGACTGACCCCAGCCTGAACTTTATTACTTTTTTTCCTTTATTTAATAGAAACACTGGGGTAAAAAGTTTGTTTAAAAAACAGATAGGAATCCAACAACACATTAAAAAGATCATACACCATGACCAAGTGGGCTTTATCCCAGGGATGCAAGGATTCTTCGATATCCAAAAATCAATCAATGTAATTCACCACATTTACAAATTGAAAAATAAAAGCCATATGATTATCTCAATAGATGCAGAGAAGGCCTTTGACAAAATTCAACATCCATTTATGATAAAAACTCTCCAGAAAGCAGGAATAGAAGGAACATACCTCAACATAATAAAAGCTATATATGACAAACCCACAGCAAACATTATCCTCAATGGTGAAAAATTCAAAGCATTTCTCCTAAAGTCAGGAACAAAACAAGGGTGCCCACTCTCACCACTACTATTCAACATAGTTCTGGAAGTTTTGGCCACAGCAATCAGAGCAGAAAAAGAAATAAAAGGAATCCAAATTGGAAAAGAAGAAGTAAAACTCTCACTGTTGGCAGATGACATGATCCTCTACATAGGAAACCCTAAAGACTCCACCAGAAAATTACAAAGCTAATCAATGAATATAGTAAAGTTGCAGGATATAAAATAAACACACAGAAATCCCTTGCATTCCTATACACTAATAATGAGAAAGTAGAAAAAGAAATTAAGGAAACAATTCCATTCACCATTGCAATGAAAAGAATAAAATACTTAGGAATATATCTACCTAAAGAAACTAAAGACCTATATATAGAAAACTATAAAACGCTGATGAAAGAAATCAAAGAGGACACTAATAGATGGAGAAATATATCGTGTTCATGGATCAGAAGAATCAATAGAGTGAAAATGCGTATACTACCCAAAGCAATCTACAGATTCAATGAAATCCCTATCAAGCTACCAGCGATATTTTTCACAGAACTAGAACAAATAATTTCAAGATTTGTATGGAAATACAAAAAACCTCGAATAGCCAAAGCAATCCTGAGAAAGAAGAATGGAACTGGAGGAATCAACTTGCTTGACTTCAGGCTCTACTACAAAGCCACAGTCATCAAGACAGTATGGTACTGGCACAAAGACAGAAATATAGATCACTGGAACAAAATAGAAAGCCCAGAGATAAATCCACACACATATGGACACCTTATCTTTGACAAAGGAGGCAAGAATATACAATGGAGTCAAGATAATCTCTTTAACAAGTGGTGCTGGGAAAACTGGTCAACCACCTGTAAAAGAATGAAACTAGATCACTTTCTAACACCACACACAAAAATAAACTCAAAATGGATTAAAGATCTAAATGTAAGACCAGAAACTATAAAACTCCTAGAGGAGAATATAGGCAAAACACTCTCCGACATAAATCACAGCAGGATCCTCTATGATCCACCTCCCAGAATTCTGGAAATAAAAGCAAAAATAAACAAATGAGATCTAATTAAAATTAAAAGCTTCTGCACAACAAAAGAAACTATAAGCAAGGTGAAAAGACAGCCTTCTGAACGGGAGAAAATAATAGCAAATGAAGCAACCGACAAATAACTAATCTCAAAAATATACAAGCAACTTATGCAGCTCAACTCCAAAAAAATAAATGACCCAATCAAAAAATGGGCCAAAGAACTAAACAGACATTTCTCCAAAGAAGACATACAGATGGCTAACAAACACATGAAAAGATGCTCAACATCACTCATTATCAGAGAAATGCAAATCAAGACCACAACGAGGTACCACTTCACACCAGTCAGAATGGCTGCAATCCAAAAATCTGCAAGCAATAAATGCTGGAGAGTGTGTGGAGAAAAGGGAACCCTCTTGCACTGTTGGTGGGAATGCAAACTAGTACAGCCACTATGGAGAACAGTGTGGAGATTCCTTAAAAAACTGGAAATAGAACTGCCTTATGACCCAGCAATCCCACTGCTGGGCATACACACCAAGGAAACCAGAATCGAAAGAGACACATGTACCCCAATGTTCATCGCAGCACTGTTTATAATAGCCAGGACATGGAAACAACCTAGATGTCCATCAGCAGATGAATGAATAAGAAAGCTGTGGTACATATACACAATGGAGTATTACTCAGCCATTAAAAAGAATACATTTGAATCAGTTCTAATGAGATGGATGAAACTGGAGCTGATTATACAGAGTGAAGTAAGCCAGAAAGAAAAACACCAATACAGTATACTAACACATATATATGGAATTTAGAAAGATGGTAATGATGACCCTGTATGTGAGACAGCAAAAGAGACACAGATGTGTAGAGTGGACTTTTGGACTCTGAGGGAGAGTGTGGGATGACTTGGGAGAACGGCATTGAAACATGTATATTATCATGTAAGAAACGAATCACCAGTCTATGTTTGATGCAGGATACAGGATGCTTGGGGCTGGTGCACGGGGATGATCCAGAGAGATGATATGGGGTGGGAGGTGGGAGGGGGGGTTCATGCTTGGGAACTCATGTATACCCGTGGTGGATTCATGTCAATGTTTGGCAAAACCAATACAGTATTGTAAAGTAAAAAAAAAAAAAAAAGGCAGGGCTGAAAATAATGCTGTAGTAGAACTCTTCAATTCTCTAAATTTCTTCTCAGATACAGGCCAAAAAGATATCAGGATGACTTAATTATCAAATATAATTGTTTGATGTAACGTATAATTGAGTTAGGTTCGCCTTAAGTTGTGTTGAAAGCACATACTTAGGAAACAATTAAATTCAAAGAAATTCCCCATAATAGTTGATCATTCCTTTTCTCACTATCAACTGCAATATTTCTGTTTCTTCCTTTCTTTATGAAGGTTTCCCCATTCCAAGGCAGAGCACCATGGCCACAATAAGTGAAAACTGTGTCCTCTTTTCCTTTTTGGTAAAGTGTAGAAAAGACAACTTTGAAAAGGGAGATGAGAAAGAAGAGTCTCCTTAGAAGGTGAATCTTCAGACTGAATCTTCATTCATATTAGGAATGATCAAATATGAAAACTGAAGTCATAGAAATTGACATCCATAACACTATTGATGCTCTCATGACTCTGAGACCTTCTTCCTGTACACTCGATAGAATCATGGAACCGGAATGGCCCTGATCTGAACTACAGCCCACAGCTGAGCCACACCCCTTCCAGTTCTTTCTTTACAGGCAGTAAAGAACCTCACTTATTCTTGAGTGTGAGTGTTGCACACAGCACTTTTATTAAGTGTTTACTGCTTACCCAGGTCTGCCTCTATATGAAGTATGGAACTAACTTTCTAATGAACAAATAAGTATACATAAATTTAACTTTGTTGGTCACAATAACAAAGCCAAATGTCTAGAATTTACAGGTTAAATTTGGTGGTCTCATCATCTATTGTAATCTTAAAAGTCCTTCCATATCTTTTATTAGTTTCTCTTTTCCCTTTCCCAAATCCCCATCTGTTTCAGCAGGAAAAGGGATACTCTGAAGTAGTGTAAATCTTCCTGAAGTATCTATCTTCACTACTTATTTCATTAAGTAGTGGATTTTCTAATTATTTAGAGCAATAATACTTAAACTTGTTTTCTCAAGGAATATGATGAAAGGTGGGCATTTTTCCTTGTAAGAAAATGTATTTCTGCAAATACATGTAAAGTGTACATTCAACTGCAGAAGATGTCATTGATTCTATGAAGCCCATCCATCTCCAGTTAAGAAACTCTTTTGGCAGCACAGTAGGAATACTGGAGACATATTATTTGTAAGAACGTATTGTTGTTCAGCTGCTAAGTCATGTCTGACTCTTTGGGGCCCCATGGACTGCAGGACACCAGGCTTCCCTGTCCTTCACCGTCTTCTGAAGTTTGCTCAAACTCAGGCCCATTGAGATGCATGCTATCCAACCATCTCTCCCTCTGTCGACTCCTTCTTCTCTTGCCCTCAGTCTTTCCCAGCATCAGGGTCTTTTCCAGTAAGTTGGCACTTCATATCAGGTGGCCAAAGTGTTGGAGCTTCAGCTTCAGCATCAGTCCTTCCAATGAATATGCAGGATTGATTTCCTTTAGGATTAACTGGTTTGATCTCCTTGTAGTTCAAGGGACTCTCAAGAGTCTTCTCCAGCACCACAATTTTAAAGCATCAATTATTTGGTGCTCAGTTTTTTTATAGTCCAACTCTCACATCCTCACATGACTACTGGAAAAACCATAGCTTTGGACATGGACCTTTGTTGGGAAAATGATCTCTCTGCTTTTTAATACTCTGGCTAGGTTTAGCATAGCTTTCCTTCCAGGGAGCAAATGTCTTTTAATTTCATGGCTGCAGTCACCATCTGCAGTGATTTTGGAACCCAAGAAAATAAAATCTGTCACTGTTTCCACTTTTCCCCATCTATTTGCCATGAAGTGATAGTGAACAACATTTTAATGATTAAAAAAGATAAGCAACATTTTAATACAAAAATATTTTGGTTATTATTCAGGAACAATGGGCTAGGCTTTCTGAAAATGGTCAATTTCTCAGGCATATTTGAAATATTACAATGTGCAGTGGCTATGGAAGATGAAGCACAGGACTTGGAGTCAAGCACACTGAGATTCTGATTTTAGGACTTCATTTTATTCCCTCCGTGACCTTGAGTCACATCAGTAGTTTCTGGGCCTCTCACATTACTTATTGCTAAATGTGGATAATATCCACATCTTACGGGGCATTATGAGGATGAAATAAAGTAATAAAAGGGAATGTCTAGTACCATGCCATGCATATGAGTGTGCTCAATAAATGGTAGCTCTTGCTTTTTAAATTTAAATTAACTGTTTTAGGAATGTTTCCATTTCATAAAATAAGGTGTGCAAGAAGGCCATTCTTAACAGAAGAAATGTAGGATTTGGGGATTTAGTGAGACACAGGAACTCTTTGGTGGATGTTTGGAATCTAGAGAGCTTCTCTGGTGGCTCAGATGGCAAAGAATCTGCCTGAAATGCAGGAGACCTGGGTTTGATCCCTGGGTCAGGAAGATTCACCTGAAGAAGGGAACAGTTACCCACTCCAGTATTCTTGTCTGGAGAATTCCATGGACAGAGGAGCCTGGTGGGCTACAGTCCAAGGGGGCGCAAAGAGTCAGACATGAATGAGGACTAACACTTTCACTTTGGAACCTGGGCTGTTTATTTCTGAATCTTATATTCTCTTCGTAGAACAAAAGCCACACTGATGAACCCTGTTGTAAATGAACACACCAGGATTTACTCTTAGACTCATGTAAAAGTGTAAAATACCTGTCAAATTCCTGTAGAATTTAATGAGAAATACCATTATAAATACCATTTTAAAATATCAATGAGAACAGTAGGCCTCATAAAAGTGCTGGTTCTTAGGCAATAAGAAACAGATCCGTTGTCAATTAAGGGTTATACAGTCAAGATTATAACCAAGGAATAGATTTTAAAGCTTTTATCCAGCAGAATGTAGAATGGCTTTGGTATAAACTTTTAAGAAAGTTGACCTTCTTCTTAGGTCACTACTCATTCCTTCCAAGTAACAAAATGACAGAATGTTTATAAATGTAATAATCGTAATCACACAAAAGAGAAAAATGAGGTCTAAGTAAATATTATTTCTTTTTCCTACCTGAAACCTCAACTGAAGAATTATTTACCAAACAGTGTTTCTGAAAGTTTGGACAAGTGTGCTGCTACTAAGTCATTTCAGTCATGTCCGACTCTGTGAGACCACAAAGATGGCAGCCCACCAGGCTCCCCTGTCTCTAGGATTCTCCAGGCAGGAACACTGGACTGGGTTGCCATTTCCTTCTCCAATGCATGAAAGTGAAAAGCGAAAGTGAAATTGCTTAGTCATATCCGACCCCTAGCGACCTCATGGACTGCAGCCCACCAGGCTCCTCTGTCCATGGGATTTTCGAGGCAAGATTACTGGAGTGGGTTGCTATTGCCCTCTCCATTGGACAAGTCTGAATTAAAAAAAAAAAAAAAATCTCTGGTGACAAATTTTAAGCCAATGAAAATTGAAAAGATCAAACCTCAAAACTCTCAGCAAGACAGTTTTGAAAGGAAATGTTAACAGCTCTACTGCTGGGTGCTACTGTGATAAACAAATGAACCCTTTCCTATGTGCCTGATTCCAGCTACACCCATTGGCCAGAGTCACTGTTGGCCAAACCATGCTCTTGTAACCACTGGGCACTGAGAGAAGTGCCAGAAATAATAAGTTGGAGCTTAAGCAAAAACTAAGAGGAAACACTTGATGTCAGATATGGCCTTGCTATTGTTTTGAGAGAACGTGGATGCAGGAAAGAATAAATACCTGTGTGTGTGAGACTTGATGTACATATGCTGACTGTCAGAATGATTCTTATTTTCCCTGGCTACTCCCAACTGCCACAAGATGATCTTTTTCTGATGTTTACTTTAATGATGATGTTCATTTCCAGGCTGCTATCCAGAGTTATTCTAGTGTCAAGAATTTTTTTTTTAATACTAACAAATATATGAAATTATGAAACATCAGACAGACATTTGCCAACATTAGCCAAGCTCATTCATATGCTGTGACACTATATCCACTCATAGTGAATTAATTTTGCTAAAAGGGACAAATGACCTCCTATACCTTCCATGCTTATACTCAGCTTTTGTATCACTAGTATGTGGTAGGGAGGCAACAAGGAGGAAAATCTCACACACAAAACAATGTACATCCATTCTCCTTATATGCCCTTGGGGTTATTTCTATCAAAATATCTCCACAAAGGCCATAGCCGATCCTACATAGAAGGACAAGACTGGTAGCTCCTGTTAACAAAAGCCACATAGACTCTGGCAGCCAGTCAATGTTAAACTGACCCAGAATCATGTAGTTTCCAGACTTGGCTTTTCCTATTTTGCAAGCCACAAGGCAATTTAACTTGCCATTTATATATAAGACTTCATTCATTGGTATAAATTCCATCTGAAACCTATGTATAATAATATTTATATCTCCAAAGTACTAATGAAAACCACAGAATTTTATAGTCAAAGGGGACCAAAGAAATGGTAATATTGAAAGATACAATTGAAAAGTTGTAAGCATTCAAAAGTTACTTTGTGTATTATGTGCCAGACCCTGAAACTAAAAAAGTAAATGTCATTATCCCTACTCTTAGGGATTTCACAGTCTGGGAGGAAGAAAGATTCACAGGGGAAAAAATTACAGTAAAATATGACCATGCTCACTGATAGACAAACAGACATAGGCACAGGAAGGAGGTAATAATTAATCTTTTAAAGTCACTTCTGGATTCTTAGAGAAGGCCAATTTTTGTTCAGTTAACAAGGATAAGATATGTCATCCTGCAGAAAGGTGGAATAGAAAGATATGGGGAAGAAAGCCAGAGGGAAAAGGTATTCCAAGACTAGAAAATAGCATGAACAAAATAAACACAGGGTCGTTAACCTACATGCTGTATTTGTGTAACAAGAGTAAAATCTAGATGACATGAAGCATGGGATAAGTGGAAGAAAAGTGTTGCTTCTCTTGACTCCAAGCAGTGAGGAACCATGGATAATTTTTAGCAAAAGAGTGGCATAGTTATATCTGTCCTTTAAAATATTAACTTTAATTGTAAGGCAAAGGATGGACTGAAAAAGGAAATAGGAAAAAGCTCTATAGGTACCCAAAGAGAATGCATACTATACAAAAAGTATTGATTAATTCTAAATTAGATCAATGAATAAAAGTGATTAATAAGGGTCAAATGAGGTCTTAATCTCCTTTCATCTTGAGCCCATGATTTCTGTTTTCTCTCTGGTTCTACATACAGTCAGCCCTCCATGCCTTCAGGTTCTGCATCTGTGGACTCAACCAAATCTTTGATTTGCTTTTGGTTGTATCCACAGATGCAGATCTGTAGATATCCAGGATTGACTCTATTGATAAAATGTAAGATAAAGTTACCCAAGGTTCAAGTGAAAGAATTAGACATGTTTAGAAGTGTTTAAAAGCGTTTAGCACATTGGCATACCAGTTGTCTACAATGTTTTTGCTCAAGACCTGCTGTTAACAGCAATTTGGGATGCTTGAAGAGAAACACTGTGTCACAGAAAACCATGGGCAGTCAGGCTGCTTGTCGAAAAAGCAGCAGGACTTTGGTACTGTGAATTGTATGAATAAAGATGCAGTCCTGTGAATTCCTGGTTTTAAATAATTTGTCAAATACCTGGCAGCCAGCACTGCTGGAGGAAGGACGGGCTGGTAGCTCCCAGGGTTGTTGCCTCTGCTCCTGCACTTCCTGCTTCCACTTGTGGGTTCCAACAAGGAAATTTTTTCATGGAGACAAAAGGATTCCTTCCTGATTTAGGACTCTGGGACTCTGCCCTTGTACCTGTTCTCTGGTGATTTTGCTCAGTCTATTGCTTGCCTGCCTAACTTTGATTCCAGGATTCTAACCAGACCACACCTGGTCAGAATACCTGCCCTCCCCACTCCTGCTCTCTCATTTGTAACCTCTTAACCCAGAACTCGGAGAAGGCAATGGCACCCCACTCCAGTACTCTTGCCTAGAAAATCCCATGGAGGGAGGAGCCTGGTGGGCTGCAGTCCATGGGGTCGCTAGGGTTCGGATATGACTGAGTGACTTCACTTTCGCTTTTCACTTTCATGCATTGGAAAAGGAAATGAAAACCCAGTCCAGTGTTCCCGCCTGGAGAATTCCAGGGATGGGGGAGCCTGGTGGGCTGCAGTCTATGGGGTCTCACAGAGTCGGACATGACTGAGGCGACTTAGCAGCAGCAGCAGCAACCCAGACCTCCAATTTAGAGTCATTCAGAGTTCTGGTACAAAACCCTAAAATGGCTCAGAAATAAAAATAGTTCTATAAAGTGAATCTTTAGTGGCATGATTTGAAGTAAAAACACTTAAAGACACAAACACATCAAATGTAGAATGTTTTCAGTTGTTCTGAATTGTTTTACTAAATATTCAGTCTCTATTATAAATAATGACTGTCTAGATACTTTCTTTTTCTTAGGTTAATAAAATGAATGAAATAGACTTACCTGAAATAAATAATGAATATAATACTATTAAAGAACCTAGTAAAATCTTAGAATTGAGAGAGTAGAGACCATCAAGTACGACCTGTTTTCCAATATATGAATACCTCCTATAAAGGAACTAACTGGTAATTTCTAAGTTTCTTCCAGGACACTAACATAACAGCAGTTCACTTCTAGTTAAAGAGCTTCTTTTCATTTACTACCTCTAATGGGTAACAGAACCCTAGCTATGCAGCTGAAACACCTGTCTCCTAATCACTGATCCTGTTCTCTGTGTTGGAGCCAAGTTGAGTGAGTCTACTCTCCCATTCATAAGACATAGATGTAGATATGATATAGATGTAGGTATAGATATTATATAGATAACATATTTTGAATACATAGTTATAACCACTTACATTTATGCTTTTCTGAGTTTTATATGTCCTGTTCCATCAAATATTGTTCATATAATAAGGCACAGAAATATCCCACCCTCTTGGTCACTCCTCTTGTAGAAACATCATTTTGTCAATGCCCTTTTAGTGTTTCCATAGTATAGTACTGTGAGAACATCTGGAGATGATACTTCTGTTAATGCTATGTAAGATTCTTTTTTTTTTTTTTTCAACATCTGTGTCACACTGTTGACTCATTTTAAATGTTGGGCCAAATGAAACCCTTTAGGTCATTATTTTACCAAACTCTGCCCTTAAGCCATATGCTAATTATTTCTCCTAGTAACAAGAAAGGAGGTTAAAGGACTGGAAAGGAATTAACTAGTCTAGACAAGATTCAGCAAATTTCAGAGAAATATATTTCCATTTGAAATTCCCTATTTTTAAGGCAGTTTATTTTTTCCCACTTGGCAACATCATGAAGTTGAGTAAGATGGTATTATGTAAAATATTTTGAGTTCTAACTGACATTACAATACGTATCATAAATCTATAGCTAACAGTGCTAAAAATGTTTATTTTTTTAATAATCTTTATCAGAAGTTTTAATTGCAAATAGTTACACAAATATTTACTAAATAAAACTGAAACACGTGTGAAGCACTCTAATATCTTCCAATATACTGTTTATTTTGCTGGATTCAATATTGCTATATCAGGACCAGGGCCAAGGCTGAACAAGTTGTTGAATGAATCTAAGAGAGTAGTTTCTGTCCACTCTGCTGTAAAAATTTCATCAGCACACTGTAAAAAACCATTCATGTCTCACCATGCTTGGAGTGTGCTCTTAGTGGGACAAATACACATTTTACTTTAAAGTGAAAGTATTAGTCCCACAGTTGTGCTAACTTAGCCACCCCACCAGGCTACTCTGTCCATGGAATTCTCCAGGCAAGACTACCAGAGTGGGTTTCCATTTCCTACTCCAGGAGATCTTCCTGACCCAAGGATCAAAGCTGGGTCCCCTGAATTTCAGGCAGATTCTTTACTGACTGAGCTACTCGGGTTTTTACTTTAAGTGTGTTCTTTAAATACATGCACTTTGATAATATGGATGGGAAAAAAGTCTTTTCTGCAGTCGGGCCAAAGAAAAAAAAAGAAAATCATTGCTTCTGCTTTTCACAATCAAGAGATTACATATTTCAGTTATAAATCTAAAAGTGACATTTCCAAAAGACAGTGCCACAATATTGGAAAATTTCAGTTTAATCAATTTTATTTTCTAAAATTGTACTGATATTAAAATAAAATAAAACTGTACTGAGCCATTACACATGTAAGAATGTAGCTACTGAGTGCTGTGATTTCCATCATAAGAATATGTCCCATGGTGGAAGACAGGCATAGCCTTCACACATTCAATTCCCTAATATGTATTTTTAAAAGACTTATTAATATAAGTGTTAAGAAAATACTAAGATTTACTATTTGGTTCCATAATCTTAAGCATTTTGTTAAAACATTTGATTCATTTTTAAAAGAGAATTTCTTTGAAAAATCTACTTACACTCTCCAGGAAAAAAATTTCCTTCCCAATATTACTTTCTCTTTTTAAAAAACTGATTTCCTTTGAGAACATGGGCTTTCTGATGCTCTCATGCTCCTGGTAAGTTCCCTGTCCAACTACCTATCATCACCCTGCTGTGATTCACACCCTGAACTTAGATTTAGTGGCTAAAAAAATTCCCATTAGAGCAGATCAAATGAAACAGGTCAGAGGAACAGAGCATGGATAATTCTCAGCACCAGATGTTCCACAGAGACAATTTAGAACATGGAAATATCACTGCATTTGTAATCTTACTATACTATGGCTATTCACAACAGAGAAGCCATTAAACAAAGTTCACCCCGCCTGCAACTTTTATATTCACTGTGTGGTTGTTTTCCTAATTACATCACACTACCAAGTGTGATATAATTTATGACTGCTACAGATTCCTTAATAGACACTTAAGTATTAGTTTGAAAAAAGAATTAGCTGAAGGTTTAATAATAAAGAGAATGTAATGGGGTTTCCTTTAGTTTCCTATAGTGGGTCCTTGTGGTCGCTACCAGTTTACTATAACCCTCTGTAGAAATAAATTTGAAGACAACAGCTATCCCACCAAAAGTAATTTGCTTCAGAATCCCAGGGCTGGCCACAGTGCTGTGAGTTTTAGAGACAAAAAAGGCAAAAGGGGAAATAGAACAAAGCAGAGGAATCATTCAAACTGGATACAGAGAACAGAAATGTCAAATGAGTGTGAGGTCAGAGCCAACAGAACCACTTGTGAACAGCAGTCCAGTTTCCAGACTGAGGTCATGTCCCTCATCCAAGCACTGACCACACAGTGGAGACTCCTGGAGACCTCCAACTGATGGTCGCAATAAGATTGTTGCCTCCACAGGAAGACAGAGATTGCATACATCTAGCAATTGAGCAGTATTGATTGTAGAAATTACTCTGCTAGGTGCTCTGAGACATGAGATCAACCAGATTTCTGTTTTGATTCTTACCCTAATCATGCCTAGAAGAGGATATAAAACAGGTACATAAATAACAGCAATACACGATAGATTCTGATAAGAATTGTGAAAGAGGTATACATTGCTGCATGAGTTGAAAAAAGGGAAGGAACCACTGAGCTGAGCCAAAGGAGAACAATATGAGAAAGGTCAGAGATGGCCTTATGGAGGAGATGGCATTTCCTAAATATGCAAATTTACTGGTTGATTTATTAGTAAATGTTTTAACATTCTTTTCCAGGTTGTTCTGGAATTCTCAGGTAAAGGTAGATAAATGCAGATTATAGGTTTTATCAATACAGTGCAGTGTTAGAAAACAGGTCAACATTCCTTCATAGAGGTATAATTAAACTAAGCTAGAAAAGTCCTTGTTAATCTTTTAACTTCACTGTCCATTATGGTAGCTACAAGCCACCTGTGGCTTTTCATATTCAAATTAATTAAAATTAAATTTATTTTAAAATTCAGTTCTTCAGTTGCACTACACAAATTTCAAATGATGTTCAGGTAGCTCCAGCTGAACAATTATGAAATGCCATAGATTGTATTTAAATTAGATATAAATACTATTAAGATGATGGAGACCTAGAAAAATAACTGAAGCACCGCTGGCTACATTATATAATTTTAAATGTTGAAGAATGTAATTCTTTTAATTTTCAAAAAAATTACCTTAAATAAAGTAAAAAATAAATTGAAACTGCCTCAGGAAGTCTACCTATCACAGCTTTTTGAGGGAGGAAAATATACTCATTGATAATGAAGAAGTAAGGAAGACAGGATAAGCGATCAGGAGTAGGGGGAAAGACCACTAAAGGAGAAGCAAAATCAATAAGTTAGATAAATGTGAGTTAGCAAACAAAAGAAAAGTAGCAATAAAAACTATACTTTAGATAAGTTTCAAAAGTAAGTTATAAAGTGGAAATGCTAGAAAAAGAAATACTCTGGGGAGGAGAAGAAATATTTTTTGAGTCGGTGATCTACATTATCTATTTCTCTGCATATATCTAAATAATCTACAGGAAAGTCACTTCCCCTACATAATTTCTCTTGTATATACAAAATGCTTGACATAAGTTTGTATGTTTTTTTTTTAAATTTAACAGAATATCTATATGCAATTTTGATGCTCTGTTGAAATCAGTCTTTTAACCTAAACATTATAAGTTGCAGTTGTAAAGCTCCATGGAATTAAAATATTATGTCACAGATCAGTGGAAATTTTCTGTGATTCATAGCAAAATATAACCACCTGAAACTAAGCAAAAGTTTCCTGTTGGGAATTCAAAGAAGACATAATAGCTTGCCTCATTTGTATCTCTATCCAAAGCAAGACAAACTTTGAAAGAACAGTTTAAGATTAAAACACATTTTAGGTAAGCAATACCTTTATCCTATACTTCTGACATTTGTGGAGCTAAAGGAATGTGCACTTCACGTTTCTTTAGGAAAATAGTCAATAATCTTTCTAAAAGATTGAACTAACTTTTTCTCTTACTGAAAAAGTGGGATTGAAGAATTGCGTGCATATAGAAAAAGAAACAGGGCACATTTTTTCTGACAACATATTTCATGCTCTGTAATTAATGGAAGTGAAACTTGTTTAAAACTTGAGTATACAAAGAGGGTCACAATTCTAAGCTGTTTGAATGAGAAGAAAAATAGATTTTGATATAAAGGATCATGACTAATAAAGTTTATGGTTTTAAATGTAGTTTAAGGTCATTTATTACTTCTTAATATATAGAATATATTCTCTTATATCAAGAGGTTTGCATATTTAAAAGTAGCATCATATGAATAATGAATTACATAAATAGTGTTTCATGAAAAAATTAGAGGATAAAAAACCAGGTATTATGACTACTACATATTTCTTTTTTTATGGTATGTATTCTTTTTTTTTTTTTTTTTACATATTTGAAAAGTCCTTCCAAGTTTCCAAAGTTTTTTGTATATACTATTGCTTGCATTTAATCCTTACAATAATACCTGGGAAGCATTATTATATCCTTTATGCAGACTGAGCTTAAAGAACCCATGTAGCTTGGAAGTAAGATAAAATCAAAGCAAATGAAAGCAAAAGTTTCTGAGTAGGAAGACCAGTGGACTGAGCTATGATGAGCAAAAATTGAGATTCTGACCCAGGGTTCCAGATTTTCTGTTCATAATTGTATTGAGGTAGATATTCAGTTCAGTTCAGTTCAGCCGCTCAGTCGTGTCCGTCTCTTTGCGACCCCATGAATTGCAGCACGCCAGGCCTCCCTGTCCATCACCAACTCCCGGAGATCACTCAGACTCATGTCCATTCAGTCAGTGATGCCATCCAGCCATCTCATCCTCGGTCGTCCCCTTCCCCTCCTGGCCCCAATCCCTCCCAGCATCAGAGTCTTTTCCAAAGCGTCAACTCTTCGCATGAGGTGGCCAAAGTACTGGAGCTTTAGCTTCAGCATCATTCCTTCCAAAGAACACCCAGGGCTGATCTCCTTTAGAATGGACTGATTGGATCTCCTTGCAGTCCAAGGGACTCTCAAGAGTCTTCTCCAACACCACAGTTCAAAAGCATCAATTCTTCGGTGCTCAGTCCAACTCTCACATCCATACATGACCACTGGAAAAACCATAGCCTTGACTAGACAGACCTTAGTCGGCAAAGTAATGTCTCTGCTTTTGAATATGCTATCTAGGTTGGTCATAACTTTTCTACCAAGGAGTAAGCGTTTTTTAATTTCATGGCTGCAGTCACCATCTGCAGTATATTACTGCTACTCAAAGACATTTCAGCTTATTTTTTTCAAGGATATGGAAGGATTACATTTTTAATTCAGTTTTCATAGCTTAACAAGGCCATGTAACTTGTTTGTTTGATCAAAGAAACACGGGTGAAAATGATTGTATATTCTGGCATGCTAAGTCGCTTATATCGTGGCAAAAGCATTTAATTGTCGAAGCAAAAATCTGGCCCTATCCTCCCAGCACGTGTTCACGTTTGTGTGCTACAGTGAGCCACTCTGTGGCAGCAAGGACTAATTGTTGCTTGTGTCACATCTCTGAGATATTTAATTGCATATCACCATAGCCTGACATAACCCATGCCTGGGCTATTTCGAACACCTAAAACCTTAAAGGGCCCCAATTCTGGCACACATCTAAAATGCAGCCTATATAAACATTAATCATCATTAATTCACATAAACAAATTTTTAAATTTCCTCTCTAATTCCTTAACGTTCCCTCTACTTTTCAAATGAATCCATTACCCTCATTCACTGTTAAAGAGATTTCTTTTCAGCACAAAACCAAGAAGCATCCATCCTTTGCTCTTGTCCTGGTAACAAGGACTATTTCTGGGTTTTCCTTCCTGCTTTCTTAATTCATTCTCCTGCTTTTCAATAGAACACAGAATTTACTTTTCTTCAGTTATCAGTCCTTACTGTGACAAAAATACACTTCTGCCACTAAGTTGTCTTAAAGTGAGTATTTTTTTAAATCATGCAAACTGTAGCTCGGTTCAGGAAGGTACTTAAATAATCAAGATTCTAACTCAAAATGGTTAGGGCAAGAGGACGCGCTTCATTGGATCACTAAGAACAAGAGAGGGCTAAAGACTAAGAAAGTGGTAAAAACAGGGAGACAACTGTTCTTCAGAAAATCATGGAACCAGGGATAAAATTCTGGCAGCTTCCTTTCCTCCTCTTAGTTTCTCTCTTAGTTTTCTCTGTCAGTTCCAGCTTCATTCTCTAGCACTATAGACAACTGCTTCCATGTGACAGTTGCACCCCACACATTTTATATCTTACAAATCTCACCCCAAAAGATGCTGATTCATTCTCAATTATAATATGAGACACTGCATGGAAAGTCCCAGAGTAGCTTAGCTTAGGTCATCGTCTACTCTTGAACTAAACAGTTGTGACAAAAAGAGCATCATGCTGCAGGGGGTGCAGGTCCCCCTCGAGCTGCAGAAACAAAGTGGGAGCCCAGAGATGGGAAGACAGCAAGCTCGGCAGACAATACTGCAGTGCCCACCACAGACCAATAAAAGTCCACCTTTCTGCAAAAGTGTAATTTGATTTTAGATTATATAATTAAAAAGTGAGTATAACTATAGTTTAGCTTAATTGTTAGATTACCATGGGTTTCATGCAGCTACACTCCACAGTAACTGAGTATTTACTCCTATTTGAAGGTACATACACACATTCAAATAGTGGGAGGCTTCCCAGGTGGCTCAGTGGTAAAGAATCCACCTGCCAATGCAGCAAAAGCAAGTTTGATCCCTGGGTCAGAAGATCCACTGAGGGTGGAGATGGCAACCCACTCCAGTATTCTGGCCTGGAAAATCTCATGAACAGAGGAGTCTGTGTATTTCAGTCTATGTGGCTGCAAAAGAGTCAGACACAACTGAGGGACTGAGCAGGCAGGCATACACCTATAGGTTCACAATTGCTATAATTACTTTTAAACTAAAAATTAACAGTGAGATCTAGAAAGTGAAATTCAAACTTTGTATGAAGATTAAATGATAAAAGTAGTTTTGGTTCAGAGACAAGTATAATAAAAATGACACCTACAAATCAGGTCTCCTATGGAAGTTTCAGTCTCACCTCTTCTACCAAATATCCATTCCCATCTCATATTTCAACTACCACTAGATTTCCTGAGGTGGAAAAAAACCTCTTAATTCACACTGAGTAGCCCTTCTTCCAGGAAGTTCTCCTTATTCATATGTGAGTGGAATCTATATACAAAATTTAAATGCTCTTGTCCTGAACTTATAAAAATGTTTTCAAACATTGCCATTGAAATAATTTATTAAAAATAAAAGATGTGTAAGAACACGGGAATTTAACTGAAATATTTTTTGTGCCATGAATTAGTTCTTAGAAATGTGGACATTCTGGGATGAACTTGGGGTGAGCTTCTTTGGAGGTATTAGGAATGCTTTCATTGGGTGGGAGGAGTTTTAAAAAGCTAATTTCTACACCTTTTAAAAATACTAACTTATTTTCTATGTAACACCATTTTAAGACATTATAGCTAACTATACACCAAAAGGTAACAATATACTTAAAAATAGGATAACTACAGCACTTTGTATCTAAACTTGCACACATTTGAGACTCAAAGGAGTCCTATTAAAAACTATGCCAGGACTGCAGAGTAAACTGAAATAGCCTTGCCCAAATAGTCATAAAATTATCTCACCTAAAAATAAAGTTTGATCAATCTAGCTTTACATTTTGCTTAATTTTCCAATGATACTGTAAAGGAAAAAAAATATTTTTTGCCCTCTTTCAGAGCAAAATGAGGAATGCTATAATTGACTTATTTACATAAAATGGTCACATATGACTGACAAAGTTTTAAAGAAAGTCTGATTATTTATACAGTCTTAACTCATAGAGACATCATTTAGAATTCATACCTAGTTTCTTAGCCTAACAAACTGTTAACATTTGTATTTGGCCAAAAGCAGACTAGACCTTGGAACTCCCCAAGCACAGGTGGATCACAGCCCCTCCCCTCTCCCACAGCTCTGGAGACTTCAAATGGGCTAAGGCTTCTCTCCAACAATAGCACTGAAGGCATAAATCAAACTTTCCTTAGAATCATGGTGAAAGTACTGGGATAGCTGCTGGTCTGTTATTATTCTTAGCAAAGAGTTTTCAATCCTAAGTTCTTGCAAGGCAACACCTTAAGATTAAAACTGAAAGGAACATATCAGCTGAGGACTGCATGCACTCACTATGAAAAAAGAAAAGTAAAAAAAAAGTTTAAAGTTTTCATGTTTTCCAGAATTATTAATGTTTTGAACTTCCATTTCAATTCACTTTCACTTCTTAGCACTATGCTAACATTTCCCAGTTTTGACATAAAAAAAAATGTAGATAGCTCTACAAGGTATTAATGACAACACGGAGTCTGTTTCCCTGCACATTGATTCTAGCATTTCCTTTGCTCTCCAAAAACTGTGAAGATCAAATATCTCTTAGTATTTATCACTACTTAGAATCCTTTAGACATGTTAGAAAAACTCTTTCTTTATAAGTCATTTCCCCTGTGATCCCCCAGGAAATTTTTCGATCTATTCATAAAAATACAGATTTCATTTGTACGACTATGCAACACATTTTTTTAATGAACTCTGTGTAGCCCATAATTCTGAAGCATTCAGATTGAGATGTCAGATTTTAGGTCCATTTCATTTTCTTCCTGAATTGAAGGTACGGAGAAACAAGTAACATTTGAGAATTATGGTTTTTTTAAAAAATATAAATTATTTATTGTAATTGGATGTTAATTACTTTACAATATTGTATTGGTTTTGCCATACATCAATCTCTAGCTTGTAACTGAATGTTGAAATATGAGGGCCAGTGGTGCAATTACACACCATTAAAACATTATGAGTAAGGATTAATCTGTTCTTCTACAGGGTCACCACAGTGCTGGATGAAGCCACTTAAAAGTGAATTCTGTCACTTTGTGAAGACCAATTCTCCAGTATTCTAAGTATCTTTCAAAGATGATTTATTACCTATATTTAAATATAGGATGAAGTCATTCAATCATTTTTCAAATAAATTTGTCAGTAAGGTATAAATCATAACTCAGGGAGGGAGAGGAAAGCCCATAATGTCCTGCTCTGTATCCATTTAGGGTATGAATAAATTGATCATGCTCAAAATGAACTGAGTAACTTACATGCCTCCCACTATTAAAAGTAAATTTAGTAAATGAACCATTGTAATTTAATGTAATTTTCTCATTGTTGTGCAATAGTTTTTTGTAAGTTTGTGAAATATTTTAAATGTTAAAGAGTGAGGGAAACACTGTTCCAAATATGTATAATGAATATATGTATGATACAGATATGGAGAATTAACACATCTAACTATATAGGGAGAAAATGAATACATATAGATGTGTGAAGAAATTATTCACAAATAACAACAAAAAAAGTGTTGAAAAGTGAAAGTGTTAGTCACTCAGTTGTGTTCAACTCTTTGCGACCCTATGAGCCTGCCAGGCTCCTCTGTTCATGGAATTCTCCAGGCAAGATACTGGAGTGAGTTGCTGTTTCCTCCTCCAGGGAATCTTCCTGGCTCAGGGATTGAACCCAGGTCTCCTGTATTGCAGGCAGATTGTTTACCATCTGAGTCACCAGGGAAGTCAGAACAACTATATATCAGTGAACTAATAATGCAGTATTTGGTGCTGAGTGAAAGAAACTCTCTCTCCCATTTATGTGGGTGTCTCCTGTACTGAGTTTATTGTGAAATTGTGTTTTCCACAATTTTATGCCCAGCTAGTCACCACGAGCCTTAACCTTAGGAAGTGTGAAGGGCTCCTGGACACCAACCGTATACACCCGAAGTAATTTGCTCAATAATGAGTCACTATAAATCTTAATTTTAGTTTTAAGGTCTTAAGATTTTTACATGTTTAGGAAACTCATCAGATGATAGTAAAACTGAGAGTAGAACTGCTTTAATAGTTTGGTTTCCTCTAAGCACCACAACTAACTGTGACTAATCCCCCCAAATTAGTTTAATTTCATGTAATGAAGCAATTCCAAATATAGAACAAAATAGTTCTCTTAAAGATGAGACAGATTAATAAATTCATTGTTCCTGAATGCTGTGAATTCATCTGAGGACATTTAACATTCCATAGTTCTACAACCCTGACAATTTTTTTTAAACCTAGAGAGGAGTAAATTTTCACTTTCCTTCATAGACTATGCTATATCTGAACACAGTTTATGCCTCAATTTTTTACTTTCTTAACTTACTAATAACTCACTTTTAAGTCAAATTAGAGGAAGGAACTTAAGTTGACCATAACAATAAAGGACAACAGAGAAATAGATACCAAAAAATCCTCTTTCCTGAGTTTTTCATTTAAGTATCAATATTATGGGTTTTTTTTCATTTTAATAATACCTTTATAGAATTTGGTTTGTCATCTTTGTATTCAAAAAAGTATCAGATTTAATATATCTCACATAGCAATGAGATTGCAAAATGCGTTCTTACTGCTCTCTGACTCTCAACAATTTACCCTAAGCTACAAAACCAGGTAAAATAAATTATGAGTAGCAAAGGAGAAGGTAATAAACTTTCCATAATGTAATTATCATAATTGGGTTACCTACCTACATAAAAATGCAAGCTAAAACAAACAATGTTCCCCAGATGCTGGATTGATAAAAGTCCGAAAATTAGTTTTTAATAAAAACTGGTAGTAATTTAACTCATGTTATGCCAGTGAAGTGAATGCACATTATTGAAATTTAGAGAAAATATTCTCTTGGAAAAGAACACCTCAATCTTTCTAAAAACTATTTTGCAAACATTTCTCTAAAAGTCTTATATTTTGATTCATTATAGAGGCCCCTGAAATGCGCCCCCAATTACAGCCAAGATTCAACAGCAAAAAGTAAATCCCTTTGGTTGCTAATGTTTAAATTACTTTTCCTGTTCCAACACCCTGGCTATCTAAGTGGCTCCAGGAGGCAAATACCTGAATGCATACAGGGAGATGTGACATGAGATTGCCCAAAATAAAGCCTTAATTTCTCCCTAGATCCTTTCCTTGGAATCTATATTGTTTCTTCTTATAATATGGGCAAGTTCACCCATCTTGAGGTACTTTTCATTATGATTCAATGGTGTCTATTTCCCCCATCATGACTACAGTGTCCTAACCCCTTACCTCCCTGAGACTCACAGTCTACCTCCCAGAAATATGAGAGTAGAGTGTCTCTAACCTGTGCAGGGTAACTAGCAACCCCTGCTACTCTGCACAACTGCCAGGCTCCATAATGAAATGCATATGTTGTCAGCTCCAACCATCCAGCCTTAGGGAGCAGTGCTTCCTTTCTTCAGTTTGCCACAGCACAGAAAACCAGAAGTGGAATATTTCTCCTTTTTCCCAAGCCAGAATGGGTTTCTAGACCCTTTGGATGTGGAAAAGAGATTCGGCTGCACTATCCACTATATTATTATGGCAATCATGACATACTTAAGACTTTTTATTGCTCAAGCTATTTTCTTTCTTGGCATAAAATAGGGCCAAAAAATTATCAGGGGATAACATCACCACTATTACAGGCATTAAAGAATATGAAAAAACAGCTATTTTCACCTATTTTCTGATTTTTCTATTGCTACAAGCACATGAAAATCCCTATATGGATCACACCACATGGAAATAAATACTTTACATGCTATTGGACTATAACAAAGGAAAAAAGTGTAGCTCTTTGCATGTGTTTGTCAAGATGTCTGGGGAGAATACGTTTGTTCAGCTTTAGGATTCCACGTATACAAGAGCATAAGAGTCAAGACACATCCGGGGCCACCACAGAGGGGTTCAATAACAAATAAAACAGGTGTTTTGCCACCTTATTGTGTGGTTCAGGCACACAAAAGCACAAAGCATAAGAACTGAGAGCAGAATTCCTCTGAAAGAGAACTATCTTTTATAAGCATATCAACTAGATTCTGGCTTGGTTGTAAATAGACTACTCTCTCTACACATAGTCAGGATGGTTGAAGACTAAGAAAAGATAAGTAAATTTTACTCCATAAAAACAAATCTGGATTTCCAACAGTAACTCAAGATGGAAGAGATTAGGAGCAGGAATAGAGACGAGACAGAGAACTGGAGAAGGGAGAGGATGGGGGAGAAAGCAGACCAACAGAGGGTGAAGGCAGGGCAAGGATCCAAGAGGAGAGCAGTGCACCTGGAAAATCAGTGGTGGATAAAATTTTAGAAATGAGGATGTTTAATATTTACTTTTTTTTTTTTTAATGTTGGGCTATGCTGGATAATTTAACTAAGGAAATAACTGTTGTTATTATTATTATTATAGCTCCTCCAGCCTGTAAAGGACCTACAAATCATCAAAATTATACCTCTTACTACATCACATGGAAGTATTTGAGGAAATAAAAAATGACATGACATGACACTCCAATGACATGGAGAAGAAAGGAGGCCACAGTTGGTAGTGGTAAGACACAAGAAAAATAAAAACTTGATTTAAAAAATTAGAGGAAAAGGTGACTAGGAGAAATTCCTGTCAGTTTTGTAGGGGACACATTGAGAGTTAAAGTCACTTTTATTTCAATATCAAGGGATCACACATCCTCTGCAGGCTCAGACTTGAGGAAGTTCAGGGAACTGGCATTTGGTTGCAACATAAGCAGTTAGCTCTGGGATGCTAGGTGTAGTTAGTATTCAATAAATCACAGGAGAGCCACAAAACAGTACATGTAGCTATTCTGGAGCTATTTTAATAGTGTGCATCTTAAAAGTGTACAGGTACATCTTCTCTCAACCTACCTGCAAACAAAAATATAGTTTCAAATAGCAGCATAGTCATCTGTGATCCATTAGAAAACAAGTAAGTTTTTCAGGAACCAAAAACAGAAACATCTAAAAGGCAACATACCTAAAACCCTTAAGGCTACTAGGCTGAGTAAATCAGCTAATAGTAGGAAGACAAATTTATCAGCTTATCTTTCTTTAAAAAAATATATACAGTGGAAAATATTGATTCCTTATAGCTTCATGCACTCTATTTACAAGAACTAGAAAATGAAGGGAATGCTACTGTCCAATGGGATATAATTGTTAAATTCAATCCATAATGATTGCAGTAGTGCAAGATCATTTAAGGGGATGTATAACACATCTAAAGAAAGAAAATATTAGCTATGCAGTAAAGAGTAAAAGAAGTTTGCAAAGACAAAAGTTGTACTCAGTGGTGCATATGCAAGTGAAACAATCCGTTATCCTTAAAGTCTCAACCTGCTGAGTCAGTGGATATCAGGTGCATTAGGCTCCCTTAGTTGGCATCTTGAAACATTTAAATCATGAATCTGACTCCACAGTTACTCACTAAGTACAACTGGGTGTTTGTATTCACAATTACAAACCCCTATGTAGACCTGTTTAAATTAAATGTCGTTTACTCCTTGGAAGAAAAGTTATAACCAACCTAGATAGCATATTGAAAAGCAGAGACATTACTTTGCTGACAAAGGTACATCTAGTCAAGCCTACGGTTTTTCCAGTGGTCATGTACAGATGTAAGAGCTGGACTGTGAAGAAGGCAGAGCACCGAAGAATTGATGCTTTTGAACTATGGTGTTGGAGAAGACTCTTGAGAGTCCCTTGGACTGCAAGGAGATCCAACCAGTCCATTCTAAAGGAAATCAGCCCTGGGTGTTCTTTGGAAGGACTGATGCTAAAGCTGAAACTCCAGTACTTTGGTCACCTCATGAGAAGAGTTGACTCATAGGAAAAGACTCTGAAGCTGGAGGGATTGGGGGCAGGAGGAGAAGGGGATGACAGAGGATGAGATGGTTGGATGGCATCACCGACTCAGTGGACGTGAGTTTGAGTGAACTCCTAGAGCTGGTGATGGACAGGGAGGCCTGGCGTACTGTGATTTGTGGGGTCACAAAGATCTGGACACTACTGAGCGGCTGAACTGAACTGAACTGAACTGAGACCTGTATTCTCTAGGTAATTTCCCTACAAGGAGCTAAAATATAGCTAGCTGTAGGTTAATAAATTTGTCATTCTGTTTATACACCAGGTTTTGAGTTCATAGTTTAAGTCTATCCTTGAGAGGCAAATCCACACTCAGAGACCTGAGAATCAGATTGCTGAGACTGGTAAACTGAGGTCCATGTCCTGGGTCATCACAGATCAACTTGAGAATGACCTTCCTGAGAAGCAACTAGAAATGAGTTTTTAGGTATAATCCCACATGTACATTTCATGAAAGAAATATATATTAATATGCATATATAAGATAGACTTTACTACAATTATAAACAGTAAAAGACTTTTTAAAATTAATTTTTATTACAATATAGTTGATTTATGATGTTGTATTAGCTTCTGCCATAAGCAAACTGAATAAGTTATACATACACATATATCTACTCTTTTTTTAGACTTTATACCCACATAGGTCATTACAGAGTATTGAACAGATTCCCTGTGCTATATAGTAGATACTTATTACTTACCAATTTTATATATAGTAATTTATATGTGTCAATCCATATCTCCCAATTTATCTCTCCCTCCACTTTCCACCCTGGTAACCATAAGTTTGCCTTCTACGTCTACGACTATTTGTTTTGTAAATAAGTTCTTTTACATTTTTTTTTAAGATTTTGCTTATCAGTAATATCGTTTATTTTTCTGTGCTTGACTTATTTCATTATGCTCATCCATGCTGTTGCAAATGACAATATTTCATTTTTTATGGCTGAATATTATTCCCTTATATATATGTGCGTGTGTACATATATATATAGGATTCATATATATATACATATATGGAGTTCATATACATATGTATATGTATTTGAGTCACTAGGGAAGATATATATGGACTTCCCTAGTGGCTCAAATAGAGAAAGTATTGGCACCCCACTCCAGTACTCTTGCCTGGAGAATCCCATGGACAGAGGAGCCTGGTTGGCTGCAGTCCATGGGGTCGCTAAGAGTCGGACACGACTGAGTGACTTTACTTTCACTTTTTTACTTGCATGCATTGGAGAAGGAAATGGCAATCCACTCCAGTGTTCTTGCCTAGAGAATCCCAGGGATGGGGAAATTTGGTGGGCTGCTGTCTATGGGGTCGCACAGAGTCAGACACGACTGAAGCGACTTAGCAGCAGTAGCAGCAGCAGTGGCTCAGAAGGTAAAGAATTTGCCTGCAATGCTGGAGACCTGGATTCAATCCCTGGGTCAGGGAGACCCCCTGGAGAAGGGGAAGGCTACCCACTCCAGTATTCTTGCCTGGAGAGTTCCATAGACAGAGCAACCTGGTGGCTATAGTCCATGGGGTCACAAAGAGTCAGACACAACTGAATGACTAATATACACAGACATATATATATATATATATATATATATATATATATATTTAAACCACATCTTCTTTATCCATTCATCTGTTGATGGATATTTAAGTTGTTTCCATGTCTTGGCTATTATAAACAGTGCTGCAATGAAAATTGCAAGGGTGTATGTATCCCTATGGATATATACCCAGAAATATGATTGTTGAATCATGTGGCAACTCTATTTTTAGTTGTTTGCTTCTTTTTTTTTTTCTTTTTTTGAGGAACCTCCATACCATTCTCAATAGTGGTTGGACCAATTTACATTCCCACCAACAGTGTAGAAGGATTCCCTTTTCTCCACACCTTGTCCAACGTTTATTTTTTGTACACATTTTGGTGATGGCCATTCTGACTGGTATGAGGTGATACTTCATTGTACATTTGATTTACATTTCTCAGATAATTAGAGCATCTTTTCATGTGCTTTTTGGCCATCTCTTTGTTTTCTTTGAGGAATTACATATTTAGATCTTTGCTCATTCTTTTGCTTTTTTTTTGGCATAGTGTTGCATGAATCATTTGTATATTTTGGAAGTTAATTCCATGTCAGTGGTATAATTTGCAATTATTTCCCCCAGTCTGTGGATTGTCTTTTTATTTTGTTCACAGTTTCCTAGCTGTGCAGAACATTTTCATTTGTTTATTTTTCTTTTTATTTTCATTACCCTGGGATGTGGATTAAAAAAAAAAAAGAAAATATATTGCTGAGATTTGTGTCAAAGAGTGTTTTACCTAGTTACCTCTGCTTTGTACTATCCTGTCTTACATTTAGATTTTTGACCCATTTTGAGTATATATTTCTATATGGTGGTAGAGAGTGTTTTGTTTTTTTTTTGTTTTTTTTGCATGCACGTTTCCAATTTTCTCAGCACCACTTACTAAAGGGGCTGTCTTTTCTTAATTGCATATTCTTGCATTATTTGTTGTAGATTAGTTGATCATAGGTGTGTGAATTTATTTCTGGCTTTCTATCCTGTTCCATTTGTCTATATTTTTGTTATTGTGCCAGTATCATACTGTTTTGGTGACTGGTAGCTTTATAGTATAGTCTGATGTTAGGGAGCCTGACTCCTCCATTTTTCTTTCTCAAGATTGCTTTGCCTTTTGGGGGATTTTTGTGTTTCCATATAAATTTTAGAATTTTTTGCTCTAGTCCCTTGAAAAATACCATTGGTAATTTTATAGGGATTGTATCAAATTTATGTTAAAAACCAGAGACATTACATTGCCAACAAAGGTCTGTCTAGTCAAAGCTATGGTTTTTGCAGTAGTCATGTATAGATGCAAGAGTTGGACTATAAAGAAAGCTGAGTGCCAAAGAATTGATGTTTTTGAACTGTGGTGTTGGAGAAGACTCTTGAGAGTCCCTTGGACTGCAAGGAGATCCAACCAGTCCATGCTAAAGAAAATTAGTCCTGAATATTAATTAGAAGGACTGATGCTGAAGCTGAAACATCAATACTTTGGCCACCTGGTGAGAAGAGCTGACTCACTGGGAAAGATCCTGATGCTGGGAAAGATTGAAGGCAGGAGGAGAAGGGGACGACAAAGGATGACACGGTTGAATAGACAACAGAGGATGACATGGTTGAATGGCATCACTAACTCAATGAACATGAGCTTGAGCAAACTCCAGGAGTTGGGGATAGACAGAGAGGCCTGGCGTACTGCAGTCCATAGGGTCACAAAGAGTCGGACACGACTGAGCAACTGAACTGATCTTGACTGAACTGAACATGGCGAGTAGAGTCATTTTGGAAATGTCATTTCTTCCAACATAAGAATATGGTGCATCCTTCCATCTATTTGTTTCATCTCTGATTTCTTTCATCAGAATCTTATAGTTTTCAGAGTAGAGGTTATTTGTCTCCTTAGGTATGTTTATTGTTAAGTATATATATTTTTGGAGGTCATAGTAAAAGGGGTTATTTCCTTGATTTCTCTTTCTGATCTTTTGTTGTTAATGTATAGAAATGGAACTGATTCCTGTGTATTAATTATACATCCTGTAACTTTACCAAATTTATGAATGAGCTCTAGCAGTTTTCTGGTAGCATCTTTGGAATTTTCTGTGTATAGTCTCATGTAATCTGCACACAGTAACAGTTTTACTTCTTTTCTAATTTGGTTTTATTTCTTTTCTTTCTCTGATTGCTGTGACTATGATTTCTAAAACTCTGTTGAATGAAAGTGGTGACAATGGGCATCCTTGTTCTTGATTATAGAGGGGATGCTTTCAGTTTTTCACCATTTAGTTAGCTATGGATTTGTTATATATGACCTTTTAATACTGAGGTAGGTTCCCTCTGTTCCTATTTTCAGGAGAGCTTTTATCATAAATGTCAAAGCTTTTTCTACATCTGTAAAGATGATCATATTGTTTCATTCTTCAATTTGTTAATGTGGTATATCACATTGATTTGCAGATATTGAAGAATCCATGCATCGCTGGGATAAATCCCACTCTATCATGATGTATGATCCTTTCAATGTATTGTTGGAATTGGTTTGATAGAATTTTGCTGAGGATTTTTAGATCTATGTTCATCAGTGATATTGGCCTGTAATTTTCTATTTCGTGTGTGTGATATCTTTGCCTGGATTTGATATCAGGGTGATAGTTGTGCCCTCACAAAATGAGCTTGGGAGTGTTCCTATTTATGCAATTTTTGGAAGAGTTTCAGAAGGATAGGTGATAGCTCCTCTCTAAATGTTTGATAGAATTCACCTGTGAAGTCCTCTGGTTCTGGACTTCTGTCTATTGGAAGCTTTTTAATCATTGGCTCAATTTCAGTACTTGTGAATGTTCTCTTCATATTGTTCTATTTTTTCCTGTTTAAGTCCTGGAAGGTTGTAGCTTTGTAAGAATTTGTACATTTCTTCTAAATTGTCCATTTTATTGGCACATAGAAATAGCTTCTTATCATCCTTTGTATTTTTGTGATGTTCATTATAACTTCCTTTTCATTTCTAATTTTATAGATTTGAGCCTTCTTCCTGTTTTTTCTTGGTGGGTTTTATTAAAAGCTTACCTATTTTGTTTATCTTCTCAAAGAAACAGCTTTTAGTTTCATTGATTTTTGCTTAAGTTTTCTTCATCTCTATTTCATTTATTTCTTCTCTGATTTTTGTGATTTCTTTCCTTCCAGTAAGTTTGGGTTTTGTTTGTTCCTTTATCTCTTAGTTGTTTTGGGTGCAAGTGTAGGTTATTAATTTGATATTTTTCTTGTGTCCTGAGTTAAGATTTAATTGCTATAAACTTCCCTCTTTGAACTGCTTCCTAAAGTTTTTGGATCATCATGTTTTCATTGTCATTTGTCTCTAGATGTTTCAACATTTCCTCTTTGATTTCCTCAGTGATCCATTGGCTGTCTAGTAACATACTGTTTACCCTTTATGTGTTTGTGTTTTTAGTGTTTTTCTTCCCCTGTAATTGATTTCAAATCCAGTAGCATGTAGTTGGACAAGATGCTTGACATGAGTTCAAATTTTCTTAATCTTACTGAGGCTTGCTTTTTTTTTTTTTGCATTTCTTTTTCATGGGGATGGTCTTGATCTCTGTCTCCTGTATAATGTCATTAACTTCCATCCATAGCTCACCAGGCACTCTATCAGATCTAGTCCCTTAAATCTATTTCTCACTTCCACTGTATATCAAAAGGGATTTGATTTAGGTCATACCTGAATGGCCTAGTGGTTTTCCCTACTTTATTCAATTTACGTCTCAATTTTCCAATAATGAGTTCATGATCTGAGCCACACTCAGCTCCCAGTCTTGTTTTTGTGGACTGTATAGAGCTTCTCCACTTTTGGCTCCAAGGAATATAATCAATCTGATTTCAGTGTTGACCATCTGGTAATGTCCATGTGTAGAGTCTTCTCTTGTGTTGTTGGAAGAGGGTGTTTGCTATACCCAGTGCGTTCTCTTGGTAAAATTCTATTAGCCTTTGCCCTGCTTCATTCCGTATTCCAAGGTCAAATTTGCCTGTTACTCCAGGTGTTTCTTGACTTCCTATTTTTGCATTCCAGTCCCCTAAAATGAAAAGGACATCTTTTGGGGGTGTTAGTTCTAAAAGGTCTTGTAGGTCTTCATAGAACTGTTCAACTTCAGCTTGTTCAGTGTTACTGGTTGGGGCATAGACTTGGATTACTGTGATACTGAATGGTTTGCCTTGGAAACGAACAGAGATCACTCTGTCGTTTTTGAGATTGCATCCAAGTACTGCATTTCAGACTCTTTCGTTGATCATGATAGCTACTCCATTTCTTCTAAGGGATTCCTGCCCACAGTAGTAGATATAATGGTCATCTGAATTAAATTCACCCATTCTAGTCCATTTTAGTTCGCTGATTCCTAGAATGTTGACATTCACTCTTGCCATCTCCTGTTTGACCCCTTCCAATTTGCCTTGATTCATGGACCTAACATTCCAGGTTCCTATGCAATATTGCTCTTTACAGCATATGACCTTGCTTCTATCATGAGTCACATCCACAACTGGGTATTGTTTTTGCTTTGGCTCCATCCTTTCATTCTTTCTGGAGTTATTTCTCCACTGATCTCCAGTAGCATATTAGGCACCTACTGACCTGGGGAGTTCTTCTTTCAGTATCCTATCATTTTGCCTTTTCATACTGTTCATGGGGTTCTCAAGGCAAGAATACTAAAGTGGTTAGCCATTCCTTTCTCCAGTGGACCACATTCTGCCAGAGTTCTCCATCATGACCCGCCTGGCTTAGATGGCCCCACAGGGCATGGCTTAGTTTCATTGAGTTAGATCAAGCTGTGGTCCATGTGATCAGATTGACTAGTTTTCTGTGATTATGGTTACAGAGTGTCTGCCTTCTGATGCCCTCTCACAACACTTACCATCTTACTTGGGTTATTCTTACCTTTGACAGTGTGGATCACAACAAACTGTGGAAAATTCTGAAAGAGATGAGAATACCAGACCACCTGACCAGCCTCTTGAGAAACCTATATGCAGGACAGGAAGCAACAGTTAGAACTGGACATGGAACAACAGACTGGTTCCAAATAGGAAAAGGAGTATGTCAAGGCTGTATGTTGTCACCCTGCTTATTTAAATTCTATGGAGAGTACATCATGAGAAACGCTGGACTGGAAGAAGCAAGCTGGAATCCAGATTGCTGGGAGAAATATCAATAACCTCAGATATGCAGATGGCACCACACTTATGGCAGAAAGTGAAGAGGAACTAAAAAGCCTCTTGATGAAAGCTAAAGAGGAGAGTGAAAAAGTTGGCTTAAAGCTCAACATTCAGAAAATGAAGATCATGGCATCTGGTCCCCTCAGTTCATGGGATGCAGATGGGGAAACAGTGGAAACAGTGTCAGACTTTATTTTTGGGGGCTCAAAAATCACTGCAGATGGTGATTGCAGCCATGAAATTAAAAGACGCTTACTCCTTGGAAGGGAAGTTTTGACCAACCTAGATAGCATATTCAAAAGCAGAGACATTACTTTGCCAACAAAGGTCCATTTGGTCAAGACTATGGTTTTTCCAGTGGTCATATATGGATGAGAGAGTTGGACTGTGAAGAAAGCTGAGCACCGAAGAATTGATGCTTTTGAACTGTAGTGTTGGAGAAGACTCTTGCGAGTCCCTTGCCCTGCAAGGAGATCCAACCAGTCCATTCTAAAAGAGATCAGTCCTGGGTGTTCTTTGGAAGGAATGATGCTGAAGCTGAAACTCCAGTACTTTGGACACCTCATGCAAAGAGTTGACTCATTGGAAAAGACTCTGATGCTGGGAGGGATTGAGGGCAGGAGGAGGAGGGGACAACAGAGGATGAGATGGCTCGATGGCATCACCGACTCAATGGATGTGAGTTGAGTGAACTCTGGGAGTTGGTGATGGACAGGGAGGCCTGGCATGTTGCAGTTCATAGGGTCCCAAAGTGTTTAACACGACTGAGTGACTGAAATGAACTGAACTGAGGCTTGATTTGTGACCCAAGATATGACCTATCCTGGAGAATGTTCTATGTGCATTTGAGAAGAAAGTGTATCTAGGAGAGCTAGATCTTAAACAAGATAAATGAAGACATATCTGATAGTGGTAAATGATAAGAAGACAAAGCAGGGAAGTCATAAGTTTTCTGTGATTTTTAGATAGAACAGCAAGGAACACTTTCCTAGGCAGGAGATACATGAGTAAAAAGATAAAAACAAAGAAGTAGGAAGTAAACCATGAAAATTTAAGGAAGATCACTCTAAGTAGAGAAAAGATGAATGAAGGTGCTGAGGTGGAAGGATGTCCAACCAGTTTAAGGGCCAATAGACGAGTCTGAGAGGCTAGAACATGGTGAAGCAGGAGGTCAAGAACATCGGAGAAAGTGAGGCAGGAGAGACAACAGACCAGGTTGCAAAAAGGCTTTATAGAGCCTTGTAATGACAAAATGGACTTTGGTTTCCACTGTGAAATGGGAGCATTGGGAGGCTTTGAGCAATAGATGCCACAATCGGAATTATATATAAGAGGACTTCTCTAATGCTGAGTTAGGAAGAGAATGAAGGAGTCAAGAGCTCCACGAATAGAAAAATGCTGGTATTATGAAAGCAGCTCATAAAATAACTGCTAACTAATCATTAAAAAAATGTTTTTTGTGTAACAAGAGTGTACGGTTCAGGGTCCTCCTGAAAAACAGAATCAATAGGACATGTTTATATGCCTGATTACACAGTCTGGCAAGTCCCAAGATTTACAGTGAGTTGGCATGTTGGAGACTCAGAAAGAGCCAAAATTTCAGTCTGTGTCCAAAGGCAATAAAAAAGCCAGTATCCCAGTTCAAAGACACTCAGGCAGAGAGAATCGTCCCCTGCTACAGGGAGGGCCAGCCCTTTTCTTCAAATCAAATCTTCAATTAATTGATTGAAGCCCAGTCACATTAGGCAGAGTGTTCTGCCTTACTCAGTCTGACAATCTAAATGTAAATCTTATCCAAAAAATCTCTCACAAACATCTAGAATAATGTTTGACTAAATGTCTAGGCACCCTGGACCTAATCAGTTCAGTTCAGTTCAGTCACTCAGTCGTGTCCAACACTTTGAGACCCCAATGGACTGCAGAACACAGGCTTCCCAGTCCATCACCAACTCCCAGAGCTACCTCAAACTCATGTTAATTGAGTCAGCAATGCCATCCAATCATCTTATCCTGTCATCTCCTTCTCCTGCCTTCAATATTTCCCAGCATCAGTCTTTTCCAATGAGTTAGTTCTTCACATCAAGTGGCCAAAATATTGGAGATTCAGCTTCAAAATCACTCCTTCCAATGATGAATATTTATGACAGATTTCCTTTAGGATTGACTGGTTGGGTTTCATTGCAGTCCAAGGGACTAAAAGTCTTCTCCAACGCCACAGTTCAAAGCATCAATTCCTTGGTGCTCAGCTTTCTTTATGGTCCAACTCTCACATATATACATGACTACTGGAAAAACCATAGCTTTGACTAGATGGACCTTAGACTACTTCGGCAAAGTAGTCTATGTTCTTAATATGCTGTCCAAGTGGCCATAGCTTTCCTTCCAAGGAGCAAATGTCTTTAATTTTATGGCTGCAGTCCCCATCTGTAGGAATTTTGGAGCCCAGAAAAATAAAATCTCTCACTATTTCCATTTCACTATTTCCATTGTTTCAGATCTATTTGCCATGTGATGGGACCAGATGCCATGATCTTAGTTTTCTGAATGTTGAGCGTTAAGCCAACTTTTTCACCCTCCTCTTTCACTTTCATCAAGAGGCTCTTTAGTTTTTTACTTTCTGCCGTAAGGGTGGTATCATCTGCATATCTGAGGTTATTGATATTTCTCTTGAAACTCTTGATTCCAGCTTGTGGTTCATCCAGCCCTGCATTTTGCATGATATACTCTGCATATAAGTTAAATAAGCAGGGTGACAATATACAGCCTCGACGTATTCCTTTCCTAATTTGGAACCAGTTTGTTTTTCCATGTCCAGTTCTCACTGTTGTTTCATGATCTGCATACATATTTCTTAGGAGACATGTAAGGTGGTCTGGTATTCCTATCTCTTTAAGAATTTTCCACAGTTTTTGTGATCCAAACAGTCAAAGGCTTTGGCGTAATCAATAAAGCAGAAGTCGATGTTTTTCTGGAACTCTCCTGCTTTTTTAGTGAGCCAATGGATGTTGGCAATTTGATCTCTGATTCCTCTGTCTCTTCTAAATGCAGCTTGAATATCTGGAAGTTCATGTTTCATGAACTGTTGAAGCCCAGCTTAAAGAATTTGGAGTGTTACTTTGATGGCATGTGAGATGAGTGCAGTTGTGCAGTAGTTTGAACATTATTTGGCACTGGCTTTCTTTGGGATTGCAGTGAAAACTGACCTTTTCCAGTCCCGTGGCCACTGCTGAGTTTTGCAAAGTTGCTGGCATATTAAGTGCAGCACTTTTACAGCATCATCTTTTAGGATTTGAAATAGCTCAGCTAAAATTCCATCACCTCCACTAGCTTTGTTCGTTGTGATGCTTCCTAAGGCCCACTTGACTTTGCATTCCAGGATGTCTGGCTCTAGGTGGGTGATCACACCATCGTGGTTATCTGGGTCATGAAGATCTTTTTTGTATAGTTCTTCTGTGTGTTCTTGCCACCTCTTCTTAATATCTTCTACTTTTGTTAGGTCTGTACCATTTCATTCCTGTATTGTGCCCATCTTTGCACGAAATATTCCCTTGGTATCTCTAATTTTCTTGAAGCAATCTCTAGTCTTCCCCATTTTACTGTTCTCCTTTACTTCTTTGCATTGCTCATTGAGTTATGCTTTCTTATCTCTCTTTGATATTCTTTGTAACTCTGCATTTAGATGGGTATATCTTTCCTTCCCCCCTTTGCCTTCCAGTTCTCTTCTTTTCTCAGTGCATTGTAATGCCTCCTCAGACAACCATTTTTGCCTTTTTGTATTCATTTTTCTGCAGGATGGTGTTGATCACTCTGTCCTATACAATGTCACCAAGCTCTGTCCATAGTTCTTCAGGCACTCTTTTTATCATATCTAATCCCTTGAATCTATTTGTCACTTCCACTGTATAATCATAAGAGATTTGATTTAGGTCATACCTGAATGGTCCAGTGGTTTTCCCTACTTTCTTCAATTTAAGTCTGAATTTGGCAATAAGGAGCTCATGATCTGAGCCACAGTCAGCTCCCCATCTTGCTTTTGCTGACTGTATAGAGCTTCTCCACCTTTGGTGTCAAAGAATCTAATCAATCTGATTTTGGTGTTGACCATCTGGCGATGTCCATGTGTAGAGTCTTCTCTCGTGTTGTTGGAAGAGGGTGTTTTCTATGACCAGTGTGTTTCTCTTTGCAAAACTCTGTTAGCCTTTGCCCTGCTTTGTTTTGTACTCCAAGACCAAATTTGCCTGTTACTCAAGGTATCTCTTGACTTCCTCCTTTTGCATTCCAGTCCCCCATAATGAATAAGACATGCATTTTGGGTGCTAGTTCTAGAAGGTCTTGTGTGTCTTCATAGAACCATTCAATTTAAGCTTCTTCAGCTTACTGGCCGGGGCATAGACTTAGGTTACTGTGATATTGAATGGTTTGCCATGGAAACGAACAGAGATTACTCTGTTGTTTTTGATATTGCATCGTAGTACTGCATTTCAGATCTTTTGTTGACTATGATGGCTAACTCCATTTCTTCTAGGGGATTCTTGCCCACAGTAGTAAATATAATGGTCATCTGAGTTAAATTCACCCATTCCAGTCCATTTTATATCAGAAATTCCTAATATGTCAATTTTAACTCTTGCCATATCCTGTTTGACCACTTCCAATTTGTCTTGACAGCACCCTTATAGCAGAAAGTGAAGAGGAACTAAAAAGCCTCTTGATGAAAGGGAAAGAGGAGAGTGAAAAAGTTGCCTTAAAGCTCAACATTCAGAAAACGAAGATCATGGCATCTGGTCCCATCACTTCATGGCAAATAGGTGGGGAAACTGGAAACAGTGTCAGACTTTATTTTGGGGAGTTCCAAAATCACTGCAGATGGTGACTGAAACTATGAAATTAAAAGACGCTTACTCCTTAGAAGGAAAGTTATGACCAACCAAGATAGCATGTTATAAAGCACAGGTATTACTTTGACAACAAAGTCCGTCTAGTCAAAGCTATGCTTTTTCCAGTGATCATGTATGGATGTGAGAGTTGCACTGTGAAGAAAGCTGAGCACCGAAGAATTGATGCTTTTGAACTGTAGTGTTGGAGAAGACTCTTGAGAGTCCCTTGCCCTGCAAGGAGATCCAACCAGTCCATCCTAAAGGAGACCAGTCCCGGGTGCTCATTGGAATAACTGATGCTGAGGCTGAAACGGCAATACTTTGGCCACCTCATGTGACGAGTTGACTCATTGGAAAAGACCTTGATGCTGGGAGGAATTGGGGGCAGGAGGAGAAGGGGACGACAGAGGATGAGATGCCTGGATGGTATCACCGACTTGATGCACATGGGTTTGTGTGTACTCCAGGAGTTGGTGATGGACAGGGAGGCCTGGCATGCTGCGATTCATGGGGTCACAAAGAGTCAGACACGACTGAGTGACTGAACTGAACTGAACTGAATTTGTCCTGATTCACGGAGCTAACATTCCAGGTTCCTATGCAATATGGCTCTTCGCAGCATCAGAGTTTACTTTCATCACTAGTCACATTCACAACTGGGTGTTGCTTTTATTTTGGCTCCAACTCTTCATTCTTTCTGGAGTTGTTTTTCCACTGATCTCCAGTTGCATATTGGGCTCCTATCGACTTGGTGAATTCATCTTTCAGTGTCCTATCTTTTGCCTTTTTCATACTGTTCATGGGGTTCTCAAGGCAAGCATACAGAAGTGGTTTGCCATTCCCTTCTCCAGTGGACCACGTTTTGTCAGAACTCTCCACTATGGCTCATCTATCCTAGGTAGCCATACATGGCATGGCTCATAGTTTCACTGGGTTAGACAGTTCTCCTGCCCATGTGATCAATTTGTTTAGTTTTCTGTGATTGTTGTTTTCATTCTGTCTGCCCTCTTATGGATAAGGATTAGAGGCTTATGCAAGCTTCCTGATGGGAGAGATTGACTGTTGGGGAAACTGAATTTTGTTCTGAGGGGTGGAGCCATGTTCAGTAAATCTTTAATCCAATTTTCTGTTGATCACTGGGGCTGTGTTCCCTCCCTGTTGTTTGATCTGAGGCCTAACTATGATGGAGGTAATGAAGACCTCCTTCAAAAGTTCCCATGCATGCACTGCTGCACTCAGTGCCCCTAACTCTGCAGCAGGCCACCACCAGTCCACGCTTCTGCCAGAGACTCCTGGACACTCATGGGCAAGTCTGGGTCCCTCTCTTGTGGGGCCACTTCTCCTTTCTCCTGGGTCCTGTTGAGCACAGGTTTTTTATGTGCCCTCCAAGAGTCTGTTTCCCCAGTGCTGCGTAAGTTCTGGTGGCTCTAGGTGAGGTTAATGATGACCTCCTCCAAGAGGACTTATGCCATACCCAGGTCTACTGCACCCAGAGTGCCTGCCCCTGCAGCAGGCCACTGCTGACCCATACCACCTGAGGAGACACTCAAACAGTCCTGGCTTAGTCTTTGTGGGGTCTCTGGGTCCTTATGTGCACAAGGTTTGTTTGAGCCCTCTAAGCATCTCTGGCAGGTGTGGGGTTTGATTATAAATGCGATTTTGCCCCTCCTACCATCTTACTGGGGCTTCTCCTTTGCCCTTGGAAGTGGTGTATCTTTTTAGGTGGGATCCAACACTCTCCTGTTGATGGTTGTTCAGCAGCAAGTTGTAATTTTGAAGCACACTTCCTTCTACTCCACTATCTTGTGTGGTATGCTTTCAGGCTTCCGTGGCTCCTCTATGGATGAGAATTTCATTCCCACATCCAGGGTCATTCAGCTCATAGGCCTGTTTTCCCTGTGGCAGTATCCTTCAGCTATTCCTGGCCATGTGTTCCAACTAGTCTCTCCAGCAGCACAGATGCTTAGCAGACGAATCTTCATTGACACAGTGCAGAAGATAGTCTCATTTTCAGCCAGATATGTAACATGAAAGGAGCACTGTGGTTTGAGGCATGGTCTCCACACAGTGGATACACAAGGACCTAGTCAAGTTGACACATAAGATTAACCACCACATATGATACCTTTCTTTTCAGAACAGCTAGAGCTCTAGTGAATATTTAATAACCACTTCTCAGCTAAAGATAGTTTTCCACTTAAAGTTAGGAGAATTTGCCATCTCACTGGATACTGAGGGACAGGAATGGGTAGGGTAAAGAAGGGGAGTAGTGCCTTGACTTTACTTTTCACTGACAAACCAAGAAATCAAAATGCTGTTGAGTGGTGATAATGGGCCATCCATGGTGGGCAAGCCTGGCAATACTAGGCCTGGCTCTAGGTACCATTTTCCACTACTTTAAGACAAAGGGCACCCAGCTGGTGTTGGTACATGGGCAGACGATTCCAATTTCATTCAGACAGAAACAAAGGCAACAGAAGTGCATTGGAAACCCAAGGACTTTAGCAACTGTCAGATCTTTCCTTTCAGGAATCAGACAATCCTGGTCACAATCACCTACAGCAGGTCATGGATGCATGGCTTTGCCAAGGGACTCCTAGTTGTTGATTAAAGGGCATGTTCATCCACTGATCCAGGCACAGGAGCTCAAGACATCGGCCCTTTCCGCCAGGCCCAGCTCCTCCTAAGAATGTCACAGTCAGATTAATACACTTTTCTACATGCTAGTTCTGCTTCCTCATGTTTTAATCAGCCAGAATTAATTGATGGTGTTGGTCTTCCTCCCGTTAGAAAGGAGATGATCTTTATTCATGCTAAAATAAGGAGAAAATATTCATGACAATTACATCATTTTTATAACTGGTGATATCATAGCTGGTATGTACTTTCTCACACTATCTATTCTGTATTCCCTTTGTCTTCAACAAGTCTCTCAGCTGGACATGGTTATTTACCTGACAGGGTGACTCAGTCCTTCATTCCTGAAGCTTCTGGGCTATTAGTAGTCCTGCCTGGATTAGATTGTCATAGTTTTCTACTGAAATTAACCATAGGGTATAATACTAAGAGATGACCTCAGGTGTCTCTTATATTCCAGACATGTTGTTCCTCACCTCCTTGTGAAGTAGTTGTCCAATTTCTCCTTGCTAATCAGGATCAGTCACCTCGGCCAGCACAGTTAACTGCTTTATTTGCCTATAGAACTGAAGATCCCCAAGTAGCCAAGTGGCAATCTTTACTTTATGTCTCCTGGTGGAAGTATTCTTTACTCTGAAACTAAGACTTCTAGGCCAGCAGAGTATAAGGTCATGGGAACAGGAAGCAGAATTTTGCCAGTGGGTCACTATAAGTAACAGTAAGTGGTGCTACTCCCATTTCCACCCCAAGTTTCCTGAACCAATGAATCCTGGCTATGGGAGAAACAGCACCATATACCAGACACTGGTTTAGGAAAAAAATGGCCTTCTAGAAAATGTTGTCTCAGGCCTGCAAGTTATTGCTGTAAAGTTGGCATTGTAACAGAGTCTTAAAAAGGTTACACAAGATGAAGTTGTGGTATATATATATATACTACATATATCTTATGTATATACCATGAAATATTATTCTGCAATAAAAGTAATGAAATAATGTCATTTGGAGCAATATGGATGGACCACTGAGTGAAGTATGGTAGACAGAGAAAGACAAACATCATAGGATGCTTATGTGTGGAATCTAAAAAAAATGGTACAAACAAACTTATTTACAAAACAAATAGTGTCACAGATATAGAAAACAAACATGATTAACAGGAGGAAAGTATGGGAGGAGATAAATTAGGAGATTAAGATTAACATACACACACTGTTGGGCTTCCCAGGTGGTGCAGATGGTAGAGAATCTGCCAGAAATGCAGGAGACTTGGATTCGATTCTTGGGTCAGGAAGATCTCCTGGAGTAGGAAACAGCAACCCACTCCAGTATTCTTGTCTGAAGAATTCCATGGACAGAGGAGCCTGGTGGGCTACAGTCCATGGGGTCACAAAGAGACGGACATGACTGAAGGGGCTAACACTTACTTACACACACTATTGTATATAAAACAAGTAACTAGAAAGGACCTATTGTATTAGTTCAGTTTTTCAGTTCAGTTGCTCAGTCCTGTCCAACTCTTTGCCACCCCATGGATTGCAGAACCCCAAGCCTCCCTATCTTACACCAACTTCGAGAATTTACTCAAACTCATGTCCACTGAGTCGGTGATGCCATCCAACCATCTCATCCTCTGTTGTCCCCTTCTTCTCCCACCTTCAATCTTTCCCAGCATCAGGGTCTTTTCCAATGAGTCAGTTTTTTGCATAAGGTAGCCAAAGTATTGGAGTTTCAACTTCAGCATCAGTCCTTCCAATGAACACTCAGGACTGATTTCCTTTAGGGTAGACTGGTTGGATCTTCTTGCAGTCCAAAGGATTCTCAAGAGTCTTCTCCAACACCCTGGTTCAAAAGCACCAATTCTTCTGCACTCAGCTTTCTTTATAGTCCAACTCTCACATCCATACATGACTAGTAGAAAAATCATAGCTTTTACTAGATGGACATTTGTTAGCAAAGTAATGTCTCTGCTTTAGCACAGGGAAATCTACTGTTTAATGGCATACTTGGAAGAGAATTTAAAGAGAGTGGATATATGTATATGTATAACTGACTCACTTTGCTATGTACTGGAAATGAATACAACATTGTAAATCAACTATACTCATACACACAAAAAAAGCCATTCCAACTATTCTATCAAGCCAATTGCTGTGAGAATGACAAAGGCAAGGTAAGATCAGTGAGTTCCATAAAGATATGCCCAGTACATTTGCTATGAAGTAAGTTTCTTGATCTCAAAGGAAAAAAAATATGCAAGAAGATAAAATGGTTGTCTGAGGAGGCCTTACAAATAACTGAGGAAAGAAGAAAAGCAAAATGCAAGGGAGAAAGGAAAATATATGCCCAACTGAATGCAGAGTTCCAGAGAAGAGCAAGGAGAGATAAGAAAGTCTTTGTAAATGAACAATGCAAAAAAAGAAAAAAAAAATGGAGAAAAACAATAGAATGGAAAAGATGAAGGATCTCCTCAAGGGAACTGAAGATATCAAGGGAAAAATTCCTATAAGGAAGGGCATGATAAAGGACAGAAAGAGCAAAGACCTCACAGAAGCAGAAGAGATTAAGAAGAGATTGCAAGAACACACTGAAAAGTTATACAAAAAAAGGTCTTAATGACCTGGATAATCACGATGGTGTGGTCATACACCTAGAGACATATATCCTGGAGTGTGAAGTCAAGTGGGTCTTAGAAAGCATCACTACAAACAAATCTAGTGGAGATAATGAAATTTCAGATGAGCTATTTAAAATCCTAAACAATTGTGCTGTTAATGTGCTGACTCAATATGTCAGCAAATTTGGAAAACTCAGCAGGGGCCACAGGACTGGAAAAAAGTTAGTTTTTATTACATTCCCAAAGAAGAGCATTGCCAAAGAATGTTCAAGCTACTGTACAATTGTGCTCATATCACATGCTAGCAAAGTTATGCTCAAAATCCTTCAAGCTAAGCTTTAGTAGTACATGAACTGAGAACTTCCAGATGTACAGTACAAGCTGGGTTTAGAAAAGGCAGAGGAACCAGACATCAAACTGCCAACATTTGTTTGATCAGGGAGGAATGAAGATAATTCCAGAAAAACATCTACTTCTGCTTCACTAACTACATTAAAGCCTTTGATTGTATGGATCGCAACAAACTGTGGAAAAATCTTAAAAGAGATGGGAGTACCGGACTCCTGAGAAACCTGTATGTGGGTCAAGAAGCAACAATTAGAACTGAACATGAAACAATGGACTGGCTCAAAACTGGGAAAGCAGTACAACAAAGCTGTTCATTGTCATCCTGCTTATTTAATTTACATGTAGAGTACATCACATAAATTTCTGGGCTGCTTGAAACACAAGCTGGATTTAAGGTTGCCAGGAGAAATATCAACAACCTCACATATGTAGATGATACTATTCTAATAGCAGAAAGCAAAGAGGAACTAAAGAGACTCTTGATGAGGGTGAAAGAGGAGAGTGAAAAACTGGCTTAAAATTCAACATTCAAAAAACTAAGATCATGGCATACAGTCCCATCAATTCATGGCAAATATAAGGGGGAAATGTGGAAGCAGTGACAAATTTTATTTTGGGAGGCTCCAAAATCACTGTGGGTGGTGATTGAAGCCATGAAATTAGAATACACTTGCTTCTTGAGAGAAAGCTATGACAAACCTAGACAGCATATTGAAAAGCAGAGAAATCACTTTGCTGAAAAAGTCTGTATAGTGAAAGATATGGTTTTTCCAGTAGTCATGTACAGAAGTGAGTTTTGGACCCTAAAGAAGACTGAGTGCTGAAGAACTGGTTCTTTTGAATTGTGGTGTTGTAGAAGACTCTTGTGAGTTCCTTGGATAGCGAGGAGATCAAACCAGTCAATCCTAAGGGAAATCAACCCTGAATAGTCACTGGAAGGACTGATGCTGAAACTGAAGCCACCTGATGTGAAGACCCAACTCACTGGAAAATACCCTGATGCTGGGAAAGATTGAAGACAAACGGAGAAGGGGGCATCGGAGGATGAGACGGTTAGATAGCATCAATGGACATGAATTTGAGCAACTCCGAGAGACAGCAGAGAACAGAGGAGCTGGCATGCTGCAGTCCATGGAGTTGCAAAGAGCTGGACATGACTTAGCTACTCAACAACGGCGAAGTTCCTAAGTCAGAAGATACGCTATGTGAATACATAACAGTAGATAAGGCATAGTATAAGACTACAAATAGTAGTTTTGGCAGAAGCATTGCAAGCAAGGATGGCAAATCTGTATCCAGAGTAAGAGTTTTCTTGCAGTTTAAAAAAAAAAAAAAGTGCTGCTCCTTCATGAAAGAAGCAGTCCAGTGTAATAAACTTACCACAAGATAGCTAGATGATCACCATAGTGAATGGTGCCGTACAGGGGCTTGGTCTCTGTAACTGGCAGGTTGGGCACTCAGCAGTGACTGTAGCCAGGTCAGCCTGGGTGAGTGGAAGTCCATGTGATTGAGCACGTGTCACCTCCATTCCTGCCACCATGGACACTCTTTGTCCATGATCCCTTTGGGTGATGACAAGGGTGGATTGGTAGAGCTCCCCATGAGGCCAACAGGTGCAGGCTGAGAGAAGGCAGAGTAGCAAGAAGGGGAACCCTCAACATTTGGGCCATTTCTTCATGTAACTTACTTGTGCCTTCAGGGCCTGCTCAGTTCTACTCATGTTTAAACCACTTCTATTAGATTTTGGGCCACTGATGTGCTCATTCAACTTTGTAGCTTGTTGGGTCAGATAATATCCAGTTCATAATGGGCATCTCAGGTCACATGGTAACTTGGTCAACGCTTGGTTTTCAGTCTCTGCTGCTGCTGCTGCTAAGTCGCTTCAGTTGTGTCCGACTCTGTGTGACTCCATAGATGGCAGCCGACCAGGCTCCTCCATCCCTGGGGTTCTCCAGGCAAGAACACTAGAGTGGGTTGCCATTTCCTTCTCCAATGCATGAAGGTGAAAGTGAAAGTGAAATCAATCAGTCGTGTCTGACTCCTAGCGACCCCATGGACTGCAGCCCACCAGGCCCCCTCTGTCCATAGGATTTTCCAGGCAAGATCACTGCAGTGGGTTGCCATTGCCTTCTCCATTGCAGTCTCTACTAAAGACCCAATAACAGTCCCAGAGTTGTTTCTCAAAAGGATAGTATCTGTGAAGGATGGCAGGGCTTGGTTCTAAGTTCCTAAGAGCCCATGCTACAATTCACCTATAGGGGCTCCAAATAGCAGCCCTATACCCCACTGACACTAAGCACAATCAGATCTCTTGGATCACATGGCCCAAGTGGAAGCATCTAGATCTGTTGCAGAGCCTTATTTTATCCTGGACCCAACTCAAGATGAGAAGTGTTTTTCAAATTCCCTGGTAAATGGGCTGGAGTAACACCCCCAAATGAAGAAAATGTTACCTCCAAAATCCAAAGAGGCTCATGAGGCATTATACCTTTAGAGCTCTTAAGAGGGCCAGATGTAACAACTCATCCTTTACCTTAAAAAGGATATCTCAGCATGCCCCACACCACTGAACCCCTAGAAGTAAAAGATCCCTTAATTTTTGTCAGATTTATTTTTCAACCTTTCACACACACAAATGTCTTACCAATAAGTCTACAGAGTAGTTGCTACTTCTTACACAGTAGGTCTAATAAGTTTAATGTCATCAATGTAATTGACCAGTGTGATTCCTTATGGGAAGGAAAGGTGGTGAAGATCCCTGAGAACTAAACTATGATTGTAGGGCTAGAGGATTGGTATAACTCTGAGGTAGGACAGTGAGGTAGTAGTTTGGCCTTGCCAGCTGATTCATGTTGATGTATGGCAGAAACCAACACAAAATTGCAAGGTAATTATCCTCCAACTAAAAATAAATTAATTTTAAAAAAGAAGAAAACTGCTTCTAGTTGTCCTTATCAATCTCTAAGGAGAAAAAAAAAAAAGAAAAAGAATTTACTAGCTCAATATCTGTATATCAGGTGCCAAGAGGTGTGTTAATTTGCTCAAGCAGTGAAATTACACTTGATTCAGCAGCTGTAATTGGAGTCACACATGGTTAAATTTATGATAATCCACTGTCACTCTCCAAAAATTAATCTGTCTTTTGCACACACCAAATAGACAAATTGAATGGGAATGCAGGTATAATCACCACTCTCACATCTTTACAGACCTTGATTGTAGCACTAATCTCTGCAATCCCTCGGGGGTGCTGTTCTACTTTTTGTTTACACTTTTTGGAGATAGAAGCAGTTCTAATTGATTCCATGTGGCCTTTCCTATCAGACATCATCCAACAGGTCAGAGAGCTAACTGGGGATTCTGTCAGCTGTTAATAATTCACATGCCAATTACTCCTTATGGAGCTGGGAGAATAACTACAGGATGGGTTCAGGGACCCACTTGACTTACTTAGAGATGTAACTGAACTAAAACTGTACTGACCCCTAGTCTCCAAAAGTCCCCACTAGCTGACTGATTGCAGTGATGATTTGAGTCTCTTGGGACTGATGTCAATTCAAAGCCCATGTCCCAGTTCAGTTCAGTACAGTTGCTCAGTCATGTCCGACTCTTTGTGACCCCATGAGTCACAGCACGCCAGGCCTCCCTGTCCATCACCAACTCCCGGAGTTCACCTAGACTCACGTCCATCAAGCCCGTGATGCCATCCAGCCATCTCATTCTCTGTTGTCCCCTTCTCCTCCTGCCCCCAATCCCTCCCAGCATCAGAGTCTTTTCCAATGAGTCAACTCTTCGCATGAGGTGGCCAAAGTACTGGAGTTTCAGCTTCAGCATCATTCCTTCCAAAGAAATCCCAGGGCTGATCTCCTGCAGAATGGACTGGTTGGATCTCCTTGCAGTCCAAGGGACTCTCAAGAGTCTTCTCCAACACCACAGTTCAAAAGCATCAATTCTTTGGTGCTCAGCCTTCTTCACAGTCCAACTCTCACATCCATACATGACCAAAGAAAAAACCATAGCCTTGACTAGATGGACATTTGTTGGCAAAGTAATGTCTCTGCTTTTGAATATACTATCTATGTTGGTCATAACTTTTCTTCCAAGGAGAAAGCGTCTTTTAATTTCATGGCTGCAATCACCATCTGCAGTGATTTTGGAGCCCCCCAAAATAAAATCTGACACTGTTTCCACTGTTTCCCCATCTATTTCCTATGAAGTGATGGGACCGATGCCACCATCTTCGTTTTCTGAATGTTGAGCTTTAAGCCAACTTTTTCACTCTCCTCTTTCACTTTCATCAAGAGGCTTTTTAGTTCCTCTTCACTTTCTGCCATAAGGGTAGGGTCATCTGCATATCTGAGGTTATTGATATTTCTCCTGGCAATCTTGATTCCAGCTTGTGTTTCTTCTAGTCCAGCGTTTCTCATGATGTACTCTGCATAGAAGTTAAATAAGCAGGGTGACAATATACAGCCTTGACGAACTCCTTTTCCTATTTGGAACCAGACTGTTGTTCCATGTCCAGTTTTAACTGTTGCTTCCTGACCTGCATACAGGTTTCTCAAGAGGCAGATCAGGTGGTCTGATCAGAATTTTCCACAGTTTATTGTGGTCCACATAGTCAAAGGGTTTGGCATAGTCAATAAAGCAGAAATAGATGTTTTTCCGGAATTCATTTGCTTATTTCAATGACCCAGCAAATGTTGGGAATTTGATCTCTGGTTCCTCTGCCTTTTCTAAAACCAGCTTGAACATCAGGAAGTTCACGGTTCACATATTGCTGAAGCCTGGCTTGGGGAATTTTGAGCATTACTTTACTAGCATGTGAGATGAGTTCAATTGTGCGGTAGTTTGAGCATTCTTTGGCATTGCCTTTCTTTGTGATTGGAATGAAGACTGACCTTTTCCAGTCCTGTGGCCACTGCTGAGTTTTCCAAACTTGCTGGCATATTGAGTGCAGCACTTTCACAGCATCATCTTTCAGGATGTGAAAGAGCTCAACTGGAATTCTATCACCTCCACTAGCTTTGTTCGTAGTGATGCTTTCTAAGGCCCACTTGACTTCACATTCCAGGATGTCTGGCTCTAGATTAGTGATCACATCATCATGATTATCTGGGTCATGAAGATCTTTTTTGTACAGTTCTTCTGTGTATTCTTACCACCTCTTCTTAATATCTTCTGCTTCTGTTAGGTCCAGACCATTTCTGCCCTTTATCGAGCCCACGTCTGGTAGTCTCTAGAAGATCTATTTCCTTTAACCCCAAATATATCTGCCTTGGTAAAAAGCTATAGGTCTATTTAGGGAAAACTAAAGAAGAGCAACAGGATAAATTTTAGCAGTGTTCCAGAGCCTTTCCTCAAGAAGATCTGGCCTCTGTTCATTCAAGGCATTCCAAGTCTATAAAGTGGCTCAAGTCTAGAAATTGACTGAGAAGATATGACTCTCTTTTTTCATGATTCAGGTTAGAATTGTGAACGCTTTAACTAGAACTTTTCTGCTTGCATAGATCAAGTAAGAATTTAGTAAGTTTCTTATCTATTTTACTTCTTAGAACACCATGATCAGACCAACACATAGGTCTATTCAGACTGTTCTGAATGCTGCTTTAACTCTGCTGTCCTTCACAGTAGCCACATCCACCTTACCTTTGGTGGCTGAGCACCACCACTTAACCTCTATCACTCAGGGGTCCAATTTCTTCCAATGCATTTAGGTTTCCTGATTCAGTGTCTTCAGCTCCCACGTAAGGTCTGTCCTGAGAAGAAGAGCAATCCCATAGTTTACACTGGATGCTAGACCACCCCTCACAAATTTATTTCTCGCAGTCTTGGAAAAAAGTTTGCCTTCTGAACTCTCCCAGGGTGGACAAGTATGTCTTAATGGACAAACCTATTTTAATATTCTGATCTTCCTGAGCCTTTGAATCTCTTCCTTTACATTAAACAAAGGCAGGCCTAGCATTTCTACTTTTGGCCCATGTTTGTGATCCTACTTTTGGCCCATGTTATAGTCAATCAATGAAACAAATTTTTGAGTCCTTTCAAATCCCTCACACTGAAACATTAAATGTGGAAAGTGTACTTAGTGATATTGTATCAATCAATTGGGCTTGATTCAACCTTATGTTCTATCAACCTTTATTTAACATTCTTAATATCCGTTCCTACATATGTTCCCCAGATTTCTATCTATAAATTAGAAAACTCAAGTAGTCCTTTGGGGTATAATGTACTTCTCATAGAACATACTTTGTACCTCACTTTTAGGCTCCTGCCATGACCATAGTGTAGTTATAAATGGTGAGGAGTGGGTTCCCAGTGTTGTTTTCCAAGGCAACTTTAGCAAGAGAGGTCTTTTTATTTTCCTGCTGCACAATATGTATTTGTTGCTTGTTTATTTTATAAATGGTAGCTTATATCTCTCAGTCCATACCCATATCTTGCAGCTTCTCCATCCTTCTCTCTACTGGTAAACACTAATTTGTTCTCTATATCTCTAATTCTGTTTATTTTTGGTATATTAATTCATTTCTTCTATTTTTTACAGTCCACATAGAAGTTGTAATATTCTCTAGTTTTCTTTTTCTGCCTGACTTATTTCACTATGCATAATATTCTCTAGGTTCATCCACATTATTGCAAACATTGGAATTTGTTATGTTCCTGTGGCTGAGTGATATTTCATTGTATATATACATTTTCCTTATCCATTCATCTGTTAATGGATAAGTGGTTCCATGGTTGGTTTCATATTCTGGCTATTGTAAACAATATTGCTGTGAAGATCACAGTGCATGGATCTTTTAGGCTTAGTGTTTTTTTTTGTTTGTTTCATTCAGATATATATCCCTGAGTGACATTGCTAGATCATATGGTAACTCTATTTTTTTTTGTTTATTAAGGAAACTCCATACTGTTCTCTATAGTGACTGCATTATTTACATTCCCACCAACAGTGTACCAGGGTTCTGATTTTTACACTTTCTCACCAACATTTGTTATTTGTAGACTTTCTAATGATAACTATTCAGACAAGTGTGAAATGACATCTTATTATGATTTTGCCTTGCATTTCTCTAATAAATAGAGAAATATTGACTATCTTTGAGTATCTTGTCATGTGATGTGGACAATCAGGATATCTTCTTTGGAAAAATGTCTATTTATGTCTTTAGTCCATTTTAATTTTTTTTTATATTGAGCTGCATGAGTTGTTTATATTTTAAATATTATCCCCTATTGGTCATATCATTTGCAAATATTTTCTCCCATTCAGTAGGTTGTTGTTGGTTTTGCTTGCTATGCAAAAGTTTTAACTTTAATCAGTTCCCATTTATTTTTGCTTTAGAAGACAGAACCCCCTCCCAGAATATCACTATGATTTATACCAAAGAATGTTCTACTTATGTTATCTTCTAGGAATTTTGGTTTCTTGTCTTATATTTAGTTTTTTAATCCATTTTAAGATTATTTTTGTATATGGTGTGAGGGAATGTTTTGGCTCCAACTTTCCCAATATGACTTATTGAAGAGAGGTTGTAGAATATATTCTTGCCTACTTTGTCAAAGATTGATGATAGATCTATGGGTTTATTTCTGGGCTTTTTGTTCTGTTCCATTGATGTATATGTCCATTTTGTGTCAGTGCCATGATGTTTTGATTATTATAGCTTTGAAATGTAGTCTGAAGTCTGGAAGGTTTATAACTTCAGCTTTTTCCTTTTTTTCCCTCAGGATTGCTTTGGAAATGGTGGGTCTTTTTTGATTCCCTATAAGCTTTAGGATTATTTGCTCTAGTTCAGTGGGATATGTAATGGGTGTTTGGATAGGAACTACATTAACTCTATTGATTGCTTTAAGAAGTGTGGTCATTTTAACAATATAAATTCTTACAATCAAAGAGCATAGGATATTTTATTGTTTCTTGGTAGAGTCTTCAATATTTTTATAGTTTTCAGCATATAGGTTTTTTATTTCCTTGATTAAATTTATTCCTGGATATTTCTTTTTGATGCAATTTAAAGTAGGATTTTTAAACAAATTCACCTTTCTGATAGCTTATTATTAGTGAATACAAAAGTAGCAGATGTTTGTGAATTAATCTTATATCCTGCAAACTTGGTGAATACATTTACTGATTCAAATAGTATCTTAGTGAAAATTTTTTAAGATTTCCTGTATATAGTATAATAAAATCTGCAAATAGTGACAGGTGTTTTTTTGTTTTTTGTTTTTCCCCTTCCAAATTGGATGCATTTCATTTCTTTTTCTTGTCTGATTGCTGTGGAAAGAACTTCCATCACTATGTTAAATAGATGTGATGAAAGTGGGTATTCATCTTATTCCTGATTTTAGAGAAAAGCCTTCATCTTTTTGCAATCAAGATGTTAGTTGTGACTTTGTCATAAATAAGTAACCTTTATATTGCTAAGATATATCCTTTCTATACCAACCTTGATAAGAGTTTATTTTTAATCATGAATGGATGATTTATAATTTTGCCAAAAGTTTTCTCTGTGATTACTAAAATGATAATATGATTTTTATTTTTCACTTTTATTAATGTAGTGTGTCACATTGATTGATATGCACGTGCTGAATCATCCTTGGATAAATCCCACGATCATGTTATATCATTCTTTAAATTTATGTTGAATTTAGTTTGCTAATATTTCCTTGGGATTTTTACATCTATGATCATCAGCAATATTGGCCAGTTATCTTCTTTTTTTGGTTGCATCTTTGTCAGGGTAATTGTGTCAATTAGGAGTGTACACTCCTCTTCAATTTTTGGAAGAGTTTGAGATGAATGAATAATAGCTCTTCTTTATATGTTTGGTAGAACTTCCCTATGAAACTATAAAACCTTGCCAGTTTTCAGTTAATTTTCCAAGAGAATTGTTTCATATGTATATGTATTTGTGGTATGTTTTGGGGGAGAGTAAGCTCCACATCTTCCTACTCCACACTCCTGAATCCCCTCCCTTCGATCATTATTTTAAATGTCAGCAGACTAAATGGTCCAATCAAAACACATAGAATGGCAAATTGGATTAAAAAGAAAGAGAGAGAAAATCTCTATAATAGACATTTCAGGAAAGACACACACATTGAAATAAGTGAATGGATAAAGATAGTTCATGCAAACAGAAATGTAAAGAAACTGGGGCCATCAATACTCCTTTGATATGAAATAGAGTTTAAAGCAAAGGCTATAACAAAACACAAAGAAAGGGGTTCTATAAAGATAAAAGGGGTTAATACAAGAAGAAACTGTTACACTTATATCCATATATAATACACAAGATTGAGAAACTGCTATCCAGGCTCACCAAAAAGAAAAGAGAACATAATTAAACAAAATAAGAAATGAAAAAGGAGACATAACAACTGATAGCACAGAAATATAAAAAACCATAAAAGAAAACTATGCACAATTATATGCCAACAAATTCAACAACCTAGAGGAAATGGACAAGTTTCTAGAAACATATAGCTAACCAAAATTGGTTTAAGAATCAATTTTCCCTTTTTATTTGTTAATATTCTTGAGCAGCTAAATATACAAAACAAATATTAATAAATATAAATGATAAATATGTGTTTATTGCCATTTTAAACCTTGTTTTCCAATTGACTGCATATTTCTTCTTTGTCCTTTGTTTTTCTTTTTGCTTTTCCTTTTACGTCTTGATTTTCTTTTGTATAATGCTTATGCTCTTTTTTATTTTTATAAATATATTATACACTTTTGATTTGTGGTTACTCTGATTTTCAAATATGTTAACACTTTTGTATAACTACTCCCTTAAGACTGGTAGTCCTATAGACTCAAATGCATTCTAGGTGAAGAAATCTACATTTTTCTTACTCTCCTCCCCCACATTTTATGATTTTTATCTCCTCTTTAGCATCTTTATCTTCATCCCTTTGATTTTTCAAAAAAATCAGCTTATAGCCTTATGGGAGTTCACTTATACATGACCATTTTCCTTTTGTTATCTTTGGAATTATTTAACTTTTACCATTTCAATTATGATAGGTCTTAGTGTGGTCTGCTTGGGTTCATCTTGTTTGGAACACTTTGTGCTTCTTTCCTTCTCCAGGTTTGAGGATTTTTGACCCATAATTTCATGAAATATATTTTCTATCTCATTTTCTCCCATTTCTCCTTCTAAGATCTTATCATGTGAATGTTGGTGTGTTTGTAAATTGTTCTCATGTTTTTATTTGTTTTTACTTTTTCTATTGTGATCGAGTGATTTCCCTTTAATTTTTAGATCACTAATGCATTCTTTTTAGTCTACAATTAATTCCTTCTAATGTTCTTCATTTCAGTAGTTATATTCTTTAGTTCCACTGTGATTCTTTTTTTATTATTTTCTAAGTTTCATGCTAAAATTCTCACTGTGTTCATCTATTTTTGTATTAGATTCAGTTAGCATTCTTATTACCAATGCTTTGAACTCTTTGGTCAGTTTTTTATTTCTGTTTCATTAGTTATTTTCTATGGATTTTCTCTGGTTCTTTCGTTGAAACAAATCCCTCTGTCATCTAATTTTGCCTACTACTCTCTCAATGAAATTAAGTGAAACAGTTACCTATCATGATTTTGAAAGTGCGTCCTTGTGTGAGAGGATCTCTATATAGTCTGTGTGTGCCCAGTGGCTTTGATGGGAGAACTGAATTTGACATGAATACAAGCCAAATCTTTCCCCAGGGAGTGCTGGCAGCTATCATCATGGTAGTAGGTGAGACTGGAAATGGAGGGACTAGAGCCAGAGCCAGTTTGAGATAGGGCTTCCCCTCTGCTCAGTGGTCATTACCACCCTACTGAAGTGGGGATCAGATCCAACGTTGTTGAAGCAGAAGACCAAAGGTTTGGGTATGAGCTGGCTCAGTTCCCTTTTAATGTGTGCTCTCCTTTCTCAGAGTTCCAGCATCCTCACTCCAGCAGGTAGCAGTACTAGAACAAGAAGGGCTGTGCAGGCTTTTTGCTTGTGATAAGATGCAGACTTCTCTGGTCCAGCCATACACAGAGATCCTGGCTTCTTCTGACATGGTGCTTTTGTATGTGCCAACTATGGTTGCCCCCATCCTGCTCCGTCTCCAATTTTGGTATGTCTCTTTTGTCCCTTACAGACCCTCAGCCCCTGCTACCTCTGCCCTAGGGTGGAACTGCACCATAGGGCAAGTGGGGCTTCATGGTGTCTAGATGTGTGTTGGGATTGGACTGTGTAGTCCAGCTGCTGTCAGAGATTTGAACTGCTTCTAATGTGTCCCCTCTGTAAGTTCCAGTAATTGTTGCCCCTATCTTTCTCTGTTGCCACCTTCTGTCTAAGCCTCCTCTCCATTCCATGGCCAAAATCTTTCCTCGGTCTTGGCAGCCTTTGCTCCAGTGTGGAGCTGCAATGTGAGGTAAATGGGGTTGGAGAATTCATTCATCTCAGGCTGGAGTACACATCAGAGTGCTCCTGAGAACATAGGCAGCCACTCAGGAACTTGTGCTGTCCTCAATCTGCTCTCTCTGCCCCACCTTGGGTTCTGGTCAGCATGCAGGCATGAACAGTGTCCAGGCTTCCTTCAGCAGTCCTGTTAGTGCAACCAGCCAAGGGGGCTCTACTTCCCTGTGTTGTACAATATGTGATTGGAATTGCTCACTTCCCGGGGAGGTACTCTGTCCATGTAATCTCCCCTTTCTTCTCAATCTCCCCTCAGGGGCACAGGTCCTGGCCTGGTCACTTCTCTTTCCTTTCTGCTCAGTTTTATGTGAATCTTTCTTACAGCTTTGGTTGTATAAGAGAGTTTCTGCCAGTCTCCAGTTAGTTTCCAATAAGAATTTTCCACATGTAGATGTATCTTTGATGTGTTCATGGCAGGGAGGTGAGTTCCATGTCCTCTTGTTCTACCATCTTGGTTACACTCATCTATTGATTTAAATGTTAATATCCAAAAAATTCCCTCACAGATACACCCAAGTAATGTTTGACCAAATATCTGGGTGCCTGGTAGCCCAATCAAGTTGATACATAACATTAATTATCACAAAGAGGTTTAAATTGTAAGCATAAAAGAATTGTCAAACACTTCTCTCTCATACACAAGTGTCATATATATATATATATATATATATATATATATATATATATATATATACACATACACACACACACACACACCTCAAAACTGATTCATAATCTGTATGTTATTTACCACATCTAATTAAGACAAATTCTTGTCTCATGATATAAAGTATTAATTTCTCTTTCAGAGTATGCCACTGACACATGATAAAATAATATTGTAAAATGTTTATTATGCTTTCTTTCCAAGTATGATATTGTCACTAATTCTGCATACGGTTTCATAAACTTTTCAACTGGAATGTATCTTTACATGTTTTTAGCATAAGGACTAAAATTTTAAATCTACTTTTAGCTTTTCTTCATTTTGGTGGCACTACACTAATATTTGTATTTTTTCCCATAGATATGCTCAATTCATTTGTCAGAGATTTCACTATATGATTTTGGAGATTACATAAAACCTTCCATGACTCCCTCCTACTATTTGGAAAAGTCCCATAAAAGACAATACACGAGGAACTAGGGTCAAATGGCTCATTGATCTAAATAAGTCTGATTTCCAAATATTCATGAAAATGTTTTCTAGCCAAGCTTTTGCTCTGGCTATTCTTATAAAATAATCATGGTTATAGTTTCACTTGTCCCAGAAGCAAAAGATTCACATTCATGAAACTGGAGTGTTCTTCATTCTTAATGATTATAGAGCTATTTTGAATTATATCCTTGATACTATTATTTTATCATTAACTGAATGCTTCAGTATAGTTAAATCGTTGATCCACTGTGTGAATTCAGAATATATAAAACTCATGATCACAACAACAAAATATAGTTAGCAATAAATAAAAATAATACATAAATGATGTGAGCAGAAGTTATATAAACAGATTGATGTAGAGTCATACCATGTAGACAGTCCTTGAAATATAGTTATTCAGAACATGAAGACATTTCTGTATTATGTATTTGTATTGCGCATTATGCTATGCACATAAATTAATTTATCTAGAATTTAAATATGAAAAAAATTAAAGATAAATTATTTGAATGACGTCATACTATTAGCCAGTGGCATAGTTAGAATAAGAATCTAAGGTTGCCTCACTCAGCTAGTCTTTTCATATATCACTTTCTCTCCTTTAGAACAGAGGAAGGAAAGATGGGATAGGATCCTTCTAGAGCAAAAAGTTACATTCTATAGAAAGGAGTTCTAAGGGATACAACAAAAGTAAGTAACTTTTGTTATGAGCAAGATAAAGGGACTAATTTTATGCTACTTCATACTCTGAGAAAATAAAGAAAATTAAGAAAGTTATATTATATATTAAGAAAGACATGTTATATTGTTTCAGGAGTTAAAATATAATCTATTTAAGGGAGTGTCAAATGGATTAGCAGATTTTGTTACAGAAAATTGATTATTCAGTAAATTCGATGGCTCATCTAAATTCTTTGCTCTGATTGAAGTTATTTCTGTGTAAGACATAGAATTCACTTGTTAAGTTCCAGTCTCTGAACTTACCCTTTTCCAGCCAGAACTACACTAAAAAACAAGCATCAACTGCTGACCTTTTAAATTCATCACTCTTTGTAATTCCAATCACAGAAAAATACTTAGGAAAATGTGGTTCTTTCATCTCTGTGTGGTAGTGGACACACAGATCTTCCTACAGAAGCTGGCAACCCCCAGTTCCTTTCCTCACTTATGAAAAATGCTTTGAAAAAGCCATTTCCAGCCAAAGTTCTCAGCCTTCTATTTCCTTCTTTACTTAAAATGAGGAAATGATTTGCAGAAAAGGAAGAAAAAAACAATAAAAGGATTCATTTATTGTCTACCTAGCTGACCTGAATTATCTCCTAATTCACATCTTTGCTGACTTTGGGAACTCCTCAATTCCCTTCTCAGGGAACACTTGTTCCCTTCTCAGCACTGGACAAAACCAGCTATTTTGCAAATTTTTGTTCTCATAACCAGCCTGCGAGTTGGAAAAAAAAATAAACACTAAACTTTCTGCAAAATATGTCAGATCCTTAAAATACATTCTGTGTAGAAAGTTTCAAAAAGAGAAGAAAAAAATGAAAATTCTCTGTGTGTGGTTCATTTATTTATTTATTTTTTTACTTTACAATATTGTATTGGTTTTGCCATACATCAACATGAATCTGCCATGGGAATACACGTGTTCCCCATCCTGAACCCCCCTCTTACTTCCCTCCCCATATCATCCCTCTGGGTCATCCCATTGCACCAGCCCCAAGCATCCTGTATCATGCATCAAACCTGGACTGGCAATTTGTTTCATATATGATATTATACAAGTTTCAATGCCATTTTCCCAAATCATAAAACACGTAATTGAGACTGCAAATCTTCACATTAATATAAAATGTGAAGTTATAAACTATAAGTTATATATTACTTATAACCAGAGCCACTTAACACTGAAGTAAGTACCTCTGAATCCCCAAGTAGCCACAGCTTAGGAAAAGCTAATATTTATTAGGTGTTTGCCTCATACCACATTATATGGACCATCTCAATTAATCTTCACCTCAGTGTCTGAGGAGGACACTCTACAAAATGTGAAAAGTGGGACTTAGAGATTAAGTTTAAGTAAGTTTCCTGAGGTCAAATAGATAGCCATCAAGTATAGAGCTAGACAGATCATAATTATACTTCATTATTAACTTATATGCAGAGTACATCATGAGAAACGCTAGACTGGAAGAAATACAACCTGGAATCAAGATTGCCAGGAGAAATATCAATAACCTCAGATATGCAGATGACACCATCCTTATAGCAGAAAGTGAAGAGGAACTAAAAAGCCTCTTGATGAAAGAGGAGAGTGAAAAAGTTGGCTTAAAGCTCAATATTCAGAAAACGAAGATCGTGGCATCTGGTCCCATCTCTTCATGGGAAATAGATGGGGAAACAGTGTCAGACTTTATTTTTTTGGGCTCCAAAATCACTGCAGATGGTGACTGCAGCCATGAAATTAAAAGACGCTTACTCCTTGGAAGAAAAGTTATGATCAACCAAGACAGCATATTCAAAAGCAGAGACATTACTTTGCCGACTAAGGTCCGTCTAGTCAAGGCTATAGTTTTTCCAGTAGTCATGTATGGATGTGAGAGTTGGACTGTGAAGAAGGCTGAGTGCCGAAGAATTGGTGCTTTTGAACTGCGGTGTTGGAGAAGATTTTTGAGAGTCCCTTGGACTGCAAGGAGATCCAACTAGTCCATTCTGAAGATCAACCTTGGGATGTCTTTGGAAGGAATGATGCTGAAGCTGAAACTCCAGTACTTTGGCCACCTCATGCGAAGAGTTGACTCATTGGAAAAGACTCTGATTCTGGGAGGGACTGGGGGCAGGAGGAGAAGGGAACGACAGAGGACGAGATGACTGGATGGCATCACTAACTCGATGGACGTGAATCTGAGTGAACTCCAGTAGTTGGTGATGGACAGGGAGGCCTGGAGTGCTGTGATTCATGAGGTCGCAAAGAGTCAGACACAACTGAGCGACTGAAATGAACTGAATTGAACTAAACTGATTTCCATAATAGGTAAGGATGCCACATTTCTATGTCTTCTTCATAAAGACTCATGGCAGAAATCACTGTTGGTTCATTACTAACAATAATTGAGTTTCTAAGAAACACATGGAGTAACAGGCAAATTTGGCTTTGGAGTACAGAATGAAGCAGGGCAAAGACTCATAGAGTTTTGTCAAGGGAATGCACTGATCATAGCAAATACCCTCTTCCAACAACACAAGAAAAGACACTACACATGGACATAACCAGATGATGATGGTTAATACCAAAATCAGATTGATTATATTCTTTGCAGCCAAAGATGGAAAAGCTCTATACAGTCTGCAAACTGAGCTGACTGTGGCTCAGATCATGAACTCCTTATTGCCAAATTCAGACTTAAATTGTAAAAAGCAGGGGAAACCACTAGACCATTCAGGTATGACCTAAATCAAATCCCTTATGATTATACAGTGAAGTAAGAAATAGATTTAAGGGACTAGAGTTGATAGACAGAGTCCCTGAAGAATTATTGACAGAGGTTCCTGACATTGTACCAGAGACAGGATTAAGACCATCCCCAAGAAAAAGCAATGCAAAAAAGCAAAATGGCTCTTTGAGGAGGCCTTTCAAATAGCTGTGAAAAGAAGAGAAGTGAAAAACAAAGGAGAAAAGGAAAGATATACCCATCTGAATGCACAGTTCCAAAGAATAACAAGGAAAGATAAGAAAGCCTTCCTCAAGGAACAGTTAGTCAGTCAGTTAGTTCAGTTAGTTCAGTTAGTTCAGTTAGTTCAGTCAGTCAGTTCAGTCACTCAGTCTTGTCTGACGTTTTGCAACCCCATGAGCTGCAGCAGGCCAGGCCTCCCTGTCCATCACCAACTCATGGAGTTTACTCAAAGTCATGTCCATTGGGTCAGTGATGCCATCCAATCACCTCATCCTCTGTCATCCCCTTCTCGTCCTTCTGGCAATCCTTCCCAGCATCAGGGTCTTTTCAAATGAGTCAGTTCTTCACATCAGGTGGCCACAGTATTGGAGTTTCACTTCAACAACAGTACTTCCAAAGGATACCCAGGACTGATCTCTTTTAGGATGGACTGGTTGGATCCCCTTGCAGTCCAAGGGACTCTCAAGATCTCCAACACCACAGTCTAAAAGCATCATTAGTTTGGCACTCAGCTTTCTTTATAGTCTAACTCTCACATCGATACATAACTACTGGAAAAACCACAGCCTTGACTAGATGGACCCTTGTAGGTAAAGTAATGTCTCTGCTTTCTAATATGCTGTCTAGGTTGGTCATAACTTTCCTTGCAAGGAGTAAGCATCTTTTAATTTCATGGCTACAATCACCATCTGCAGAGATTCGGGAGTTCCAAACAATAAAGTCAAGCACTGTTTCCACTGTTTCCCATCTACTTGCCCTAAACTGATGGGACCAGATGCCATGATCTTAGTTTTCTGAATGTTGAGCTTTAAGCCAACTTTTTCACTCTCCTCTTTAACTTTCATCAAGAGGCTCTTTAGTTCTTCTTCACTTTCTGCCATAAGGGTGTTGTCATCTGCCTATTTGAAGTTATTGATATTTATTCTGGCAATCTTGATTCCAGCTTGTTTCTTCCAGCCCAGCATTTCTCATGATGTATGCTGGGTATAAGTTAAATAAGGAAGATGATAATATACAGCTTTGACATAATCCTTTTCCTATTTGGAACCAGTCTGTTGTCCCATGTCCAGTTCCAACTGTTGCTTCCTGACCTGCCTATAGGTTTCTCAAGAGGCAGGTCAGGTGGTCTGATCAGAATTTTCCACAGTTTATTGTGATCCACACAGTCAATGGATTTGGCATAATCAATAAAACAGAAATAGATATTTTTCTGGAACTCTCTTGCTTTTTCCATGATGCAACGAATGTTGGCAATTTGATTTCTGGTTCCTCTGCCTCTTCTAAATCCAGCTTGAACATCTGGAAGTTCACAGTTCACATATTGCTGAAGCCTGGCTTAGAGAATTTTGGGCATTACTTTACTAGTGTTTGAGATGAGTGCAATTATGCAGTAGTTAGAGCATTCTTTGGCATCACCTTTCTTTGAGATTGGAATGAAAACTGATCTTTTTCTGTCCTGTGGCTACTGCTGAGTTTTCTAAATTTGCTGACATATTGAGTATAGCACTTTAACAGCATCATATTTGAGGATTTGTAATAGCTGATGCTTTTGAACTGTGGTGTTGAAGAAGACTCTTGACAGTCCCTTGCCCTGCAAGGAGATCCAACCAGTCCATTCTGAAGGAGATCAGCCCTGGATGTTCTTTGGAAGGAATGATGCTAAAGCTGAAACTCCAGTACTTTGGCCACCTCATGCAAAGAGTTGACTCATTGGAAAAGACTCTGATGCTGTGAAGGATTGGGGGCAGGAGGATAAGGGGACAACAGAGAATAAGATGGCTAGATGTCCTCGTGGACTCGAAGGACGTGAGTCTGGGTGAACTCCGGGAGTTGGTGATGGACAGGGAGGCCTGGCGTGCTGCAATTCATGGGGTCGCAATGAGTTGGACATGACTAAGTGACTGAACTGAACTGAACTGAATAGCTCAACTGGAATTCCATCACCTCCACTGGCTTTGTTCTTCGTGATGTTTCCTCAGGCCCACTTGACTTCACATTCCTGAATGTCTGCCTCTAGGTGAGTGATCACATCATCATGATTATCTGGGTCATGATCTTTTTCATACAGTTCTGTGTATTCTTGCCACCTCTTCTTAGTATCTTCTGCTTCTGTTAGGTCCATACCATTTCTGTCCTTTATTGAGCCCATCTTTGCATGAAATGTTTCCTTTCTCTAATTTTCTTGAAGACATCTCTAGTCTTTCCCATTCTATTGTTTTCCTCTATTTCTTTGCACTGATCACTGAGGAAGTCTTTCTTATATCTCCTTGCTATTCTTTGGAACTCTGCATTAAAATGAGTATATCTTTCCTTTTCTCCTTTGCCTTTCACTCTCTTCTATTCACAGCTATTTGTAAGGCCTCTCAGACAGCCATTTTGCCTTTTTGTATTTCTTTTTCTGGGGGATGGTCTTGCTCCTGTCTCCTGTACAATGTCATGAACTTCCATCCATAATTCATCAGATGCTCTGTCTATCAGATCAAGAACCCCATGAACAGTATTAAAGGCTAAAAGATAGGACACTGAAAGATGAACTCCCCAGGTTGGTAGGTGCCCAATATGCTACTGGAGATCAGTGGAGAAATAACTCCAGAAAGAATGAAGGAATCAAGTCAAAGAGAAACAACACCCTGTTGCAGATGTGACTGGTGATAGAAGCAAGGTCTGATGCTGTAAAGAGCAATGTTGCATAAGAACCTTTAACATTAGGTCCATGAATCAAGGCAAATTGGAAGTGGTCAAACAGGAGATGGCAAGAGTGAACACTGACATTCTAGGAATCAGCTAACTAAGATTGACTGGAATTGGTGAATTTAATTCAGATGACCATTATATCTATTACTATGAGCAGGAATCCCTTAGAAGAGATGGAGTAGCCCTCATAGTCAACAAAAGAGTCTGAAATGCAGTACTTGGATGCAATCTCAAAAACGACAGAATGATCTCTGTTCGTTTCCAAGGCAAACTATTCAATATCATGGTAATCTAAGTCTATGACCTGAACAATAATGCTGAAGAAGCTGAAGTGGAATGGTTCTATGAAGACCTACAAGACCTTTTGGAACTAACACCCAAAAAAGATGTCCTTTCATTACAGGGAACTGGAATGCAAAATAGGAAGTCAAGAAACACCTGGAGTAACAGGCAAATTTGGCCTTGGAGTACAGAATGAAGCAGGGGAAAGGCTAATAGAGTTTTGCCAAGAGAACAAACTGATCATAGAAAACACCCTCCTCCAAAAACACAAGAGCAGATAGTACACATGGACATCACCAGGTGGCCAACACCAAAATCAGATTGATTATATTCTTTGCAGTGAAAGATTGAGAAGCTCTATACAGTCAGCAAAAACAAGACCAGGAGCTGACTGTGGCTCATATCATGAACTCCTTGTTGCCAAATTCAGACTTAAATTGCAAAAAGTAGGAAAAACCACAAGACCATTCAAATTTGAGCTAAATCAAATCCTCAAGGATCACTGCAAAGAAACAGAGGAAAACATAGAGTGTTAAAGACTAGAGATCTCTTCAAGAAAATTAGTGATAACAAGGGATCATTTCATGCAGAGATGGGCTCAGTAAAGGACCTAACAGAAGCAGAAAATATTAAGAATAGGTGGCAAGAATACAGAGATCTATACAAAAAAGATCTTCATGACCCAGATGATCATGATGGTGTGATCACTCACCTAGAGCCAGACATCCTGGATTGTGAAGTCAAGTGGGCCTTAGTAAGCATCCAAACATCTCATCCTCTGTCATCCCCTTCCCCTCCCACCTTCAATCTTTCCCAACAGCAGGGTCATTTCAAATGAGTCAGTTTTTCGCATCAGGTGGCCAAAGTATTGGAGTTTCAGCTTCAACATCAGTCCGTCCAATGAATATTCAGGACTGATTTCCTTTAGGATGGGCTGGTTGGATCTCGTTTCAGTCCAAGGGACTCTCAAGAGTCTTCTCCAACACCACAGTTAAAAATCATCAATTCTTCAGTGCTCAGCTTTCTTTATAGTCCAACTCGCACATCCGTACATGACCACTGGAAAAACCATAGCTTTGACTAGAGGGATCTTTGTTGGCAAAGTCATGTCTCTGCTTTTGAATAAGCTGTCTAAGTTGGTCATAATTTTTCTTCCAAGGAACAAACTTCTTTTAATTTCATGCCTGCAGTCACCATCTGCAGTGATTTTGGAGCCCCAAAAAATAAAATCTGTCACTGTTTCCCCATCTATTTTCCATGAAGTTATGTGACAAGTAGCCATGATCTTAGACCACAGCCTCATCTAACTCAATGAAACTATGAGATGCCGTGTAGGGCCACCCAGGATGGTGGAGAGTTCTGACAAAATGTGGTCCACTGGAGAAGGGAATGGAAAACCACTTCAGTATTCTTGCCTTGAGAACCCCATGAACAGTATGAAAAGGCAAAAAGATAGGACACTGAAATTGTCTAGAAAATTTAAAAAATGAAGCTCAGTGATAAGGATGAGGGAAAGTTGATAAGGGAACAAGTTCCTGCTGTTTTCTGAGTTTTTCCTTCATTGTTCAAAACAGAATGACTAAACAGTTTTCTCTTTTTTTCTTAAACCTGGAAATGTATTAGATGATATTTCATAGCTTAGTATGCCAGTGGATACTTGCATTACCCTTCTCTTAAAAAAAAATAAATAAAATTGCAGAAAAAAATTGCAGAAGTGTTGGTCTTTTTCCTTCCTTTATCAATCTCTAGCAAACCAAACAATGCACATTTTCTCCTGCATAAGAAAATGATTCATTTTCTGACCAGTTCAATGATACCATTTTGTATTCATTAAATATTTTGAGATCACCAATAATGTGAAATTATAAAGATTACTGCAATTGCCAATATTGTTATTACAACAAATGAGGACCACACAAATAACCAATGATGAAGGACTTTTTATTTCAATATACTCTGAAGTATTATCATTAAAATCATTAAAAGATAGTTTATCTAAGTGGACCAATAGAGAAATTAGCTCCAAATTTTACCATATTATTCTCTCTCTTATCTAATTTCTTAAATAGGCAACATTAAAATTTTTAATATTCTACTTTTTTGACAATCATAATATCCTCTCTGCAACTTTAGCTTATAATGTTATCCTCTCTGTATTTTATAAAAACCTTGCATTTTCATATACATACAATATATTGTACTGATCGGAATATATTCTGTCAAAACGCCTCATTCTATTTACCTTAGATTCAAAATATGAAAGTGATTTTTATTTTTTTTTTAATTAGAAAATTTTCTGAGGCAGAATTATACCTATTGTTAAAATTCTTATTTGAATCCATTCAAAAGAATAATATAAATTTTGGGGTGACATATTAACTCAGTGACATTGAGTTCAGTACAGCAATTTTTACCTTGGGTGGTTTATATCTAGATTTTTAACCTTATTTCTATTCAATTAAATTGTTTAAGTGAGAATATTTTCAGTAACCATAAATAAAGAAAATGTGTCTGAGTATTCTCTGACCATTTAATTGTTCAAGTTCTTCCAAATCCCTGGAATGCTTCCCATCATTGACATTGTTGTACCAAGACCAATACTGATTCCAAGGTTCCTGTAAAAAGAGCAAGCATAGTAGAGACTGGAATCAGGCAGGTTGATTCCTCCAGTTCCATGCTTCTTTCTCAAGATTGCTTTGCTCGACGCATGATACAGGGTGCTCGGTGCTGGGGCACTGGGATGACCCAGAGGGATGGGATGGTGAGAGAGGTGGAAGGGGGGTTCATGATTTGGAACACATGTACACCCATGGTGGATTCAAGTCAATGTATGGCAAAACCAATACAATATTGTAAAGTAAACTAAATACATAAATAAATTTTCAAAAAAGGAGCAAGCATAGACAATCCAGACTAAATTGGTTCCCTGGAATACATACTGAGGAGCTACCTTGAAATTCAGCCTGTTAAAACAAAGACAAAACCCCAATAAAACCCCCTCTGTCTTCTTACTTTTCTAAATTCATCTTTCTTTCTTAAAGATAGATTTATTTTCTCTACTGAAGATCTCAGATTAGAACCTTCCCTGGCAAGAATATGAGCCTGGGTAATGTGGGCATGGGCCTCTACTGAAATCATATTACTGACCACAGAAACACCACCACCTGTGTACTACCACCCTGGAAGCTGTTTAATTAAACACAGCATCACGTGTTTAATTTCTGGTGGAAAATGAAGGTCCCGCTTGAAATTGCTAGGGGCATTAGACAAGCAAAATGTAATTATCTTAACTGAAACCCAGCTCACATCTCTGACAAGTGCTTGGGGATCTTTAAGAGTCAGATGCTCCATTTTAAATCAGAGCCCCTGGCTTCAGTGTCTTCTATTCCCCATCTCCTCCTCCCCAAGGTAGAAGGAACACCTTACACTGAGTGAACAGCACCATTTAATTTGCTGCCAATTCTTCTTGCTACACGGAGGGGACCAGGTTTATACTAACAGAATAACTGAAACAAGCATCCAAATATTTTATCCCAAGTGAATTTTTATTCTTTTCAATTAAAAGGATTATGTAATATTTATAGAGGCTAGAATTCTGCCTTGTTATCCTTCTCCTTCTGGGCAAAATCAGTTTTCCTTGTTTTTTAAATATGCTTTTGACTGCAAGGAGATCCAACCAATCCACTCTGAAGGAGATCAGCCCTGGGATTTCTTTGGAAGGAATGATGCTAAAGCTGAAACTCCACTACTTTGGCCACCTCATGCGAAGAGTTGACTCATTGGAAAAGACTCTGATGCTGGGAGGGATTGGGGGCAGGAGGAGAAAGGGACGACCGAGGATGAGATGGCTGGATGGCATCACTGACTCGATGGACGTGAATCTGAGGGAACTCCAGGAGTTGGTGATGGACAGGGAGGTCTGGTGTGCTGCGATTCAGGGGTCGCAAAGAGTCGTACACGACTGAGCGACTGAACTGAACTGATCTCAGCTATCTAAGATGATCTTTCTGTGGTGCCCAAGGAAGACATCTTTTTAAAATTGTTTTGTAAATTAATTTCTTAAGAATGAACTGTTGGGCCTTTTAGCCATAGGTTCTACTTTATTTTAGGCAGAAACAAAGTGAACAGATTATAACTAGGATATGATTTGAACTGTGTTTTGTCTCAGTATTTTCACTATCTCAAGTGAGATTAGTGATCACAATCTCTAAGAAGGACTCTTTGGCTTTAAAAAAATAAAGAAACTTTGGAGCATTCAAGGATATTAAAATTCGAGGTAGAAAAGATTGCTCAGCTCAATTATCTTTTCCTGATGAAACTGTATTTCTTATAGGATATATATATATATATATATATATATATACACACACATACATACAATGCATGCATAGTATCCATTTTAATATTTAATACAGCAGCTCACTTTCATTAAAATAGTAATTCTTTCCTCTGGCAATATCTTCTATAATCAGTCTTGATTGTTAGAAAAATTTCCTTACTGAGAAGATCACTCTCATGCTTATGTAGAAAAAGTTATGAAACAACATAATGGTTACTCTCGTTATGTTCTACATGTTTAGTATTAATTATATAACTATTTGTTTAACAGCTTTCTGTTTTAGACTTAACTTCATGACAGCAAGGCCGTATTTCGCTGCTTCTTTTCACTATCATCAGAAATAGCACACTGACCACCATATAATAGGTGATTAACAAATAGTAAATATTTGTTGAATAAAGAGATAAATGAAGTTGTGTCTCAGAAGCTCATAGAGCCTCATGTAGCCTGCGATCTGCTTTACCTTCTCTATATCACTTCAGTCTTCTCATCAATCTCTTCTTTCAGTTTGGTTTTATAAAATCATTCATCCTCTGATTTATGTTTGTAGGAATATACCTGATTATCAACAAACTACAGTTCTATTCTGAGTCCCTGAAATTAAATTCAAAGAAATTTGTGATCCTAGATTTGTGTGTGTCAACTATTCATAAGAATGAACACATCTAGAAAACCCAGATCCTATTAACAAAATTAATCTTACTTAAATTAATTTTATTTTAATTAATCTTATTTAAAATCCTATAATCTACCATTCATTCACAGCACAGAATTCTGAATTTTATTCTTATCCAGTTTCCAAAAGATATTGCTCTGCATTTATCCATCTCCAATAGCTCTTTTCTATAGGCCCATTTTGTGAAACTTTTAAGTACAGTGTTCTTTCTCTCTCCATTATTTTATTGCCAGAATTAAAAAAAAAAATGACCTAGAGTTTTATTTTTTTTAAGTACCCTTGAATTTCAAAGTCATACTTACTACTGTACAGCAAAGTGACTCAGCTATACACATGAATACATTTTCACATTCATTTCTATTACAGTTTATCACACAATACTGAATATGATTTATCTGTGGTATACAATAGGACCTTGTTCTTAATCTATTCTATATATGCCAGTTTATATATGCCAATCACAAATTCCCAATCCAACCCTCTCCCACCATCCTCTCCACTGGTAACCATTACACTGTTCTCTATGTCCCTGATTCTATTTCTGTTTCATTGATAAGTTCATTTGTATAACCTTTTAGATTTCACATCTAAGGTATCATATGGTATTTGTCTTTCTCTTTCTGACTTTCTTAGTATGATAATCTTCAGTTGTATTTATACTGCTGCAAATGGCATTGTTCCCTTCTTTATTGTGGCTGAGTAGTATTCCATTTTATGTATGTACCACTTCTTTATTCACTCATCTGTCTATGGCTATATATGTTGTTGCCATGTCATGGCTAACATTAATAGTGCTGCTATGAACATAAGGGTACATGTATCGTTATAAATTATAGTTTTGTCTGGATATATGTTCAGGAGTAGAATTGCTGGATCATATGGCATTTCTATTTTAAGTTTTCTGAGAAACTTCCATACTGTCTTCCACAATGGCTGTACAAACTTAAATTCCCACCAACAGTGTAGGATGCATCTGTTTTCTCCACAACCTCTCCAAAATTTGTTATTTGTAGACATTTTAATGATGGCCATTCTGACTGGTGTCAGGTAGTACATCATTGTAGTTTTGATCTACATTTCTCTAATAGTTAGCAATACTGAGCATCTTTTGATATGTCTGTTGACCATCTGTATTTCCTCTTTGGAGATATGTCTCTTCAGATCTTATGCTCATTTTCTAATTGGATATTTGGGTTATTGCTGTTGTTGTTAGTTTAATGAGCTGTTTGAGTATTTTAAAAAGTAAGCCCTTGTCAGTCACATTGTTTGCAAATATTTTATTCCCATTCTATAGGCTGCCTTTTTCTTTTTTTTTAATTTATTTTTTATTGAGGATAATTCTGCTTTACAGAATTTTGTTGTTTTCTGTCAAATTCCAGCATGAATCAGCCATAGGTATATATATATATCCCCTCCCTTTTGAATCTCCCTCCCATCTCCCTCCCCATTTCATCCCTCTAGGTTGATACAGAGCTCCTATTTGGGTTTCCTGAGCCATACAGCAAATACCCATTGGCTATCTATTTTACATATGGTAATGTAAGCTTCCATGTAACACTTTCCATATATCTCACCCTCTCCTCCCCTCTCCCTATGTCCATAAGTCTGTTCTCTATGTCTGTTTTTCCAATCTGCCCTGTAAATAAATTCTTCAGTACCATTTTCCTAGATTCCATATATGTATGTTGCTGCTAAGTCGCTTCAGTCATGTCAGACTGTATGCGACCCCATAGAAGGCAGCCAACCAGGCTCCTCCGTTCCTGGGATTCTCCAGGCAAGAATACTGGAATAGGTTGCCAATTCCTTCTCCAAGATAAAGACTGCTGCTGCTGCTGCTGCTGCTGCTAAGCCACTTCAGTCGTGTCCAACTCTGTGTGACCCCATAGATGGCAGCCCACCAGGCTCCCCCATCCCTGTGATTCTCAAGGCAAGAATATGTATGTTATAATACAATGTTTATCTTTCTCTTTCTGACTCACTTCACTCCCTATAATAGGTTCTAGGTTCATCTGCCTCATCAGAACTGACTCAGATGTGTCCACTTTTATGGCTGAGTAATATTCCATTGAGTATATGTACTACAACTTTATCCATTTATCTGTCAATGGGCATCTAGGTTGCTTCTGCAATGAACAATGGGAGACATGTGTCTTTTTCAATTTTGGTTTTCTCAGGATATCCGCCTAAGGGTGAGATTTTTGGGTCATATGGTGGTTTTATTCCTAGTTTTTTTAAGGAATCTCCATACTGTCTTCCATAGTGACTGTATCAATTTACATCCCCAGCCACCAACAGTGCAAGTGTGTTCCATTTTCTCCACACCCTCTCAAGCATTTTGTTTGTAGACTTTTTGATGTTGGCCATTCTGACCAGTGTGAGGTGGTATCTCATTGTGGTTTTGATTTGCAATTCTCTAATAATGAGAGATGTTGAACATCTTGTCAATGTTTGTTAGCCCTTTGTGTGTCTTCTTTGGAGAAAATTCTGTTTAGGTCTTTTTCCCACTTTTTTATTAAGTTGTTTGGTTTTCTGGCATTGAGTTATATGTGTTGCTTGTATATTTTGTAAATTAATCCTTTGTCAGTTGTTTTATTTGCTATAATTTTCTCCCATTCTGAGGGTTGTCTTTTCACTTTGCTTGTAGTTTCCTTTGCTGTGCTAAAGCTTTTAAGTTTAATCAGGTCCCACTTGTTTACTTTGGTTTTTATTTCCATTACTTCGGAGGTGGGTCATAGAGAATCTTGCTTTGATTTACGTCATCGAGTGTTCTTCCTAAGTTTTCCTCTAAGAATTTTGTATTTTCTGGTCTTACATTTAGGTTTTGGATCCATTTTGAGTTTATTTTTGTGTATGCTGTTAGGAACTGCTCTAATTTCATTCTTTACATGTAGCTGTCCAGTTTTCCCAGCACCATTTATTGAAGAGGCTGTCTTTGCCCCACTGCATATTCTTGCCTGCTTTGTCAGAAATAAGTAACCACAGGTGCATGGATATTTTTCTGGGCTTTCTATCTTGTTCCATTGGTCTATTTTTCTGTTTTTGTGCCAGTACTATACTGTCTTGATGACTACAGCTTTGCAGTATAATCTGAAGTCAGGAAGGTTGATTCATCCAGCTCCATTCTTCTTTTTCAAGAAAACTTTGTCTATTCGGGGTCTTTTGTATTTCCATATTAATTGTAAAATATTTGGTTCTAGTTCTGTGAAAACTGCCATTGGTAATTTGATAGGGATCTCACTGAATCTGTAGATTACATTTGGTAGCACTGTCATTTTCACAATATTGATGCTTCCTACCCAGGAACATGGAATATGTCTCCATCTGTTTATGTCATCTTTGATTTCTTTCATTAGTGTCTTCTAATTTTCTGTGTACAATTCTTTTCCTAGATATCTATTTATTTATTTATTTATTTATTTATTTTTTGGCAATAGTGAATGAGATTGATTCCTTTCTGATTCTCTTTCTGATGTTTCATTGTTAGTATATAGAAATGCAAATGATTTCTGAGTATTGATTTTGTATCTTGAAACTTTGCTAAATTCACTGATTATCTCTAGTAATTTTCTGATATTATCTTCAAGGTTTTCTATGTACAGTCTCACATCATCTGAAAATACAGAAATCATTACTTCTTCTTTTCCAATCTGGATTCCTTTTAGTTCTTTTTCTTTTCTGATTACTGTAGCTAAGATTTCCAGACTATATTGAATAACAGTGGTAAAGTGGACATCTTTGTCTTGTTCCTGATCTTAGGGGGAATGCTTTCAGCTTTTCACCATTGCGAATAATATTTGCTGTAGGCTTATCATATATGGCCTTTACTATGTGGAGGTAGGTTCCTTCTATGCCCATTTTTTGAAGAGTTTTAATCATAAATGGATGCTGAATTTTGTCAAAGGCTTTTTCTGCATCTATTGAGATTGTCATATGCTTTTTATCTTTAAGTTTGTTAATATGGTGTATCTCATTGACTGATTTGTGTATATTGAAGAATCCTTGCATTCCTGGGATAAACCCAAATTGATCATGGTGTTGATGTGTTTTTGATGTGTTGCTGAATTCTGTTTTCTAAAATTTTGTTGAAGATTTTTGCATCTATGTTCATCAGTGATAATGGACTGTAGTTTTATTTTGTGTGTTGTCTTTGTCTGGTTTTGGTATCAGGGTGATAGTGACCTCATAGAATGAGTTTGGAAGTGTTCGTTCCTCTGCAAGTTTTTGAAAGAGTTTTAGAAGGATAAGCATTAGCTCTTCGCTAAATGTTTGATAGAATTCTCCTTTGAAGCCATCTGGTCCTGGGCTGTTTTGGGGAGAGATATTTTATGACAGCTTCAATTTCAGTGCTTGTAATTGGGTTGTTCATAGTTTCTATTTCTTTTTGTTTCGGTCTTGGGAGATTGAACGTTTTCAAGAATCTTTCCATTTCTTCCAGGTTATCGATTTAATTGCCATATAGTTGTTCATAATAGTCTCTTATAATCCTTTGTATTTCTGCATTGTCTGTTGTAATGTCTCCTTTTTCGTATCTAATTTTTATTATTATTATTCCTCTTTTCTTGATAAGACTGGCTAAAGGTTTGGCAACTTTATCTTCTTAAAGAACCAGCTTTTAGTTTTATTTATCTTTAATATTGTTTCATATATTTCTGCTCCAATCTTTATGATTTCTTTCCTTCTACTATTTTGTGGGTTTTTTTTTCCAGTTGTTTCAGGTGTAAAGTTATGTTGTCTGTTTAATGTTTTCCTTGTTTCTTGAGGTAGGATTGTATTGCTATAAACTTCCCTCTTAGGACTGCTTTTGCTGCGTCCCGTAGGATTTGAGTTGTGTTTTCATTGTCATTTGTTTCTAGAAATGTTTGATTTCCTATTCCATTTCTTTGGTAACTTATTGGTTACTTAGAAACGTGTTTAATCTCCATGTATTTGTGTTTCTTGCAATTTTTTTCCTGTAATTGATATCTAGTCTCATAGTGATGTGGTCAGAGAAGATGCTTAATATGATTTCAAATTTCTTAAATTTGTGACCCAAGATGTGGTTTATCCTGGAGAATGTTCCATATGCACTTGAGAAAAAGGTGTATTCTTCTGCATTTGGGTGGGATGTCCTGAAGATATCAATGAGATCCATCTCATCTAATGTATCATTTAAGACTTGTGTTTCCTTCTTAATTTTCTGTTTTGATGATCTTTCCTTTTGTGAGTGGGGTCTTAAAGTCTCCTACTATCATTGTGTTACTGTCAATTTCTCCTTTTATGTCTGTTAGTGTTTGTCTTATGCATTAAGGTGCTCCTATGTCAGATGCATAGATGTTTACAATTGTGTCCTCCTCTTGTATTGATCCCTTGATCATTATGTAGTGTCCATCCTTATCTCTTGTAATCTTTATTTAAAGGTCTATTTTGTCTGATATGAGGATTGCTACTCCAGTTTTCTTTTGCTTCCCATTTGCATAGAAGATTTTTTTTCCAACCTCTCATATGTGTCTTTAGGTTTGAAGTGTGTTTCTTGTAGACAGCATATATATGAATCTTGTTTTGTATCCATTCAGTCAATCTTTGTCTTTTGGTTGGACTATTTAATCCATTTACATTTAAAGTAAGTGTTGGTATGAATGTTCGTGTTGCCATTTTCTTAATTGTTTGGGTTTAATTTTGTAGATCTTTTTTCTTCTCTTGTATTTCTTAACTGTTTAACAAGAAACTCTGTTAAGTCTGTTTAACATTTAGTCTGTTTAACTTAAACTGTTAAACAGTCTAAGTCTGTTTAACACTTGTTGTAAAGCTAGTTTGGTGGTACTGAATTCTCTTAACTTTTGCTTGTCTGAAAAGCTTTTTATTTCTCCATCAGTTTTGAATGAGATCCTTGCCGGGTACAGTAAAGTTTTCCCCTTCAGTACTTTAAATATATCCTGCCATTCCCTTCTAGCCTGCAGGGTCTCTGCCGAAAGGTTAGCTGTTAAGCATATGGGGTTTTCCTTGTATGTTACTTGTTCCTTCTCCCTTTCTGCTTTTAATATTTTCTTTGTTTTTAGTCTTTGTTAGTTTGATTAGTATGTATCTTGGTGTGTTTCTCCTTGGGTTTACCCTGCATAGGACTCTTTATGATGCTTGGATTGATTAAATATTTTATTTTCCATGTTGGGGAACTTTTCAACTATAATCTCTTCAAAAATTTTCTCATACCCTTTCTTTTTTTCTCTTCCTCTGAGACCACTATAATTTAAATGTTGGTGCATTTGATATTGTCCCAGTGGTCTCTGAGACTGTCTTCAGTTCTTTTCATTCCTTTTACTTTATTATGCTCTTCAGAATTTATTTCCACTATTTTATCTTCCAGCCCACTGATTCGTTCTTCTGCTTCAGACATTCTGCTAGTGATTCCTTTTAGAATATTTTTAATTTCAGTAATTGTGTTGTTCATCACTGTATGTTTATTCTTTAATTCTTCTAGGTCTTTGTTAATTTATTCTTGCATTTTTTCCATTTTGTTTTCAAGGCTATTAATCATCTTTACTATCATTATTCTGAATTCTTTTTCAGATAGTTTGCCTATTTCCTCTTCATTTGTTTTGACTTCTGTGTTTCTAGTTTGTTCCTTCATTTGTGTAGTATATCTCTGCCTTTTTTTTTTTTTTTTAACTTATTGTGTTTGAGGTCTCCTTTCCCCAAGCTTTAAGGTTGAATTCTTTCTTCCTTTTGGTTTCTTCCCTCTTAAGGTTGGTCCAGTAGTTTGTGTAAGGTTTGAATAGTGTTTTGTATTTTCGTTAGTTTTTGAGATTTGAGTTTTTGTTAGTTTGTTCGTCCTCTGATGGGCAAGCCTGAGTTAAGTGGTAATCCTGTCTGCTGATGATTGGATTTTTGTTTTTGTTTTGTTTGTTGTTTAGTTGAGGCATCCTACACAGGGTGCTACTGGTGGTTGTGTGATGCCAGGTCTTTAATTCCAGTGGTTTCTGTTGTGTGTGTTCTCACTATTTGAAACCCCCTAGGGTTAGTTCTCTGGTAGTCTAAGGTCTTGGAGTCAGTCCTCCCATTCCAAAGGCTCAGGGCTTGATCTCTGTCAGGAATTAAGATTCCACAAGTGGCTTTTTATGGCATTAAGTGAGAATAAAACAAATATCCAAAAAGAGAAACAAAAGATGAACCCCAGACAAACATCAGTTACAAAATCAGGCCAATAGTAATTAAAATAATGGAATATACACATATACATATACACTCATAAGCAAAGTCAAAACAGTCCAACATAATTAAAATACATTAGTTTGACCCAGCAAACAAAGGAAATCAAAAATTATATTTACCAGTTAAGAACAAAACTAACTAAAGCACAAACTGGAAAGCAAAACTAAAGCAAAGTGCCAAGTGGAGAATAAAGCAGTGAAAATGAAACTAACAAATATGTTGAAAAGAAAGGAAGGAAAGAAAAGAAAGGAAGAATGGTATGCAAAGTTACATAGAAGTAGATGAAGAAGATTTATATACATTAAAGATTAACTGCAAGGGGAAAAGACAGCAAGAAAGGTAAACAAAGGAATAAATGTAGAAAAATATAATAGGTTAAAAAAACTAAAATTATAAAAAAAGAGGGGAAAAAAATGGAAGAAGAAAAAAAGGAAAACTCCACAGAACTGCAAAATTCCAGTGTAGAGACAGAGGTTTATAACAGCTATAAAAAGTGTGACTAAATATACACATATACATAAATACCCATAAGCAAAATCAAAACAGTCCAACAAAAATAAAGTACAATAGCTTGACCAGCAAACAAAGGTAACCAAAAATGATATCTACCAGAACAAAACTAACTCATACACAAACTGGAAAACAAAACTAAAGCAAGGGGAATTGGGAAATAAAGCAGTGAAAATAAAACTAACAAATATGTTGAGAGAAAAGGAAAGAAAGGAAAGAAAGACAGAATAAATATGCAAAGTTAAATAGAGGTAGATAAAGAAGATTTTTTTAATTTATTTATATATTTTTATTGGAGGCTAATTACTTTACAATATTGTGGTGGTTTTTAACATACATTCACATGAATCAGCTATGGGTGTACATGTGTTTCCAATCCTGAACCTCCCCCCCGTTCCCATCCCATCCTTTAGGGTCATCCCAGTGCACCAGCCCTGGGTACCCTGTCTCATGCATGGAACCTGGACTGGCGATCTATTTCACATATGATAATATACATGTTTCAGTGCTATTCTCCCAAATCATCCCACCCTCACCTTCTCCCACAGAGTCCAAAAGTCTGTTCTTTACATCTGTGTCTCTTGTGCTGTCTTGCATATAGGGTCATTGTTACCATTTTTCTAAATTCTGTATATAGCCATTAATATACTGTATTGGTATTTTTCTTTGTGACTTACTTCACTGTGTATAATACACTCCAGTTTTATCTGCCTCATTAGAACTGATTCAAGTGCATTATTTTTAATAGCTGAGTAATATTTGATTGTGTATATGTACCACAGGTTTTTTATTTATATATATTAAAGATTAACTGCAAGGGGAAAAGAGCAGTAGGAAAAACAAATGAAGGAATAAATGTAGAAAAATAGTAATAGGTTTAAAAAATTAAAAATTAAAATTAAAAAAAGAAAAACAAATAAATAAATAAAGGAAAACTCCTCAGAACTGCAAAAGCCCAACGTAGAAGAGGTTTATAACAATAAAAAATGGGACTGAGAATAAAAGGAGGAAAAAAAACTCAAAAACCTTAATTAGATTACATAGAGCCAATAAAGTCAACAACTACGGGGCGGGGGGGGGGGGAGCGGGGGGAGGGAAAAAAATCCAAAATAATCTACAGAACAAGTCAAAGCATAAGAATAATAAATGTTTTAGTTGAGTCACTGCTGTCAGAGTCCTTTCCCTTCCTAGGAGTCACAGTCCACCTCACCTCCTTAGGATGCCCTCTGACACTGTGCTGAGCTCTGGACCTGCTGTGGGGGTAGCTCAGATTCTAATCTGGTCCTACTCCAATGTGTTCTTGCCTCCAATGTCTAGAGCTATCAGAACTAGTGCATTTTCTTTTGTGGGAGGTCTCAATGACCTTTTCCATAGATACAGAGTCTGTCTAGTTGATCGTCTGGATTTAATCTGCAGCTTTATGGCTCATGGGAGGGTTTTGGGTCTTCTTCCTTAGTCACATTGCCCCTAGGTTTCAACTGTGGTTTTATTTCCACCTCTGCATGTGGGTCGTCCACTCGGGTTTGCTCCTGAGGCTGCTTGGAGACCTTGGGTCTTCCTCTGTGAGGGCCAGGTGTGGAGGTAGTGCAGCTGCTTGGGTCACAGGAGTTCTGGCAGCATGAGGTACTCAGGGGAATTAGCAGCTAGCGAAGCAGGAAATATAGTGCTCTAGAAGGGATGGCAACCAGTACTGGCCAATACATTCCAGTATTCTTGCCTGGAGAATGCCTCCCCACCCCCACCCCCACCAATAGAGACCCCTGGCAGGCCACAGTCTACAGGGTCACAAAGAGTAGGATACTACTGAAGTGACCCTGTGTGCATAGGTGCAAGACTTTTTTTGCTTGTTGCTGCTCTGCCCCAGTGAAAGTTGAGCAAAGGTTTCATAGCTGCTTGGCTTGTGGGGACCCTGGCAGTGCCAAGTGTGCAGGGACATGGACTCCCTCCGACTGCAAGTGTTATGGCCTTATCAGAATATTTTTTTGAGCCTCTGGTAGTTGCCAATCAGAGGGCCTCTTTGGTCAGTCTTTCTTCGTAGCTCTACCCTTTCAGGCACTTAGAAGACTTCCTTGCCTGGGGTTCTTCTCTGTTGTTTGGCACATCAGACACTTAATGGAGCAACCTGGGTGGAGTCCTACTCAGTAGTTCAGTGTGTCAGGTGTTTGCTTGTCCAGGCTCTCTACTATTCAGCTGCCAATGCTGGTGTGTTGGGGGGAGAGAGGCTATGGTGATGGCTCCACCCCTACACATGACTCAGCAATATAGCCTTGCTTTCATGACTGCCCAGCTTTCCTCCAAAGGCATTTCCCAGCACAATCTCCTCCCTCACATCCCCTCAATCTGTCTCTCTGCAGTCAACAGCAGCCCTCATCCAGGAATTACTCCACAGTTCCTAAACTCCAACTCCCAGCCACTGCGCTGTCTGGGGTATGTATGGCTGCTGCAAGGACTACCTGATTCTCATTCCATTTAGGAATGCTACAGATCAACTGTTTTGCTCTCAGCCTTAAATGTTTCTCCTCTGACTCAATTGCCCCAATGTGGGGATGGGACCCCTGCTTCAGTTCCCCACCTGCAAAGGGCAGGTCCAGTCCTACTAACACTCCTGCTTTATCCCCTAGTCCCTTCATCCTACCGAGTTTTACATGGGTATATATATTCTTTTTAGCTGGTCAGGTACTCTTGGCTGTGCTCAGCTTGTGTTCTACATTCACTTCTGTGTCTGAAGGTGTGTTCCTGATGTATCCATGGAAAGAGATATAATCTATGTCCACTTACTCCTCTGCCACCTTGTTCTCAGTCTTATTTTTTATGGTTTCTTTTGCTGTCCAAGGCTTGTAAGTTTGATTAGCTCCCATTTGTTTATTTTCATTTTTATTTTTACTGCTTTGGAAGAAGATATTGATCTAAGAAAATGTTGGTACAGTTTGTGTCAGAAAATATTTTTTCTGTGTTCTCTTCTAGGAATTTTGTGGTGTCATTTCTTAGGTTTAAGACTTTAAGTCATTTTGAGTTTATTTTTATATATTGTTGAGAGGATTTGTTCTAACATCATTAGACTGATTTGCATACAGTTGCCCAACTTTCCCAATACCACTTACTGAGGAAACTGTTTTTTTCTCAGTGTATATTCTTGCTTTTTTTTTTTTTTGTCAAAAATTAATTGGCTATAACTGTTTGAGTTTCTGGCTTCTCTATTTTCTTCCATTGCTGAATGTCTCTTTTTGTGCCAACACCATTACTGGAGGTTTGTAATGTTATCTGAAGTCTGGGATGGTTATGCCTCCTCTTTTGTTCTTTTCCTTCACAATTGCATTGGGAATTCTGGTCTTTTATGTTACCTTTTGAATTTTAGGATTATTCGTTGTAGTTCTATGTGGAAGATCATGGATAATTTGATAGGGATGGCATTAAACCTGCAGATTGCTTTGAGTAGCATAGCCACTTTAACAATACAAATTCTTCCAACCCAGGAACATGGGATATCTTTCCAAGTTTTTAAACCCTCTTTAATTTCATTTATTATTGTTTTATACTTCTCAACTGGTGGAGGAAATGGAAACACACTCCAGTTCTTGCCTGGAGAATCCCATGGACAGAGGAACCTTCTGAGTTATAGTCCATGGGGTTGCACAGTGTAGGACACGACTAAAGCAATTTAGCACACATACTTCTCACATGTAAGACTTTCACCTCTTTGGTAAGGTATGTCAAGTATTTTATTTTTTTGGATTGTGGCTTTAAAAGGTATTTTAAAAGCTACATTCCTGTTCTGATATTTTCTTGTTTGTAGAAAGAAATACACCAAACTTCTGTATCCCACTATGTTTCTGAATTTGTTTATCAGTTCTAGCAGACTTTGTGTGGATTCTTTAGGGTTTTTTATATATAGTATTACATCATGTGCATATCATTACAATCTTACCTGTTCCCATCCAATTTGGATGATTTTTACTTATTTTTCTTGTCTGATTGCTATGGCTAGTACTTCTAATATTATGTTGAAGAGAAGTGATGAGAATGGGCTTCTTTTTCTTGTTTCAGATTTTGGCTGAATTGGCTTTCAACTTTTCACCATTGAATATTATATTGGCTATAGGTTTGACACTAACAGCTTTCTCTATTTTGAGATATGTTCCATGCACATGCACTGTAGTAAAATTTTTTACCATGAATGGACGTTGAACTTTGAGGGAAGCTTTTTCTGTTTCTATTGAGAGAATCGTGTAGTTTTTGTCTTTTGTTTATGTGGTGTAGCACATTGATTTATTTGCACATGGTGAACTCACCTGGTGAACTTCAAATGAATCCCACTTAGTCATAGTGTATGAACTTTTTTTTATGTGCTGTTGTATTCAGTATGCTAATATTTTGTTGAGAATATTTGCATTTATACTTCTAAAAGATATTGATGTGTAATTCTCTTTTTGGTGATGTCTTTGTCTGGTTTTGGCATCAGGGTAATGGTGGCTTCAACAACAGACTGGTTCCAAATTGGGAAAGTGGTACATCAAGGCTATATGTTTTCACCCTGCCTATTTAATTTATATGCACAGTACATCATGTGAAATCCAGGCTGGATGAAACACAAGCAGGAATCAAGATTGACAGGAGAAATATCAACAATCACAGATATGCAGATGACATCATATCATGACACCATTTCACTTATGGCAGAAAGTGAAGAACTTTAGGGCCTTTTGATGAAAGTGAAAGAAAAGTGTGAAAAAGCTGGCTTAAAATTCAACATTCAAAACACTAAGATCATGGCATCTGGTCCCACCACTTCATGGCAAATAGATGGAAGGACAATAGAGACAGTGACAGGATTTACTTAGGGAAGGGCCTAAAATCATTGCAAATGGTGACTGCAGCCATAAAATTAAAAGACACTTGCTTCTTGGAAGAAAAGCTATGACTAACCTAGACAGGATATTAAAAAGCAGAGACATTACTTTGCCAACAAAGGTCCATCTAGTCAAAGCTATGGTTTTTCCAGTAGTCATGTATGGATGTGAGTGAAGTGAAAGTGAGGTCACTCAGTCATGTCTAACTCTTTGCGACCCCATGGACTGTAGCCTACCAGGCTCCTCTGTCCATGGGATTTTCCAGGTGAGAGTACTGGAGTGGGTTGCCATTTCTTTCTCCAGGGGATCTTCCTAACCCAGGGATAAAACCCTGGTCTTACACATTGCAGGCAGATGCTTCAACCTCTGAGCTACCAGGGAAGCCTTATGGATGTGAGAGTTGGACTATAAAGAAAGCTGAGAGCCAAAGAATTGATGCTTTTGAACTGTGGTGTTGGAGAAGATTCTTGAGAGTCCCTTGGACTGCAAGGAGATCAAACTAGTTCATCCTAAAAGAAATCAACCCTGAATATCCATGGGAATGGCTGAAGCTGAAGCTCCAATACTTTGGCCACCTAATGTGAAGAAATACTCATTAAAAATGACCGTGTTGCTTGGAAAGATTGAAGGCAGGAGGAGAAGGGGACAACAGAGGGTAAGATGGTTAGATGGCATCACTGACTCAATGGATGTGAGTTTGAGCAAGCTTCAGGAGTTGGTGATGGACAGGGAAGCCTGCTGTGCTGGAGTCCATGGGGTTGCAAAGAGTCAGACACGACTAAATAACTGAACTAAACTGAATGGTGGCCTTATACAATGTCCACTGGAGTTTTTCCTCTGGTTCAATCTTTTAAGAGTTTGAGAAATTTGGGATGGACATGTAGGCATTCCTATATTTAAAATTGATAACCAACAAGGACCTACTTTATAGCACATGGAAATCTGTTCAATGTTATGTGGCAGCCTTGAGGGAAGGGGAGTTAGGGGAGAATATATATATAAGTATGTATGGCTGAATCCTTTTGCTGTTTATCTGAAACTATTGCAACATTGTTAATTGGCTATACCTCAATATAGAGATAAATGTTAAAAGAATAAATAATAATTTTAAGAAGGAGTTTGAGAAGGATCTGCATAAGTCCTTTGTATGTTGGGTAGACTTTGTATGTGAAGCCATCTGATACTGGACTTTTGTTTGTAGAAAGCTTTTTTTTAAGTTACAATTTCTTTCTCTGATCAAGCTGTTTCTTTTTGACTCACTTTGATGGACTGCATATTTCTAGAAATTTGTCAGTGTGTCTTACATTGATAAATTTTTTGGCATATAATTGTTCATTTATTGTTGTTGTGATTGTTATTTAGTTGTGTCTGACTCTTTGCGACCCCATGGGCTGTAGCCTGCCAGGCTCCTCTGTGCATGGTATTTCCCAGGAAAGAATACTGGAGTGAATTGCCATTTCCTCCTCCAGGAGATATTTCCAACCCAGATCTCCTGCACTGGCTGTCAGATTCTTTACCACTGAGCGACTTGGGGAGTATCCTCCCCATTTTTATTTTATTTTTTTTTATTTTCCTGTGATATTAGTAGTTATTTCTCCTTTTCCATTTCTTATTTTGTTTGTGTTCTCTCTTTTGTTTGTGGTTAACCTGGCCAGATGTTTGTCAAGTTTGTCTATCCTTTCAAGAAAGAAGCTCTTGTTTTTACAGTACTTGTTTCTTAAATTTCTATTTTATTTATTTCCTTTCTGATATTTATTATTTTCTTTCTTATGCTGACTTTAGGTTTTGTTTGTTCTTTTTTTTTTTTATTCTTTTAAGTTGTAAGTTAGGTTGTTTATTTCAGATTTTTCTCATTTTTTAGGAAAGCTTGTATTACTAGGAACTTTCCTCTAATAACTGCTTTTGCTGCATTCCATAGATTTTGTATGATTCTGTTTTCATTGTCATTTGTCTCAACTTAATTTTTTATTTCCTCTTTGATTTCATTGTTGACTTATTGGTTTTTTAGTAACATGTTGTTTAGCCTCCATGTAATCACTCTTTTTCTCATTTCTTTTCATGTGGCTAATTTCAAGTTTCATATTGTTGTGATCAGAAAACATGTTTAGAACAATTTCTATATCCTTAATTTTTGTTTCTGCTTCCTGTGTGCCTTAGCATGTGGTCAATCCTAGAGGATCTTCCATGTGCACTTGAAAAGAATATGTACTCCACTTTTTGTTTTTAATCTAATGTCCTGAAAATATCAAGTCTAACTCTTCTATTGCATAATTTAGTACTTCTGTTGCCTTACCAATTCCCTATCTGGAAGATACATCCATTAATGTGAGTGGGGCGTTAAAGTGTCCTACTATTACCGTGTTCCTGAAAATTTCTCTCTTTATATCTGTTAGTATTTGCTTTCTGTATTTAGGTGCTCCTTCATTAGGGGCATATATTTTTATGAGTGTAAAATCCTTTTCTTGTGTTGATCCTTTTAACCATTATCTAATGTCCTTCTTTACCTTTCTTTATGGCCTTTGTTTTAAAATCTTCTTTGTCCAATATGAGTCTTACAACCCCCACTGTGTCACTTTCATTTGCATGCAATCTCTTTTTCCACCCCCTCAATATGTATGCCCTTTGTCCTAAAGTGGGTCTCTTATAAGCAGCATATCATAGGTTCTTGTTTTCTCATCCACTCTTCCACTCTTTGTCTTTTGATTAGAGCATTTCATCCATTGACATTTAAGGCAGCTATTGATGGATATGTATTTACTGAGATTTTAAACCTTGTTTTCTTATTGGTCTTATATTTCTTCTTTGTCCCCTTCCTTTTATGATTTAAGATTTTCTTCCATAACATTTTTTTGTTTGTTTCTTTGTAAATCTATTGTGTATTTTCTATTTGTTCTTACCTTGTTTTCCAAGTATGTTAAAACCCACCCCTTTTTTACCTACTTGCTTTAGACAAGCAGTTATATATGCTCAAGTATTTTCAGGGAGGTGGGGGAAGGTGGTCTACATTTTCTTACTCTCCTTTCCCACATTTTATTATTTTGATGTCCTCTTTTACTTCACGTTCATCCTTTGCTGTTCATTGTGATTGTTATCATTTCTGATTTTTTTTTTTTAATTTCTGTACTGGCTTATTTGAGTGATTTATTTGTCAATTGTGTTTTTCCCTTTCCTATAGATTCTTATTAACTGTCTATCTAGAGAATACCCTTCAATATTTACTTCTGGATAAATCTAGTTTTGTTGTATTCTTTTAGTTTTTGCTTGTCTGAAAAAATTTTCTCTCTCTTTATAATCTAAAAGTCTTGATGGGCAGAGTAGCCTAGGTTGCAATTTTTTCCCTTTCAGGACTCTGAATATATCTTCCCTATCCATTCTGGCTTGCAATGTTTTTGTAGAGAAATCAGTTTATACCGTTATATAGGTTCCCTTGTAACAAACACTTGCTTTTCTCTTGCCTTTAGAATCTTCTTTTTTAAATTTTGCTATTTTTTACAATATGATTTTTGTGCAGTCTTTTTGGGTTTACCTTGTTTGGGACCCTTTGTATTTCTTATTCCTGGATATCTGTTTCCTGCCTTAGATTTGGTAAGTTTTCATAATGTCTTCAAATACATATTCAATCTCCTTTTCTCTTTGTTTCGCTTTTGAAGTCCCTATTGTGTGTAGACTGGAACACTTTATACTATGCCAACTCTTTTTCTCATTTTGTTTTCTGTCTGATATCCTGATTATGTGATTTCCATTATCTATCTTCCAGACTGTTTATTCATTCTTCTGCATTATTCAATCTGCTATTAACTTTAGCTCAGCTTTCATCTCTGCAAATAATTTTTCTGATTGTTTTATTTTCTTTTTTTGTATAGTTTCCTTGTATGTATTATATTGTATACTTTCTAATTCGTTTTTATAGTACTCTGCATTTCTGTCAATGGTCTTTCTTACTTCTTTCCATATTTTTATTATTTCCTTTTTAATTTTATATCAGTTAAATTGAAGAAGTCTGCCTCATGGTTTGTTCTTTTAGGGAAATGCTCTTGGTCTTTTAACTGGGAGTGATTCCTTTGCTTCATCATTTTACTTATATTTCTCTTCCTCTGTGAGTTTATGAGAAATAGTTATCTACTATGGTCTTAGAGGGCTATTTGTATGTGAAGGGCATCCCTGTGCTTGTGTGGGATTAATATATAATATATTAATTTATTTACATTATATATTTTATATATAATTATATATTTATTTATTATATATTTTACATATATGATTGAGGGCAGGAGGAGAAGGGGACGACAAAAGACGAGATGGTTGGATGGCATCACCAACTCAATGGACATGGGTTTGGGTGCACTCTGGGAGTTGGTGATGGACAGGGAGGTCTGGCATGCTGTGGTTCAAGGGGTTACAAAGAGTCAGACATGACTGAGTGACTGAACTGAACTGATATATAATAATTATATATATGATTATATATAATTATATATATATTTATATACAATTATTATATTTTATGTGTAATATAATTATATATGCAATAATTATATACAATATAATTATATCATATAATTATTTAAAATTATATAATTCAATACAAATATAAAATTATATAATTATAATTTCATATCACAATAATTTTGTAATAAAATGTTTTATATTAATACAATAATAGCATAGAAGGCTGTTTTTAGTTTGATCGCCTGTTGCCTCTTTCCTCAGCATGTACTGATTGCTTGCTATCCCCTTGGTAGGGGATGTGCAGATGCAGTGGCTGGTCCTTGGTCTTAAGGCTCTTGCCAGTGGATGACTCAACTCCAACTCCTGGGCACACGATGGGTGTAGAGACAGCTAACAAGTGCTCCTGGAGTTTGGATAGGTGTTGACTAGGGCCCAAGACCAGTCCCAGAGTCCAAAGGTGAGTTGGTGGGGAATCATGACCACTCCTATCATCTGGAAGGGAGTCAGCAGCAAGTGACTGTACCATTTCTGGGGCACAGTATGCAGGGCCTGTGACCACTCCTGGGGTCCAGGAGGGTATTGGTGAATGGCCAACATTTTAATTAGAAATTTCCTCTGAAATATTCATCCTTAAGCACCAGTTCATCCTTAAGCATTTCAATACTGATGCTTTTTATCTTCTGATCAGCTATGTTTTCTATCAATGATACAACCACAGAGCTCTCCCAGTTGAAAAACTTTAAGATGGTCTTTGGGTCAGCCCTCTCTTATTCATCTTCTAATTTCATTGTGCAATTTACCAAGCCTTCTATTCTTCTCTTGAATAATTTCAGATTCATTACTTCATCTCCATTTCCACTGATGATTTCCTTGTGGCGACTCTCATCTTCAAAACACCTACAAACTATTGTTCAAGAGTTGATAGATTCTAGTCTGTTCCACTTATTTAAATGTTAATTATGTATAAAGCTCCATTCCTCACTTCAATTTCTGTTCTTACCCTTATTTTTTTCTTTTTTTCCTCTGATGCCTTAGCCTGCCTCTTTGAACTAATTTCCTCCACATCCTTAACATCTTACTCCACTCACCCACATTGACATAATCTTAGCTCAGGACTTGTGCACTTACTCTTCTCTTTCACCCAAAATGCAGTGTCCCCTAATCTTCTCATAGCTCACTCTTACAACTTTCAGATTTGTCCTTCATCACTCTCCTGACATGCATTAACTGCCTATGATGCTTTACCATTTCCATATCTGCTCACTAGAATGTAAATGTTATAAAGAAGAAATTTTCTTCCTTTAGTAATCTTCTTTTACAGAATTATCTCCAAAACTACAATAAATTAAGAACTCAATAAATATTTGTTGAATAAATTATTTATCATTTTTGTTATTTTGTTCCATATATAGTAATACAATTTAATGTTCTCATGTTCTCTACTTTACTGGGATCATCTTTTCTTTCCTCATTGTAGCATTAATGTGAGTACCTGCTGAAATTCTTTTATGAAGTTCAGATATATCAATGTATAGAAAGAGGGAAAAATTTCTGGACTTCTTTTCTGCTGTTTTCCTCTCTTGCACCAGTTGCTTGGGTAGTTCTCTCTCCACTACCTCTGGCTGTCAGAAAGCCATGATCTTCACTCATTCTTGGGATTTCAAACTTGTTTTCTTTTAGAATGTGGTCTAGCCTCTCAGATTTCCTTTGAATGAACAAAATGAACTTTAATAGATCCCACTCCACCAAATAGGTGTTGAGGCTTGCTGTCATCCTCATATTATATATATATATATATATATATATATATATATATATATATATAAAATTGTGTGATTTCAATTATATGAAATGTCTACAATAGTCAACTCCGTAGGGACAGAAAGTTGGCTAGTGGAAGCATAGAGCTGGGGAGTGCCTCCCCATATATAGTTAATGTCTGACATTTCCTCTTCCTGCTACAATAAGTGATTAAAACCTGACAACTCATACTAATGATTAACATGAATTATTTGTTAATTTCCCAACATACATTCAGTCTTCACAACAACTCAGTGAAGCAGGTACAGTAATTAAACTTCCATTAGCAGATAAAGAAAATTGGGCTTAGAAATTTAACTAACTCATCACATGAAATAAATATGTGTAAGAGTCAGGTCTGAGCACAAAGCCCACCACCCTATCCCACTTCCACCATCATACTAAATCTCTTTTGGATCAAGTTTATCAAGTTTATCAAATCCTCTTTTGATCAAGTAGGAGAGTACATTAATGAATAAATGAATGAAAAATGCATTAATCCATAATCTTTAAGGAAACTTCAAGATCAGGTGATGATTCCAAGACATTCCAATAAAGTGGAAATTTTTGAAACACAAATGACTAACTGTAGTCTATATAATAAAAATGAACTAACTTGGTCTTTATTTTATGATCTTCTGTAAAGTAATCATTTTAGAATGAACTCAGGAGACAACAATCAAAAATATCAACATTTTGTACTCTCTCGGTTATAATTTAATTTTTCCTTTAAGTTTGCACTTTGAAGCAGTGATTTTTCTCAAGAGCCAGAGAAAATTAAAATGGTAAATAACCAACACTTTTTGTTCCTGGAACAAACTGCCCAATGCTAGAAATTCTGGTTTCAACATGTGCTAAGAAAACAGTCAGATATTAGCCAGCTGAAACAATATCTCCAAGTGCATCTAAATAAAAATTTAATCTTCATTTAAAAATCTGAAATCAAAATGGAGTTCATGATTCCCAATAAAAGTCAAGAAATTTTAAGTCAAGAAATTGTAGCTGCTGCTGCTGCTAAGTCACTTCAGTCGTGTCCAACTCTGTGTGACCCCATAGATGGCCACCCACCAGGTTCCCTCGTCCCTGGGATAATCCAGGCAAGAATACTGGAGTGGGTTGCCATTAACTAGTGAATCTATAAACCTGCTCTTTGCTAGAGGTATCCATAGAACACTGAGAATAAAAAAGTAAATAAGATTCTAGATACAATCACCTATCATCTGATTCCTGTATATTGAACTAAAAATAGTAAACATGCTCACTATCAATCTGGTTAATTATTTGTAATTTTTCACATGACAAATCTTGATTTGGAAGAATGATCATATGCCCCACCACTGGGAGGTGCTGGGGTGAGGAGGAGAGTGGATGGAAGGGGTGTGTACATCATAAGGAGAGTTGGGGTTGGGGAGGGGCAAGCCTATCCACTCCCCCTAAATCTCTAATAAGGAAAATGAATAAAACTGTCAAGCAGACAGAACAACCTGCTGAGGAGCCTGGAAAGCTATATATAAACATTCATTCTCAGAGTTACAGAGAAAAGCATTAGGTTTAATACCATAGAAATTAGTTTCAGGAAAAATGGAATTTGAATTATAATTGAAACATAATGCCTGGATACTTCAGTTTTTCACTAGAGCTCACTGTCACCAGATGAGCCAGGATGTACAAGAGCATGTTTCCCAAAGTGTGACACACAAATATCCAGCATTAGAGTTATGAGTTGATAAAAGAATACTGGTTTCACACCAAAGTCAATGAATAAACAATCTGCATTTTGTAATAATACACCAGTGATTCTTATTTATACTATAATTTGAAATTTGGAAGCCGGGATTGAATAATCTTTTAGGTAACTAATATTTTTAAGAGAAATGGAAAGTGCAGGTTTGTGATTAGTATTGAGTAAAATACAACAATGAAGAAAAAGTCAGCTTAGCTTTTAGAAAACAGAAAACAAATCAAGGGAAAATAAATGTAATATTTAATATTTAGATGTAATATTTAGAGAGCTTAAACCAAGTTTTTATTTTCTAATTTCCCTTTATTTGTTCTTAGAACAAAAAAGAGAGGCATTACACTAATAGAGGTCCAGATTCATGGCCTTGCAAAGAGTTGGACACGACTGAGCAACTGAACTGAACTGACCTGAGTTGGTAGACAGGAAAAAAAAAAAAAAACAGTCATCAAGACAGTATGGTACTGGCACAAAGACAGAAATATAGATCAATGGAACAAAATAGAAAGCCCAGAGATAAACCCACACACCTATGGACACCTTATCTTTGACAAAGGAGGCAAGAATATACAATGGAGAAAAGTTAATCTCTTTAACATGTGGTGCTGGGAAAACTGGTCAACCACTTGTAAAAGAATGAAATTAGAACAGTTTTTAACACCATACACAAAAATAAACTCAAAATGGATTAAAGATCTAAACGTAAGACCAGAAAATATAAGACTCCTAGAAGATAACATAGGCAAAACACTCTCCAACGTAAATCACAGCAGGATCCTCTATGAGGAGACAGAATTTAAAAGCAGAGTAGATGTTACTCTGTCCGAAATTATTTGGGTATATTCTTATCTGGAATGGAATATACTTACTCTTTAAGGCCATTCCTAATCATTTCTAGTCTATAATTTTATAATCATGTCAGAGTTTGTGTTTCTAAACCATAGCTGGAAATGAGGATACCCAAGATGGCAAGCAGTAGGTGGATGTGCAGTACATCTCTCTCCACGGATACATCAGGAATACATTGCCAGACACAGAAGATCTTGCAGAACACCAGCTGAGAGCATGCGAGATTACATGACCACTGGAAAAGAAAATATCGGTCAGTCAGTTCAATCACTCAGTCGTGTCCAGCTCTCTGTGACCCCTTGGACTGCAGCAAGCCAGGCTTCACTGTCCATCACCAACTCACAGAGCTTGCTCAAACTCATGTCCATTGAGTCAGTGATGCCATCCTACCATCTCATCCTCTATTGTCCCCTTCTCCTCCTACTTAGATAGTGGGAACTCTGGCAGCACTAAGTGTGCAGGGACATCAACAGCTTCAGCTGCAGGATCTATGGTCCTATTAGTCTTCTTCTAGTCTCTGGCAGTTGGTGATCAGAGGGCCTATAAAGAATGTATAGAACCATGCAAAACTCTGTAGGACAAAGCACGGAGGACAAAAAAGAGGAGACTGAGTAGGACTGGATTTGGTCCTGAGGAGGGTGGGGAAACTGAAGCAGGGGTCAGATCCCCACACTGGGGCAACTGTTTGGGACAGAGGTGAGCATTTGAGGCTGTTGGAGAATGAAGCAGCTGATCTGTGACAGTCTGAATGGAATAAGAATCACACAGATAATCCTTGCCAAAGCCATATGTACCCCAGACAGGGACACAAGTCCCCTAGAGAGTGCAGCAGCTGCAGACTTGAGCGTTGAGATTGGAGAGCCACCAAGGGAAAGCTCTGCTTTTGAATGTGGAGCTATGTCCCACAGGGACTTGAGGGAGGAGATCTCAGTGGGAAACGCATATAAAAGAAAGCCAGGCAAACATAGACGTAGGGCGATACAGCTAAGTCACACACAGGGAGGGGAGTCATCACTATAGCCTCTCTCTCCCCACATGTCAGCCAGGCAACTGAAAGGCCCCAAAGAAGGTGGCCCTTTAAAGCACTTGACACACTGGACCATAGAGAAGGATCCCAGCCAGGGTGGCATTTTCAGTGCCTGATGTACCAAATAACAGAAGGATCCCAACCCAGGGGCCTTATAACTGCCAAAATGGGCCAAGTAACAGATAGGGACCAGCCAAGGAGGCCCTCTGGTCACCAACAGCTAGAGACTAGAAAAATACTCTAACAGGACCATAACTGCCGTGGCTGAGGCATTTGATGTCCCTGCACACTTAGTTCTGCCAGAGTTCCCACTGTCTAAGCAGCAGCACCACCTTCATGCTCAACCCTCACTGGGGCAAAGCTTCCAGAAGATAGAAGAAAACCCTAAAAATGCCATTCTGCCTGTGACGAGAGCCACTGGTATCCTGAGTATCTAGTACTGCCAGGCTCCCCGTGACCCAAGCTCCTGTGCCACTTCCAGGCTCTATCCCCTATAGCCAGAGGCTAGAAGAAACCCTCAGAGCACCATCCTTCCTGCTGTCCTAGCCAGCAGCTCCTCTAAGTACCTGGTGCTGCCAGGGCCCCTGCGATCCAAGCAACTGCACCACCTCTACACCTGGTCTCCCCTGAGGCAGACCCAAGTCCTCCAGGACAGCCTCAGGAGCAAAACCTGCAGATGACTCACACGCTGAGGTGCAGATAAAACCACAGTCGAAACCCAATGACAGAGTGGCTAAGGAAGAGAACCCAAAACCTTCCCACCAGCTGCACAAGCTGCAGATTAAATCCACACAATCAGCTAGGCAGACTTTGTGTCTATGGAATATATAAAAGGACAATGAGAGTTCCCACAAAAGAAAATACACTTGCACTGCAGATGTGGACACTGAGGCAAGAACATATAGGAGTCGGACTAGATTAGAGTCTGAGCTGCTCCCAGAGCAGCAGATCCAAAGACCAGCCCAATATTCGGAGGGCATCCTAGAGAGGCGAGGTGGACTGTGACTCACAGTGAGGGAAAGGACGCCAACAGCTGAGATCCAAGCAAAACATTCATTATTCTTATATTTTAACTTATTTGACAGTTGTTTCTGAATTTTACTTCTTTTTTCTTTTTTCCTCTCTATTGCTATAGTTGTTGATTTTATAAGTACTGTTAAATCTATTTATGCTTTTGATAATAATTTTAATCACAATTTTTTTCATTTAAATACTTCTGACCCTGTTGTTTTCACAGTTTTGAGGGTTTTTTTTTTCTTTTTTAATTTTTAAATTTTATTTAAAATTTATTATTATTTTTCTACATATATTCTTTAGCTTGCTTTTCTTATTCTTTTCCTGTTGCATTTATTCTTTAATGTATATAAATCTTCATCTACCTCTATTTAACTTTGCTTTTCTATTCTTTCTTTTCTTCTTTTTCTCTCTTTTACTCACCATGTTTATTAGTCTGTTTTGCTTTTTTTTTTTTGCTTTATTTCCCAGTTGGCACATTGCTTTGATTTTATTTTCCAGTTTATACTTTAGTTAGTTTTGTTTTTAAGTGGTTAATCATTTTTGCTTTCCTTTGCTTGCTGGGTCAATCTCTTCTATTTTCCTTTATTTTTCTGATTTGTTGGTTTTGTTTGTGTGTGTATGTGTGTGCATATACTCCGTTTTTTGTTTGTTTGTTTGTCTGTTAACATTTGTTGATTTTGAATTTGTCATTTGTCTGGGGTTTACTTTTTGTTTCATGTTTTAGTGTGTTTGTTTTAATACCCTTTAATGCCATAACAAACCACCTGTGGTATCTCACTTCCCTGGCTAGAGATTGGGCCCTAAGCCTTTGTAGTGGAAGCACTGACAACAAGACTCTTAGCTGTCAGGAAACCCCTAACCCCAGGGAGAATTAACTAGTGAGAACTCCCACTAGTTAGAGAACAGTTTAAAGCAGAATAAAGGAAAAAGAAGGAAAAGAATTGAGGATGACCTCAGAGACCTCTGGGACAATATTACATGCACCACAATTGAGTTATAGGGGTCCCAGAGGGAGAAGAGAAAATGAAAGGCATTGAGAAAAAACTGGAAGAGATTATAGTTGAAAATTTCCCCAGGGCAAGAAAGGAAATAATCAAGTCCAAAAAGTGCAGAGTTCCATATAGGATGAACCCAAGGAGAAACATCTTGAGAGATTGTAACTGAGATTACTAATCAAACTAACAAAGATTAAGCACAAAGAAATAATATTAATACCAACAAGTGACATATAGGGGAAAACTCATGTGATTAACAGCTGACTTTTCAGTGGAAACTCTGCAGGTCAGATGGCAATGGCAGCATATATTTAAAGTACTAGAAGGAAAAATCTACAACCAAGATCACTCTACCTGGCAAGGATCACCTTTAAAGTTGATGGAGAACTCAAAATCTTTAGAGACAAGCACGTTAAGAGATTTAACACAGCAAACCAGCTTTCAGTCAGTCAGTTCAATCACCTAGTCGTGTCTGACACTTTGAGTGCAGGCATGGACTGCAGGATGCCATTTCCCCATGGACTGCAGCAATGACTGCAGCATACCAGGCTTTCTTGTCCATCACCAATTCCCCGAGGTCACTCAAATTCATGTCCATCAAGTCAGTGATACCATACAACAATCTTATCCTCTGTTGTCCCCTTAAACCAGCTTTACAACAAATCTTAAAGGAACTTATATAAGCAGTAAACACGAGAAAGGAAAGATCTACGAAACAAACCCAAAACAATTAAGAAAATGCCAATAGAAACATATATATCAATAATTACTTTAAATGTAAATGGATTAATTGCTCCAACCAAAAGACACAGACTGTCTGAATGGATACAAAAACAAGACCCATATATATGTTATCTACAAGAAACCAACTTCAGACCTAGAGACACAGACAGACTGAAAGTAAAGGGATGGAAAAAATACTTTCTATGCAAATGGAAATCAAAGAAACCTGGAGTGGCAATCCTCACTTCAGACAAAATAGACTTTAAAATAAAGAATATCACAATATATAAAGAAGGATACTACATAATGATCAAGGGATCAGTCTGAGAAGAAGACATAACAACTGTAAATATTTATGAACCCAACATAGGAGCACCTCAATACATAAAACAAATACTAACAGACATAAAAAGGGAAATTGATATCAACATAATAATAGTAAGGAATTTTAACATCACACTTATACCAATGGGCAGATCATCAAAACAGAAAATTAATAAGGAAACACAAATGAAACATTAAACCAAATGGAACTAATTGATGTCTTTAGGACTTTCCATCCAAACGCAGAATACACCTTCTCAAGTGCACATGGAACATTCTCCAGGACCACATCTTGGGTCAGAAATCAAACCTCGGTAAATTGAAAAAAAAGTTGAAACTACATCAAGCATCTTTTCTGACCACAATTTTTTGAGACTACATATCAATTATGGGGGCTTAGAAAAAAAAAAAACTGTTAATAACAAAAACACATGGAGATTAAACAATATGTTTCTAAATAATGGACAGGTTACTGAAGAAATCAAAAATCTCTAAAAATCCTAGAGAACACAACAACTCAAAACCTACGGGATGCAGCTAAACACATTTTCAGAGGGAAGTTTATAGCAAGTATACATTCACACCCATGGCTGATTCATGTCAATGTATGGCAAAAACTACAACAATATTGTGAAGTAATTAGCCTCCTGGATAATGATGCTGTGAAATTTCTGAACTCAATATGCCAGCAAATTTGGAATAAGTTAGCAGTGACCATAGGACTGGAAAAGGTCAGTTTTCATTCCAATCCCCAAGAAAGGCAATGCCAAAGAATGCTCTAAATACTGCACAATTGCACTCATCTCACACGCTAGTAAGGTAATGCTCAAAATTCTCCAAGCCAGGCTTCAGCAATACATGAACCATGAACTTCCTGCTGTTCAAGCTGGTTTTAGAAAAGGCAGAGGAACCAGAGATCAAATTGCTAACATCTGCTGGATCATCAAAAAAGCAAGAGAGTTCCAGAAAAACATCTATTTCTGCTTTATTGACTATGCAAAACCTTTGACTGTGTGGATCACAATAAACTATGGAAAATTCTGAAAGAGATGGGAATACCAGACCACCTGATCTGCCTCTTGAGAAATCTGTATGCAGGTCAGGAAGCAACAGTTAGAACTGGACATGGAACACCAGACTGGTTTCAAATAGAAAAAGGAGTACGTCAAGGCTGTATATTGTCACCCTTCTTATTTAACTTATATGCAGCATACATCATGAGAAATGCTGGGCTGGAGGAAGCACATGTTGGAATCAAGATTGCCAGAAGAAATATCAATAGCCTCAGATACGCACGTGACACCATCCTTATGGCAGAAAGTGAAGAAGAACTAAAGAGCCTCTTAATGAAAGTGAAAGAGAAGAGTGAAAAAGTTGGCTTAAAGCTCAACATTCAGAAAACTAATATCATGACATCTGGACCCATCACTTCATGGCAAATAGATGGGGAAACAGTGGCTGACTTTATTTTTCTGGGCTCCAAAATCACTGCAGATGGTGATTGCAACCATGAAATGAAAAGATGCGTATTCCTTGGAAGGAAATTCATGACCAACGTAGACAGCATATTCAAAAACAGAGACATTACTTTGCCAACAAGGGTCCATCTAGTCAAAGCTATAGTTTTTCCAGTAGTTATATATGGATGTGAGAGTTGTACTATAAAGAAAGCTGAGTGCTAAAGGATTGATGTTTTTGAACTGTGGTGTTGGAGAAGACTCTTGAGAGTCCCTTGGACTGCAAGGAGATCTAACAAGTCCATCTTAAAGGAGATCAGTCCTAGATGTTCATTGGTAGGACTGATTTTGAAGCTGAAACTCCAATACTTTGGCCACCTGATGTGAAGAGCTGACTCATTGGAAAAGACCCTGATGCTGGAAAAGAATGAGGGCTGGAGGAGAAGGGGACGACAGAGGATGAGATGGCTGGATGGCATCACTGACTCAATGAACATGGGTTTGGGTTGACTCTGGGAGTTGGTGATGGACAGGGAGGCCTGGCATGCTGTGGTTCATGGGGTCACAAAGAGTCGAACATGCCTGAGCGATGGAACTGAATTGAACTGAATTGAATTAGCCTCCAGTTAAGTAAATAAATTAGTTTAAGAAATACATCCCTCCTCAATAAACAAGAAAAATGTAAACTAGACAACCTAATTTTACATTTAAAACAACTGGAGAAAGAAGAACAAAAAAACTCCAGAGTTATTAGAAAGAAAGAATTCCTAAAAATCAGAGATGTATTTATGCTTTTAGTTTTATTTCCTTTTAATGAAAAAGAGATGAAACAAACAATTGCAAAGATTAATAAAACTAAAAGCTGGTCCTTTGAGAGGAAAAACAAAACTGGCAAATCATTAGTCAGACTCATCAGAAAAGAAAGGGAGAAACAGCAGTCAACAAAATTAAAAATGAAGGAGAAGCTACACCAGACAATAATTTCCCTGATAGCTCAGTTGGTAAAGAATCCACCTGCAATGCAGAAAACCCCAGTTTGATTCCTGGGTTGGGAAGATCCCCTGGAGATGGAACAGGCTACCCACTCCAGTATTCTTGGCTTCCCTTGTGGCTCAGCTGGTAAAGAATCCACCTGCAATGAGGGAGAACTGGGTTCCATCCTTTGGTTGGGAAGACTCATTGGAGAAGGGAACAGCTATCCACTATGGTATTCTGGCCTGGACAATTCCATGGACTCTATAGTTCATGGGGTCACAAAGAGTCAGGCACGACTGAGTGACTTTCACAACAGACAATGCAGAAATACAAAGGCTCATAAGAGACAATTATGAGCCACTATATGCGAATAAAATGGACAACCTGGAAGAAATGGACAGATTCCTAGAAAAGTTCAATCTTCCAAGACTGAACCAGGAAGAAATAGAAATTATGAACAAGCCAATTACAAGCACTGATATCAAAACTACAATAACAAATCTCTCCAAAAGCAAAAGTCCAGGGCCAGATGGCTCGTAGGTGAATTCTATTAAACATTTGGAGAAGGTAATCCCTATCCTTCTAAAACTCTTCCCAAAAGATTGCAGAGGAAGGAAAACTTCCAAACTCATTCTATGAGGCCCCATCACCCTGATACCGAAATCAGACAATGACAACACCCAAAAAAGAACATTACAGGTCAATATCACTGATGAACATAGATGCAAAAATCCTCAACAAAATTTTAGCAAGCAGAATGCAACAACACATTAAAAAATCGTATACCTTGATCAAGTTGTGTTTATCCCAGGGATGTAAAGATTCTTTGATATATGCAAATCAATCAATATGATACATCATATTAACAAACTGAAAGATTAAAAACTATGTGATAATCTCAACAGAGGCAGAAAAGTCTTTTGGCAAAATTCATCACCCACTTATGGTTTAAAAAAAAAAAAACTTTTCAAAAAATGAGCATAGAAGGAACTTAGCTCATCATAATAAAGGTCATATATGATAAATCCACAGCAATCATTATTCTCAGTGGTGAAAAAAAGAAAACATTCCCCCTAAGATCAAGAAGAAGAAAAGGATGTCCACTCTCACCATTTTATTCAACATAGCTTTGGAATTCCTAGCTATGGTAATAGGAGAAGAAAAAGAAATAAAAGGAATTCAGACTGGAAAATAAGAAACAAAACTCTCACTGATGGCAGACAACATGATACTGTACATAGAAAACCCTAAAGATACCATCAGAAAATTACTACAGCTAATCAGCGAATTTAGCAAAGTTGCAGGATACATAATCAATACACAGAAATCAGATGCATTTCTTTACACTAACAATGAAATATCAGAACGAGATGCTAAGAAACCAATCCCATTTACCATTGCAACAAAAGAATAAAATACCTAGGAATAAATCTGCCTAAGGGGACAAAAGAACCCTATACAGAATAATATAAGACACTGATAAAAAAAAAAATCAAAGATGACAAAAACAGATGGAGAGATATTCCATGTTCCTAAGTTGAAAGAATCAATATTGCAAAAATGACTATATTACCAAATGTAATCTACAAATTCAATGCAATCCCTTTCAAATTACCAATGATGTTTTCACAGATTTAGAACAAAAAAATCTCATAATTCATAATGAGACACAAAAGACCCTGAATAGCCAAAGTAATCTTGAGAAAGAAGAATGGAACTGGAGGAATCAACCTTCCTGCCTTCATACTATATTATAAAGCTATAGTCATCAAGAAAATATGGTACAGGCACAAAAACAGAAATATAGGCCAATGGAGCAAGATAAAGAGCTCAGAGATAAACTGATAAACTATGGGTTCCTTATTTTTGACAAAGGAGGGAAGAATATACAATGGGGCAAATAGTTTCTTCAATAAGTGGTGCTGGGAAAACTGGATAGCTATATGTAAAACAATGAAATTAGAACACTTCCTTATACCATACACAAAGATAAATTCAAAATGGATTAAAGCCCTAATTGTAAGACCAGAAACTATGAAACTCATAAGAACATAAGCAGAACACTCTATGACATAAATCACAGCAAGATCCTCTATGACCCATCTCCTAGAGTAATGGGAATAAAAAGGACCAAATTAAACTTAAAGGAAAGGAAACAATAAACAAGATGAAAAGACAACCTTCAGAATGGGAGACTCTAATAGCAAATGAAAGAACTGACAAAGGATTAATTTCCAAAATATATAAACAACTTATAGAAATCAGTACCAGAAAAACAAATAACCCAACAGAAAGTGGGGAAAAAAACCTAAATAGATATTTCTTCAAAGAAGACATACAGATGGCTAATAAGCACATGAAAATGTCCTCAACAGTGCTCATTTTAGAGAAATGCAAATCAAAACTACAATGACATCAACTCACACTGGTCAAAATGGCCATCATCAAAAAAGCTACAAATAATAAATGCTGGAGAGGGTTTGGAGAAAAGGGAACTCTCTTGCATTGTTGGTTGGAATGTAAATTGACATAGCCACTATGGAAAGGAGTATGGAGATTCCTTAAAACCTAGGAATAAAACTACCATAGACCCAGTAATCCCACTACTAGGCATATACCCTGAGGAAACTAAAATTGAAAAAGGGACATGTATCACAATGTTCACTGCAGTCCTGTTTACAATATCTAGGACATGGAAACAACCTGGATGTCCACTGACAGATGAACAAATAAAGAAGCTGTGTACATATACACAATGGAATACTACTCAGCCATAAAAAGGAACACATTTGAATCAGTCTAATGAGGTGGATGAACCTAGAGCCTATTATACAGAGTGAGGTAAGTTAGAAAGAAAAAAAAAAACAAATATTATATACTAATGCATTTCTATGGAATGTAGAAATGATGAACCTATTTGCAGAGCAGCAGTGGAGACACAGACATAGAGAACAGACTCATGGACTGGATTGGGGTGGGGGTGGAAAGAGGGGTTGTGATCTATGCAAAGAATAACATGGAAACATAAACTGCTGCTGCTGCTAAGTCACTTCAGTCATGTCCAACTCTGTGCGACCCCAGAGACAGCAGCCCACCAGGCTCCCCCGTCCCTGGGATTCTCCAGGCAAGAACACCGGAGTGGGTTGCCATTTCCTTCTCCAATGCATGAAAGTGAAAAGTGAAAGTGAAGTCACTCCATCGTGTCCGACTCTTGGCGACCCCATGGACTGCAGCCTACCAGGCTCCTCCATCCATGGGATTTTCTAGGCAAGAGTACTGGAGTGGGGTGCCATTGCCTTCTCCAGAAACATAAACTGCTGCTGCTGCTAAGTCACTTCAGTCGTGTCCAACTCCGTGCGACCCCAGAGACAGCAGCCCACCAGGCTCCCCCGTCCCTGGGATTCTCCAGGCAAGAACACCGGAGTGGGTTGCCATTTCCTTCTCCAATGCATGAAAATGAAAAGTGAAAGTGAAGTCGCTCAGTCGTGTCCGACTCTTGGCGACCCCATGGACTCAGCCTACCAGGCTCCTCTCTGTCCATGGGATTCTCCAGGCAAGAGTACTGAAGTGGGGTGCCATTGCCTTCTCCGGAAACATAAACTACTATATGTAAACTGACTTCCCTGGTGGCTTGGATGGTAAAGCGTCTGCCTGCAATGCGGTAGACCCGGGTTCGATCCCTGGGTCGGGAAGATCCCCTGGAGAAGGAAATGACACCCCACTCCATTACTCTTGCCTGGAAAATCCCACGCATGGAGGAGCCTGGTAAGCTAGAGTCCATGGGGTCGCAAAGAATCGGACACGATGGAGCAACTTCACTTTCACTTTTACTTTTCAAATTAGATAGCCAGTGGAAATTTGGTGTAAAATTCAAGAACTCAAACTAGGGCTTGGTAACAACCTAGAGGGTGTTATGGGGAGACAGGTGGAAGTCATGCTCAAGCGGGAGGGGACATAGGTAAACCTATAGCTGATTCATGCTGATGTTTACTAGAAACCAAAACAATGCTGTAAAGCAATTATCCTTCATTTGAAAATAAATAAATGTTAAAAATCATGGCTGAAAATAAGTGAAAAAAAGCTAAGAAAATCTATCATGGCTAAAATAAAAAGAAGATACTCTATTTCAAAAATTTAAATTCACAAAATATTTTATTTGAAAGACAACAATATATCTTTGTACTTAATTTTGCACAATGATTTATTATTTAGTGTTTTATTAAAGAATATGAATATCAAAGATGGGTCAGTTTATATCTTGAATTTATATTTATTTAGCAATCTTCTCAAATCATTAAGTTATACAGGTCAGATTTAGAAAATTTAAAAGACATAATGTGCAAAAACAAGGTCATAAAGTGGATATTTTGTCCTTTCTGTGTCTGTGCCAAATCTTTCTCTTACTCCCCATCTCAAAGTTTGAAAAATCCCTACGTTTTCTGAAGGACTTCATTCTAGTGGAAATTTAAGGAAAAGAAGGAGGGAACTGTAGTGAAATTTTTCAATTCTCACTACTATTGTCTTTGAATCTTTAAGTGATTTTGGTGTTCTAGAGTTCATATTTTAAGCCCATGTAACCAGTACAGTCAAGCTATGGTTTTTCCAGTAGTCATGTATGGATGCGAGAGTTGGACCATAAAGAAGGCTGAGCACTAAAAACTAATGCTTTTGAACTGAGGTGTTGGAGAAGACTCTTGAGAGTCCCTTCGACTGTAAGGAGATACAACCAGTCCATCCAAAAGGAAATCAGTCCTGAATATTCACTGGAAGGACTGATCATGAAGCTGAAATTCCAATACTTTGGCTACCAGATGCGAAGAACTGTCTCATTAGTAAAGACCCTGATCCTGAGAATGATGGAAGGCAGAAGAAGGGGATGATAGAGGATAAGATGGTTGGGTGGCATCACCGACTCAATGGACATGAGTTTGAGCAAGCTCTGGGAAATAATGAAGGTCGGGGAAGTCTGACTTGCTGCAGTCCATGGTTCGCAAAGAGTTGGACACTACTGAATGACTGAACAACAACAACAAACCTGAGAGGTGAGCTCTAGTTCCTAAATGCTCCATTGATTGAAAACTGACTTAAAGAGCCATCAGTGAAGAGATTCAAGTGAGGAACACAATTGAGGATGAGAAGAGGAATCCAAAATGCAAGAAACTGAGATTAACTGCTAATTCAAGGCATTTCCAGGTTCATCTCTGGAACTTGCTCTCTACCTTTTGGAACATTTGGAAATATGTCTGCTGGTGAGGTTCTCAAAGGATTACCTCAAAAAAATATTGAATTTTAAGGTTAAAATTAGGAAAAACTAAAAGGAGAAAAAGCACAGGCATGTATATGCCCACACAATGTTATACCCTATATTACAGATACTAACAAGGTTTTGAAGGTCAACTCCACGAAGTAACTATGTGGACCAGAAATCAAGTCATCTCATGAAAATCTATAATTCATCCAACAAAAGAAAATGTACTGTGTGGCCAATTTAACAGGATTTCAAATAGAACAAAATGTATAATGTAGGTTTCTCTTATTTCCTAGTTGTTCAAATCAGTGGTTTTTAAAGCAGGGTATGCGAGAGTATCTATTAGGGCGAAAAAAAAATCTATCTATGCTTATTTTAATCTTGAAGAAACAATCAAGCTTTATTTATATTTAAAATATAGAGTAGTATATCATAAATTAAAACTTATATATTGAGATGCATATTTATAATACTTTTATTTAAATAAATGCATGATCAGAATAATTTAGAAGTATTGATTTAATAAAATAATTTAATTGCTCTTTAAAAAATTTATTTATTTTTATATTTTTCAAAGTCTAAATATTTTATTTTTATTTATTTATTTATTTATTTTTGCAGGGAGACCCCCATGTTTAAAATAATACAGCAAAAGAGACACAGATGTATAGAACAGTCTTTTGGACTCTGTGGGAGAGGGAGAGGGTGGGATGATTTGGAAGAATGGCATTGAAACATGTATAATATCATATAAGAAACTAATTCTCAGCCTAGGTTTGATGCAGGATACAGGATGCTTGGGGCTGGTGCACTGGGATGAAAAAAAATATTTATTTTTAATTGGAGCATAATTGTTTTACAATACTGTATTGATTTCTGACATACATCAGCATGAATCAGCCATAGGTGTACATAGGTGTCCCCTGCTTCTTGAACTACCCCCCACCTCCCACCCATCCCACCCTTCTAGGTTGTCACAGAGTACCAGATTTTAGTTTCCTGCATCATATAGCAAATTCACACCGGCTATTTTAATATGGTAATATTAAACTGGCTGAAATGTTTCAATGCTACCCTTAATTTGTCCCACCCCTTCTCCCACTGTGTCCACAAGTCTGTTCTTTATGTCTGTGACTCCATTGCTGCTGTAAATAGGTAAAAATATTTGGAAGAATAGTTTATAATTGATTTGAATAATTTGGAAGCTTTTGTCTAATAAATAATTTAATTACTTTTTTTCTTGCAAAAGTATAGATCTTTAAGTTTACAGTTTCCAGATAACTGTATTTTATATGGATGTAAATTTTATAGTATATATCATATTCATTTAAATATGTGTACACATTATATAAAAGGTCTTGGGATACTTCTTTTGAGTCATTACAGACTAATTCTGTTTCATATGCTCAGAAGCATTTAATTCAATGGTATGATATTTTGTAAGAAACTTCCACTAAATCACATCTCTAATGCAATGTCTTCCATCAAAATTATACTCTAATTGTCTAGTAGTTTAGAAAGTATAGAGAAAGGAAAATATCAAATTTAGTGATTCCTTCAGTCTTCATAAAAAGTCTGTATTTATTAATATCACATAAGAACACCCTGAAATTGAGATATTGCAGTTCAAAACACAAGTTATTAGATTCCATGTGTGACCTGAATTATTTCCCTCCTTGACATTTCTAACTAACTAGAGAAGAATGTGAATAACCTAGAGACTAGTTCTAAGGGTTGACCAAGACTTGTGGGCAGGAACTGTCTTTCACTAGTTTTATAGCTCACTCAAATAGCTATCCTCAGTTGTGTTATCAAGACAAATTGATGTGTCATGATCACAACACTAGGAGTGCCACAAACATTTTATTTTGGACAATAGTTCAAAGTAGAGAAGTTGGAAAAAAATCTGTGCTTTCTGCTTGCCACCACAACATTCCATTTGGGGTTAGTGTTCCATCAGTTACAACAGAAAAAGTTCCTATCAACAAACAGAGGGAAGATATATTAGAATATTTTCAGCTGATTACTGCAATAATGCTAGTCTCTCACATATATATAAAACATCCAAATAGCTTGAAATTAATTACATGACTGTGGCAATGCTCATTCAGTGTGTCAAATATGTGATTATCATATATTACAAGTCTCAGTTCACACATACACCTATACACACACACACACACACACACACGTGTGCACGCACACCAGTCTCATAGTATTGTCCTAATGTAACTTAACGGAGTACTACATAGAGCTGTTTATCCAATAGGCCTAGCTGACTGACCAACACAACATAATGCTAACATTTCCTCTAGTCATACCTATCCAGGTGGTAACCTGTTTTCTCCTTCTTTGACATTGTTTTATTTTCTTCCCTTCTATTTTTTTACTATCCACAGTAGCTTCTCCTAGGCCATATAATGTTGAAAATCAATTAATCCAAATATTCACAGTATTTTGTGACTTGACATGATTTTACATGCTAAAGCTCACAGAATAGAAATTATCATTGATCCAAAACAATCAAATATTTGTTCAAGCCTTTAGTCAATTTGAACTATTTTGCTAAATCAACTAAAGAAGCACTTTTCTTTGAAGAAAGTCAGCAAACGATTTCACCTTTACTTAGATTATCTATTATTGGCATTTTTTAAAAGAATAGGGCTTAGAAGGAGCTTTCCATTAAAGAGAAAGAGATGAAGTAAAATCTCTTTCGGATCTCTCTCAGTAGTAAAAGCTAATTTTTCTGTTGACCTCTGCTATGATGTATAATTAAAAATGGAAAGACATTGTTGGTAGCATGTATTATATCAATAGTATTGTAGGGTATCATTTATTTTACTTTAAGGAGAATTTATTTCATCTTGGGCCAACTTGGAAAGCCTTTCAGAGGCCATCAGCTTTCTTCATATTAGATAAAAGCAAGGACATTGCATACACACATTGATCCAGAATTATTCAAAGACTGGATTGTGTAAGAGAGAATTTCCTTCCTTGTTACAAAGTAACTTTCATAACATATTAATACAAAGCCCTTTATAAATTGAGAATGTCAGTGGAAATTTTTCACACTTTTTTGAGTTATAAACCAGAAATGTAAAAAAAAAAAAATTATCAGAACACAAAAGGAATAAAATTAAAATGAAAGTTAATGTCAACTTTAAATGTCAGTGTATTCTGAAGTGTAAATAGTGAAAATTGAATTTAAACCATAACAGCTCCTTGAGTATCTTTACTTACTTAATTATTTGTAACTCATAAGTAGTAGGTTAACATATGCTGTTATAGTTTATTTGTAATTCATAAGTATAGGTTAATATACTGTTTACTTATAGACTGATAAATGTATGGCTCCCAAGGAATATATTCATGGCATTTTAAAAAATTTAAATGGCCAGGTAAATATTTTGGACTCTGTGGAATACCCAGTCTCTTCTGAACTCTGCCAGGGTGTGTGGGACCATCCATAGATGACACAAAAATGTGTATATCCCAGTAATTTTTTATTTGAACAATCAGGTGATAGGCCAGATTTGGCCCACAGGTTGTTGTTTGCCAACTCCTGATCTTTACCAAACTGGATTGTCATGTAAGTTTCTATGAGAGAGATGGTTTGTATATTCAATAAATACAAATTTTCCTTAAAATCAGATGAATTCTTTCTCTGAATTTACCAACAACATGTCTTATTATATTCTTTCCAAAAGATGTCCTTTTAAGGACTATGTGCCTTACATGGAGAAGGAGAGATAATATTTCTGGAGAAGAAAATGAGCATGAATGGTTATGCTATGACTTAAAACAACCTAATTCTGATTTTTTTCTACTTTATATGCATGAACTATGTAAAAACTTATTTAAAAACTAGTCTACACTGAAATATTGGAAAACCACTGCTCTAAATTACTTGACTAAGAAACGTCTAACCCTTGAGATTATATGTATGTTTTAAATTCAGAGAGACAGAGGCCTCAAGTGTAAAGTGAAGAAGACCTTTGTCTAATGTCTTAGTAGAGAATCCTAGAGAGTCAAGAAATGACACTGCTATGAAACGGATACTAGCATTGTCAAGACAAAAACTGGTTTCTGAGAAGTAGTCCATCTTAAAGTTTCCAAAGCTGCTCCCCATTCTCTTATCAGATTTTAACAGGCATCATGGAGCAAAGGCTTCAGCTTTTCAGCAGTGGTCAGATCACATATGAAAGCCAAAACTGAGAAGCCAAAGGGAGTGCTGAGAATAGGGTAATGGGCCATGTAGATAGAGGGAGAACTAAACAGGTTTTTAGAGATTATTCTCATTGGGAGTTATGTGAAACTTATAGGTATAAATGAAGTTTCAAAAATCCTTCTGATTCAGTGACTGAAGCTGCTATTATTTATAATTTTGGCAGATCTACCATAACATAGGCTATAAAGAAATAGCATTTATGATACAAATTTTCTCTATAGAGAAAGTTTATATATCAAAGGAATTGATATATTTGGGGCAAACAAGATACTTTAATTAGCTTACAATATGTGGAATTGTCCACTCAATCACAAGCCACTAGGACTTGGGAATCTTGGAAAAGAATTACCAAAGTGATAACCTGAGCGAACAAAATCTTATGACACCAATCTATTGCTTTCAGACTCTGTTCATCTGAAGATGAGTATTAGTATTTCAGTCACTAACCTGACACTCATCTATAACCTAAAAAAGTCAAAACATGATATCTTGAAGTAGAGCAGTCTTTAAATGTGAATTTCTGAAAATGGAAAACAAAATTTACTCAACTGAATAAGTTTAAGCTTCTTTTAATGCCAAGAACTAAATGAGAAAATCAAAGGAATACAGATATGGTCTAACTTCAGAGCCATGTTAGTTGAAAAGGTTTTGTAATTTCCTTTCAAAGCAGTAGATGGATAGTTTGGTTAAGTGCACTAAGTGAATAGTAATGCTTAGACTAAGTTCTTACAATCTCTCTGTTAACAGAATGACTTTCTATAAACAAGGCTTCCTGATGGCTCAGATGGTAAAGAATCTGCCTGCAGCATGGGAGACCCAGGTTCAATCCTGGATCAGGAAGAACCCCTGGAGAAGAAAATGGCAACCCATTCCAGTATTCTTGCTTGGAAAATCCCGTGGGTGGAGCCTGGTGGGCTACGTCCATGGGGTTGCAAAGAGTGAGACATGACTGAGCCACTTCACTTTTTCTATAAACATGATTTACAGATTCAAGGAGAATACAATTTAAAATCCCAAATAATTAATAATGTTCTATAAAATACATATGAGAATAAATATAAAATATTAAATATTATTAACATATTTGTATTAAATTTGTGTGTATATGTATATATTCATGCATACTTATACATACAGAGAAAGAATGAGGGCAAAGTTTCCAAACTTTCTCTGTTTATGACATCATTAGTGTTTCAGTAACTTTTTGTGGCACTCTAGACCAAAATAAATGCCTAATAATTACATTTTTAACAAGGTAGGAGCCACTGAAACTTCAGTTTCATAAGACATGACATTAACGAAAGGAGAGTAGCATGATCCAATGTTGAAACTGTGAACTACATTAAGCATCATGCACTGATCAAATGGTACAGAGTATTCCTGTGTTTCCCTTGAAAATTGAACATATCCCACAGTATTCATAGGAATTTTTTCAGCACCTAGGATGCCTCAGCACATTGTTCAGAAGCCATGGTTTTGGAGCAAATCTAGTGCTCCAATCTAATATCTACCCTCTCATCCCAATTTAGTCACACAACATTGGAAATTTGCATTTTAAATGTGTCTACTCTGCTCAATCTTGAAAGGACCGTTCCTTCAAGTTTAAGAAAAAATAAACTTGATATTGACTTTTGATTCGAGACAAAGAAAAAAGAACCCACTGTTTTCTTAGCTACTATCTGTTTCACCCTCTTTCTTCTTCAGTGGAAGAGCCTCGATTGAGTATACACAATTTATTTTTTTCTTTTTTTAATTTATTTTAATTGGAGGCTAATTACTTTACAATATTGTATTGCTTTTGCCATACATCAACATGAATCTGCCACAAGTGTACACGTGTTCCCAATCCTGAACCCCCCTCCCACCTCCCAACCCATACCATCCCTCTGGGTCATCCCAGTGCACTAGCCTCAAGCATCCTGTATCCTGAATTGAACCTAGACTGGTGATTCATTTCTTATATGATACTATACATGTTTCAATGCTATTCTCCCAAATCATCCCACCTTCTCTCTCTCCCACAGAGTCCAAAAGTCTGTTCTATACATCTGTGTCTCTTTTGCTATCTCACATATAGGGTTATTGTTACCATCTTTCTAAATTCCATATATATGTGTTAGTAAACTGTACTGGTGTTTTTCTATCTGGCTTACTTCAGTCTGTATAATAGGCTCCAGTTTCATCCATCTCATTAGAACTGATTCAAATGTATTCTTTTTGATGGCAGAGTAATGCTCCATTCTGTATATGTACCACAGCTTTCTTATCCATTCATCTGCTGATGGGCATCTAGGTTGCTTCCATGTCCTGGCTATTATAAACAGTGCTGCAATGAACAATGGGGTACACTTGTCTCTTTTAACTCTGGTATCCTTGGTGTGTATGCCCAGCAGTGGGATTGCTGGGTCATAAGGCAGTTCTATTTCCAGTTTTTTAAGGAATCTCCATGCCGTTTTCCATAGTGGCTGTACTAGTTTACATTCCCTCCAACAGTGTAAGAGGGTTCCCTTTTCTTCACACCCTCTCCAGCATTTATTGCTTGTAGACTTTTGGATCACAGCCATTCTGACTGGCGTGAAATGGTACCTCATTGTGGTTTTGATTTGCATTTCTCTGATACTGAGTGATGTTGAGTATCTTTTCATGTGTTTGTTAGCCATCTGTATGTCTTCTTTGGAGAAATGTCTATTTAGTTCTTTGGCCCATTTTTTGATCGGGTCATTTAATTTTCTCGAACTGAGCTGCAGGTGTTGCTTGTATATTTTTGGGATTAGTTGTCAGTTGCTTCATTTGCTATTATTTTCTCCTATTCTGAAGGCTGTTTTTTCACCTTGCTTATAGTTTCTTTTGTTGTGCAGAAGCTTTTAATTTTAGTTAGGTCCCATTTGTTTATTTTTACTTTTATTTCCAGTATTCTGGGAGGTGGGTCATAGAGGATCCTGCTGTGATACATGTTGGAGTGTTTTGCCTATGTTCACCTCTAAGAGTTTTATAGGTTTTGGTCTTACGTTTAGATCTTTAATCCATTTTGAGTTTATTTTTGTGTATGGTATTAGAAAGTGTTCTGATTTCATTCTTTTACTAGTGGTTGACCAGTTTTTCCAGCACCACTGTTTAAAGAGATTGTCTTTTCTCCATTGTATATTCTTGCCTCCTTTGTCAAATATAAGGTGTTCAAAGGTGTGTGGGTTTATCTCTTGGCTTTCTACTTTGTTCCATTGATCTATATTTCTGTCTTTGTGCCAGTACCATACTGTCTTGATGACTGTGGCTTTGTAGTAGAGCCTAAAGTCAGGCAGGTTGATTCCTCCAGTTCCTTCTTCTTTCTCAAGATTGCTTTGGCTGTTAGAGGTTTTCTGAATTTCCATACAAATTATGTAATTATTTGTTCTAGCTCTGTGAAAAATACCGCTGGTAGCTTGATAGGGATTGCATTAAATCTGTAGATTGCTTTGGGTAGTATACTCATTTTCACTCTATTGATTCTTCCAATCCATGAACATGGTATATTTCTCCATCTATTAGTTTCCTCTTTGATTTCTTTCACCAGTGTTTTATAGTTTTCTATATATAGGTCTTTAGTTTCTTTAGGTAGATATATTCCTAAGTATTTTATTCTTTTTGTTGCAAAGGTGAATGGGATTGTTTCCTTAATTTCTCTTTCTATTTTCTGATTATTAGTGTATATGAATGCAAGGGATTTCTTTGTGTTGATTTTATATCCTGCAACTTTACTATATTCATTGATTAGCTCTAGTAATTTTCTGGTGGCGTCTTTAGGGTTTTCTATGTAGAGGATCATGTCATCTGCAAACAGTGAGAGTTTTACTTCTTTTCCAATTTAGATTCCTTTTATTTCTTTTTCTGCTCTGATTGCTGTGGCCAAAACTTCCAGAACTATGTGGAATAGTAGTGGTGAGAGTGGGCACCCTTGTCTTGTTCCTGACTTTAGGGGAAATGATTTCAATTTTTCACCAAAAATTTATATAGTTAAAAAGTTGTATTAATCCTTTTAAGTTCACAATCAATAGTTCTCAATTTTACCCAGAGGAAAAGCTGAAGAAACAGGTGCAGAATATTTTCTCCATTCTGAATACATTCCTTCACTGAAGAAAACTTCAAAAAATATCCTTAATCAATAAAGGAATTTCTAAATTGGGAAGCAGTCCCAAGATGGTGGAGGAATAGGATGAGGAGATCACTTTCTTCCTACAAATTCATCTAAAGATCATTTGAATGTTGAGCAACTTTCATAAAATGACTTCTGAATGCTGGCAGAGAATACCAGGCACTTAGAAAGGCAGTCCAATCTCTTCAGAAGGGAGGAGGATAAAATATAAAAGACAGAAACTGAGACAAAAGATTTAAGGATGGAGACCAATCCTGGGGAGGGAGTTGGGAAGGAACTGGGAAGGAGGAGAAATCTCCACACAGTAGGAAACCCTCTCACAAGTGTGTCTGTGGGGAGTTTTGGAATCTCAGAGGACAAACATAACCAGGATAAAAAAAAAAAAAAGAAAAATCCCACAGAATACATGCCTAACCACAACTGCCCACCGAGAAGTGGCCCAGACACTTGAGCCCACTACCAGTGAGTGGGGGCTGGGCAGAGAGGTGCATCATTCATCCTTAGGGTAAGGACTGGGCCTGAATGCCCTGAGGACCATCTGAGGGAGCTTATTTGAAATAGCAACCCAAACCACAGGATCACCAGAGAGACCAAAACCAAAAAAAAAAAAAAAGACTTTTCACATGAAATGCTCTATTGCCACACAGTGACCACAGTTGCACTCACAGAACAACGGACTGAGTGAATACCAAAGGAGAGCAAGCCAGCTGCTGTATAGGGTCCTCCCTCTGCAGAGGCAAAGAGGCAGGCAAAAGACAGCCAGAGCCTGAAGGCAAGGGGCTGCTGCTGCAGTGTCAACCCCAAAGACCATGTCTTCCACCAAACTGTGAGCAGGCTCCCATTTGCTAACCTCCCTTCCTGGGATCCTGGACGGTTGACATCTGCAAGGATTGTCACAGCCTGAATTCAGCATCCCAGAGGAAACACACAGCACACCTGGGACACACCTGTGCTGTGGTGGTGCACCTAGGGAACTGAAAGGGGGGGCCGGGCAGATGAACAAGATGCACAGTCCACATGGGACAGTGTGCTTGCCAATCACTGGTCACCTGAGCTGTTTGGACCTGAGAAGGGCACAAAATGCACAGCCAACCCAGGTCTGTGCCCTTGCAGAGCACCCAAGAACCTGAGTGGTTTAGATCTGGGAAGTGCATGAAATGCAGGGCCACTTAGGACAGTGCTGTGGCAGAGCACTCTGGAGACTGAGCAGTGTACACCCAGGACCTATATGCCACCCTGGATTGTGGCAAACCGAGTGTGGTCCATCCACTGTTAGCACTCCCCACACATGCCAGTGGTATTTGTTTGCAGTGTCCCTCCCTCCCCACAAGACAACTGAACAAGTGACCCTAAATAAGTGGCCACGTTTGCCCCCTTGTGTCAGGGTGGAAATTAGACACTGAAGAGACCCGCAAACAGAGGAAGCCAAAACAAACAAAGAAGGGGGAACTGCTCTGGAAGTAACAGATTCAATAGATTAAAACCCTGCATTTAACACTAGGGACATTTGAGGGGCACCTATAGACCTTGAGAACAAGTAAAAGCTGGAAAAAGGGACTATCTGACACAGCTCCAGAGAAATTCCTAGATATATTTTTACTATTATCACTTTTTAATTTTTTAAAAAAAATTAGTTGTTTATTACTCCTTTAACTTTCATTTTTATAGCTTATTATTACCTTTCCCAAAAACCTATTAAAAAACTCCATATTCTTTTAAATTATTGTGATTATGTTTTGTATTTTCTTATATCATATGTTTGACCATGTAACTTCTATTTTAGATTTTAAACATTTGATTTTTGAGATTTGTTAACAATTTTATACCTCTAAGAATCTAATGTTCAGTGTCCATTTTCACTTAGGCATTTGATTATTGTCTTGATAACTCTCTCCCCTTTTGACTCTCCCTTTGCTTCTCCACATCACCTCTATCTCCTTCCTCCCTCTTCTTTTTTCTACATAACTCCATGAATCTCTCTAGGTGTTCTAAGCTATGGAGAGTAATTAGGAATTAGATTACTGACTAAAACACACTCTCCCCTTTTAACTCCACTTTTTCTCCACCTGGTCACCTCTGTCACCCTCCTCCATCTTCTCTTCTCTACATAACTTTGTGAATCTCTAGTTGTTCCTGGCTGTGGAGAATTGTTTCACCAATAAACCTAGGGGTTTTATATTCTATATGGTATGGGTGGAGAAGACTTAAGGCCACTGTAAGAGAAGGACTGAAAGCCAGAGGCAGAAGGCTTAACTCCAAAACTTCAGAACATCAGATAACTCTTGACTCAAGGGAACATTAATAGACAAAAGTTCATCCGAAAGCCTCCACACCTACACTGAAATCAAGCTCCACCCAAGATCCAAAAATTTTCAGTGCAAGACACACCATGATAATTCTCCAGCAAAACAGGAATAAAACCTTGAACATTAAAAGGCAGGCTGCCCAAAGTAATGTTAAACCCAGACACCCCAAAACTCACTACTGGACACTTCATTGCACTCCAGAGAGAAGAGATCCAGTTACACCCACCAGAACACAGATTCAAGCTCCCCCAACCAGGAAAACGTGACAAGCCATTAGTCTAACCCCAGTCACAGGGATCAGACTCCACAATTAAGAGAAAGCATGAACTTCTAGCCTGCAGAAGCGGCACACCAAACACAGCAATCTAAACAAAATGAAAAAGCAGAGAAATATTCAAAAGGTGAAGGAACATGATAAAAACCCACAACCAACGAAGGAGGAGAAGAGAGAGAGTCTACCTGAAAAATGCTATGCAATGATAAAGTCATAATGAAAATGATAGCAAAGATGATCCAAAGTCTTGAGGACAAAATGCAGCTGCAGATAAATACACTAGAGACAAGGATTCAGAATATTCAAGAAATGTTTAACAAGGACTTAGAAGAAATAAAGAAGAATCAATCAAATAATAAATAATATAATAACAAAGATAAAAAACACTCTAGAGGGGGTAAACAACAGTAGAATAACTGAGGCAAAAGAGAGGGTAGGTGAGGTGGAAGATAGAACAGTCGAAAGAAATGAAGCAGAGAATAAGAGAAAAAAAGAATAAAAAGAATTGAGGGCACCATCAGAGACCTCTGGGATAATGTTAAATGCACCAACATTTGAATCATAAGTGTCCCAGAAGAAAACAAAAAGAATGGCTTTAAGAAAATATTTGAGATAACTGTTGAAAGTTTAGCTAATGTGGGGAAGGAAATAGCCACCCAAGTACAAGAAGCTGAAGGAGTCCCAAACAGGATAAACCAAGGCAAAACACCCCAAGATGTATATTAATCAAACTAACAAAGGTCAAAAATAAAGAGCAAATATTAAGAGCAACAAGGGAAAGCAACAAATAACACACATGGGGATTCCTATAAGGATAACAGCTGATCTTTCAATAGAAATTCTTCAGGCATACTTAAAGTGAAGAAAGAGAAAAACCTGCAACCAAGATTACTCTACCCAGCAAGGATCTCACTCAGATATGAAGGAGATATCAAAAGCTTTCCAGACAAGCAAAAGCTGAGAGAATTCAGCATCAGCAAACCAGCTCTTCGACAAATGCTAAAGGATCTCCTCTAGACAGGAAACACAGTAAAGGTTTAAAGATTGAAACTGAAGGGCTGGAAAAAGATATTTCATGCAAATGGGGACCAAAAGAAAGCAGGAGTAGCAATGCTCATATTAGATAAAATAGATGTTAAAATAAAGACTGTGGTGAGAGACAAAGAAGGACACTATATAATGATCAAGAGATCAACCCAAGAAGAAGATAAAAACAATTATAAATATGGATGCACCCAACATAGGAGCACCTCAATATGTAAGGCAAATGCTAACAAATATAAAAGGGAAAATTAACAGTAACACAATAATAGTGGGGAATTTTTATACCCCACTTACATCTATGGATAGACCAACCAAACAGAAAATCAGCAAGGAAACACAAGCTCCAAATGATGCAATGGAGCAGTTAGAACTAATCTATAAGGGCATTTCACCCAAAAACAGCAGAACTCACCTTTTTCTCAAATGCACACGGAACTCCAGGTTAGATCACATCCTGGGTGATAAATCTAGTCTTTGTAAATTGAAAACAACTGAAATCATTTCAAGCACCTTTTCTAATCACAATGCACTAAGTTTCAATGTCAACTACAGGGGGAAAAAATGTCAAAAATACCAACATATGTAGGCTAAACTGCATGCTTCTGAATAACCAACAGATCACAGAAGAAATAAAATAGGAAATCAAAATATGCATAAAAACAGATGAAAATGAAAACACAGCCAAAAACCTATGGGATTCAGTGCTGAGAGACATTCATAGCAATACAAACCTACCTCAAGAAACAAGAGAAACATCAAATAAACAACCTAAATTTACATCTAAATCAACTAGAAAAAGAAGAACCCCAAAGTAAGCAGAAGGAAAGAATTAATAAAAATCAGAAACGAAAGAAATGAAGGGGACTATAGCAAAGATCAACAAATGTTAACCTGGTTCTTTCAGAAGATAAATAAAATAGAAAAACCATTATCCAGAAAAAGAAAAAAGGGAGAAGAATCAAATCAATAAAATAAGAAATGAAAATGAAGAAATCACAACAGACAACACAGAAATACAAAAGATCATAAGAGACACTATGAGTAATTATATGCCAAAAAAAATGGACAACTTGGAGGAAACGGACAAATGCTTAGAAAAGTATTACCTTCCAAAACTGAACCAGGAAGAAATAGAAAATCTGAGCAGACCCATCACAAACATGGAAATAGAAGCTGTAATAAAAAATCTTCCAACAAGCAAAAGCCCAGGACCAGACTGCTTCACAGATGAATTCTACCAAAAATTTAGAGAAGAGCTAACACATATCCTAATCTTCCAGAAAATGGCAGAGGAAGGCAAAATCCCAGACTCATTATATGAAACCACCATCACCCTCATACCAAAACCAGACAAAGGTGGCACACAAAAAAAGAAAACTACAGGCCAAAATCACTGATGAACATAGATGCAAAAATCCTCAACAAAATTCTAGCAAACAGAATCCAAAAACATATTAAAAAGATCATTCACATGAGCAAGCGGACTTTATCCCAGGGATACAAGGATTCTTCAATACTTGCCAATCAATCAATGTGATGCACTATATTCACAAATTGAAAGATAAAAACTATATGATTATCTCAATAGATGCAGAGAAAGCCTTTAACAAAATTTAACACCCATTTATGATAAAACTCTCCAGAAAGCAGGCATAGAAAGAACATACCTCAACATAATAAAAGCCATATATGACAAACCCACAGCAAACATTATCCTCAAAGCAAAAAAGTTGAAAGCCTTTCCTTTAAAATCAGAAATAAGACAAGGGTGCCCACTCTCATCCTACTATTCAACATAGTTTTGGAAGTCAAAGGCACAGCAAGCAGAGAAGAAAATGAAATACGAGAAATCCAGATTGGAAAAGAAGAAGTAAAACTCTCACTGTTTGTAGATGACATGATTCTCTACACAAACCCTAAAGACAACACCAGAAAATTAATAGCACCAACAAATGAATATAGTAAAGTTGCAGGATATAAAGCTAATACACAGAGATCCCTTGCATTCCTAAAAAAAAAAAAAAGAAGAAGAAGAAGAAAAAAGAGAAATTAAGGAAACAATCTCATTCACCACTGCAATGAAAAGAATAAAATACTTAGGAATAAATTTATCTAAAGAAACAAAGGCCTATATATAGAAAACTATAAAACATTGTTGAAAAAAATCAAAGGTGACACAAATAGATGGAGAAATATACCATGCTCTTGATTGGAAAAACCAACATAGTGAAAATGAGTATTCTACCCAAAGCAATTTTACAGTCAATGCAATCCCTGTCAAGCTACAAATAGTATTTTTCATAAAACTAGAATAAATAATTTCACAATTAGCATAGAAACACAAAAAACCTCAAATAACCAAAGCAATCTTGTGAAAGAATGGAACTGAAGGAATCAACCTGCCTGACTTCAGACTATACTACAAAACTACAGTCATCAAGACAGTATGGTATTGGCACAAAGACAGAAATATAGATCAATGAAACAAAATAGAAAGACCAGAGATAAACCCACCCACTAATGGATACCTCATCTTTTACAAAGGAAGCAAAAATATACAATGAAGTAAAGACAATCTCTTTAACAAGTGGTTCCTAAGAAAACTGGTGAATCATGTGTAAAAGAATGAAATCAGAACACTTTCTAACACCATACACAAAAATAAACTCAAAATGGATTAAAGATCTAAGCATAAGACCAGAAACTATAAAATTCTTAGAGGAAAACATAGGCAGAACACTTCTGACATAAATCACAGCAAGATCCTCTATGATCCAACTCCCAGAGCAATGGAAATAAAAACAAAAATAAACAAATGGGACCTAATTAAACTTAAAAGTTTTTGCACAATGAAGGAAACTATAAGCAAGGCAAAAAGGTAGCCTTCAGAATGAGAGGAAATAATACTAAATGAAGCAACTGACAAAGAGTTAATCTCCAACTTATACAAGCAGTTCATGCAGTTCAATACCAGAAAAATAAACTACTCAATCAAAAAAAAAAAAAGGGCCAAAGAACTAAATAGACATTTCTCCAAAGAAGACACACAGATGGCTAATAAATACATGAAAAGATGCTCAATATCACTCACTGTCAGAGAAATGCAAATCCAAACAATGAAGTACCATCTCACACCAGTCAGAATGGCTGCCATCAAAAAGTCTACAAACAATAAATGCTGGAGAGGGTGTGGAGAAAAGGGAACCCTCTCATACTGTTGGTGCAAATGCAAACTAGTACAGTCACAATGGGGAACAGTGTGGAGATTCCTTTAAAAGCTGGAAATAAATAAATTTATATTTAAAAAATAAACTGGAAATAGAACTGTCATACCACCCAGGAATCCCACTGCTGGGCATATACACCAAGGAAACCAGAATTGAAAGAGACACATGTTCACCAATGTTGCACTGTTTACAGTAACTAGGTCATGGAAGCTACCTAGATGTCCATAGGCATAAAAATGAATAAGAAAGCTGTGGTACATATACACAGTGGAATGTTACTCAGCTATAGAAAAGAATGCAGTTGAGTTAGTTCTAATGAGCTTGATGAAATCAGAACCTATTATACAGAGTGAAGTAAGCCAGTTAGAGAAACACCAATGCAGTATTTTAATGAATATAGATGGGGAAACAGTGGAAACAGTGGCTGACTTTTTTTTTTCCTGAGTTCCAAAATCACTGCAAATAGTGATTACAGTCATGAAATTAAAAGACATTTACTCCTTGGAAGGAAAATTATGACCAATCTAGACAGCATATTAAAAAGCAGGGACATTACATTGCCAACAAATGTCCGTCTAGTCAAGGTTATAGTTTTTCCAGTGGTCATGTATGGATGTGAGAATTGGACTATAAAGAAAGCTGAGCACAGAAGAATTGATGCTTTTGAACTGTGGTGTTGGAGAAGACTCTTGAGAGTCCCTTAGACTGAAGGAGATCCAACCAGTCCATCCTAAAGGAGATCAGTCCTGGGTATTCATTGGAAAGACTGATGTTGAAGCTGAAATTCAAATATTTGGGCCACCTGATGCAAAGAGCTGATATATTAGAAAAGACCCTGGTGCAGGGAAAGATTGAGGGCAGGAGGAGAAGGGGATGACAGAGGATGAGATGGTTGGATGGCATCACTAACTCAGTGGACATGGGTTTGGGTGGACTCCGGGAGTTGGTGATGGACAGGGAGGCCTGGCATGCTGCGGTTCATGGAGTCACAAAGAGTCAGACATGACTGAGAGACTGATCTGAACTGAACTGAACTGAAATGAAATCTAGAAAGACAGTAATGATGACCTCATATGCAAGACAGCAAAAGAGACACAGAGGTTAAAAAACAGATTTTTGGATGGTGCTGGAGAAGGAGAGCCTGGGACGATACGAAAGAATAGCATTGAAACATGTATATTACCTTAGATAAAATTCATGTCCAGTTCAAATTCTATGCACAAAGCAGACACTCAAAGCTGGTGTTCTGGGACAACCCAGAGGGATGGGGTGAGGAGGGAGGTGGGAGGTGTTTCAGGATTGTGGGATACATGTATACTCATGTACATGTGTTATTCATGTAAATGTATGGCAGAAACCACCACAATATTTTAAAGTAATTAGCCTCCAATTAAATTAATTAAAAAATAAAACAATAAATTTCTAAATTAATAATCTCTCACTACACAAGCAGCTTGTTGTTCACATGTGATTTCTTCATATTTTTTAACACACGTTATGAGAGTTTAGCAACCCTAATTGACATAGAAAGATAATGGCTTCCTTTAGCCTCATGTTCTTGCCCAAGTTAGATAGAAAATTTAAATAAATATATTTTTAAAGGATAAAATAATTTTCTCTGCAAAATATAAGGAAAAGTATCAAAAAAACACCACTTAATTAAAGAAGAATCCTGCATGCTTATTAAAAAAAAAAGTTAAGCTTGTGTGGATGTGTGTGTACCTGTGTACATGCACACACAGGAGACAGAATTGAGGGAGAGAAGGGAAAGACAGAGATTCATATTCCTTACATGTATGTGAATGTGAACCTATTATGACAATGTGACGATGTCAAAATGTAGGCAGACAGGAAGGAAGTTGGCATCTACACTCAAAATGTGGGCCAAACAATTGCAGTAGGTCAAAAATTTTTCTCAAATCATTGGCAGTTTTTAGATGGATCTAAACTAATTCAGTCTGTTGACCTGAATCAAATACACTTCAGCAAAGACTGATTTATTTGGGATCAGCAGAGACTTGCAATTTGGGGTCTGCAAGTGTGATGAGCTACGTGCAAGTTCCTACATGACAAGAGATAAAAAACACTTTTGTAGAGAGGAAAAGGAAGTCAGGAGGGATGTAGTGAGCAGAGTGCATGGATTTTCATTGGCTGGGTCATTGCCAGGAAAGAATATGAGTCATTCTTCTTCCTGTGGGCTCATCTATCATCACAAGATGTGAGACATCCCCCTTCTGGTCTCCCAACTCTATTTAACTGAGGTCTTTGCTTCTAATTTTTTTTCACAAATCAAAACATGTTAAATACCAACAACAGCCAAGGGAAAATTACAACTTTCCAAAGCAATCTGAATTAAACTACATTATCGTCCACACATTCCTGAGAAGCTTAACACAATAAAATCCATGTGCATTATAGATAGCATCACCCTTCAACTTGGCAATTTGCTTCTTCCCATGCAGCAGTGTGATTTGAGACTACTCTCTGCAACAATTGGTAAGATGTTCTGAATTAACGTTTATATGGACATCCTCTGAAGGCAAAGGAAATTTCCTACTGCATTTACAATTAGCAAAAGAGCCAAAGGCAACAACTTTGACAAGGATCAGCCTATGTTGATTTCGATAGTTTCTCTTCAAAACAATTATGAGTGCAATGCTGTTGTCTATGAAATATATCAGTATACAAAGATCAACAAGTCATGGAAAAGTCATAAGAGTATATGGGAAATTAATCACTGAGTTACGTTTATTTAAACACAAACTTTGAACTCTGAAAGAAACTTGGGAAAGCCATTAAATATGGTATTCATTACACTCAGATATTTGAAATGGATCTAAAAACATGACTATATTATAATTTAAACAAATTTCAATAAATACCTACATTTAAAAGTTCATAATAGCTACTGGATACATAGCAAAAATAAAGCTAGATGTCAGTGAAATGATTCCAGTGTGAGCTGTCTATTCTATGACTATATTATGGAGCTCCTCATGGCAGAGAACCATCATACTTTGGCAGTAGGAGTCACGCAAAAGAAGCAGATTTCTAAATTTGTATTTAACCCATTTGAAACTTCCTAGAAACAGCGGGATTGTAATAAAGCCTGAAGTTTTAACATGTACTTACATGGTAAACCTCCTTTTCCTCTCATGAATCTACAAGATATCATGAAGACTGATGACAGTTTAAAATTTTTATCTGGAAACTTTCAAGATGGCAGAGGAGTAAGATGGGGAGATAACCCTCTTCCCCACAGTTATATCAAAAAATACATCTGCTTGTGGAACAACTCCTTCAGAACACATTCTGAATGCTAGAGGAAGACCCTAGAGTTTCAAAAAGGCAAGTATTCTCCACATAATGAAGTAGTGCAAAGATATAGGCAATTAAAGAGACAAAGGACTTAGAATAGGGACCTAAGCCTCAGGGAGGGTGTTGTGAATGAGGAGAAATTTCCACATACTCAGAAACCCCATCTTAGGCAGAGATGGGGGGGTGGGGGTAGCTCTGAAACCTCAGAAATGAGTAAAGCAACAGAAGCTTGGAAGGCAAAACAGAGAGAATTCATCACAGAGATCATTGCTGACTAACGCTGCTCAGTTGAGATGCTGTTTGTATGCTTGCTGTGGAGAATGGGGACTGGGTGCTGAGCTCATGCTTCAGGGGTCAAACTCCAATGAGAACACTGAGGTTGACTACCATGAAGATATTTTGAGGGGGCTAGTAGGACACCTGAGGGAGTCCAGAAAAAGCCTGGACTTTCCCAAGCTGGACAAGCCACAGCTGCGGACTGTGACCCCAGAGGTATATATGCTAAAGCTGCTGCAAGTGTCAGAGGCAGGACTATCCATGAGTACAGTTTGTGAACTAGAATGGGGAATATGGGTCACCATTGGGTACCATGGGTGGAGGACAGGGGGTCACTGTGGTCTCCACTCTAGGGGTCATAGCTGTGGCCAAGCTGTGAATGGGCATGGATCACTGCCCATACCTTCCTGGGAACCTGTGCAACTTGGCTCTGCCAAGGGACCCACAACCTGAGGCTAACTCCTCTGGGGAAGCATACGACCTCTCTTAGACTCTGGTGACTTCCTGCAGGTCTTGGCTACAAGAAGCCCTCCCCACACACCCCAACTGTGCCTGCTGTATACCTCCCCTCTTCCAGCCCAACTAAGAAAGTGAGCCCTAAAAGCTTTTATTTTACCCCTTCATGTCTGGGAAGAGAAAAAACACCAGCGTGTAGCCTAAAAGCAGAAATAGGTACAAAACAAAAGCTGAGCTCTAGGGACAGTGTGACCAAAGAAGGGAAGAGAAATTCACTCCTGCAAATTAAATCCCAGCAGCTAGCTTGAGACTGTGGACTTTGGGGGCAATTATTGACTTTGGAAGAAAGTACAGATTGGAATAAGGGCAAATTTCAGTCTGAGCTGACCCTATAGTGCCCACAACAGGTCCAGAGCCCTTCCTAGAAATATTGGAAGACTTCCTGAAAAGGCAGATTTGTCGGTGTTCACCGTATGGGTCAAGAAAATGGAGCATTCAGAGAACATTCTTCTTGCTACCTCTCTCTATCTGTGTGTGTGTGTGTGTGTATTCAGTTCAGTTCAGTCACTCAGTTGTGTTCGACTCTTTGTGACCCCATGGACTGCAGCATGCCAGGCCTCCCTGTCCATCACCAACTCCTAGAGTTTACTCAAACTCATGTCTATTGAATCGGTGATGCCATCCAACCATCTCATCCTCTGTCATCCCCTTCTCCTCCTGCCTTCAATTGTTCCCAGCATCAGGGTCTTTTCAAATGAGTCAGCTCTTTGCATCAGGTGGCCAAAGTATTGGAGTTTCATCTTCAATATCAGTCCTTCCAATGAACATTCAAGACTGATTTCCTTTATGATGGACTGGTTGGTTCTCCTTGCAATCCAAGGGACTCTCAAGAGTCTTCTGCAACAGCACAGTTCAAAAGCATCGATTCTTTGGCTCTCAGCTTTCTTTATAGTCCAACTCTCACATCCATACATGACTACCTGGAAAAACCATAGCCTTGACTAGATGGACCTTTGTTGGCAAAATAATGTCTCTGCTTTTTAATATGCTGTCTAGGTTGGTCATAACTTTTCTCCCAGGATTAAGTGTCTTTTAATTTCATGGCTGAAGTCACCATCTGCAGTGATTTTTGAGCCCCCCAAAATAAAGTTTGCACTGTTTCCGCACATTACCCTATTTGCCATGAAGTGATGGGACAAGATGCCATGATCTTTGTTTTCTGAATATTGAGTCTTAGGCCAACTTTTTCACTCTCCTCTTTCATTTGTGCCAAAAATCACAACTGCTGAATAACAATTGACAAAGAAGACTGGAACCTACTTTCAAAGACAATGAAACAGCCAGAGTGAGATGGTAGGAGGGGTGCATTCATAATAGAATCAAATTTCAATTCAGATTTCAATATTTTAAAGACATCATCTCTATATATAATGATCTATAAATGTAAGACAATCCCAATCAAAATCCTAGCAGATTTCTTCTTCTTTTTTCCTATAGTTCTTCAACACATGATTCCAAATTTATACACAGAAATGTAAAAATAAACACACAAACTCCCCAATAGCCAAGATAACCTTAAAGAAGGAAAACACAGCTAAAGGACTCACACAAAGTTTTATCAAGAGTTTTTTTTGTTTTTGTTTTTTTTAAGGGGCTTCCCTTGTAGCTCAGTTGGCAAAGAATCTGCCTGCAAGGCAGGAGACCTGGGTTTGATTCTTGGGTTGGGAAGATTCCCTGGAGGAAGGCATGACAACCCACTCCAGTATTCTTGCTGGAGAATCCCATGGACAGAGGAGCCTGGCAGGCTACAGTCAATGGGGTCACAAGAGTCAGACACGACTTAATGACTGAACCATCAAACCACTCATTTTTTAAGGATTATTTTAAGTTGCATTAAATCTACAGATTGTTTGACATAACAATATTAATTCTTTCAAACCAGAAACACAGGATATCATTCCATTTTCTTTGTATCATCGTCAATTTTCTTTATCAGTGTTTTATAGTTTTCAGAGTATCGCTCTTTCACCTCCTTGCTTTAAGTTTATTAACTTTTAAGTCATTTAAGTTTTTGAACTTATCTTTTGGTTAAGTTAAAAGTTAAGTTATTTAACAACTTTTAATTATTTTGTTTATTAACTTAAAGTTTCTTAATAAACTTGGTTAAGTTTATTCCCAGGCGTTTTATTCTTTTTGTTTTGATTTTAAATAGAGTAGTTTTCTTGCTGTCTCCTTATGAAAGTTCATTATTAGTATATAAAAAGCAACAGATTTCTGTATAATAGTCTTAAATTCTGCAATGTTGATGATTTAATTTATTAGTTCTAATAGTAAAGTAATGCTCAAAATTCTCCAAGCCAGGCTTCAGCAATGCGTGAACCGTGAGCTCCCTGATGTTCAAGCTGTTTTTAGAAAAGGCAGACGAACCAGAGATCAAATTGCCAACATCCGCTGGATCATGGAAAACGCAAGAGACTTCCAGAAAAACATCTACTTCTGCTTTATTGACTATGCCAAAGCCTTTGACTGTGTGGACCACAATAAACTGTGGAAAATTCTGAGAGAGATGGGAATACCAGACCACCTAACCTGCCTCTTGAGAAATCTGTATGCAGGACAGGAAGTGTCAGTTAGAACAGGGCATGCAACAACAGACTGGTTCCAAACAGGAAAAGGAGTACGTCAAGGCTGTATATTGTCACCCTGCTTATTTAACTTCTATGCAGAGTACACCATGAGAAACGCTGGACTGGAAGAAGCATAAGCTGGAATCCAGATTGCTGGGAGAAATATCAATAACCTCAGATATACAGATGACATCACCCTTATGGCAGAAAGTGAAAAAGGAGCTAAAAAGCCTCTTGATGAAACGGAAAGAGGAGAGTGAAAATGTTGGCTTAAAGCTCAACATTCAGAAAACAAAGATCATGGCATCCGGTCCCATCACTTCATGGAAAATAGATGGGGAAACAGTGGAAACAGTGTCAGACTTTATTTTTGGGGGCTCCAAAATCACTGCAGATGGTGACTGCAGCCATGAAATTAAAAGACGCTTACTCCTTGGAAGAAAAGCTATGACCAAACTAGATAGTATATTCAAAAGCAGAGACATTACTTTGCTGACTAAGGTCTGGCTAGTCAAGGCTATGGTTTTTCCTGTGGTCATGTATGGATGTGAGAGTTGGACTGTGAAGAAGGCTGAGCGCCGAAGAATTGATGCTTTTGAACTGTGGTGTTGGAGAAGACTCTTGAGAGTCCCTTGGACTGCAAGGAGATCCAACCAGTCCATTCTGAAGGAGATCAGCCCTGGGATTTCTTTGTACCAAATAATGCTAAAGCTGAAGCTCCATTACTTTGGTCACCTCATGGGAAGAGTTGACTCACTGGAAAAGACTCTGAAGCTAGGAGGGATTGGGGGCAGGAGGAGAAGGGGACGACCGAGGATGAGATGGCTGGATGGCATCACGGGCTCAATGGACATGAGTCTGAGTGAACTCCGGGAGTTGGTGATAGACAGGGAGGCCTGGCGTGCTGCTATTTATGGGGTCCCAAAAGAGTCGGACACAACTGAGCAACTGAAATGAACTGAACTGGACTGAATAGTTTTTACCTAGAGACTTTAGGGTTTTATAAATAAAGTATCATGCCATCTGCAAGTAGTGAGTTTGATTTCTTCCCTTCCTTTTGTTTATTTTTCTTGTCTGATTGCTGTGGCTAACACTTTCAATTCAACATTAAATGGAAGTTGTTAGAACAGGTATTTTGTCTTGTTCTTGATTTTAGATAAAAGGTTTCTGCTTTTCACCATTGAGTATGATGTTAGCTATGGTTTTGTGATACGTGGACTTTATTATGCTGAGATACATTCTCTAGATATCAATTTTGATGAGAGTTTTAAATCATAAATGGATGCTGAATTTTGTCCAAAGTTTTTCTGCATCTATTGAAATAGTCATGTGATTTTTATCCTCCATTTTTTTGGATACTGAATCTTCCTTATAACCCTGGAATAAGTCCCATTTAATAATGATATATGTTCTTTTTTATTTATTATTAAATTCAAGTTGCTAATATTTTGTTGAGAATGTTTGCATCTATATATATATATGTATGTATGTATGTATGTATGTATGTGTGTATATTAGTACATTTTCAGGCAAAGGGAACTAAAGCAAAAGTTCACAAATTGGATCTAATTAAATTTAAAAGTTTTGCACAGCAAAGGAAACCATTAATGAAACAAAAAGACTGCCTACTGAACTGGAGAAAATATTTGCAAATGATATGATTGTTTAGGGGTTCGAAACCAAAATATATAAACAACTCATAAAATTCAATATCAAAAGAACAAAGAACTCAATTATTAGTGGGCAAAAGACCTGAATAGACATTTTTCCAAAGACATACAGTGCCAGCATATACATGAAGAGATGTTCAAAATCATAAATCATCAGAGAAAAACACATTGAAACTACAATGAGATAGCACCTCACATCTGTCAGAATGCTATCACCAAACATACGTCAAATAACAAATCTTGATAAAGATGCAGAGAAAAGGAAACCCTTTACACTGTTGGTAGCAATGAAAATTGGTACAATAACTATGGACAACATTATAGAGACTACTCAAGTAACTAAAACCAGAACTACCATATGGTCCAGCAATTCCACTCTTGGTTATATATATATATATAAGAGAGAGAGAGAGAGAGAGAGAGAGAGAGAGAGAGAGAGAGAGAGAGAGAGAGAGAGAGAGAGAGAGGGAAAGAGAGAGAGAGAGAGAGAGAGAGAAAAGAAACACTAATTAGAAAAAAGATACATACTCACCAGGGTCCAAAGCAGCATTATTTACAATAGTCACGATAAGGAAGCAGCCCAAGTGTTCATTAGCAGATGAATGGAAAAGATGTGTCATATATACAGTGGCATACTACTCAGCCACAGAAAGAAATTTTGTGATTTGCAACAACATGGGTGACCTGGAGGGTATTATGCTTAGTGAATGAAGTCAGATAGACAATAATAAATACTGTATGTTATCACTTATATGTGGAATTTGAAAAATAAAACAAATGATGAATATAACAAAGTACAAATAGATTCATAGATACAGAGAACAAACTAAGGGTTATCAGTGAGGAGAGGAAAGCAGACAGGGGTAAGTTAGGGAGGTTAAGAGACATAAACTATTATGTATAAAATAAATAAGCTATAGGGATATATTGGCTAAGGAATGTAGCCAATATTTTATAATAACTTTAAATGAAATATAATGTATAAAATATTCAGCTAGTATGTTGTACACTTGAAATTAATATTCAACTTAAAAAGGGAAAAATAAATAGAATGGATAATCCAATAGTGTTTTGGTCAGGCATGTTACCTATGGGAGTTAGTAACCAAAAAGAGCATGAAGGTGGCTTTTGGATTATTCTTGATTTTTTATTCCTGATCTGTGTGTGGTTGTCTGTGTTCACTTTGTGAAAGTTCATTAAACTATACATCTAAGGGAGTATATAAGTCTATGCCCCAACCAGTAATGCTGAAGAAGCTGAAGTTGAATGGTTCTATGAAGACCTAAAAGACCTTCTAGAACTAACACCCAAAAAAGATGTTCTTTTCATTATAGGGGACTGCAATGTTGGAAGTCAAGAAACACCTGGCAAGGCGAAGTCACTCAGTTGTGTCCAACTCTTTGCAACCCCATGGACTGTAGCCCACCAGGCTCCTCCATCCATGGAATTTTCTAGGCAAGAGTACTGGAGTGGGTTGCCATTTCCTTCTCCATGGGATCTTCCCGACCTGGGGATTGATCCCTTGTCTCCCACATTGCAGGCAGATGCTATACCATCTAAGCCACCAGGGAATCCCTAAGAAACACCTGGAATAACAGGTAAATTTGGCCTTGGAGTACAGAATGAAGCAAGGCAAAGGCTATTAGAATTCTGCCAAGAGAATGTACTGGTCATAAAGCACCCTCTTTCAACAACACAAGAGAAGACTCTACATATAGACCAGACGGCCAACACCGAAATCAGATTGATTATATTATTTGCAGCTAAAGTGTGTGTGTATATATATATATATATATATATATATATATATATATATATATATATAGCATATTATTCTAATATTCTGCTATATATATATATATATAGCATATTATTCTAATATTCTGCTTTATTATTCCTTTAATTTTTACTTTTGCAATTTATTTTCCTTTTTTAAAAGATTTTATTTTCAAATGATTTATTCTATTTTTACAGTGTTCTTTAGTTATATTTCATTTTTTCATATTCTCAACGTTTTATTTTTGTTAGTCTAGTTTTTAGTATTCATTTTCACATGTGGGTTTTTTTAATTGGCTTGATTGATGTTTTTCTTTTTTGTTTCCAGGTTTTTTTTTTTTTTAATTTTATTTACTTTAATTAGAGGCTAACTTATTTTTCTCTTTTTACTCTCTTCTTTTCTCTAAGTGTGTGAATTTCTTTGGGTGTTCTTGTCTGTTGAGTATTACTTTCACCATTTGTCTTGGGGTTTTTTCTGTCCATTCTTTCTTTCTTTGTAAGTATGGCTAATTTCCTTTTTTTTTTTTCATTTTCCCTCTATCTCTTTCTCTTCTGTTCTATATGGCTTGTGGAGTATTGGGGCAAGAGTAAGGGGTTGGGCCTGCACTTCTGAGGTAGGAGACCTGAGTCCAGGACGTTGGGCCAACATCAGACTCTCAACCTCATGGAACACTGATCAGCAAGAGCTCTTCTAAAGGCCTAGATCTCAACATTAAAACAAAGCCCCACTCAAAAGTCAGCAAGCTCCAATACCAGATGCCTCATACCAAACTATCAGTAAAACAGGAAAACAACCTTGCACATTAGCAGACATGCTTCCCAAAACCATGCCAAATCTAAAGGCTGGATGTGGCACTGCCCTTCAAAGAGAAAAGATCCAGCTCCACCCAGCAGAATCCAGGCACAAGTCCTCCTAACCAGGAACTGTCACAAGGCATTGGTCCAACCCCACCCATAGCAGGGTAGACTCCACTAAGAACTATGACTTTGCAGCCTGCAGAAAGGAGACCCCAAACACAGGCAATTAAACAAAAGGAAAAGACAGAAACATGCAGTAAGAACACAGTAGAAACCAGCAAGGCCAAACAAAATAAGAGGAAAGAGGCAATCTACCTGAAAAAAATTTCAGAGTAATGACAGTAAAAATGATCTAAAATCATGGAAATAAAATGGAGGCACAGATAAATAGACTGGAAGCACTGATCAAAAAGATACAAGAAATGTCAAACAAGGACCTAGAAGAAATAAAGGGCAGACAGTCAGCAATAAGCAACACTGTAACTGAGATTTAAAAAAAAAAAAAATACACTAGGAAAACAATAGTGGAATAACTGAGGCAGAAAAACAGATAAGTGAGCTGAATATAGAATGGTAGAAATAACTAGAGCAGAGCAAAACAAAGAAAAAAATAAATAAAAGGAAATGAAGACAGCCACAGAGACCTCTGAGGTGACATTAAGTGCATCAAATTTCAAATTATACAGGTCCAAGAAGAGGAAGAGAAAAAGAAAGGGTGTAAGAAAATATTTGAGATTATACATGAAAACTTCCCTAATATGGGAAAGGAAATAGCCACCTAGGTCCAGGGAGCCCAGAGACTCCCATACAAGATGAACTCAAAGAGAAACATGCCAAGACACATATTAATCAAACTAATGAAATATAAACACAATGAAAACAATTAAAGTAACAAGGGAAAAGTAATAAATAATATATAAGGGGATCCCCATAAGGCTAACAGCTGATCTTTCAACAGAAACTCTGCAGGTCAGAAGGGAATGCAAGATATATTTAAAATAATTAAAGGAAAAAAATTACAACCAAGATTAGTCTACTCAGCAAAGTTATCATTCAGATTTGATGGAGAAATCAAAAGCTTTGCAGAGAACCAAAAGTTAAGAGAACTTAGCACCACCAAACCAGCTTTACAATAAATACTAAAGAAATTTCTCTAAACAAGAAACACAAGAGAAAGAAAAGACCAACAAAAATAAATCCAAAGCAATAAAGAACATGGTGATGGGATCATATATATCAATAATTACACCTTAAATGTAAATGAAGTAAATTCTCTAACCAAAAGACACAGAATGGCTGAATTGATACAAAATCAAGATCCATATATATCCTTTGTACAAGAGACCCACTTCAGACCTAGAGACACAACTGAAAGTGAGGGGATTCAAAAAGGCATTTCATGCAAATGGAAATTCATATTTTAAAAAAAATAGACTTTAAATAAAGACTTTTAAAAGAGACAAGGAAACACATATAATAATTAATGCCTTAATCCAAGAAGAAGATAAAACAATTATAAATATATATGCACCCAACATAGGAACACACATAAGGCAATGCTAACAACTATGAAAAGGGAAATTGACAGTAACATTATAATAGTGGGGGATTTAACACCCCACTCATAGCAATGGACAGATCCTCCAGAAACAAAACTCATAAGGCAGCACAGGGTTTAAATGAACACTTGACCAGATGTACCAAATTGATATCTATAGGACATACCTAAAACAATAAATTTCACTTTTTTCCCAAGTTCATGGGACATAATCCAGGATAGATCACATTTTTGGTCACAAATAAAGTCTTGGTAATTTTTTAAATATTGAAATTGTATCAAGTATCTTTTTCTAACCACAATGCTATAAGATTAGATATCACATAGAGGGGGGAAAAAAAAAAACTGTAAAACACACAAACATGTAAATGCTAGACAACATTTCTGAAAAACCAAGAGATCACTAAAGGAAATTTAAAAACACCTAGAAAAAAGTGACAATTAAAACATGAAAACTCAAAATCTATAGGATGCAACAAAAGCAGTCTTAAAAAGGCAGTGTATAGCAATACAAGCCTATCTTAAGAAACAAGAAAAACATCAGATAAATAACCTAACCTTACACCTAAAGTAGCTAGGAAAAAAAAAAAATACAAAATAACCCGAAAGTTTGTAGAATGAAAGAAATCAAAAAGATCTAAGCAGAAATAAGTTAAAAAGAAATGATGGAGACAATAGCAAACATTAATAAGATTAAAAGCTGGTTCTTTCAGAAGACAAATAAAGTTGATAAACCATTAGCCAGATTCATCAAGAAAAAAAAAGGAGAGGACCTGAATCAATAAATTTAAAAATGAAAAAAGGAAAAGTTTTTACAGACAGCACAGAAATAAAAATAATCATAAGGGACTACTATGAGCAACTATATGCCAATAAAGTAGAAAAGTTTGAAGAAATGGGCAAATTTTTATAAAAGTACAACTTTCAGGTCTGAACCAGGAAAAAATAGAAAATACGAACAGACCAACCACAAGTACTGAAATTGAAATTATGATAATTTTCCAACAAAACAAAAGCCAGAGACAAGACAGCTTCACAGATGAATTCTTCCAAATGTATCAGAAAAGCTAAAACCTATCCTGTTCAAACTCTTCCAGAATATTACAGAGGAAGGAAAATTACCAAACTCATTCTACAAGGCCCCATAAGCCTGATACCAAAACAAGACAAAGATCCCACCAAAAAGAAAAATTACACACCAGTATCACTAATGAACATAGATGCAAAAATCCACAAAAAATTCTAGCAAATAGAATCCAATAATACATTAAAAAGATTACACAACATGATCAAGTGAGTTTTATCCCAGGAATGCAAATATTTTTTAATATATACAAATAGAGGGGGCTGTCCTAAGATGGCAGAGGAATAGGATGGGGAGACAACTTTCTCCCCGTCGAATTCATCTAAAGAACATTTCAATGCTGAGTAAATTCCACAAAACTTCTGAATGCCGGCAGAGGACATCAGGCACCCAGAAAAGCAGCTCATTGTCTTCTAAAAGAGGTAGGAAAAAATATAAAAGACAAAAAAAAAAAAAAAAAAAGAGACAAAGGAGGTAGGGATGGAGCTCCGTCCAAGGAAGGGAGTCTTAAAAAGAGAGGTTTCCAAACACCAGGAAACACTCTCACTGCCGAGTCTGTGGCAAGCCTTGGAAGCACAGAGGGCAACATAATAGGGAGGAAAAATAAATAATTAAAACCCACAGATTAGGAGCCCAACAGTAACCCCCAGCAGAGAAGCAGTGCAGATGCCTGCATCCACCACCAGCAAGCGGGGGCTGGCAGGGAGGTGGGCTGCATTGCTTTTTAAGGATCAGGCCTGAATGCCCCAAGGGTAATGAGAGCAAACTAACCTGGGCTAGCAAACCAGACCATGGGATAGCTACCTCACGAAAAGCTCTAACATAAGACACCACCAGGACTATGCACAGAACAAATGATGGAACAGAATTAGCCAGCTGCAGACCATTCCCTTCTGGTGGCAGGCAGCCAGAGCCAGAAGCAGGCAATTGCAGCCCCAGAGAGACATTATCTACCAAACTGAAAGCAGGCTTCTTTGCTAACTAAGACATCTTGGGGTTCTGGACAGTCATCATCCACCTGAGAAAGTGTGCCAGTTGTACACCCAGAAAACTGAGCAGCAGGGACGGGAGAGGCGATAAGTCGCAGCGACCTCACTTGCCAAATATCTGAGCTACTCAGGCCTGGGAAGGGCACAAAACGCAGGCCCAACTGAGTCTGCCCCTCTGAGGACTACCTGAGTGCCTGAACCTGAGCAGCTTAGACCTGTGAGGTGCATGTGGCCCAGGGCCGGCCTTGGACGATGCCTGGTGGAGCAACCTAGAGCCTGAGATGTGTGCACTGTGAATTAGGACAGGCCCTGTGTGGCTGAGACACTGCAAGCAAATGCCAGTGTTATTTGTCTGCACCGTCCCTCCCTCCACACAGTGCGACTGAACAAGTGAGCCTAAAAAAATGCCCATCACCACCCCTTTTGTGTCAAGGCAGAAATCAGACACTGAAGAGACCAGCAAACAGAAGAAGATAAACCAGAGGGAACCGCCTTGGAAGTGACAGGTGCAACAGATCAAAATCCTGTAGTTAGTACTGACTACAAAGGAAGGCGCCTATAGATCTTAAGAAATATAAGCTGTATCTACGAACTATCCGAAAATGAACTGACCCCATACTGCCCACAACAACACCAGAGAAAGTCCTAGATATATCTTTACTATTTTTACAATCATTTTTTCTTTCTTTTTAACTTGTTTTTAATTTTTAAGTCCTCTATTACTCTTTTAATTTTCATTTTTATAACCTACTATTACTTTTAAAAAAAAAAAGGCCCTATTTTTAAGCAAACTTCATATATATATATATAATGATTCTTGTGACTTTTTTTTTTTCTTCTTCTTCTTCTTTTCTTTAATATTGTATTTTTGAAAATCCAAACTCTACTCTAGATTTTTAATCTTTGCTTTTTGGTGTTTGTTATCAATTTTGTACCTTTAAAAACCCAATCTTCAGTACCCATTTTTACTTGGGAGTGAGATTACTGGCTTGACTGCTCTCTCCCCCTTTGAACACTCCTTTTTCTCCACCAGGTCACCTCTGTCTCCTCCCTCCTCCTTCTCTTCTCTACCAAACTCTGTGAATCTCTGTGTGTTCCAGTCGCTGGAGAACACTTAGGGAACTGATTACTGGCTGGACCTGTCTTTCTCCTTTTCACCCCCCCCCCCTTTTATCCTCCTGGCCACCTCTGTCTCCTTCCTCCCTCTTCTCTTCTTTTTATAACTCCATGAACATCTCTGAGCGGTTAAGACTGTGGAGCGCACATAAGGAAGTAATTACTGGCTAGCTTGCTCTCTCCTCTTTTGATTCCACCTCATCTCATTGGGTATACCTCTAACTCCCTCCTCCCTCTTCTCTTCTCCATGTAACTCTGTGAACCTCTCATGGTGTCCCTCACTGTGGAGAAAGTTTACATCTTTAACCTAGATGTTTTATCAATGGTGCTGTATAAAAGGAGAAGTCTTGAGACTACTGTAAAAATAAGACTGAAAACCAGAGCATGAGGCTTAAGTCCAAATCCTGAGAACATCAGTGAACTCTTGACTCCAGGGAGCATTAATCGATAGGAGCTCATCAAACGCATCCATATCTACACTGAAACCAAGCACCACCCAAGGCCCAACAAGTTCCAGAGCAAGACATACCATGCAAATTCTCCAGCAACACAAGAACACAGCCCTGAGCTTCAATATACAGGCTGCCCAAAGATACTCCAAAACCATTGACATCTCATAACTCATTACTGGACACTTCATTGCACTCCAGAGAGAAGAAATCCAGCTCCACCCACCAGAACACTGACACAAGCTTCCCTGACCAAGAAACATTGACAAGCTACCTGTAGAACCCCACCCACAGCAAGGAAACTCCACAATAAAGAGAACTCCACAATAAAGAGAACTCTACAAATTCCCAGAATACAGAAAGGCCACCCAAAATGCAGCAATATAACCAAGATGAAGAGACAGAGGAATACCCAGCAGGTAAAGGAACAGGATAAATGCCCACCAAACCAAACAAAAAAGAAAGAGATAGGGAATCTACCTGAGAAAGAACTCCGAATAATGATAGTGAAAATCTTGAAATAAATCTTGAAATAAAATCTTGAAATAAAAATGGAATCACAGATAAATAGCCTGGAGACAAGGATTGAGAAGATGCAAGAAAGGTTTAACAAGGACCTAGAAGAAATAAAAAAGAGTCAATATATAATGAATAATGCAATAAATGAGATCAGAAACACTCTGGAGGCAACAAATAGTAGAATAAGGGAGGCAGAAGATAGGATTAGTGGAGTAGAAAATAGAATGGTAGAAATAAATGAATCAGAGAGGAAATAGACAAATGAATTAAAGAAGTGAGGACAATCTCAGAGACCTCCAGGACAATATCAAATGCTCCAACATTCAAATTATAGGAGTCCCAGAAGAAGAAGACAAAAAGAAAGACCATGAGAAAATACTTGAGGAGATAATAGTTGAAAACTTCCCTAAAATGGGGAAGGAAATAATCACCCAAGTCCAAGAAACACAGAGAGTCCCAAACAGGATAAACCCAAGGCGAAACACCCCAAGACACATATTACTCAAATTAACAAAGATCAAATACAAAGAACAAATATTAAATGCAGCTAGGGAAAAACAACAAATAGCACACAAGAGTATTCCCATAAGGATAATAGCTGATCTTTCAATAGAAACTCTTTAAGCCAGGAGGGAATGGAAAGACATACTTAAAGAGATGAAAGAAAATAACCTATAGCCCAGATTACTGTACCCAGCAAGGATCTCATTCAAATATGAAGGAGTATTCAAAAGCTTTACAGATAAGCAAAAGCTGAGAGAATTCCGTACCACCAAACCAGCTCTCCAACAAATGCTAAAGTATATTCTCTAGACAGGAAACACAAAAAGGGTTTTGTTGAACCCAAAACAATAAAGTAAATGGTAACGGGATCATACTTAGCAATAATTACCTTAAACGTAAATGGGTTGAATGCTCCAACCAAAAGACAAAGACTGGCTGAATGGATACAAAAACAAGATCCCTATATATGTTGTCTACAAGAGACCCACCTCAAAACAAGGGACACATACAGACTGAAAGTGAAGGGCTGGAAAAAGGTTTTCCATGCAAATAGAGACCAAAAGAAATTAGCAGTAGCAATACTCATATCAGATAAAATAGCCTTTAAAACAAAGGCTGTGAGAAGAGACAAAGAAGGACACTACATAATGATCAAAGGATCAATCCAGTAAGAAGATATAACAATTATAAATATAAATGCACCCAATATAGGAGCACCTCAATATGTAAGACAAATGCTAACAAGTTGAAAGGGGAAATTAACAATAACACAATAATAGTGGGAGACTTTAATACCCCACTCACATCTATGGATAGATCAACTAAACAGAAAATTAACAAAGAAACACAAACTTTAAATGATACAATAGACCAGTTAGACCTAATTGATATCTATAGGACATTTCATCCCAAAACAATGAATTTCACCTTTTTCTCAAGTGCACAAGGAACCTTCTCCAGGATAGATCACATCCTGGGCCATCAATCTAGCCTTGGTAAATTCAAAACAATTGAAATCATTCCAAGCATTTTTCTGACCATAATGCATTAAGATTTGATCTCAATTACAGGAGAAAAACTATTAAAAATTCCAACATATGGAGGCTGAACAACACGCTGCTGAATAACCAACAAATCACAGAAGAAATCAAAAAAGAAATCAAAATATGCATAGAAACGAATAAAATTAAAACACAACAACCCCAAACCTGTGGAACACTGTAAAAGCAGTGCTAAGGGGAAAGTTCATAGTGATACAGGCATACCTCAAGGAACAAGAAAAAAGTCAAATAAATAACCTAACTCTACACCTAAGCAACTAGAAAAGGAAGAAATGAAGAACTCCAGGGTTAGTAGAAGGAAAGAAATCTTAAAAATTAGGGCAGAAATAAATGCAAAAGAAACAAAAGAGACCATAGCAAAAATCAACAAAGCCAAAAGCTGGTTCTTTGAAAGGATAAATAAAATTGACAAGCCATTAGCCAGACTCATCAAGAAACAAAGGGAGAAAAATCAAACCAATAAAATTAGAAATGAAAATGGAGAGATCACAATAGACAACACAGAGATACAATGGATCCAAAGAGACTACAATCAGCAATTATATGCCAGTAAAACAGACAACGTTGAAGAAATGGACAAATTCTTAGAGAAGTACAACTTTCCAAAACTGAATCAGGAAGAAGTAGAAAATCTTAAAAGACCCATCACAAGCACGGAAATTGAAATTGTCATCAGAAATCTTTCAGCAAACGAAAGGCCAGGTCCAGATGGCTTCACAGCTGAATTCTACCAAAAAATTTAGAGAAAAGCTAACACCTATCCTACTCTAACTCTTCCAGAAAGTTGCAGAGGAAAGTAAACTTCCAAACTCATTCTATGAGGCCACCACCACCCTAATACCAAAACCTGACAAAGATGCCACAAAAAAAAAAAAAAAGAAAAGAAAATTACAGGCCAATATCACTGATGAACATAGGTGCAAAAATCCTTAACAAAATTCTAGCAATCAGAATCCAACAACATAGTAAAAAGATCATACACCATGACCAAGTGGGTTTTATCCCAGGGATGCCAGGATTCTTCAATATCCACAAATCAATCAATGTAATACACCACATTAATAAATTGAAAAATAAATACCATATGATTATCTCAATAGATGCAGTGAAAGCCTTTGATAAAATTCAACATCTATTTATGATAAAAACTCTCCAGAAAGCAGGAATAGAAGGAACGACCTCAACATAATAAAAGCTATATATGACAAACCCACAGCAAACATTATCCTCAATGGTGAAAAACTGAAAGCATTTCCCCTAAAGTCAGGAACAAGACAAGGGTGCCCACTTTCACCTCTACTATTCAACATAGTTCTGGAAGTTTTGGCCACAGCAATCAGAGCAGAAAAAGAAATAAAAGGAATCCAAATTGGAAAAGAAGAAATAAAACTCTTACTGTTTGCAGATGACATGATCCTCTACATAGAAAACCCTAAAGACTCCACCAGAAAATTACAGAGCTAATCAATGAATATAGTAAAGTTGCAGGATATAAAATCAACACACAGAAATCCCTTGCATTCCTATACACTAATAATGAAAAAAAAAGGAAAAGAAATTAAGGAAACAATTCCATTCACCTTTGCAATGAATAGAATAAAATACTTAGGAATATGTCTACCGAAAGAAACTAAAGACCTATATATAGAAAACTATAAAACACTGGTGAATGAAATCAAAGAGGACACTAATAGATGGAGAAATATACCATGTTCATGGATCAGAAGAATGAATAGAATGAAAATGAGTATACTACCCAAAGCAATCTATAGATTCAATGCAATCCTATCAAGCTACCAGCGATATTTTTCATAGAGATAGAACGAATAATTTCACAATTTGTATGGAAATACAAAAAACCTCGAATAGCCAAAGCAATCTTGAGAAAGAAGAATGGAACTAGAGGAATCAACCTGCCTGACTTCAGGCTCTATTACAAAGCCACCGTCATCAAGACAGCATGGTACTGGCACAAAGACAGAAATATAGATCAATGGAACAAAGTAGAAAGCCCAAAGATAAATCCACACCTATGGACACCTTATCTTTGACAAAGGAGGCAAGAATATACAATGGATTAAAGACAATCTCTTTAACAAGTGGTGCTGGGAAAACTGGTCAACCACTTGTAAAAGAATGAAATCAGAACACTTTCTAACACCATACACAAAAATAAACTCAAAATGGATTAAAGATCTAAATGTGAGACCTAAAACTCCTAGAGGAGAACATAGGCAAAACACTCTCTGACATACATCACAGCAGGATCCTCTATGACCCATCTCCCAGAATACTGGAAATAAAAGCAAAAATAAACAAATGGGATCTAATTAAAATTAAAAGCTTCTGCACAACAAAGGAAACTATAAGCAAGGTGAAAAGACAGCCTTCATAATGGGAGAAAATAATAGCAAATGAAGCAACTGACAAACAACTAATCTCAAAAATATACAAGCAACTCCTGCAGCTCAATTCCAGAAAAATAAATGACCCAATCAAAAAGTCGGCCAAAGAACTAAATAGACATTTCTCCAAAGAAGATATACAAATGGCTAACAAACACATGAAAAGATTGAGTCCCTTGGACTGCAAGGAAATCCAAACAGTCCATCCTAAAGGACATCAGTCCTGGGTGTTCATTGGAAGGACTGATGTTGAAACTGAAATTCCAGTACTTTGGCCACCTGATGCGAAGAGCTGACTCATTGGAAAAGACCCTGATGCTGGGAAAGATTGAGGGCAGGAGGAGAAGGGGACGACAGAGGATGAGATGGTTGGATGACATCACTGACTCAATGAACATGGGTTTGGGTAGACTCCAGGAGTTGGTGATGGACAGGGAGGCTTGGTGTGCTGTAGTCCATGGGGTTGCAAAGAGTCAGACACGACTGAGCCACTGAACTCTACTGAATCCTTTACATTCCTGTATGTTAACAATTAAAAATCAGAAAGAGAAATTAAGGAATCAATCCCATTCATCATTGCAACTAAAATGATAAAATGCCTAGGAATAATTCTACCTCAAGGGACAAAAGACTTGTATGAAGAAAACTACAAGACACTGATGAAAGAAATAAAAAATGACACCAACAAAGGGAAATATATTCCATGTTTGGTTTAGAAGAATCAATATTTTGAAAATAACTGTACTACCCAAAACAATTTACAGAGTCAATGCATTCCCTATCAAATTACCAATGGCATTTTTCACAGAACTACAACAAAAAAATTTCACAATTACTATGGAAACACAAAAGTCTCCAAATAGCCAAAGCAATCTTGAGAAAGAAAATCAGAGCTTGAGGAATCAATCTTCCTGACTTCAGGCTGTACCACAAAGCTACCAGTCACCAAAAGAGTATACAGTACAGTTCTGGCAAAAAAAAAATAAATAAAAAAGAAAGAAAGATAGACTAATGGAAGAAGATAGAAAGCCCAGAGACAAACCCATACACCTATGGGCATCTTATCTTTGACAAAGGAGACAAAGACAGTCTCTTCAATAAGTGGTGCTAAGAAACCTGGACAGCTACATGTATAAAACTTGAATGAAAGAATGAAACTACAGGACTTCCTAAGACCATAAGTTCAGTCCAGTTCAGTCACTCAGGCATGTCTAACTCTTCGGGACCCCATGGACTACAGCATGACAGGCCTCCCTACCCATCACCAATTCCTGGAGTTTTCCCTAACTCATGTCCATTGAGTTGGTGATGCCATCCAACCATCTCATCTTCTGTCATCCCCTTCTCCTCCTGCCTTCAATCTTTTCCAGCATCAGGGTCTTTTCAAAGGAGTCAGTTCTTCACATCAGGTGGGCAAAATATTGGAGTTTCAGCATAAGTCCTTCCAATGAATATTCAGGACTGATTTCCTTTAGGATGGACTGCTTGGATCTCCTTGCAGTCCAAGGGACTCTCAAGAGTCTTCTCCAACACCACAGGTCAAAAGCATCAATTCTTTGGTGCTGAGTTCTCTTCACAGTCCAACTTTCACATCTGTACACAACAACTGGAAAAACCATAGCTTTGACTAGACAGAACTTTGCTGGCAAAGTAATGTCTCTGCTTTTTAATATGCTGTCTAAGTTGGTCATAATTTTTCTTCCAAAGAGTGTTTTTTTTTTAATTTCATGCATGCAATCACCATTTGCAGTGATTTTAGAACCCCTCAAAAAATAAAGTCTGTCACTATTTCCACTGTTTTCCCATCTATTTGCCATGAAGTGATGAGACATGATGCAATGATCTTAGTTTTCTGAATGTTGAGTTTTAAGCCAAGTTTTTCACTCTCCTCTTTCACTGAGCCCTGCCTTCGTGGCTCAGACGGTAAAGCGTCTGCCTCCAATGCGGGAGACCTGGGTTCAGTCCCTGGGCTGGGAAGATCTCCTGGAGAAGGAAATGGCAACCCACTTCAGTATCTTACCTGGAAAATCCCATGGATGAAGGAATCTGGTAGGCTACAGTCCATGGGGTCTCAAAGAGTCAGACACAACTGAGTGACTTCACTCTTTCACTTTCACCAAGAGGCTCTTTATTTCTTCTTTACTTTCTGTCATAAGGGCGGTGTCATCTGCATATCTGAGGTTATTGATATTTCTCCTGGCAATCTTGATTCCAGTTTGTGCTTTACGCAGCCCATCCTAACACCATACACAAAACTAAAATCAAAATGGATTAAAGACTTAAATGTAAGGCCAGAAACAGTAAAACTCTGAAAAAAATGTAGGCAGTACACTCTTCGACAGAAATCACAGCAAGATCCTCATTGACCCATTTCCTAAAATAATGGAAATAAAACAAAAAATGAACAAATAGACCTAATTAAACTTAAAGATTTTGCAGACAATGGAAACAATTAACAAGAAAAAAGACAAGCCTAAGAATGGGAGAAAATAATTGCCAGCAAAACAACAGACAAATTATTAATCTCTAACATATATAAGCCCCTTATACAGCTCAATGTCAGAAAAACAAACAGCCCAATCAAAAATTGGGCAAATGACCTAAACAGACATTTTTCCAAGGAAGACATACAGATGGGCAATAAACATATGAAAAGATGCACAATACCACTAATTGTTAGAGAATTGCAAATCAAAAGTACAATAAGGTATCACCTCACACCAGTCAGAATCATTTCAGTTCAGTTCAGTTCCTCAGTCGTGTCCGACACTGTGACTCCATGCACTGCAGCATGCCAGGCTTCCCTGTTCATCATCAACTCCCAGAGCTTACTCAAAATCATGTCCATTGAGTTGGTGATGCCACCCAGCCATCTCATCCTCTGTCGTCCCCTTCTCCTCCTGCCTTCAATCTGTCCCAGAATCAGGGTCTTTTCAAATATGTCAGTTCTTCCCATAAGATGGCCAAAATATTGGAGTTTTAGCTTCAGCATCAGTCCTTCCAATGAATACTCAGGACTGATTTACTTTAGGATGGACTGTGGATCTCCTTGCAGTCCAAGCGACTCTCAAGAGTCTTCTCCAAAACCACACTTCAAAGGCATCAATTCTTGGCACTCAGCTTTCTTTATAGTCCAACTCTCACATCCATACATGACTACTGTATATCAACCATAGATCTGACTAGACAGACCTATGTTGGCAAAGATTGGCAAAATCTCTGCTTTTTAATATGCTGTCTAGGTTGGTCATAACTTTTCTTCCAAGGAGCAAGGGTCTTTTAATTTCATGGCTGCAGTCACCATTTGCAGTGATTTTGGAGCCCCCCCCTCAAAATAAAAATATCTCACTGTTTCCATTGTTTCCCCATCTATTTGCCATGAAGTGATGAGGCCAGATGCCATGATCTTAGTTTTCTGAATGTTGTTTTAAACCAACTTTTTCACTCTCCCTTTCACTTTCATCAAGAGGCTCTTTAGTTCTTTTTCGCTTTCTGCCATAAGTGTAGTGTCATCTGCATATTTGAAATTATTGATATTTCTCCTGGCAAGTTTGATTCAAGCTTGTGCTTCACCCAGTCCAGCATTTCTCATGATGTACTCTGCATATAAGCTAAATAAGCAGTGTGGCAATATATAGCCTTGATATACTCCTTTCCCAATTTGGAACCAGTGTGTCACTCCATGTCCAGTTCTAACTTGTTTCTTGACCTACATACAGATTTCTCAGGAGGCAGGTCAAGAGGTCGGATATTCCCATCTCTTTAAGAATTTTCCTCAGTTTTTTGTGCTCCACATAGTGTAGGGCCACCCAAGAGGGACAGGTCATGGTGGAGAATTCTGACCAGTCAGAATGCCCATCATCAAAATATCTATGAACAACAAATGCTGGAGAAGATGTGGAGAAAAGGAAACTCTCTTACACTATTAGTGAGAATGTAAACTGATACAGCCATTATGGAGAACAATATGGAGATACCTTAAAAACTAGAAATAAATCTACCATACTACCTAGGGATCCCACTACTGGGCATGTACCCTGAGGAGACCATAGTTGAAAAAGACATATATACCTCCAAGTTTTTTCACAGTACTATTTACAATAGCTAGGACATGAAAGCATCCTAGATGTTCATCAACAGATAATGGATAAAGAAAATGTGGTACATATATAGAATAAAATATTGCTCAGCCATAGAAAATAAAGAATTTGAGTCAGTTCTAGTGAGATGGATGAACCTAGAGCCTGTTACACAGAGTGAAGTAAGTCAGAAGAAGAAAAAAGATATTGTATATTAACATATATGGAATCTAGAAAATGGTATTGATGAACCTATTTGTAAGAAAGAAATGGAGATGCAGATATAGAGAACATACTTGTGGACACAGGATGGGAAGGAGAGAGTGGGAGAAATGGAAAAATAGCATCAATATATATACACTATAAGAAGAGGTGGCAAGAATACACAGAAGAACTGTACAAAAAAGATCTTCACGACCCAGATAATCATGATGATGTGATCACTAATCTAGAGCCAGACATCTTGGAATGTGAAGTCAAGTGGGCCTTAGAAAGAATCACTACAAACAAAGCTAGTGGAGGTGATGGAATTCCAGTTGAGCTGTTTCAAATCCTAAATAATGATGCTGTGAAAGTGCTGCACTCAGTATGCCAGCAAATTTGGAAAACTCAGCAGTGGCCACAGGACTGGAAAAGGTCCTTTTTCACTCCAATTCCAAAGAAAGGAAATGCAAAAGAATGCTCAAATTACCACACAATTGCACTCATCTCACATGCTAGCCAAGTAATGCTCAAAATTGTCCAAGCCAGGCTTCAGCAATACGTGAACCGTGAACTCCTTGATGTTCAAGCTGGTTTTAGAAAAGACAGAGGAAATAGAGATCAAATTGCCAACATCCGATGGATCTTGGAAAAAGCAAGAGACTTCCAGAAAAACATCTATTTCTGCTTTATTGACTATGCCAAAGCCTTTGACTGTGTGGATTACAATAAACTGTGGAAAATTCTGAATGACATGGGAATACCAGACTACCTGACCTGCCTCTTGAGAAATCTGTATGCAGTTCAGGAAGCAGCAGTTAGAACTGGACATGGAACAACAGACTGGTTCCAAACAGGAAAAGGAGTACGTCAAGGCTGTATATTGTCACCCTGCTTATTTAACTTCTGTGCAGAGTACATCATGAGAAACGCTGGACTGGATAAAACACAAGCTGGAATCAAGATTTCAGGGAGAAATATTAATAACCTCAGATATACAGATGACACCACCCTTATGGCAGAAAGTGAAGAGGAGCTAAAAAGCCTCTTGATGAAAGTGAAAGAGGAGAGTGAAATAGTTGACTTAAAGCTCAACATTCAGAAAATGAAGATCATGGTATTTGGTCCCATCACTTCATGAGAAATAGATGGAGAAACAGTAGAAACAGTGTCAGACTTTATTTTGGGGGGCTCCAAAATCACTGCAGATCGTGACTGCAGCTGTGACATTAAAAGACGCTTACTCCTTGGAAGGAAAGTTGTGACCAACCTAGATACCATATTCAAAACAGAGACATTACCTTGCCGATTAAGGTCTGTCTAGTCAAGGCTATGGTTTTTCCTCTGGTCATGTATGAATGTGAGAGTTGGACTGTGAAGAAGGCTGAGTGCCAAAGAATTGATGTTTTTGAACTGTGGTGTTGGAGAAGACTCTTGACAGTCCCTTGGACTGCAAGGAGATCCAACCAGTCCACTCTGAAGGAGATCAGCCCTGGGATTTCTTTGGAAGGAATGATGCTGAAGCTGAAGCTCCAGTACTTTGGCCACCTCATGCGAAGAGTTGACTCATTGGAAAAGACTCTGATGCTGGGAGGGATTAGGGGCAGGAGGAGAAGGGGATGACCGAGGATGAGATGGCTGGATGGCATCACGGACTCGATGGTCGTGAATCTGAGTGAATTCCGGGAGTTGGTGATGGACAGGGAGGCCTGGCGTGCTGTGATTCATGGGGTCACAAAGAGTCGGACACAACTGAGCAACTGAACTGAACTGAACTCAGTGGGATGAGTTAAGATTATGAATTAAACACTGTCCATTCAGGATGGTTTTTGCCACTAAATGAGTTCAGATCTCATCTCTCTGCTAATTGAGCTTAAAACAAACTTTCTGAATGTTAGAATCATAGACCAGAAATTACAGTCCTGTATATATATATAGATAACTTAGATACTTAGCACAGTATCTGCCATATGGTCATATTCAGCATACATTTTTCAATTGTTATTCTTATTATTATCATCTAATTTGGAACTCAAGAAGGTAATATTGTCATCTTTTTCTTACACCCTTTTTTCTCTTTCTTTAAACAACTAAAGATTCAGGGCATTTTAATTATAAAGCAAATTCTACATGATGAGGTAATTTGTCATGGTGCTTACATAAAATACAACTCCTTTTCCAGAACCAAGGAGCAGTAATATTTCTGAAAACATTACTTATTGTTGCATAAATTGTTTGTCATCAAAAACAAAAATGATAGTCCTCTATAGCCATACTCACCAGCTATTACCAATACATTTTAAAAAGATAACTTATTAAATTAGTAAGTAAATGGCAATCATTATAATTGTGTTGCTGTAATTGTTGCTATAATTTTGATTATCAAGTTTTTCACTCATCACCATTTATAAATAGGAAAAATATAAAGCCATGAAAAATTCTTCATAGTTAAACAGTTCTAAAAATGAATAATGAACAACTAAGATCATGGCATCTGATATCATCACTTCATGGCAGATAGATGGGGAAACGATGGAAACAGTGACAGACTTTATTTTCTTGGGCTCCAAAATCACTACAGATGATGACTACAGCCATGAAATTAAAAGATGCTTACTCCTTGGAAGAACAGCTATGACCAACCTAGACTTACCTGAACTAATGAATAATTAAAAATGTATATTTAAGCTCACTTTGACATTTTCCAAAGAGTCAGCCCTTCCTGCCAAAAAATGAGATTTTAAAACCTAATTTCTAAATGTATGCTGCTAAGTCACTTCAGTCGTGTCCGACTCTGTGCGACCCCATAGACAGCAGCCCACCAGGCTCCCCCGTCCCTGGGATTCTCCAGGCAAGAACACTGGAGTGAGTTGCCATGTCCTTCTCCAATGCATGAAAGTGAAGTGAAACTGAAGTCGCTCAGTCGTGTCCGACTCTTCATGACCCCATAGACTGCAGCCTACCAGGCTCCTCTGTCCATGGGATTTTCCAGGCAAGAGTACCGGAGTGGGTTGCCATTGCCTTCTCCGTTCTAAATGTATAGCAAGGTTGATGGCGGGGGGAAGGGGGGCGGGAGGAGGGTAATGAAATAAAACTATGTAACAGTCTATAACCAAACCGTTGATCAAAACCAAATCTTTATTAAATGACATTTTTTAAGTTAAAAAGTACATAGTTACAGCTATAAAATAAGTAATTCATAGAGATATATAACATTTTGTTGTTGTTTAGTCACTTAGTCATGTGCGACTCTTTTGTGACCTTGTGGACTGTAGCCCACCAGGCTCCTCTGTCTGTGTGATTTCTCAGGCAAGAATACAGGAATGGGTTGCCATTTCCTTCTCCAGAGGACAGTCCCAATCCAGGGACCGAACCCACACCTCCTCCTTGACAGGCAGATTCTTTACCACTGAGCCACCTGGGTAGCCCCATAATTAATAATACTGCATTGTATATTTTAAAGTTGCAGGAGAATAGACCTTAAAAATTTTCATAATGGGGAAAAACTTGTAACTATGTATGACGAGCAGATGTTAACTAGACTTATTTTAATCAGCTTGTAATATATACAAATGTAAAATCATTATGTTGTACACCTGAAACTATTAGGACATTATATGTCAATTATATCTAAATTTTTAAAATTCTTATTAAATGACATTTTACACTCAAGACATGAAAATCTTCAATTCCATGAGAAGTTACTTATATTTGGTCCAAATCTATAAGAAAAAAACTCTTGGGACAAAATGCCAAGTATTCTTTTTATCAGATTAATGATCAATTCTATCCCAGGCTCTTTCTAAATCCATTTCTAACTTATGAACAGGACTGACACTTCTGTTTAAAATGGTTTCTTTTCTTTTCTTCTTCTTCTTCTTATTTTTTACCATTTTTCCCCAATTGTTCAACTGCTGACCTAAAATTATTGAGATCTATTTGAAGAACTAACCTGGGACTTTTGTGCATGTTGTTAACTCACTTTAGTCGTGTCTAACTCTGTGTGACCTCATGGACTATAGTCTGCCAGGCCCCTCTGTCCATGGGATTCACCAGGCAAGAATACTAGAGTGGATTGTCATGCCCTCCTTTGGACTTTTATGTACTTATAGCTAATCTTGACTATGTTGAATAAAAAATGTAAAAGATGGGGGATAATAACCATTACCACTTAGAGTTACTATGTGGGTCCAATTTAATTTCAAAAAAAAATTTAATTTCAACTACTACTTGCTCAGTAAAGACATGTAAAGGGTTATGTGGCCTGTAAACACAATAAAATGGTAATATTATTTACTCTTCAGTTCAGTTCAGACACTCAGTCGTCTCTGACTCTCCGACCCCATGAATTGCAGCACATCAGGCCTCCCTGTCCAACACCAACTCCCAGAGTTCACTTAAACTCACATCCATCAAGTCGGTGATGCCATCCAGCCATCTCATCCTCTGTCATACCCTTCTCCTCCTGCCCCCAATCCCTCCCAGCATCAGACCCTTTTCCAATGAGTCAACTCTTTACATGAGGTGGCCAAAGTAGTGGAGTTTCAGCTTTAGCATCATTCCTTACAAAGAAATCCCAGGGCTGATCTTCTTTAGAATGGACTGGTTGGATCTCCTTGCAGTCCAAGGGATTCTCAAGAGTCTTCTACAACACCACAGTTCAAATGCACCGATTCTTTGCCACTCAGTTTTCTTCACAGTCCAACTTTCACATTCATGCATGACTACTGGAAAAACCATAGCCTTGACTAGATGGACCTTTGTTAGCAAAGTAATGTCTCTGCTTTTCAATATGCTATCTAGGTTGGTCATAACTTTCCTTCCAAGGAGTAAGTGTCTTTTAATTTTATGGCTGAAATCACCATCTGCAGTGATTTTGGAGCCCCCCCCCCCCAAAAAAAAAAAAACCAAAAAAAAAAAACAAAGTCTAACACTGTTTCCTCATCTATTTCCCATGAAGTGATGGGACCAAATGCCATGACCTTAGTTTTCTAAATGTTGAGCTTTAAGCCAACTTTTTCACTCTCTTCTTTCAATTTCACCAAGAGGTGTTTTAGTTCCTCTCCACTTTCTGCCATAAGAGTGGTGTCATCTGCATATCTGAGGTTATTGATATTTCTCCCTGAAATCTTGATTCCAGCTGTGCTTCTTCCAGCCCAGTACTCATGATGTACTCTGCATATAAGTTAAATAAGCAGGGTGACAATATACAGCCTTGACGTACTCTTTTTCCTATTTGGAACCAGTCTGTTGTTCCATGTCCAGTTCTAACTGCTGCCTCCTGACCTGCATACAGATTTCTCAAGAGGCAGGTCAGGTGGTCTGGTATTCCCATCTCTTTCAGAATTTTCCGCAGTTTATTGTGACCCACACAGTCAAAGGCTTTGGCACAGTCAATAAAGCAGAAATAGATGTTTTTCTGGAACTCTCCTCCTTTTTCGATGATCCGGCTGATGTTGGCAATTTGATCTCTGATTCCTCTGCCTTTTCGAAAACCAGCTTGAACATCAGGAAGCTCACAGTTCACATATTGCTGAAGCCTGGCTTGGAGAATTTTGAGCATTACTTTACTAGCATGTGAGATGAGTGCAATTGTGTGGTAGTTTGAGCATTCTTTTGCATTTCCTTTCTTTAGGATTGGAATGAAAACTGAATTTTTCCAGTCCTGTGGCCACTGCTGAGTTTTCCAAATTTGCTGGAATGTTGAGTGCAGCACTTTCACAGCATCATCTTTCAGGATTTGAAATAGCTCTACTGGAATTCCATCATCTCCACTAGCTTTGTTCGTAATGATGTTTTCTAAGGCCCACTTGACTTTATATTCCAGGTTGTCTGGATCTGAAGTGAAGTGAAGTGAAGTGAAGTCGCTCAGTTGTGCCCAACTCTTTGTGGCCCCGTGGACTGTACCCTCCAGGCTTCTCCGTCCATGAGATTCTCCAAGCAAGAATACTGGAGTGGGTTGCCATTTCCTTCTCTAGGTGTCTGGGTCTAGGTTACTCTTAATTTATTGCAAGTAAAGTGAGGGAAAATTGATGTAGAGAATCACATTTATACATTTCAATATGGAGAAGGAAATGGCAAAATACTCTAGTATTCTTGCCTGAAAAATTGCATGGACAGAGGAACCTGGCATGCTATAGTCCAGGGAGTCACAAGAGTTGGACACAACTTAGTGACTAAAACCACTAGGCAGTGAACTATGTCAGATTTAAAGTCCTTTAATACAAAATCCATGAGTCATTTATTAAACATTTTCTAAACAGCTAGATACAAGCTAATTTGCATGCATTTTTATAACTTAGCATCCCTTAAGGAGAAAGTTCTTAAAAAATTATAAATATCATCCAGAGTTACTAATAAATGGAGTCATCATTAGAGAAGTCCGAAGCCCAGGTATCAGGACATTGTGTGACTTCCCTATGTTGTTTCTAGTTGGAGCAATATGACGCCATACAGAAGAACAGACCCCAAACTCACTAAGGTCCCAGGGTGAGCAATCAACTGGTCTGAGTCCATACCTGGAATTGAATCTGTTGAAGTATTTCATGATTTTACCTTTTTAAAAAAAGAATGGATGTGCATGAAAGGGGAAAAAAGGAAGAAGACATGCTACCAGGGGCATTTTCTCTTGGAAACTGGCAATTTATTACACAACTCTAATTTTTTACTACTATTTTCATCAACAAACCATTGCCAGATTTTTCTGCAGACTAAAACAGCAGTTATATTGTATGCTCTCTCTTAATCATTCCAAAAAATATTGTGATATAGTTATTATCATCCCCATTTTGAAGGGAAGAAAATTCAGATGCTAAGTAATTTGCTTAAAGCCATACAGCTGTGGTAGAACTGAGCTTCAGATTCACAGAGGTATGGAAATCATTTCTGTTGGCTGCACTATATTGGGAAACCATGCAAATCAAACAGAGGAGGAAGGAAGTAACTCAAGCAGGTAGATTAGAATGGAAATAACCATATATCACCAGAGCAGAGTCAGAGTCCAGCTTAGGTGAAGAAGTGCTTTTAAAATATGAGATCTGAGCTATGCTTTAAGTAAGATCTTATTACTGACTTAGAAGTATAAAATGGAACACAAGGGGTGGATGTTAGAAAGGGAATATGAACTCATCAGAAAGAAGGTTCATATCCTCAGAACAAGAATGGAGAGTGAGATTTATACAAAAAAAGAGAACTGACAGAAGAGAGACTGGGTCTAATGGAAACTTCAGTTCAGTTCAGTTCAGTTCAGTCGCTCAGTCGTGTCCGACTCTTTGCGACCCCATGAATCGCAGCACGCCAGGCCTCCCTGTCCATCACCAACTCCCGGAGTTCCCTCAGACTCACGTCCATCGAGTCAGTGATGCCATCCAGCCATTGCATCCTCTGTCGTCCCCTTCTCCTCCTGCCCCCAATCCCTCCCAGCATCAGAGTCTTTTCCAATAAGTCAACTTTTTGCATAAGGTGGCCAAAGTAGTGGAGTTTCAGCTTTAGCATCATTCCTTCCAAAGAAATCTCAGGGCTGATCTCCTTCAGAATGGATTGGTTGGATCTCCTTGCAGCCCAAGGGACTGTCAAGAGTCTTCTCCAACACCACAGTTCAAAAACATCAATTCTTTGGCACTCAGCCTTCTTCACAGTCCAACTCTCACATTCATACATGACCACAGGTAAAACCATAGCCTTCACTAGACAGATCTTAGTCAGCAAAGTAATGTCTCTGCTTTTGAATATGCTATCTAGGTTGGTCATAACTTTTCTTCCAAGCAGTAAGCGTCTTTTAATTTCATAGCTGCAATCACCATCTGCAGTGATTTTGGAAACCCCCCAAAAATAAAGTTCACACTCTTTCCTCATCTCTTTCCCATGAAGTAACGAGACCAGATGCCATGATCTTTGTTTTCTGAATATTGAGCTTTAAGCCAACTTTTTCACTCTCCACTTTCACTTTTAAGAGGCTTTTTAGTTTTTCTTCACTTTCTGCCATAAGGGTGGTGTCATCTGCATATCTGAGGTTATTGATATTTCTCCCTGAAATCTTGATTCCAGCTTGTGTTTCTTCCAGTCCTGCGTTTCTCATGATGTACTCTGCACAGAAGTTAAATAAGCAGGGTGACAATATACAGCCTTGACGTACTCCTTTTCCTGTTTGGAACCAGTCTGTTGTTCCATGTCCAGTTCTAACTGCTGCCTCCTGACCTGCATACAGATTTCTCAAGAGGCAGGTCAGGTGGTCTGGTATTCCCATGTCTTTCATAATTTTCCACAGTTTATTGTGACCCACACAGTCAAAGGCTTTGGCATAGTCAATAAAGCAGAAATAGATGTTTTTTTGGAACTCTCCTCCTTTTTCCATGATCCAGCGTTTGTTGGCAATTTGATCTCTGTTTCCTCTGCCTTTTCGAAAACCAGCTTGAACTTCAGGAAGTTCACAGTTCACATATTGCTAAAGCCTGGCTTAGAGAATTTTGAGCATTATTTTAATAGCTTAAAGAGATTCAAATCATATAAGAAACTAGATAGAAAACATTATTAAGACTATAATGATTTAAAAATAAGGAAAACTGAGGAATGAAGCATTAGCTTCTGAAATTTGAATCAAGCCAAATTTTTAAGCCAGAAAAGAGAGAGCTGAATCATCTGATTTCAAAGGTAGGAAAATTGGAACAAATTATTAAATTGAGAAAAAAATGGGGAGCAGAATTGCAGTGTGTTTTAGAGGTTAAATGAGAGACTCTTTTCAAACATGTATTAAAAGCATCTGATTTCACTAAGAAACTTTCAAAAGTAGAACAGGGAAAATAATTCTACTTCTGTGTTTCCCTGAGTCTTTTGTAACTACTTACATGGGTGTGTTTGGGTGGAAACAAAACAAAATGAAATTAACACTTTCTAGTTATACACTACCCCAATTTGAAATTCTAAAATTTTGCTACAGTAAAAGAGGATTATTATTCAAGTTGAGAAAATAAAAAAGCAACTAAAAAATCTTAAACAACAAAGAACAGGTTCCCATGCCAATATCCAAAGCGACAAAGCCAAAACAGTGCAAATAAGGAAAATGTTATGTGCTGGGAAGCCCAACTGACCTTGTAGTGATTTGGTCTCCAAACGTCATAGTAACATTTCTACAATTTAACCAAATATAGTCAGACTTGGATGTATTTTACTGACTCTTCGAGCACAAATTTATCAGTGGGCATCCAAACTCAAATAGAAGGTTTATATCCTGCTCACCAGGGAAGCCCAAAATTATTTATTTATTTGATTGTATTGGATCTTAATTGCAGGATGCAGGATCTTCCATGAGGCACACAGACTCTCTACCTGTAGCCTGGAGGCCCCAGAGCATGTGGGATCTTAGTTCCATGATCAGGGATCAAATCTATGTTGCCTGTATTGCAAGGCAGATTCTTAACCATTGCACCATGAGGGAAGTCCCACCACCTACACATGATATATAGAATTCAAATTGAGTCATTCACATACTCAGTCATAAGAAATATGAATTCCTCATGAAGGTTAAATTCAGTCCAGACTCCATCAAATAAAATAAATTAAATTATTTTTTTCAGTGAATATTGTTAGGAGTTCTAGGAAAAGCTAGAATGTATTACTATTTTAGGAAAGCTATCAGACCATCTACCAAATGATAGCAGAAAAGCTACCACATGGTTTTCTGCAGTGAGTCCCTTTCCTTCTCTTTGCTAATTCAATTTCAGAGTGCTTCACACTTCTCTTTTTTCCACTTGTTGCTACCAATAGGTAAAAGTCTTAGTAATGTTTACAATGGGTTTTAGAAAGCTATAGCTTATGAAAAAGTAATCTTAGCAGATATGCTGCTGCTGCTGCTGCTGCTGCTGCTAAGTTGTTTCAGTAGTGTCTGACTCTGTGAGACCCCAGAGACGGCAGCCTACCAGGCTCCTCCGTCCCTGGGTTTCTCCAGGTAAGATTACTGGAGTGGGTTGCCATTTCCTTTTCCGATGCAAGAAAGTGAAAAGTGAAAGTGAAGTCTTGTCTGACTCTTAGTGACCCTGTGGACTGCAGCCCACCAGGCTCCTCCATCCATGGGACTTTCCAGGCAAGAGTACTGGAGTGGGGTGCCATTGCCTTCTCCTAGCTCATGTCAAATAAAAAAGTAATTGGTAAAGAAATTATTTTTCTATCTTAACTATGTATTCTAAATAAAAGAAAGCTACACATTGCTTACTTTACATTTTTTCATCATGAAAACATATCTTAGACCCTGTGTATTAATCTGCCAGACAGCAAGCAATAAATTGTTATGAGACATATTGACATAATGAAAGTAGTTTACTATAGTAGTAATAACTATGCTACTGGAGAATTAAAGTTACCAAGAAAATTTTCAACAGTTTGTATGCCATCATTTATATGACTTCAAAATAAACATATAATTTAGGATTTTTCTAATCATGATTAGATGCAACTATAATAATGTGAACCATAAAATGTTGGAATTACCCATTCCTCAAATTTTGGCAATTTAAGGAACTGGATTGAGCCAGCAAGATTCATTTCACAACAGAGAACCCACTTGGTCATCTTAAAGGGTTAAGAGGCTTCGATATGATGGTTTCTTCAAAAGTTAGCTCCAGAAATGTGATGATTTTAAGAATGTGAAATTGAAGTTCAAAGATCTAGAAATTTTTATGAGCAGGTGACCTGTGCACTAAGTGCAGGTGGCTGCAACAGGCACACTAAGCATGGCTGAGAGGAGCTACCCCATGGCTGAGGTCAGAGGCAGAAGCCGGGAGGACCCCATGCCCAAAGGGCAGCGGCCAAGAGGAGTTACCCCACGTCTGAGGTCAGGGGCAGTGGCCAAGAGTGCCAGGCTGCAACGGCGCAGGAATGGCTGAGAGGAGCTACCCCGCATCTGAGGCCGGGGGTGCAGCCAGAAGGAGCCACCCCGCACCCGAGGCCAGGGACAGTGGCCAGGAGGAGAAACACCACGTACAAGGGCGGTGCCTGCGCGGGCGCAGGAGGGCCTAGAGGAGCCATCCCACGTTGAAGGTCAGGAAGGGTGGTGGTGAGGAGATACTCCTCATCCAAGGTAAGGAGCAGAGGCTGTGCTTTGCTGGAGCAGCCGTGAAAAGATACCCCAAGCCCAAGGTGAGAGAAACCCAAGTAAGATGGTAAGTGTTGCAAGAGGGCATCATAGGGCAGACACACTGAAACCATACTTACAGAAAACTAGTCAATCTAATCACACTAGGACCACAGCCTTGTCTAACTCAATGAAACTAAGCCATGCCCATGGGGCAACCCAAGATGGGCGGGTCATGGTGGAGAGGTCTGACAGAATGTGGTCCACTGGAGGAAGGGAATGGCAAACTACTTTAGTATTCTTGCCTTGAGAATCCCATGAACAGTATGAAAAGGCAAAATGATAGGATACTGAAAGAGGAACTCCCCAGGTCAGTAGGTGCCCAATATGCTACTGGAGATCAGTGGAGAAATAACTCCAGAAAAAATGAATGGATGGAGCCAAAGCAAAAACAATACCCAGCTGTGGATGTGACTGGTGATAGTAGCAAGGTCCAATGCTGTAAAGAGCAATATTACATAGGAACCTGGAATGTCAGGTCCATGAATCAAGGCAAATTGGAAATGGTCAAACAAGAGATGGCAAGAGTGAACGTTGACATTCTAGGAATCAGTAAACTAAAATGGACTGGAATGGGTGAATTTAACTCAAAGGACCATTATATCTACTACTGCACACAGGATCCCTTAGAAGAAATGGAGTAGCCATCATGGTCAACAAAAGAGTCCGAAATGCAGTACTTGGACACAATCTCAAAAATGACAGAATGATCTCTGTTCACTTCCAAGGTAAACCATTCAATATCACAGTAATCTAAGTCTACGTCCCAACCAATTACGCTGAAGAAGCTGAAGTTGAATGATTCTATGAAGACCTAGAAGACCTTTTAGAACTAACACCCAAAAAAGATGTCTTTTTCATTATAAAGGACTGGAATGCAAAAGTAGGAAGTCAAGATACACCTGGAGTAACAGGCAAATTTGGCCTTGGAATGCGGAATGAAGCAGGGCAAAGACTAATAGAGTTTTGTCAAGAAAATGCACTGGTCAGAGCAAACACCCTCTTCCAACAGCACAAGAGAAGACTCTACACATGGACATCACCAGATGGTCAACACCCAAATCAGATTGATTATATTTTTTGCAGCCAAAGATGGAGAAGCTCTATACAGTCAACAAAAACAAGACCAGGAGCTGACTGTGGCTCAGACCATGAACTCCTTACTACCAAATTTAGACTCAAATTGGAGAAAGTAGGGAAAACCGCTAGACCATTCAGGTATGACCTAAATCAAATCCCTTATGATTTTACAGTGGAAGTAAGAAATAGATTTAAGGGCCTAGATCTGATAGAGAGAGTGCCTGATGAACTATGGAATGAGGTTCATGACATTGTACAGGAGAAAGGGATCAAGACCATCCTATGGAAAAGAAATGCAAAAAAGCAAAATGGCTGTCTGGGGAGGCCTTACAAATAGCTGTGAAAAGAACAGAAGTGAAAAGCAAAGGAGAAAAGGAAAGATATAACCGTCTGAATGCAGAGTTTCAAAGAATAGCAAGAAGAGAAAAGAAAGCCTCCTTCAGGGATCAATGCAAAGAAGTAGAGGAAAAGAACATAATGGGAAAGACTAGAGATCTCTTCAAGAAAATTAGAGATACCAAGGGAACATTTCATGCAAACATGGGCTCGATAAAGGGCAGAAATGGTATGGAACTAACAGAAGCAGAAGATATTAAGAAGAGGTGGCAAGAATACATGGGAGAACTGTACAGAAAAGATCTTCACGACCCAGATAATCATGTTGATGTGATCACTAATTTAGAGCCAGACATCCTGGAATGTGAAGTCAAGTGGGCCTTAGAAAGCATCACTATGAACAAAGCTAGTGGAGGTGATGGAATTCCAGTTGAGCTCTTTCAAATCCTGAAAGATGATGCTGTCAAAGTGCTGCACTCAATATGCCAGCAAATGTGGAAAACTCAGCAGTGGCCACAGTACTGGAAAAGGTCAGTTTTCATTCCAATCCCAAAGAAAGGAAATGCAAAAGAATGCTCAAATTACCACACAATTGCACTCATCTCACATGCTAGTAAAGTAATGCTCAAAATTCTCCAAGCCAGGCTTCAGCAATACATGAACTGTGAACTCCCTGATGTTCAAGCTGGCTTTAGAAAAGGCAAAGGAACCAGAGATCAGTGAGTCAACTCTGCATGAGGTGGCCAAAGTAGTGGAGTTTCAGCTTTAGCATCATTACTTACAAAGAAATCCCAAGGCTGATCTTCTTCAGAATGGACTGGTTGGATCTCCTTGCAGTCCAAGGGACTCTCAAGAGTCTTCTCTGACGCCACAGGTCAAAAGCAGCAATTCTTCAGCGCTCAGTCTTCTTCACAGTCCAACTCTCACATTCATACATGACCACAGGAAAAATCATAGCCTTGACTAGACGAACCTTAGTCAGCAAAGTAATGTCTCTGCTTTTGAATACGCTGTCTAGGTTGGTCATAACTTTTCTTCCTAGGAGTAAGCATCTTTTAATTTCATGGCTGCAATAACCATCTGCAGTGATTTTGGAGCCCAAGAAAATAAAGTCTGACACTGTTTCTACTGTTTCCCCATCTATTTCCCATGAACCGATGGGACCAAATGCTATGATCTTCGTTTTCTGAATGTTGAGCTTTAGGCCAACTATTTCACTCTCCACTTTCACTTTCATCAAGAGGCTTTTTAGTTCCTCTCCACTTTCTGCCATAAGGGTGGTGTCACCTGCACATCTGAGGTTACTGATATTTCTCCCGGCAATCTTGATTCCAGCTTGTGTTTTTCCAGTCCAGCATTTCTCATGATATACTCTGCATATAAGTTAAATAAGCAGGGTGACATTATACAGCCTTGACATACTCTTTTTCCTATTTGGAACCAGTCTGTTGTTCCATGTCCAGTTCTAACTGCTGCTTCCTGACCTGCATACAGATTTCTCAAGAGGCAGGTCAGGTGGTCTGGTATTCCCATCTTTCAGAATTTTCCACAGTTTATTGTGATCCACACAGTCAAAGGCTTTGGCATACTCAATAAAGCAGAAATAGATGTGTTTTTTTGTTTGTTTGTTTGTTTGTTTGTTTGGAACTTTCTTGCTTTATCCACGATCCAGTGGATGTTGGCAATTTGATCTCTGATTCCTCTGCCTTTTCTAAAACCAGCTTGAACATCAGGAAGTTCATGGTTCATGTATTGCTGAAGCCTGGCTTGGAGAATTTTGAGCATTACTTTACTAGCATGTGAGATGAGTGCGATTGTGCGGTAGTTTGAGTGTTCTTTGGCATTGCCTTTCTTTGGAATTGGAGTGAAAAAGGACCTTTTCCAGTCCTGTGGCCACTACTGAGTTTTCCAAATTTGCTGGCATATTGAGTGCAGCACTTTGACAGCATCATCTTTCAGGATTTGAAACAGCTCAGCTGGAATTCCATCACCTCCACTAGCTTTGTTTTTAGTGATGCTTTCCAAGGCCCACTTGACTTCACATTCCAGGATGTCTGGCTCTAAATTAGTGATCACATCTTCATGATTATCTGGGTCATGAAGATCTTTTTTGTACAGTTCTTCTGTGTATTCTTGCCACCTCTATTAGCTATTGCAAATAGTACTGTAATAAACATAGGGGTGTATGTATCTTTTTAAATGTTGGTTTCCTCTGGGTATATGCCTAGTAGTGGGATTGCTGGGTCATATGATGGTTTTAGTCCTTGTTTATTAAGGAGTCTTCATAGTATCTTCCATAGAAGCTGTATCAATTTAAATTTCTACCAACACTGCAAGAGGATTCCCTTTTTTATATGTCCTCTCCAGGTTTCATTGTTTGTAGATATTTTGATGATGGCCATTCTGACCAGTATGAGGTGATATCTCATTGTAGTTTTGATTTGCATCTCTCAAATAATGAGAAATGTTGGGTATATTTTCATGTGTCTGTTAGCCATTTGTATGTCTTCTTTGCAGAAATGTCTGTTTAGGTCTTTTTCCCACTTCTTGATTGGGTTGCTTATTTTTTCTGGTATTGAGTTGTATGAGCTGTTTGTTTATTTTGGAAATGAATTCTTGGTCATTTTTTTCATTTACTATTATAATCTCTGATTCTGAGGGTTATCTTTTCACCTTGTTATAGTTTCCTTTGATGTGCAAAATCCTTTAAATTTAATTGATTCCCATTTATATATTTTTGTCCTTCTAATGAACATTCAGGATTGATTTCTTTTAGGACTGACTGGTTTGATTTCCTTGCAGTCCAAGGGACCCTCAAAGGCCTCCCCAACATCACAGTTCCAAAGCATCATTTCTTCAGTGCTCAGCTTTCTTTATGATCCAACTCTTACATCCATACATGACTACTAGAAAGAACGTAGCTGACTAGACAGACTTTTGTTGGCAAAGTAATGTCTCTGCTTTTCAATACACTGTGTAGGTTTGTCATAGCTTTTCTGCCAAGGAGCAAATGTCTTTTAAATTCAGATAAATATTTTCATTATATTGTCTTGTTCTTACTGATAATACCTGTAACCTATGGAGAATTATATCAGTTAACTTGATAAATTAAAAAAAATAATGAATAAATTCAGATAAATAAAAGGTGAGATTAACAATGAGACCTATGCCAAATTAACTTCTTAAGAATGAACAAATGATGTCATAAGAAGACTCTGAGATACATAATAGTAAGCAAATAAGTAAAATGTTAAAGGGGTATATATATATATATATATATATATATATCTGTAAATTTCTTTATAAATTAGTAAAAATAACATATAATATATGGTGCTAGAACAACAGAAATAAAATCATAAACAAAAGTAGCATGTGAATCAACATGCAGAGATTTGAGGATCAGATAGCATCACAAAGAATCAGACACAACTGAGTGATGGAACTGAACTGAACTGACTCATCTGAAAGTGTCTTTTCTCTGGTCTAATTTTTCATACATTGATTTTTCTGGCTGTGTGTGTCAGTTATATACTGCTATATAGCAGAACACAATTTATTTTATTTGGTGTTGATTTTGAGTCTTCAATTTAGTCTGTGTTCAGTTGGGTGGCTCTTCTGCCGGTCTTATTTGGGGTTCATTCAGTTTGTGTATCAACATGAGCTTGTTAGTCTAGGGTAGAGGTAACAAACCTTAACAATATTATGTTTCATGGGGCTCTTCTATGTATTGTATGATATTTAGCAGTATCAATTAATTCTCCAAGTCAGGCTTCAGCAATACGTGAACTGTGAACTTCCTGATGTTCAAGCTGGTTTTAGAAAAGACAGAGGAAATAGAGATCAAATTGCCAACATCCGCTGGATCATTGGAAAAAGCAAGAGAGTTCCAGAAAAACATCTATTTCTGCTTTATTGACTATGCCAAAGCCTTTGACTGTGTGGATCACAATAAACTGTGGAAAATTCTGAAAGAAATGGGAATACCAGACCACCTGACCTGCCTCTTGAGAAATCTGTATGCAGGTCAGGAAGCAGCAGTTAGAACTGGACATGGAACAACAGACTGGTTCCAAATAGGAAAAGGAGCATGTTAAGGCTGTATATTGTCACTCTGCTTATTGAACTTATATGCAGAGTACATCATGAGAAACGCTGGACTGGAAGAAACACAAGCTGGAATCAAGATTGCCTGGAGAAATTTCAATAGCCTCAAATATGCAGATGACACCACCCTTATGGCAGAAAGTGGAGAGGAACTAAAAAGCCTCTTGATGAAAGTGAAAGTGGAGAGTGAAATAGTTGGCCTCAAGCTCAACATTCCGAAAATGAAGATCATGGCATTTGGTCCCATTACTTCATGGGAAATAGATGGGGAAACAGTGTCAGACTTTATTTTTCTGGGCTCCAAAATCACTGTAGATAATGACTGCAGCCATGAAATTAAAAGACACTTACTCCTTGGAAGAAAAGTTATGACCAACCTAGATAACATATTCAAAAGCAGAGACATTACTTTGCTGACTAAGGTCCGTCTAGTCAAGGCTATGGTTTTTCCTGTGGTCATGTATGAATGTGAGAGTTGGACTGTGAAGAAGGCTGAGCACCGAAGAATTGCTGCTTTTGACCTGTGGTGTCAGAGAAGACTCTTGAGAGTCCCTTAGACTGCAAGGCGATCCAACCAGTCCATTCTGAAGGAGATCAGCCCTGGGGTTTCTTTGGAAGGAATGATGCTAAAGCTGAAACTCCAGTACTTTGGCCACCTCATGTGAAGAGTTGACTCATTGGAAAAGACTCTGATGCTGGGAGGGTTTGGGGGCAGAAGGAGAAGGGGACCACAGAGGATGAGATGGCTGGATGGCATCACGGACTCGATGGACGTGAGTCTGAGTGAACTCTGGGAGTTGGTGATAGACAGGGAGGCCTGGCGTGCTGCGATTCATGGGGTCACAAAGAGTCGGACACGACTGAGCGACTGAACTGAACATAACTGATTGTTTCTATCTTTTTAATGACACCCAAATCTGTGATAAGCAAAATATCTCCAGATAGATGTCCCCTAGGAAGAAAAATTGTCTCTCTATGGTTGAGAAACACTTATGTATTAGTTTTCCATTGTAGCCAGAAAAAACAATACAAGCAGTTATTGTAAATAACCCCAATTTATTATCTCATAATAACTCCAAAATGAATGTAGTATACAAAATCAATGTGTTAGTAGAGATGAAATCCTTCTGGAGGCTCTAGGGAAGAATCTATTTCTTTACTTTTTCCAGCTAGAGCTGTTGAATGCATTCCTTGGCTTGTGGCTCTTTCCTCTCTTCAAAGCCAGCAGTATGGCAGTGTAGTATCTTCAAATCTCTTCTCCTCACCCCCTTTATGTCTCTCTCTCTCTTTTCTTCTTTTGTTGTCATCTCTTGCTTTGTCTCTTCTAAAGATCCTGTGATGACATTAGGCTCACTCAGATAATCCAGATGACATCTAAATTTCTGATTTATTGACTATGACAAAGCCTTTGACTGTGTGGAGCACAATAAAATGTGGAAATTTCTGAAACAAATGGGAATAACAGACCACCTGACCTGCCTTCTGAGAAGTCTGTATGTAGGTCAAGAAGCAACAGTTAGAACTAGTCATGGAACAACAGACTGGTTCCAAATAGGGAAAGGAGTATGTCAAGGCTGTATATTGTCACCCTGCTTATTTAACTTATATGAAGTGTACATCATGAGAGATGCTGGGCTGGATGAAGCACAAGCTGAGAACAAGATTGCCGGGAGAAATATCAATAATCTCAGATATGCAGATGACATCACTCTTGTGGCAGAAAGTGAAGAAGAACTAAAGAACCTCTTGATGAAAGTGAAAGAGGAGAGTGAAAAAGTTGGTTTAAAACTCAACATTCAGAAAACAAAGATTATGGCATCTGGTCCCATCACTTCATGGGAAATAGATGGGAAAACAGTGGAAACAGTGACAGAATTTATTTTGGGGGCTCCAAAATCACTGCAGCTGGTGTCTGAAGCCACGATATTAAAAGACGCTTACTCCTTGGAAGGAAAATTATGACCAACCTAGACAGCATATTCAAAAGCAGAGACATTACTTTGCCAACAAAATTCTGTCTAGTCAAAGCTATGGTTTTTCAGTAGTCATGTATGGATGTGAGAGTTGGACCATAAAGACAGCTGAGTGCCAAAGAATTGATGCTTTTGAACTGTGGTTTTGGAGAAGACTCTTGAGAGTCCCTTGGACTGCAAGGATATCAAATCAGTCCATCCTAAAGGAACTCAGTCCTGAATATTCATTGAAAGGACTGATACTGAAGCTGAAGCTCCAATATTTTGGCCACCTGATGTGAATAACTGACTCATTGGAAAAGACCCTGATGATGGGAAAGATTGAAGGCAGGAGGAGAAGGAGATGGCAGAGGATGAGAAGGTTGGATGGCACCACTGACTCAATGGATATGAGTTTGAGTAATCTTCAGGAATTGGCAATGGACAGGAAGGCCTATCATACTACAGTCCATTGAGTAACAAAGAGTTGGACACTACTGAGTGACTTAACTGAACTAGACTTACTTTGACTCTTTTAAAGATCCTGTGATGACATTAGGCTCACTCAAATAGTCCAGGATAACATCTCCATTTCAAGGCCTTTAATTTAATCACATCTGAATGCAAGGTCCCTTTTGCTTAGTAAGGTAATATACCCACATATCCCATAGATTAGGATGTGAACATCTTTGGCAGGGTTGTAAGCGTATTATTTTGCCACAGTTGACCTGGGAGGATCTCACTTGGAGTGAGTTCACATATTTTCATCCTTCAGTGAGCTATCCTAGACTTCTTCATATTATAGAGGTTGAGTTCCCAGAAGCAGCAAGCTATGCTTCAATTCCCAAGGGCTTTTAAGCTTCAAATTTGATAATATCATATTAATCAAAGCACAAGAACAACCTTAGAGTTAATGTGGGGGAGGACTGTATAAGAACATGGTTGAAAGTAGAAAAAACTTACTTAGAACAGTTACTGAAAATCTAACATCATATGGTAATCTAGATTATTTTGTCTCAGAACTTCGAAGACCTGGTTTCACTGTATTCTAAGGTGCTGTAATTATAATTATTATTTCTTTTTAAATGTTCTGGCCTTCTTTCCAGATGCTTGGGTATGGTTTCTTCACGTGTACATTATTGTTTTTAAGAGTTCTGGAAAATTTTTCAGTCATTATCTCCTTGAAAACTGCTTCTCCTTCAATTACCTTTATTCTCTTTTTGTGATTTTCGTTAGACTTCTACAAAACTTTTAAATTAAAATCTCCATATATTTTCACATAATTTTTTTAATTTCAATATCTTTACATTTCTGAGCTGCTATTTTGGTCATTTCTACTGGTGCATCTTCCACTTCATTAATTCTATTTTTAGTTATCTATCCTGCTATTTTTCTTCTTAAATATGAGAGTGTGTGTGTGTATGCATTTGAGTAATTGTATTATTTTTCATATTTAGAAGTTCCACTTGTGTTTTGAAGTTGTATGTCAATTTCCAATATGCTAGACTTGATGGATGACTTTCGTGATGATGTCCTTTATTTTTTAACCGTTATATGTATGCTGCTGCCACTGCTAAGTCGCTTCAGTCATGTCCGACTCTGTGCGACCCCGAAGACTGCAGCCCACCAGGCTCCTCCATCCTTGGGATTTTCCAGGCAAGAATACTGGAGTGGGTTGCCATTTCCTTCTCCAATGCATGAAAGTGAAAAGTGAATCTGAAGTCGCTCAGTTGTGTCAAACACTCAACGAACCCATGGACTGCAGGCTACTAGGTTCCTCTGTCCATGAGGTTTTCCAGGCAAGAGTACTGGAGTGGGGTGCTGTTCTATATTCTATATCTGAATAATACAATAACTGAATCCCTTAGAGCTCTAAATCTATTAGCTTTTGTCCCCCTCTACTTACTTTCTGTAATTCAGTTTAGTCCAGTTCAGTTCAGTCGTTCAGTCGTGCCTGACTCTTTGCAACCCCATGGACTGCAGCACGCAAGGCTTCCCTGTCCATCACCAACTCGCGAAACTTATTCAAACTCATGTCCATCTAGTCAGTGATGCTATCCAACCATCTCATCCTCTGTCATCCCCTTCTCCTCCTGCCTCCAATTTTTCCAACCATCATGGTCTTTCCCAATGAGTCAGTTCTTCACATCAGGTGGCCAAAGTATTGGAGCTTCAGCCTTAGCATCAGCCCTTCTAATGAATATTCAGGACTGATTTCCTTTGGGATTAACTCGTTGTATCTCCTTGCAGTCCAAAGGACTCTCAAAAGTCTTCTTCAACACCATGATTCAAAAGCATCAGTTCTTCAGTGCTCAGCCTTCTTTATTGTCCAACTCTCACATCCATAAATGACTATTGAAAAACCATAGTTTTGACTAGACAGAATTTTGTTGGCAAAGTAATATCTCTGCTTTTAATATGCTCTACAGGTTGGTCATAGCTTTTCTTTCAAGGAGCAAGTGTCTTTTAATTTCATGGCTGCAGTCACCATCTGCAGTGATTTTGGAGCCCCCCAAAATAAAGTTTCTCACTGTTTCCTTTCTTTCCCCATCTATTTGCCGTGAAGTGATGGAACTGGAAGCCATGATCTTAGTTTTCTGAATGTTGAGTTTTAAGCCAACTTTTTCACTTACCTCTTTCACTTTCATCAAGAGCCTCTTTAGTTCTTCCTTGCTTTCTGCCATAAGGGTGGTGTCATCTGCATAGCTGAGGTTATTTATATTTCTCCCAGGAGTCTTTATTCTAGCTTGTGCTTCATCCAGCCCAGCATTTCTCATGATGTACTCTGCACATAAGTTAAATAAGCAGGGTGACTGTATATATCCTTGACATACTCCTTTCCTGATTTGGAACCAGTCTATTGTTCCAAATCCAATTCTAACTGATGCTTCTTGACCTGCATACAGATTTCTCAGGAGGCAGGTCAGGAGGTAATTCAAGAGATTCTTCCCATCTCTTGAAGAATTTTCCAGCTTATTGTGAAGCCAACAGTCAAAGTCTTTAGTGTAATCAATAAAAAAGAACTAGATGTTTTTCTGGAACTCTATTCCTTTTTTAATCATCCAACAGATGTTGGCAATTTGATCTCTGGTTCAAACTGCCAAAACTATCACTTTTTGTAATAATGGCTTTTTTTTTTTTAATGTTATGATCTTTGATGGATAGAACTTTACTATCTGTTAATTGTTTGGAATTTTAAATGGAAATGGGGAACCATTCTTGCAAAAATGATTTACTTCTTCCATTTCTAGCAGTTATCTAGACCATTGAGCTAGAATCAATAAGCATACCCTTTAGGGTCTCACTTCAGAGCTTAAGGCCAAATGTACCTTTACCATGTGGCCTAGAGATCAATTTTCAGATAGCTACTCTACCTCAGGCATCTATGATCCTTCCGCATCTTTTTTTTGGTTTTAAATTTAGCTGGACCACAGTTTTTATTGTTTCCTTAACTGATCTCCTTTTTTTGTTGTTTCTTTTTTTTCCTTTAAGGGTAAAGAACCTGAGGCTGGGAAAGATTGAGGGCAGGAGGAGAAGGGGACAACGGAGAATGAGATGGTTGGATGCCATCACCGACTCAATGGACATGGGTTTGGGTGGACTCTGGGAGTTGGTGATGGACAGGGAGGCCTGACATGCTGTGGTTCATGGGGTTGCAAAGAGTCAGACACGACTAAGCGACTGAACTGAACTGAACTGAAGACTGCTTGTGATCTTCTATACCTTTTGTGTGACCTTCAATGTTTCATAACAAATAGCTTGCAAAGTTTTAGTTGTTAAAGAACTGAATGGTCACTTGAAGACTCTAAGTATCTATAATAAAAATAAGAGAGGTGTTACATGAATTTTCTAGTTATAAAGGATAAAGAAGAAATTTCTCAAGTAGAGAAAACAGTGTGAATAAAACCACAAGAATAAGTCTTAATGTGCTTCATGTAATTCTGAGTTACATAAGTTTTTCTTATAGAAGTAGTTGTTAAGAGATACAAGTGCCTAGATGAAAGGAAATGCTTCTCTTCCATATACATATGTATACTCTTCCATTTCTCTTAGAACACATTACAATCCTTGTGTATTTTGTTTTACCACAGCCAAAACTGGTGAGAAATATCAGTTAATATTTGGCCTTAGAATGACAGAGACAAAAGAGAGAGATTGAAAATGTGATGACCTGGAGAATACATGTTTAGTTCAAAAGGAATATCAGCTCTATCTTCTTGTTGCCATTCAAGAGTAAAAGCCGAGTGTTGGCACATCTTTTGATACTTAAAACAAACTGAAAATTCAGATGTTTCTGAGAAATATGACTTTTTGGTAATGGGATAAATGTTAAATAATCCTATGTAATTTAATATCTTGCACATCAAATTATCAGTCTTGGGGGGCAGAACTAGCTTAACAATTGGTGATTTCCAACATGCAAACAATTGATGGAAAATGACAAAAAAAAAAAAAAAGAAAAGAAAAAGGTGGAAACATTAGCATAAACTACACACTAGAAGCCTTGCTAAAGTGTTATACTTTATTCAGTAAATGGAAAAGTTATGGAGACTTTTAACATGGAAGTGGCAGGACTTCTATAGTATTTCATGAAACATAATCAACATGATACAAAAGATGTACTAGAACAGTGGTGTCTTTTTTGATCACACACTCAATAAAAACTATTTGATTATATACTTTCTAATATACAGGTAATTATTTGGTTGAAAGTACATACATTTCCTGTTGTGCTAAATATGCATATTATAAAGTATATTCAAAGATAAAAATTTAAGAAGGATGAAATTTAAATGACATAAATATTATTTTACAATGTATTTCTTATTGTGATACTTTGCATTAGCACTAGCCACTATCTCAAAGCACATATACATCATCATTAATAGTAGTGGATATAAATATATATTTAAGTATTTTTGCTAATATTAGCAACATTTCGAAAATTTCTTACATCTGATCTAATGTCATTTTTATCTTGTGATAGACTGAAGTGCTATTTTTAGAAGTGTATGCTGAATTTTCATAAAATCCATTTGTATTTGCAATATTAATAAATTTTCCATCTTTAGAGAAATGAAATATTTCCTGCCATATCAGTAAACAAGAATGCCACAGTCATCAGCAATTGCAGCCCTCCAATATGACCAGGTGAGCCTTTAGGGAACTCAGCAAGAAGAATAACTGCTATCTAGCAGTAATCAGACTCTAGCCACTCCCTACTGTGAGTTCTGAGGAACTCAGGATATGAAAACAGGATACTGGCCCAGGATAGCTGAGGTGCATATCAAAGGAATGATTTAATTAAGTCCAGACTCTAACATCTCCCCATACATAGATTAACTTGGGATATCTGATTTTCTTTAATTTACAGAAAACTTGACATTCAGACTAGCTACTCTTTGTTGAAAAACTTCTATATAAGCTTCCTCTTCCCCCTGCCTCCTCAGAGAAATTCTTTCAGGGTTATTTGAGGTGCTATCTCCCGGACTTGAAGTCCTAAAATTTCTTACTGAATAAAACACTCTCTACTTTTAGATTGTGAATATTTTTAAGTCAACATCTAACATATTTTTAAGGACTTTGGTCAATATTGGTCATTCATTTCCTTAAAAATAGACAATATAGTCTTTAAATCAACTGAACTGGAATGAATAAACAACAATATCTAAGGCAAACTGAAGAAAAATGAAGAGTGAAGGCTCCAACTCCTCCATATTATGGCCCTTCGTCTCTTTCTTCAAGATAACATGTCTTCCATTATTGTCAAATATTGGTAAAAATAAGCTTCTTTCTAATTTTTAAGACATCAAATTAATGTAAAACAAATCTATGATTTTGTGTCTTGAAATCTAGAGGACCATTTTGAGTACTTTGAGTACTTAGAGTTATTTTATTTCTATATGGGAAGTAGCCCAGTTGTGTCCGACTCTTTGTGACCCTGTGGACTGTAGCCCGCCAGTCTCCTCTGTCCATGGGATTCTCCAGGCAAGAATACTGGAGTGGGTTGCCATTTCCTTCTCCAGAGGATCTTCCCGACCAAGGGATCAAACCCAGGTCTCCTGCACTGGAGGCAGATGCTTTAACCTCTGAGCCACCAGGGAAGCCCCTGTCAAATAATCATATAATTATAAATTGAGTTGGAAGCCAGCATCAACATATATGTTAAATATTGGTAAAAATAAGCTTCTTTCTGATTTTTAAGACATCAAATTAATGTAAAACAAATCTATGATTTTGTGTCTTGAAATCTACAGGACCATTTTGAGTACATTGAGTACTTAGAGTTATTTTATTTCTATATGGAAATGACTGCACTAGAGCAAATATTACTTGAAATGAAGGAAACAATTAGGAGATACTTTTAATAGTTCATAAATGTGTTATGAAATATTGAACTAGGTTTCTGGAGTCCTATGTGAGAAACATTGTAATGGAAAAATTGATAATGCTTATTGAATAGTTCAATGCAGGGAGTGATGTAGAAAGACACAAAAATAACTCTGAAGTTTCAACACTGAAAATAGGAACAGTAATTCCTGGGCTGGCCAAAAGTTCATACAATCCGAATGAACATTTTGGTCAACCAAATATTAAAAGAAATCAGGTTTGGGGCTTTGATTATGGTCTTGCTTTTCGACGTTTTGAGAATGAGGATTTGGTGGAGCATCAAAATATGAACAGTCAGCTATCAAAAAGAAATATGATTAGAATGTCCCAGAGAGTTTTTTTTTCCCCTTTATGTTTTTTTTTAAATTTATTTTTTTATTGAAGGATAATTGCTTTACAGAATTTTGTTGTTTTCTGTCAAACTTCAACATGAAATCAGTGATAGGTATACATATATCCTCTCCCCTCCCTTTTGAAACTCGCTCACAGCTCCCTCCCCATCCCACCCCTCTAGGTTGATACAGAGCCCCTGTTTGAGTTGCCTGAGCCATACAACAAATTTGCCTTGGCTATCTATTTTACATATGGTAATGTAAGTTTCCACGTTACTGTTTCCATACCTTTCCTCTTCTCTCCCCATGTCCATAAGTCTATTCTGTATGTCTGTTTCTCCATTGCTTCCCTGTAAATAAATTCTTCAGTACCATTTCCCTAGATTCCATATACGTACATTAGATAGATATTTATCTTTTTCTTTCTTACTCACTTCACTCTGTATAAAAGGGTCTAGGTTCATCCACCTCATCAGAACTAACAAAAATGTGTCCATTTTATGGCTGAGTAATATTCCATTGTGTATATGTACCACAACTTCTTTATCATTCATCTGTCCATGGGCATCTAGGTTGCTTCCAAGCTCTGCTGCTGCTGCTGCTCCTGCTAAGTCATTTCAGTTGTGTCCAACTCTTAGCGACCCCATGAACTGCAGCCCACGAGGCTCCTCCGTCCATGGGATTTTCCAGGCAAGAGTACTGGAGTGGGGTGCTTCCATGTTCTAGTTTTTGTAAATAGTCCTACAATGAACAATGGGATATATGTGTCTTTTTCAATTTCGGTTTCCTTAGGGTATATGCCTAGGAGTGGGATTGCTAGGTCATATGGTGGTTTTATTCCTAGTTTTTAAAGGAATCTCCATATTGTCTTCCATAGTGGCTGTATCAATTTACATTCCAACCAACAGTGAAAGAGCATTCCCTTTTCTCCACACCCTCTCCAGCATTTATTGTTTGTAGACTTTTTGATGATGGCCATTCTGACAGGTGTGAGGTGATGTCTCATGGTGGATTTGATTTGCATTTCTCTAATAATGAACAATGTTAAGCATCTTTTCATGTTTGTTAGCCATCTGTATATCTTCTTTGGAGAAATGTCTGTGTAGGACTTTTTCCCACTTTTTAATTGGGTTATTTGCTTTTCTGGCATTGAGTTGTATGAGCTGCTTGTATATTTTGGAAATGAATCTTTTGTCAGTTGTTTCATTTGCTATTATTTTCTCCCATGTTGGGGGTTGTCTTTTCACCTTGCTTGTATTTTACTTTGCTGTGCAAAGCTTTTAAGTTTAATCAGGCCCCATTTTTTTACTTTTTTTTAAAATTTCTGTTAATCTAGGGGGTGGTCATAGAAGATCTTGCTTTGATTTATGTCATCAAGTGTTCTGCCTATGGTTTCCCCTAAGAGTTTTATAGTTTCTGGTCTTACATTTAAGTCTTTAATCCATTTTGAGTTTATCTTTGTGTGTGGTGTTAGGAGGTGTTCTAATTTCATTCTTTTACATGTAGCTGTCCAGTTTTCCCAGCACCATTTATTGAAGAGGCTGTCTTTGCCCCATTGTATATTCTTGCCTCTTTTGTCAAAAATAAGGTACCCGTAGGTGCATGGGTTTATTTGTGGGTTTTCTATCTTGTTCCATTGGTCTATATTTCTGTCTTTGTGTCAATACCATACTGTCTTGATGACTGCAGCTTTGTGGTATAATCTGAAGTCAGGGAAGGTTGATTCCTCCAGTTCCATTGTTCTTTCTCAAGACTGATTTATCTATTCAGAGTCTCTGGTGTTTCCATATAAACTGTTAGATTTTTTGCTCTAATTCTGTGAAAAATTACCCCCATTGGTAGTTTGATAGGGATTAAGATGAATCTGTCTGAAAAGGCGATGGCACCCCACTCCAGTACTCTTGCCTGGAAAATCCCATGGACAGAAGAGCCTGATAGGCTGCACTCTATGGGGTCATGAAGAGTCGGACACGACTGAGCAACTTCACTTTCACTTTTCACTTTCATGCATTGGAGAAAGAAATGGCAACCCACTCCAGTGTTCTTGCCTGGAGAATCCCAGGGACAGGGGAGTCTGTTGGGCTGCTGTTTATGGGGCCACAGAGTTGGGCACGACTGAAGTGACTTAGCAGCAGCAGCAGCAAGATGAATCTGTACATTATATTTGGTAGTAGAGACATTTCCATAATTGATTTTTTGAACCCAGGAACATGTAATATCTCTCCTTCTGTTCATGTCACTTTTGATTTCTTTCATCAGTGTTTTATACTCTTCTGTATACAGTTCTTTTGTCTCATTAGGTAGGGTTATTCCTAGATATTTTATTCTTTTTGTTGCAATGGTGAATAGGATTGATTCCTTAATTTTTCCTTCTGATTTTTCCTTGTTAGTATATAGGAATGCAAGTGATTTCTGTGTATTGATTTTGTATCCTGTGACTTTACTAAATTCACTAATTAGCTCTAGTAATTTTCTGATAGTATCTTTAGGGTTTTTTTGTATAGTATCATGTCATCTGCAAACAGTGAGAGTTTTACTTCTTTTCCAATATGTATTCCTTTTATTTCTTTTTCTTCTCCTATTGCCACAGTTAGGACTTCCAAACCTATGTTGAATAATAGTGGTGAGAGTGGACACTCTTGTCTTGTTCTGATCTTAGAGGGAATGCTTTCTATTTTTCCCCATTGAGAATAATGTTTACTGTGGGATTATTATATATGGCCTTTACTGTGTTGAGACGGGTTTCTTCTATGCCCATTTTTTGAAGATTTTTATCATAAATAGGTGCTGAATTTTGTCAAAGGATTTTCCTGCACCTATTGAAATTATCATATGATTTTTATCTTTCAATTTGTTAATATAGTGTATCACATTGAATGATTTGTATATATCAAAGAATCCTTGCACGCTTTGAATAAACCTGATTTGATCATGGTGTATGAGCTGTTTAATGTACTGTTGGATTCTGTTTGCTAGAATTTTGTTGAAGATATTTGCATCAATGTTCATCAGTGATATTTACCTGTAATTTTGTTTCCTGTGTTGTCTTTGCATGGCTTCAGTATCAGGGTGACGGTAGCCTCATAGAATGAGTTTGGATGTTACCTTCCTCTACAACATTTTGAAAGAATTTTAGAAGGATAGGCATTATCTCTTCTCTAAACATTTGATAAAATTCCCCTGTGAAGCCATCTGGTCCTGGGCTTTTGTTTTGAGGGAGATTTTTGATAACAGTCTCAATTTTAGTGCTTGTAATTGGATTGTTTGTGATAGCTATTTCTTCCTAGTTCCGTCTTGGAAGATTGAACTTTTCTAAGAATCTGCCCATTTCTTTCAGGTTGTCCATTTTCTTGCTATATAGTTGCTAATAATAGTCTACTATAATCCTTTGTATTTCTGCATTATCTGTTGTAACCTCTACGTTTTCGTTTCTAATTATGTTGATTTGATTCTTCTCTCTTTTTTTCTTGATGAGTCTGACTAAAAGTTTTGTTAATTTTATCTTCTCAAAGAACCAGCTTTCAGCTTTATTAATCTTTACTATTGTTTCTTTCATTTCTTTTTCAATTATTTCTGCTCTGAACTTTATGATTTCTTTCCTTCTGCTAACTTTGGTGGTTTTTTTGTTATTCTTTTTTCAATCGTTTTAAGAGTAAATTTCAGTTGTCTAGTCAATGTTTCTCTTATTTCTTGAGGAAGGATTGTATTGCTATAAACGTCCCTTTTAGAATTGCTTTTGCTGCATCCCATAGGTTTTGAGTTGTTTTGTTTTCATTTGTCATTTTTTTCTAGGAATTTTTTAAATTCCCTTTTGATTTCTTCAGTAACTTGTCCATTTAGAAATGGATTGTTTAATCTACATGTGCTTGTGGTTTTATTACAGGGTTTGTTTTGTTGTTGTTGTTGTTGTTGTAATTGATATCTAGTCTCATAGTGTTGTGGTCAGAAAAGATGCTCGATATGATTTCAATTTTCTTAAATTTACCGAGGCTTTACTTGTGACCCAAGATGTGCTCTATCCTGGAGAATGTTCCATGTACACTTGAGAAGAAAGTGTATTCTGCATTTGGATGGAATGTCCTGAAGTAATCAGTGAGTTCCAGCTGGCCTAATGTGTCATTTAAGGCTTGTACTTCCTTGTTAACTTTCTGTTTTGATGATTTGTCCATATGTGTAAGTAGGATGTTAAACTCTCCTACTATTATTGTGTTACTATCTGTTTCTCATTTTATGTCTGTTAGTGTTTGTCCTAAGTACTGACATGCTCCTATGTTGGGTGCATAGATATTTACAATTGTTATGTCTTCCTCTTAGACTGATCCCTTGATCATTATGTAGTGTCATTCATGGTCTCTTGTAATATTCTTTATTTTAAGGTCTATTTTGTCTGATATCAGGATTGCTACTCCTGGTTTCTTTTGATTTCCATTTGCATGGAATATATTTTTCCATCCTCTCACTTTCAGTCTATATGTGTTTTGATGTCTGAAGTGGGTTTCTTGTAAACAGCATATATTTGGGTTTTGCTTTTATATCCATTCAGCCAATCTGTGTCTTTTGGTTGGAACATTTAATTCGTTTACATTTAAAATGTTTATTGAGATATATATATATATATGGTCTTTACCTTTATTTTTTGTGGTTTATTTCTGTAGATCTTTTCCTTCTATTTCCTGACCACATCAATCCCTTTACCATTTGTTGTAAAGCTGGTTTGGTGGTACTAAATTCTCTTATCTTTTGCTTCTCTGTTAAGCTTTTGACTTCTTCATCAATTCTGAATGAGATCTTTGAAGGTAGGGTAATCTTGATTGTAGATGTTTCCCTCTCAGTACTTTAAATATATCATTCCATTCCCTTCTGGCCTGCAGAGTTTCTGCTGAAAAATCAGCTATTAAACATATGGGGTTTCCCGTGTATGTTACTTCTTGCTTTTCTCTTGATGGTTTTAATATTATTTCTGTGTGTTTAGTCTTTGTTAGTTTGATTAATATGTGTCATGGCATGTTTCTCCTTGGGTTTATCCTGTACAGGATTCTGCTCTTCTTGGACTTGATTGTGGAAATTTTCAACTATAATCTTTTAAAATTTTTTCTCGTTTTTTTTTTTTTCTTATTTTCTCCTTCTAGGAACCCTATAATTCAAATATTGGTGCATTCAGTATTGTCTCAATGGTCTCTGAGACTATCCTCAGTTCTTTTCATTCTTTTTACTTTATTCTGCTCCTCAGCAGTTATTTCCACTATTCTATCTTCCAGATCACTTATTCATTCTTCTGCCTCAGATATTCTGCTGTTGATTCCTTCTGGAGTATTTTTAGTTTCAGTAATTGTGTTGTTTGTCTCTGTGTTTATTCTTTATTTCTTCTAGGTCTTTGCTAATTGATTCTTGCATTTTCTCTCTTCTATTTTGACGTTTTGGATCATTTTTGCTTTTATTATTCTGAACTCTTTTTCAGGTAGTTTACCTATTTCCTCTTCATTTATTTGGCCTTGTGTGTCTCTAAGTTGTTCTTTTGTGCAGTATTTCTCTGTCTTTTTATTATTATTATTTAAAAACTTATTGTTAAAGCCTCCTCTTCCCAGGCTTCATAGTCAAATTCTTTCTTCCTGTTGGTTTCTGCCCTCATAAGATCGGTACAGTGTTTGGTGTAAGCTCCACGTAAGGTGTGATTTGTGTTTGCACTCTGGTGGGAGGAGGTGAGTTGTTGTGTTTTCTTCCTCTGCTGGGCAGGGTTGAGTTAGGTGGTAATCTTGTCTGCTGATGATTAGGTTTCTATTTTCATCTTGCTTGTTTTTTGGATGGGGCATCCTGCACAGGGTTCTACTGACAGTTGTGTAATGCCAGGCCTTGTATACAAGTCATTGCCTTTGTGGGAGTTCTCACTATTTGGTACTCCCTAGGTTTAGGAGTTCTCTGTTAGTGTAGGATATTGGAGTTAGTGCTCCCACTCCAAAGGCTTGTTGCTTGATCTCTGGCCAAGAAAAGAGATCCACAGGTGGTTTGATATGGAATAAAACAGGATTGAAGCAAATTCACTAAAATGAGATACAGAAGGCATGCCCCCCCGACAAATGCCAATTACAAAATCAGGCAAATAAGTAAAGTCATGTAATATATGCACATAAATATACACCCATAAGCAAAACCAAAACAGCCCAATAAACAAAATACAATAGAGAAAGCCAGCAAACAAAGGAAACCAAAAATGATATCCAACAGTTAAGAACAAAACTAATTAAAGCACAAACTGGAAAACAAAACTAGGCAAAGTGTCAACTTGGGAATAAAACAATTAAAACAAAACAATCTAACAAATATGGTTAGAAAAAGAAAGAATAGAAATGCAAAGTTAAATAGGGGTAGATAAAGAAGATATATATATATTAAAGATTAATTGCAATAGGAAAAGAAAAGTAGAAAAGCAAAAAAAGGAATAAATGTACAAATAATAATCATACACTTTTATTTAGTCATTTATTTAAATTATTTTATTTGGAGGATAATTGTTCTACAATACTTTGGTGGTTTTTCCATACATTGACATGGATCAGACATGGGTATGTATGTGTCCCCCCTCCATCCTGGAACTCATCCCTCTGGGTTAAGTGCCCTGCTTCAGGTATCAAACTTGCATTGGTCATCTATTTTACATACAGATTTCAATGGTATTCTCTCAAATCATACCACCCTCATCTCTCACATAGTCCAACAGTCTGTTTTTACATCTCTGTCTCTTTTGCTGCCTAGCATACAGAACCATTGTTACTGTCTTTTTAAACTCCATATATATGCCTTAATATACTGTATTGGTGTTTCTCTTTCTGACTTACTTCACTCTGTATAATAGGCTCCAGTTTAATCCACCTCATTAGAACTGACTCAGGTGTGTTCCTTTGTATAGCTGAGTAATATTCCATTGTGTATATGTACTACAAGTTCCTTATCCATTCGTCTGCTGATAGACATCTAGGTTGCTTCCATGTCCTAGCTATTATAAACAGTGCTGCAATGAACATTGGACATATATCGCTTTCATTTCTGGTTTCCTCCGTGTTTATGCCCAGCAGTGGGAATGCTGGGTCACATGGCAGTTCTATTTCCAATTTTTTAAGGAATCTCCACATTGTATTTTAAGTTTTATTTTAAACTTTTTTTTATTACTATAAAGAACAGGAATCTGATCTTTACAAGAACAGATTCCTGTTCTTTATAATAGCTGTACCAGTTTGCATTTGCACCAACAGTGTTAGAGGGTTCTTTTCTCTACACACTTTCCAAAGTTTATTCTTTGTAGACTTTTGGATGGCAGTAGTTCTGACCAGTGTGAGATGGTATTTCTATGTGGATCTGATTTGCATTACACCAATATTGAGTGAGGTTGACCATCTTTCAAAGTGTTCATAGCCATCTGTATGTCTTGTTTGAAGAAATGTCTGCTTAGTTCTTTGGCCCACTTTCAAAATTAGTTAATTTATTTTAATTGGAGAATAATTACATTACAACATTATGATGGAAGACTAGAGATCTCTTCAAGAAAATTAGAGATACCAAGGGAACATTTCATGCAAAGATGGGCTTGATAAAGGACAGAAATGGCATGCATCTAACAGAAGCAAAAGCTATTAAGAAGAGGTGGCAAGAATACACAGAAGAACTGTAAAAAACAACAACAAAAAAAGAGCTTCATGATCAAGATAATCATGATGGTATGATCACTTATCTAGAGCCAAACATCCTGGAATGTGAAGTCAAGTGGGCCTTAGAAAGCATCGCTATGAATAAAGCTAGTGGAGGTGATGCAATTCCAGTTGAGCTATTTCAAATCCTGAAAGATGATGCTGTCAAAGTGCTGCACTCAATATGCCTGCAAATTTGGAAAACTCCGCAGTGGCCACAGGACTGGAAAAGGTCTGTTTTCATTCCAATCCCAAAGAAAGGCAATGCCAAACAATGCTCAAACTACCACATAATTGCACTCATCTCACATGCTAGTAAAGTAATGCTCAAAATTCTCCAAGCCAGGCTTCAGCAATATGTGAACCAGATGTTCAAGCTGGTTTTACAAAAGGCACAGGAACCAGAGATCAAATTGCCAACATCTGCTGGATCATGGAAAAAGCAAGATTTCCAGAAAAATATCTATTTCTGCTTTATTGACTATGCCAAACCCTTGACTGTGTGGATCACAATAAACTGTGGGAAATTCTGAAAAAGATGGGAATACCAGACCACCTGACCTGCCTCTTGAGAAACCTATATGCAGGTCAGGAAGCAACAGTTAGAACTGAACATGGAACAACAGACTGGTTCCAAATAGCAAACGGAGTACGTCAAGGGTGTATATTGTCACTCTGCATATTTAACTTATATGCAGAGTACATCATGAGAAACACTGGGCTGGAAGAAGCACAAGCTAGAATCGAGGTTGCCGGGAGAAATATCAATAACCTCAGATATGCAGATGACACCACCCTTATGGCAGAAAAAAAAAGCCTCTTGATGAAAGTGAAAGAAGAGAGTGAAAAAGTTAGCTTAAAACTCAACATTCAGAAAACAAAGATCATGGCATCTGGTCCCATCACTTCATGGGAAAGAGATGGGGAAACAGTGGAAACAGTGTCAAACTTTATTTTGGGGGGCTCCAAAATCACTGCAGATAATGACTGCAGCCATGAAACTAAAAGATGCTTACTCCTTAGAAGGAAAGTTATGACCAACTTAGATAGCATATTGAAAAGCGGAGACATTACTTTGCCAACAAAGGTCAGTCTAGTCAAGCCTATGGTTTTTCCAGTGATCATGTGTGAATATGAGAGTTGGACTGTGAAGAAAGTGGAGTGTCAAAGAATTGATGCTTTTGAACTGTGATGTTGGAGAAGACTCTTGCAAGTCCCTTGGACTGCAAGGAGATCCAACGAGTCCCTCCTAAAGAAGATCAGTCCTGGATGTTCATTGGAAGGACTGATGCTGAAGCTGAAACTCCAGTACTTCGGCCACCTCATGCGAAGAGTTGACTCACTGGAAAAAACTCTGATGCTGGGAGGAATTGGGGGCGGGAGGAGAAGGGAATGACAGAGAATGAGTTGGCTGGATGGCATCACCAACTCGATGGACATGAGTTTGAATGAACTCCGGGAGTTGGTGATGGGCAGGGATGCCTGGAGTGCTGCAATTCATGGGGACATAAAGAGTCGGTTATGACTGAGTGACTGAACTAAACTGATTTTGGTGGTGGGAGGGAGGTTCAGGATGAAAGGATACATGTGCACCCATTGCTGATTCATGTCAATGTATGGCCCAATTTTAGATTGTATTGTTCATTTTTCTTGTATTGAGCTGCATGAGTTGCTTCTATATTGTGGAGATTAATCCTTTGTCAGTTGCTCCATTTACTATTATTTCCTCCCATTCTGAAGGCTGCCTTTTCACCTTGCTTATAATTCCCTTCATTGTACAAAAGCTTTTAAGCTTATATAGGTCCCATTTGTTTATTTTTATTTCCATTACTCTGGGAGATGGATCATAGAGGATCTTGCTGTGATTTATGTCAGAGAATGTTCTACCTATGTTTTTCTCTAAGAGTTTTATAGTTTCTGGTCTCACATTTAGATCTTTAATCCATTTTGAGTTTATTTTTGTATATGGTGTTAGAAAGTATTATGGTTTCATTCTTTTACACATGACTCACCAATTTTCCCAGCACCACTTGTTAAAGAGATTGTCTTTTCTCCATTGTATATTTTTGCCTCCTTTGTCCAAGATAAGTTGTCCATAGGTTTGTGGATTTATCTCTGGGCTTTCCATTTTGTTTAACTGATCTATATTTCTGTCTTTGTGCCAGTGCCATACTGTCTTGATGACTGTAGCTTTGTAATATGGTCTGAATTCAGGCAGGATGATTCTGCCAGTTCAATTCTTCTTTATCAAGACTGCTTTTGACTATTTGAAGTTTTCTGTGTTTTCATGTTAATAGTGAAATTATTTACTCTAGTTCTGTGAAAAATACTATTGGTAGCTTGATAGGGATTTCATTGAATCTATAGATTGCTTTGTGTAGTAAACTCATTTTTGCTACATGGATTCTTCTAATACATAGGCATGGTATGTTTCTCTATTTATTTATGTCATCTTTGATTTCTTTCATCATTGTCTTATAGTTTACTATATTTAGGTCTTTTGTTTCTTTAGGTAAATTTATTCCTAAGTAATTTATTTTTCGAGTCCCTTGGACTGCAAGGAGTTGCAACCAGTCCATTCTGAAGGAGATCAACCCTGGGATTTCTTTGGAAGGAATGATGCTAAAGCTGAAACTCCAGTATTTTGGCCACCTCATGCGAAAAGTTGACTCATTGGGAAAGACTCTGATGCTGGGAGGTATTGGGGGCAGTAGGAGAAAGGGATGACCGAGGATGAGATGGCTGGATGGCATTACAGACTCGATGGTCATGAATCTGAGTGAACTCTGGGAGGTGGTGATGGACAGGGAGGCCTGGTGTGCTGCGATTCATGGGGTCACAAAGAGTCGGACATGACTGAGCGACTGAACTGAACTGAATTTATTTTTCTCATTGCAATGGTAAATGGGATTTTTCTAAATTTCTCTGTTTTTTCATTGTTAGTGTATATGAGTGCAAAGGATTTCTGTGTATTAATTTTATATCCTGCAACTTTACTATACTAATTGGCTAGCTGTAGTAATTTTCTGGAGAAGGCAATGGCAACCCACTCCAGTATTCTTGCCTGGAAAATCCCATGGACAGAGGACCCTGGTAGGCTGCAGTCCATGGCGTTGCTAAGAGTCAGACACGACTGAACGACTTCACTTTCACTTTTCACTTTCGTACATTGGAGAAGGAAATGCAACCCACTCCAGTGCTCTTGCCTGGAGAATCCCAGGGACAGGGGAGCCTGGTGGGCTGCAGTCTCTGGGGTTGTACAGAGTTGGACACGACTGAAGCGACTTAGCAGCAGCAGCAGCAGTAATTTTCTGGTAGAGTCTTTACAGCTTTCTATGTAGAGGATCATGTCATCTGCAAACAATGAGGGTTGTACGTTTTCTTTTCCAATCTGGATTCCTTTTATTTCTTTTTCTTCTCTGCTTGCTGTGGCTAGGACTTCCAAAACTATGTTGAATAGTACTGGTGAGAATGGGCACCCTTGTCCTGATTTTAGAGGAAAGGCTTTCAATTTTCATCATTGAGGGTAATGTTTGTTGTGAGTTCATCATATATGTCTTTTATTATGTTGAGGTATGTTCCTTGTATGCCTGCTTTCTGGATAGTTTTTTATCACAAATGGATGTTGAATTTCGTCAAAGGCTTTCTCTGCATTTATTGAGATAATCATATGGCTTTTATCTTTCAGTCTGTTAATATGATGTATCACATTAATTGATTTGTGAATACTGAAAAATCCTTGCATCCCTGGAATAAAGCCCACTTGGTCATGATGTATAATCTGCTTAATATGTTGTTAGATTCTGTTTGCAAAACTTTTGTTGAGGATTTTTGCATCTATGTTCATCAGTGGTATTGGCCTGCAGTTTTATGTTTTTGTGGCATTTTTGTCTAGTTTTGGTATCAGGGTGATGGTGGCTTCATAGAATGAGTTTGGGATCTTGCCATCCTCTGTAATTTTCTAGAAGAGTTTGAGTAGTATAGGTGTTAGGCTTTCTCTAAATTCTTGGGAGAATTCACCTGTGAAGCCATTTTCCTTGGCTTTTCTTTGTTGGAAGATTTTTTATTACAGTTTCGATTTCTGTTCTTCTGATGGGTCTGTTGAGACTTTCTGTTTCTCCCTGGTTCAGTTTGGAAGGTTATACTTTTTAAAGAATTTGTCCATTTCTTCTAAGTTGCCCTTGGCATATAATTGCTCATAGTAGTCTCATGATCTTTTGTACTTCTGTGTTGTCTATTGTGATTTGTCTATTGTCATTTCTAATTTTACTGATTTTATTCTTCTCCCTTTTTTTCTTGGTAAGTCTGGCTAAAATATTTGTCTATTCTATTTATCTTCTCAAAAAAACCAGCTTTTAGTGATATTGATTTTTGCTTTAGTCTCCTTCATTTCTTTTTCATTTATTCTGCTCTGATTTTTATGATTTCTTTCCTTCTAGTAACCTTGGAATTCTTCTTTTGTTTTGTTTTGTTTTGTTTTTTCTTGATGCTTTAGGTATAAAGTTACATTGTTTATTTGATGTTTCTCTTTTTTCTTGAGGTAGGCTTGCATTGCTATCAACCTTCTTCCAAGCAATGTTTTTACTGAATCCCATAGATTTCGGGTTGTTGTGTTTTCATTTTCATTTATTTCTATGCATATTTTGATTCTTTTTTTTTTATTTTTTCCATGATATTTTGGTTACTGTGAAGCCTGTTGCTTAGCCTCCATACGTTTGTGTTTTTCAATAGTTTTTTTCCTCTGTATTCAATATCTAATTTTACCCCATTGTGATCAGAAAAGGTGTTTGAAATTATTTCAATTTTTAAAAATCTGCCAAGGTTATATTCATGTCCCAGGATGTGACCTATCCTGGAGAATATTCCTTGTGCACTTGAGAAAAGGATGAAATATATTGTTTTGTGGTGAAATGCACTGTAGATATCAATTAGGTCTAACTGGTCAATTGTATCATTTAAAGCTTTTGTTTCCTTGCTAATTTTGTGTTTTGGTGATCTATCCATAGGTGTGAGTTGGATATTGAAGGCCTCCACTATTATTGTGTTACTGGTAATTTTCCTTTTCACACTTTTTAGCATTTGTCTTACATATTGAGGTGTTACGTTGTTGGGTGCTTATATACTTATAATTGTTATATCTTCTTCTTGGATTGATCCCTGGAGCATTATATAGTGTCCTTCTTGTCTCTTATCACAGTCTTTATTTCAAAGTGTATTTTATCTAATAGCAGTATTGCTACTCCTGCTTTCTTTTGGTCCCCATTTGCATGAAATATATTTTCCCACGCGAAACCACCCCCCGCCCCCCACCCCCGCAACTTTCAGTTTGTAGGTTTGAGGTGAGTCTCTTATAGACAGCAAATATAGAGGTTTTGTTTTTGCATTGATTTGGCTAGTCTTTGTCTTTTGGTCAGAGCATTTAACCCTCTTACATTTAAGGCAATTATTGATAAGTATGATCCCATTATCATTTATTTTGTTGTTTTGAGTTCATTTTTATAAACCTTTCCTGTGTTTCCTGTCTGGAGAAGGTCCTTGAGCATTTGCTGAAGAGCTGGTTTGGTGGTGCTGAATTATGTCAGCTTTTACTAGTCTGTTAAGCTTTTGATTTCTCCTTCATATCTGAAAGAGATCCTTGCTGGGTAGAGTAATCTTGGTTGTAGGTTTTTCTCTTTCATCACTTTAGGTATATCCTGCCATTCCCCTCTGACCTGAAGATTTTCTATAAGATCAGCTATTATCTTTATGAGGATCTCCTTGTGTGTTATTTGTTGTTTTTCCCTTGCTGCTTTTAATATTTGCTCTCTGTGTTTAATTTTTGTTAGTTTTGTCTTGGGATGTTTTGCCTTAGGCTGATCTTTTTGGGGACTCTCTGGGTTTCTTGGACGTGGGTGGCTATTATCTTTCCCATTTTAGGAAAGTTTTGGGCTATTATCTCCTCAGTACTTTCTCATGCCCTTTCTTTTTGTCTTCTTCTTCTGGGACACATATGGTTTTAATGTTGGGACATTTAACATTGTCCCAGAGGTCTCTGAGGTGGTCCTTATTTCTTTTTATTCTTTTTCCTTTTATGTCTCTCTGTTTCATTTTTTTCCACCATTCTATCTTCCACCTCACTTATCCTCTCTCTTCTGCCTCTGTTACTATACAGCTGATTCCCTCCAGAGTGTTATTAATATGAGTTAATAAACGGTTCATTATTGTTGACTCTTCTTCATTTCTTCTAGCTCCTTGTTAAACATTTCTTACATAATTTAAATCTTTGTCTCTAGTTTATTTATCTTTAACTCCATTTGGTGTTCAAGATTTTGGATCATCTTTACTATCATTATTCTGAATTCTTTTTCAGGTAGACTCCTTGTCTCCTCCTCTTTTGTTTGATTTTTATCATGTTCCTTCACCTGGGGAACTTTTTCCTGCCTTTTCGTTTTGTTTACATTGCTGTGTTTGGGATGCCTTCTCTGAAGGCTAGAATATCATGGTACCCCTTAATTGTGGAGTCTTCTCTCTGTGGATGGGGTTTTACCAGTGTCTTGTCAAGGTTTCTTGGATGGGGAAACTTGTATCTGTGCTTTGGTGGGTGGAGCTTGATATCTTTTCTCTGGAATGCTATTAAGTGTCCAGTAGTGAGTTTTGTGGTGTCTATGGATTTGGTATGGCTTGGGGCAGCCTGTCTTTTAAAGTTAAGGATTGTGTTCCTGTTTTGCTGGAGAATTATCATGATATGTTTTTCAATGGAAGTTGTTGGCTCTTGTGTGGACCTTCGCTTCAGTGTAGGTATGGAGACTTCTGGGTGGGGCCTTGTCTATTAATGTTCACTGGAGTCAGGAGTTCTCTGATGTTATAACCTTCTGAAGGTGAGCCTCCTGCCTCTGGGTTTCAGTCTTCCTCTTATAGTAGTATCAAGATTTCTCTATCCATACTGCACAGAAGATAAAACCCCTAAGCTAGTGGTGAAACAACTCTTCACAGCAAGGAGCCCCCAGAGACATTCACAGAGTTATATTGAAAAGAGGAAGGAAGGAGTCAGAGGTGACCAGGAGGAGAAAAGGGACAGTCAAAAGAGGAGAGAGCAATCAAGTTCAGTTCAGTTCGGTTGCTCAGTCGTGTCTGACTCTTTGTGACCCTGTGAATAACAGCACATCAGGCTTCCTTGTCCATCACCAACTCCCAGAGTTCACTCAGACTCATGTCTATTGAGTCAGTGGTGCCATCCAGCCATCTCATCCTCTGTCATCCCCTTCTCCTCCTGCCCCCAATCCCTCCCAGCATCAGAGCCTTTTCCAATGAGTCAACTCTTCACAGGAGGTGGCCAAAGTACTGGAGTTTCACCTTTAGCATCACTCCCTCCAAAGAAATCCCAGGGCTGATCTCCTTCAGAAAGAAATCACTGATCTCCTTGCAGTCCAAGGGACTCTCAAGAGTCTTCTCCAACACCACAGTTCACAAGCATCAATTCTTCAGTGCTCAGCTTTCTACACAGTCCAACTTTCACATCCATACATGACCACTGGAAAAACCATAGGCTTGGCTAGATGGACCTTTGTTGGCAGAGACCTTTGTCTCTGCTTTTCAATATGCTATCTAGGTTGGTTATAACTTTTCTTCCAAGGACTAAGTGTCTTTTAAATTCATGGCTGCAGTCATTATCTGCAGTGATTTTGGAGCCCCCAAAAAATAAAGTCTGACAATGTTTCCACTGTTTCCCCATCTATTTCCCATGAAGTGATGGGACCAGATGCCATGATCTTCGTTTTCTGAATGTTGAGCTTTAAGCCAACTTTTTCACTCTCCACTTTCACTTTCATCAAGAGGCTTTTTAGTTCCTCTTCACTTTCTGCCATAAGGGTGGTGTCATCTGTATATCTGAGGTTATTGATATTTCTCCCAGAAATCTTGATTCCAGATTGTACTTCTTCCAGCCCAACGTTTCTCATGATGTACTCTGAATATAAGTTAAATAAGCAGGGTGACAATATACGGTCTTGACATACTCCTTTTGCTATTTGGAACCAGTCTTTTGTTCCATGTCCATTTCTAACTATTGCTTCCTGACCTGCATACAGATTTCTCAAGAGGCAGGTCAGGTGGTCTGGTATTCCCATCTCTTTCAGAATTTTCCACAGTTTATTGTGATCCACACAGTCAAAGGCTTTGGCATAGTCAATAAAGAAGAAATGGATGTTTTTCTGGAACTCTCTTAGTTTTTCCATGATCCAGCAGATGTTGGCAATTTGATCTCTGCTTTCTCTGCCTTTTGTAAAACCAGCTTGAACATCTGGAAGTTCATGGTTCACATATTGCTGAAGCCTGGCTTGAAGAATTTTGAGCATTACTTTACTAGCATGTGAGATGAGTGCAATTATGTGGTAGTTTGAGCATTCTTTGGTATTGCCTTTCTTTGGGATTGAAATGAAAACGGACCTTTTCCAGTCCTGTGGCCACTGCTGAGTTTTCCAAATTTGCAGGCATATTGAGTGCAGCACTTTGACAGCATCATCTTTCAGAATTTGAAATAGCTCAACTGGAATTCCATCACCTCCACTAGCTTTGTTCATAGTGATGCTTTCTAAGGCCCACTTGACTTCACATTCCAGGATGTCTGGCTCTAGATGAGTGACCACACCATCATGGTTATCTTGGTCATGAAGATCTTTTTCGTACAGTTCTTCTGTGTATTCTTGCCACCTCTTCTTAATATCTTCTGCTTCTGTTAGGTCCAGACCATTTCTGTCCTTTATGGAGCCCATCTTTGCATGAAATGTTCCCTTGGTATCTCTAATTTTCTTGAAGAGATCTCTAGTCTTTCCCATTCTGTTCTTTCCCTCTATTTCTTTGCATTGATCACTGAGGAAGGCTTTCTTATCTCTCCTTGCTGTTCTTTGGAACTCTGCATTCAGATGCTTATATCTTTCCTTTTCTCCTTTGCTTTTCTCTCTCTTCTTTTCTCAGCTATTCGTAAGGTCTACCCAGACAGCCATTTTGCTTTTTTGCATTTCTTTTCCATGGAGATGGTCTTGATCTCTGTCTCCTGTACAATGTCACGAACCTCATTCCATAGTTCATCAGGCACTCTCTCTATCAGATCTAGTCCCTTAAATCTATTTCTCACTTCCACTGTATAATCCTAAGGGATTTGATTTAGGTCATACCTGAGTGTTCTAGCGGTTTTCCCTACTTTCTTCAATTTAAGTCTGAATTTGGTAATAAGGAGTTCATGATCTGAGCCACAGTCAGCTCCTGGTCTTGTTTTTGTTGACTGTGTAAAGCTTCTCCATCTTTGGCTGCAAAGAATATAATCAATCTGATTTTGGTGTTGACCATCTGGTGATGTCCATGTGTAGATTCTTCTCTTGTGTTGTTGAAAGAGGGTGTTTTCTCTGACCAGTGCATTTTCTTGGCAAAACTCTGTTAGTCTTTGCCCTGCTTCATTCCTTATTGCTCTAAATTTTCCTGTTACTCAACAGCAATCATACCAGTCATCAAATCCCTAAGTGAAAATGGATAGTGAAGATTAGATTCTTAAAGGTACGAAATTGATAACAGATATCAAAAAGCAGAGACTAAAAACCTAGAATACAGGTTAGGGTCTCAAAAATACAATATAAAAGTACAAAACTCAATTGATCACAATAATTGAAAAAATATATATGGTATTTGTCTTTTAAAAATAGTATTTTTTAAAGGTATCAGTAGGATACAAAAATGAAAGTTAGAGTAATATGGAATTAATTTTTTTCATTGATAAGTGATAAAAGTAAAAACATATCTAGGATTTTCTTTGGTTCTGTTGTGGGCAATGTGGGGTCAGTTCAACATCAGATAGTCACTTCTGACTTGCACTTTTTCTCAAGGTCTACAGTTGCCCCTCAAATGCAGTTTCAGCCTTAACTGCAGGGTTTTAATCTGTTGTGCCTGTCACTTTGGGGACGGTTCCCCCTTCTTTGTTTATTTTTTCTTCCTTTATTTACAAGTCTCTTCTCTCTTCAGTGTCTAATTTCTTCCCTGACATGAAGGTGAAAAGGTGAGCACTTATTTAGCCTCACTTGTTCAGCTGTGCTGTGGGGAGGGAGGGACACTGCAAACAAATACTGCTGGCTTTGTGGGGAGTGCTTACAGTGGATGTACCACACTGGGTTTTCCTCAACCCAAGGAAGCATGTACTTCATGGGTCCACACTGCACAGACTCCAGCCCACTCTGCAAAGGAACTGTCCCAAGTGGGCCCTGCATTGCATGCACTTCCCATGTCTATGTGCTCAGGGTCTCTGGTGCTCCACAAGGGAACAGACCCAGATGGGCTGTGTGGTTTTTACCCTTTCTGGGTCCAAGCCACTAAGGTGATCAGGTGCTTGGTAAGCTCACTGTCCCAGGTTGCCCATGAATCTTATGCACCTCCCCAGTCCCTGCCACCTTTTCCCCAGGTATGTTGCAAGGGCACAGTTCCAAGCGTTGTCATGTATCTCCTCTGTGAAGGTGATCTCAGACTGTGAACCTCTTGGTGGATGTTGAAAAGTTTTGCTGACTCATGAAAAGACGCTGGGATTCTTGGCCTCTGGAAGAGAAGAAGTCAATCTGGGGCCAGAGACGAGGCTTGATTGCTCAGAGCTTTTGTGCAATAGAGTTTTATTAAAGTATAAAAGACAGAGAAAGCTTCTGACATAGACATTAGAAGGGGACAGAAAGAGTACCCCCTTGCTAGTGTTAGCAATGGAGCTATGTACCTTTTAATTAGTTATTACAATGAATCAAATGAATGTCTTAAGTTTGTGAAAATTTTACCAGACCCACTCTCACAATTTACATTTTAGGATAACAAGATTAGAATTTAACAATAGAAAGATCCTCCAGACCCACTACCACAATATACATTCTAAGATATCAGGATTAATCAGTAGATTTTCAGGAAGGAGAAACTGTCCTCCAGCCAGATACATTGTTGTTGTATAATCCCTAGTACAGAGTTTAAACTGAGTTATGTAACTGACTAACACTAAGGAATGTAGAGGGGGAAAAAATAAGTTTGTCCTTTTCTCCTCCTTGAGAACACCAGACTCCCAATCTCCACTTTGAGAGCCCCAGATCGCTTTCTCCTCCTTGGGGACCCTGGACTTCTTATCAGTCTGCCTAGGAATTGACTCTCTCATTCTCCCCTTTTCTTTTAGGAGAATTATATTGCCTAGGAAAAAGGGCATCGTTCTCATTCCACAATTGCTTCTGAGCTGATAAAGGGTGTTGTCCCTAAATTGGTGAGACAACATATTCTCCTATTGAGGGGAATATTCTCATATTGAGGGTTTCTGATCCAGGGGCCCCAAGTAATATTTGGAGGAGGCTGTGGTACAAGTAGTGAAGAAAGAATTCATAGGGCCTGGACTCCATCTTAGGCCTGTTCATGCTGATCATGCTCAGCCACCTTTCCAATGGACTCTGAACACTGTGTTTAGTGCCTATGAAAACAAAAGAAGGATAAGGCCCCCTCCAGACCAGGGAACCTTGAAAATCATGTCTAGGTTACTCATCGCCTAAGAGAAAACATACACTAATCAGCCCTTCCTCCAGACAGGCCATAAATTTTTCTGTATCTATTGGAGTATGACCTCAGGTTTGATTATTGGCTAATTGCTTGACTGTTTGAGCATATGAGCACATAGCACATGAATTATGGGGTTATTGGGATTGTATTTTCCTTGGTTTATGTAAGTCTCAAGGAATTTGGAGTGGTGGGTTCAGACACGTACACATGGGGTATAAAAGATTTTCAAAAATGCTGGTCGGGGTCCTTGGCTAAGAGGAGACTCTGCCCTGGGCCCACCGGTGTAATAAACTGCACTCCACTATCTGCACTGTCCATCTGAGCGAGTTTGTTTCCAAGAACCCGTGGCTACAACAGTAGGAGCTTGGACAACCATTTGTAACTTAAAAGCTTTCAGACGGTTAGAAACAAACCCTGTTTTACAGTTACAGATGTAAGTCAAAATAATCATTAAACCAAGTTAAAATCTAATCAAAATTAAAAGTTACATTATCTTCATAGCTCAGCTGGTAAAGAATCCGCCTGCAATGCGGGAGACCTGGGTTCGATCCCTGGGTTGGGAAGATCCCCTGGAGAAGGGAAAGGCTACCCACTCCAGTATTCTGGCCTGGAGAATTCCATGGACTGTATAGTCTACAGGGTCGCAGAGTGTCAGACACGACTGAGCAACTTTCACTCATCTCCATAGTTACATCAGTCCATCTTAGGATTGTTAGGTCTCATCACAGAGTTGAAGAAAGCCCTTTCCATTAAGTGGAGAAATCCACCATGGGGAGTCTTCATTTGATGAGGAGGGGAGTGCTCTGCAGACCCAGCAATAAGACCGATTGTGGAATGCAGTATAGGAATGAGCCCAGGACAGGAAGTCACTGTCTTGAGGGTCAAATGGCAGACTTAGGATTTTTGGAGTCAGCAGAAGTAGGCTCACATGGATTATCAGGCCTATCTGAAAAGTACAAAGTCAGAGCATAGAAAGTAAAGACATAAAATGATGCCACTTAGTTCTGGTCAGGGTACCATCTCTTAACTCAAGTGCGATGTACCCACTTTGACAGCTGTGGGAGAAGAAAGAATCACCTGGTAAGGGCCTTCCCAGAGTGGATTGAGGTATTGGCCCCCAGATCCCAAAGTTTTTATCAGAACCTCCATTCCTGGTTCAAAGAGAGGCTTGCTTGACTCAGACCCTGGGTCAGGAGTCATCTCCTGGAGTTCTGTTAATGCTTGTAGAAAAGCTGAGAGCTGAGTTGCATAATTAGTTAATTCCAAGGCTTCAGGGTCTATAACAATGTCTGTGCATAAGAAAGACCTTCCATAAACACATTCAAAGGAGGACAGTCCCTCCTTTTGGGGGGGCAGGCCGAGCCCTCATTAAACCTATGGGTAGAACTTTAATCCAATTGTCCTGCCTTTCTTGAGTTAATTTGCACAGATATCTTTTGATTTGATAATGTCATTAGCCTTTTCCACCTTTCCTGAGGATTGGGGTCTCCAGGAAGTGTAAGTGACATTCTATTTCTAGGGCTTTAGATATGCCCTGAGTTACAGCAGCTTTAAAGGTGGAGCCATTGTCATTCTGAAGGCTCCGTGGCAGCCCAAACCTAGGGATAATTTCATGGATTAGAATCTCTCTAACCTCCTTAGCCTGTTCACTATGACAGGGAAAAGCCTCAATTCAACCAGTAAAAGTATCCACCCAAACTTGTAATCAAGAATAGCCATTAGCTTTTGGCATATGAGTAAAGTCAGTTTCCCAGTCCTCTACAGGATACTTTCCACTTCTTTGTAACCCAGATTTTGCTATTTTCAGTCTTTGGATTATTTTTCTGACAAACCTCAGATCTTTTTATAATATTCTTTAAAGTTTTCATTACATTTTTACCTTCAAATAAATGAGAAGCCATCTGGTAAGAACTTTCTACACTTAAATGAAAACTCTGGTGTAAACCCTTAAGAATTTTCCATTGAGCATTTTCAGGAATTATTAATTGTCCATCCTCAGACTATAACCATCCTTTATCAGTAATATTTGCTCCTCTTTTCTCATATCTTTCTCATACTTCCTCAGTGTATTGTGGTTTGTCCTGTTCCACAGGACCTGTCCAGATCATAGGTGTCTGTAGTGAAGGGGTCTCGTAAAAGTGCTGCTTTTCTGGCTTGACTGTCAGCCAGCTGATTACCTTCAGCTACTTTACTCCCATCCCTGCTGTGCTCTTTGCAATGCAAAACAGCTACTTCTTTAGGACAATATATAGCAGTTAAAAGTATCTAGATCTCTCTAAAATGCTTAATAGTTTCTCCTGTTGCTGTTTTAAACTGTTTTTCTTTCCATATTGCAGCATGAGCATGTAAAGTCAAATAAGCATACTTAGAATCAATGTAGGTGTTTACTCGATGCCCTTTGCTTAACTCTAGAGCTCGAGTCAGAGCCACAAGCTCTGCTAATTGAGCACTAGTTTCCTGGGGGAGAGATTTTGCTTCTAAAACCTGTTCAGCAGTCACCACGGGGTAACCTGCTTTGCGCTTTCCATCCTGAACAAAAGAACTGCCATCTGTAAATATTTCCATGTCAGGATTGTCTAATGGGGTATCCATTAGATCTTCCCAAGCTGTATAGTTTACAGTTAGAGATTGGGAACAATCGTGATCAGATGTTTCATTTTCCTTCTCAGGAAGGAAAGTGACAGGATTTAATTTCCACAAACTTTAAGCTTAGTTACTGGCCCTTCTAACAACAGTGACTAATATTTAAGAAGCCGACTGTCTGTCATCCAAATATTAATCTTAGAATTTAAGATTCCACTCACATCATGAGAAGTCAATACAGTATGATTTCATCCATAAATTATTTATAAAGCTTCAGCTGTTAATAAAGTGTTGCCCCAATTACTCTTAGACAGTGGGGCCACCCGTGTGAAATTATGTCTACTTCTCTGCTTACATAAGCAATAGGTTGTTGGTGAGGCCCTCGGAGTTGTGTCAAAACTCCCAATGCCATACCTTTTCTTTCAGTGACAAACAAATTAAATTCTGACTCTGTGGGTAAGCTCAAAGTGGGAGCTTGCAGGAGAGCAGTCTGAAGAACCTTAAAAGCCTTTTGAGTATCTGAAGACCAAACCAGTTTGTCCATTTGGGCCTGCTGAGTTTCAGCTATAAATTTATGTAAAGGTTAGGCAAGTTCCCCATAACCCGGGATCCAAATGTGATAGTAGCCTGTGATTCGAAAAATCTTCTCAATTGTCTTAAAGTCATAGGTAGGGGATGATTTAGTATAGGTTTAATTCTCTCAGGGCCTATGGCCCTAGTCCCTTTTGATATTATTAGGCCCAGATATCTAACGGATTGTTGACAAAGCTGAGCCTTTTCTCTTGATGTCTTGTAACCGCAGCCTGCCAGAAAGTTTAAGAAATCTTCTGAGGCTTGTGAACAAGCTTCCTCTGTCTCAGCACAGAGCAGAATATCACCTACGTACTGTAGCACCACTGCTTTGGAGCTATTAAAGTTTTGTCGGTCCTGTGACAAACTTTGTCCAAATAAGTGAGGATTGTCATGAAATCCCTGGGGCAAAATTGGCCAGGTTAACTGAGAAGCTGGCTGATAGGGTCTTCAAAGGCAAATAGAAATTGACTTTTATCCTCCAAAGGGACTGAATAGAAGGCACCTTTTAAATCAATTACTGAGAAATATTTGGCGCATTCGGGAATTTCAGATAATAGAGTATAAGGATTAGGCACCATGGGGTGTCAAGGAACTACAGCCTCATTTATTATACATAAATCTTGAACTAGTCCCCATCTACCATTTGATTTCTTTACACCCAAAATAGGAGTGTTGCATGGACTGTAACAGGGAATTAATAGCCCTTGCTCCTTTAAGTTCTCGATGATGGGTTTTAACCCTTCCTTCACCTCAGGTTTCAGTGGATACTGCTTCTTATGTGGAAATAAGTGTGGGTCTTTGAGCCTGACAACTATAGAAATAGCCTTTTTTTGCTCGACCCACAGATTTACCATCATCCCACACTCTAGGGTTTACATTTTGTTCAAGTAAAGGGAGAGAAAGGGAGGGTTCCATATTCATGAAAACAGAGGCATGGACCTTGCTCAGTATATCCCTTCCCAAAAGGGGTGAGGGAGACTGGCATGATCAGAAATTCTTGTGAAAATAGCACAGAGTCCCAGTTACAGAACAACAGAAGTAACACCTTTGGCTCGTCCAGACACCCCCATTATGGAAACGGATCGTGAATAAAGTGGGCCAGGGGCTTCAGTAAGCACGTAGAAAGTTGCCCCAGTATCTAAAAGGATTGGCCCTCTACAATTATTAATATCCGGGGTTCCTCAGGTGTAATTAGGATGGAAGCTTGTGTGGGGACCCCTGGACACCTTCAGTCCTGATTGTCTTGAGAGTCTGACCCCTGAAACTTACACCTGTGGGGGCAGTCTCTCCTCCAATGTGGTCCCTTGCAGACCAGACATGGAGCCGGGTGCAACTTGGATGCCTGAGGGCAATCCCGCTTGAGGTGTCCCTCCCTTTCACAGTAATAGCAAGCCCATCCCTTTTCACCTGGGTCCCTCTGGGCATTTTTCTCAGGTTGTTTAAGAATGGTTCTTACAGCCATTATGAGGACTACTGCCTGTTCCTTTGTCTGTCTGCCTTTCTTTCTATTCCTCATGTTCCCTACTATTATAGACAGTTCGAGCCAGTTGTAACAGATTATCTAAAGACTGTTTGGTCCATACGCCTATTTCAGTAGCTTACAGCGGATATCTGGAGCTGACTGAGTGAGAAACCTATCTTTTAAGATCACTCTTCCCTCTTCAATTTTGGGATCAATCTCAGTGAATCTGCCAAGGGCTTCTCTCAGTCTATCTAGGAATTTACCAGGAGCTTCGTTCTTCTCCTGTTCTGTGTTTGCCAATTTGCCATAGTTTAAAGGCTTAGCATGTGCCTGCCTGAGTCCTTCAAGAATATATCTGACAAAATGACTCTAATCCCATCTTCTTTTAGCTGTGTTGTAATCCCGGTCTGGTTCTGTAGTTGGGACCACCTGATTCCCAGTGGGGAGGGTGGTTATCTCATCCTCCCTCTTCCCTACTGACTCATTACCAAACCATTCATCTCCATAAGCAACCGCTTTTTCCAAAACTCGAGTCTTTGAGTCAGGAGTCAGCGTTTGTCCCAAGATACACATCACATACTTCCAAGTAAGGTCATAAAGCAGAGTAACACCTTTAAAAGCTTTAATATATTTTTCTAGAGAGTAGTGAAGTCGCTCAGTCGCGTCCGATTCTTTGCAACCCCATGGACTGTAGCCTACCAGGCTCCTCTGTCCATGGGATTTTCCAGGCAATAGTCCTAGAGTGGATTGCCATTTCCTTCTCCAGGGCATCTTCCCAACCCAGGGCTCGAACCCAGGTCTCCCGCATTGTAGACAGACGCTTTACGTCTGAGCCACCAGAGAAGTCCAATTTTTCTGGGTCCTCTAAATAGTCTCCCAGATCTTCCTTGATTCTTTATATGTCTTGATAAGGAAAGGGCTTATGAACTCTCATAGACTGATTATTTCTACCTGTGGGTGCTTCGTGAAGAGGCAACAGCTTGTGTGGCTGTTTCTCAGGCTCTCTGGCTGTTCTGAGCATGTGATCCCAGGGATAGATTGGAGAAACCTTCTTTTCTTTTTCTCTTTGTTTCCTGTCCTCCATCTCATCTCTTACTTCGATGGTCTGAGTTTCTATTGAAACCAGAGTAGTCTGAGATCATGTTGTTTGGACCTCTACTTGGGCAGTTTGAATCTCAGTTTGGGTTTTTACTGAGGCAAAGGCAACCCTTCTTGGGGAGGTAAGGGGGAGGGTTCTCTGACTTTGCTCAGTTTGGAGCCCCGGGTATGGGGACAAAGTAGGAGGACAGGAGGGAGCTGAAAGTTTCACACCCAAATCTATACCCTTAGGACACAAGTCTGGCATATTTTGCAGAGAAAAATGGCAATACATATGCTGCTACTGCTAAGTTGCTGCTAAGTCACTTCAGTCAGGTCCGACTCTGTGTGACTCCATAGATGGCAGCCCACCAGGCTCCCCGGCCCTGGGATTCCCCAGGCAAGAATACTGGAGTGGGTTGCCATTTCTTTCTCCAATGCATGAAAATGAAAAGTGAAAGTGAAGTCGCTCAGTCGTGCCCAACTCTTAGCAACCCCATGGACTACAGCCTACCAGGCTCCACTGTCCATGGGATTTTCCAGGCAAGAGGACTGGAGTGGGTTGCCACTGCTACTTCTACCCATTTCCCTTGTTTTCTACAGAACCGGTCTAATTGTAAAACAGTATTATAATTAAGAGATCCTCCAACCGGTCACCGTTCACCGTCCTCCAATGGATACCATGGCCATGCAGTATCACATAGGAAGACCAGATGTGTCTTCTTTAAGCTCTGGGGATCAAATCTATCCCAGTTTTTCAGGATATAGTTCAAACAAGTGAGGTTGGAATTGTTAGCTCCCATCTGTGAGAGAGAAAAGAAGCAACCAGTGCCATCTTTCTACCGGAGACATCCCTTCCTGCTCTAGATGTGGGTGTAGACAGACTTAACACCAAAGCTTTTCTTTCCTGGTCAGACTTAGTCTGTCCCTTACCAATGCAGGCACCGTACTCTTCCCTCCCAGTTTTACCACCGAGACGGGGTGGGGATGCACCAGGGGTAGACCTGATGGCATCCCAGTCTGATGTCCGGCTCCTCAACATTAAAACCTTCCTTGCCTCTGATGCCACCCGGGGTGCAATCAGAATAACCTTCCAGAATGCCTCCCAAGCTAAGACCACTGGGGGAAATATTTGTCATCTGAGTGCCTGTGCATGACCCTGAGTATATTCTTGACCACAATAAAACCAGTATGGACACAAACCTGAGATGTTCCTTCCATGCATCGCCATACCAGTATAAGAGCCTCCTCTGGTCCTCTAAGAGCTAGCGTTACCAAAGGAAAAAAAAAAAAAAAAGCATTGTAGTTCCAATCTGAGTAACCTTTTACCTCAGAGATGCTCTTGGAGCTAGAGCTCCATCTAGCTTCCGAACTTCTGATTCCTAGAGAGGCTAGACACTTCCTGACTACCAATTCAAGTTTGGGACCTAAGTCACAGTACACAGTAACAGCATAGATCACAAGTCCCTTGAAAGTCTATGATCCAACAGATTAGGTTAGTACTTCTAATTCCCAAGGAGTTATGAAATGGTCAAAGAGACCAAAAAGTTTGACCGAGAAAGGAGTCCACATACTTTGCCCATTTCTGGTCGGTCCCTGAAGGAGACATTGGGTGCCTGTTGGCACTGGTAAGTCGGTATAAACCTCCTACAGGTTTCTGCCATAAGCCGTATGAGATCACCATGGAAGCACAGAGCAGAGCGTGTCATTCATTTACACAAGCACACAGTAGAATTAGTAAAGTACAGCAGAAAACGTGTTTGCTAGGAGAACAAAGAACTAGGGCTCCAAGCATCCTTACCTTGTCCTGAACAATCCAAGATGAGCCCCCAAAATGAAAGGTTGTTGCTGACCCAAGAAAAGACTCCAGGATTCTTGGCCTCCAGAAGAGAAGAATTCAATCTGGGGCTAGAGACGAGGCTTGATCGCTCAGAGCTTTTGTGCAGTAGAGTTTTATTAAAGTATAAAAGGGATAGGGAAAGCTTCTGACATAAGCATCAGAAGAGGGCAGAAAGAGTTCCCCCTTGCTAGTGTTAGCAATGGAGTTATATACCTTTTAATTAGTTGTTACAATGAATAAAAAAAAAAAAGTCTCAAGTTTGTGAAAATTTTACCAGACCCACTCTCACAATTTACATTTTAGGATAACAAGATTAGAATTTAACAATAGAAAGACCCTCCAGACCCACTACCACAATATACATTCTAAGATATCAGGATTAGTCAGTAGGTTTTCAGGAAGGAGAAACTGTCCTCCAGCCAGATACATTGTTGTTGTACAATCCCTAGTACAGAGTTTGTTATGCCCAGTGTCCGAGTCCCCAAAACTGAGAGAATAAGACGTCCACAGCAATGCAAAAGCATAAAGGGGTTTATTGCTAGCTCGAGCTAGGGCCCAAGTCTCAGCCAGCACAGTGGAATCTTGACGAGGGCCCCAAGCTCTGAATCACAGCTGCTTATATACAGGCAGTCTTTTGTCTCAGCAATAGTGTAGTTGGTGTGTGGTGATTGACTCAACCTTGAATCATCGTGGTGATTGATTTAACCTTGGCGTCATCAGGGAGGACCTTGGTGTCATTGGGGATGTTGGTTGGGCTTCCCAGAATTATGACTCATGCTTACAAGAACCTGAGGCTTAGGCCTAGTATGCCCTGTTGAGCCTGTCATGGCTCAGGTCAGGTCCCAACAAGTTTAAACTGAGTTGTGTAACTAAGACGAAGGAATGTAGAGGGAAAAAAAAGTTTGTCCTTTTCTCTTCATTGAGAATTCCAGACCCCCAATCTCCACTTCGAGAGCCTCAGACCCCTTTCTCCTCCTTGGGGACGCTGGACTTCTTATCAATCTGCCTAGGAATTGATTCTCTCAATGTGAACCATCCCAGGAAAATGTGTTAGCAACTGGCACCCTGCTCACAGTTTGGTGCTAGTGCTGAGACTGCAGTAGCCCCTTCCTTTTGGGCTCTGGCTGTCACACACCTGCCTCTCTGCCTATAGGGAGGGAAGTCCCTAAATGGAAGCTGGCTTGCTCTCCTTTGGTATTCACTAGGGCACAATCCTCTATTCAGTGAGCACACCTGGGGTCACTGTGCAGTGTTAGAGCCTATTGCCAAAAAGGTTCTTTTCCTTTTTGTTTCTCTGGCGATCAAAGATTTGGGCTGCTATGTCACATTAGCTCCCTCAGATGTTTCTCAGGACATTCAAGCCAGTCCTTACCCTAAGGGCCAATAATTCAGCCCACATCTCCCTGACTAGCCTCCACTCACTGATGGTGGACAGGAGAATCTGAGCAGCTTCTCCACTGGTAGTTGCACTTAGGTGCATATTCTGATTTTTTTTGTCCTGTTTTAGTGCCCTCTGAGATTCCAAAGCTCCCCACTGACATGCCTGTGAGGGTTTCCTATTATGTGGAAACTTCTCCTCTTTCATGACTCCCTCCCCAGAGTGGGTCTCCCTCCCTAATTCTTTTGTGTCTGTTTTCATCTTTTATATTTTGTTCTACCTCTTTTGAAAAGATTGGACTGCCTTTCTTGGTGCCTGGTGTCCTCTGCCAGAATTCAGAAGCTGTTTTGTAGAAGCTTCTTGACATTAAAATGATCTTTTGATGAATTTGTAGGGGAGAAAGTGGTCTCCCCATCCTATTCCTCCACCATATTGGGACCATGCTCCCATCATTTGTTGTAGTACAATCAACCTTGCTTGATAGTTAGTGGGACCTGTGAATATGATAGGCTAGTCCTTCCTGTGATGTTATTGTTTTAAAAATTTTGTCTTAACAGACTAGAAGGGGAGATTAAAAGCAAAAGAAGTGCTGTCCTGCTGGCCTTGAAAAATAAGCTGCCACATTGTATAGAGGAGCCCATGACAGAACCATGGATAGCCTTAAGGAGCTGAGAATGGCTCTGTCTGGCCTCTTCTTCTAGAATTCGACCACCCAGACATCCCCAGGTCCTGGTGATTGAGAATAAACATCTTCCTTAAAGTTGATGGGCCTCTAGTAGTAGCCAGAAAGAAAGATAGTATTTCAGCCCTATAATCGAAGGAGCTGAATTCTACCAACAGCTAAGAAGCCTAGAAGAAGACCTTAAGCCTCAGTTGAAATCATAACCATAGCTAGAACTTTATAGCTTTGTGAGACTGTAAGCAGAGGAACCAGCAAGATGTGCTGGAGTCCCAACACTTGGAAACTGAGTTAATAAATTCATCTTGTTTTAAGCTGTTAAGTTCATGAAAGAGGAGAGTGAAAATGCTGGCTTAAGATCAAAATTCAAAAAACAAATGTCATGGCATCTGGTCCTATTTCTTCATGGTAAATAAATGGGGAAACAATGAAGACAGTGACAGACTTTCTTTTCTTGGGCTCAAAAATCACTGCAAATTGTTACCACAGCCACAATATTAAAAGACACTTGCTCCTTGGAAGAAAATCTATGACAAACCTAGACAGCATATTAAAAAGCAGAGACATTACTTTAGCAACAAAGGTCTGTTTAGTCAAAGTTATGGTTTTCCTGTAGTCACATAAGGATGTGAGAATTGGACCATGAAGAGGACTGAGCACTGAAGAATTAATGCTTTTGAACTGCAGTGTTGAAGAAAACTCTTCAGAGTCCCTTGGAGTGCAAGGAGATCAAACCTGTCAATTCTAAAGGAAATCAGTCCTGAATACTCACTAGAAAGACTGATACTGAAGTTGAAGCTCCAATATTTTGACCACCTGATGTGAAGAGCCAATTTATTAGAAAATACCCTGATGCTGGGAAGGATTGAAAACAGGAGGAGAAGGGAACGACAGAGGATGAGATGGTTAGATGGCATCACTGACTCAATTGACATGAGTTTGAGCAAGCCCCAGGAGATGGTGAAGGACAAGGAAGCCTGGCATGCTGCAGTCCATGGGGTCACAGTGTTGGACATGACTGAGTGACTGGAGAACAACAAAATCAAAGTTTGTGATACTATGATAATGTAACCACATAGCAATGGAAGAGTAACCAAAGGATCCTTACTTAGGAATCCAAGTTCTATCATGGATCCTAAAAATTGCCCAGGTTATATTATAAACATTTTAGGACACTGTCAGAAAGAATACCTAAAATTAACTCTTGTTTCTGGAAAATGTTATTGGATGCATTTTATCACTTTATCTAAAGAAATACAAAGTTGAATGTCTAAAGCACAGTAATATAAACAAGTACTTGCAAACCCGGACACTGACAGTCATCTATTTGAGAGATGTCTAAGTGAATTACCAGAGGTTATTTCTGACTTTACTGTAAGTTGCATTTGATAGAAAAGAAAGACTTGGAGATTAAGAAAAGGAAGACTTCATGTTGAGGATGAAATAATGGGGAAGATGTATCTGTCAAGCAACTCTTAAGGAAGATGATTTTCTCAATCACCAAGACCTAAAGATGTTTCTATACTTGATTTTGGGGGGAGGAAGCCTGACAGAACCAGCAACTGTGCCCTTGGGTGTTATTATGCTTTGTCCTGGGCTCTTTGGGATGGGCTTACCTTTTTGGTAAGCAGATGAGACTGAAATCCAAATAGTTCTTCTAATTAGGAATATTTACAAAATATTTGTTGACAAGGTAGTTGAAACCATTGTCTAAAATCAGGTTTGTGGATAGAATTTATTCACATTATGATCATCCTCCATTTTTATCAGTTATTCAGGATTAGTTTTACACATTTGGGTTTCCCAGATGGCACTATGGTAAAGAACCCAACTGCCAATGCAGGAGACATAACACATGGGTTCAGTCCTGGGTCAGAAAAAGTCTCTGGACGAGGCACGGCAACTTACTCCATTATTCTTGCCTGCAGAATTCCATAGACAGAGGAACCTGGCAGGCTATGATCCATAGGGTCGCAAAGAGTCAGATATGACTGAAGCGATTTAGTATTTACTCATTTAATAAGAAAGATACTTGGACAAGATTGTAAATAAACTGGGGTATACCAGGTATGCAAGATAGTATGCAATAGCCAATTTTAGTCATTTTGGTAACATTTTATTTATACTCAAATATGAAATAAAGAGAATTTTCCACATGCAAAGATGCTAAGAAGTAGAACCAAAAAGTCAGAACACCTCAAAGAACTGTAAGATTTTAGAAATAATTTTAATGTAGAGCAAGTTTTTAAGATACTTTGAAAGACAAGACTGGTAATAAAGAATAGAGGAAAGGAGTAAAGAATGTATATTAATGTATCCATCATTGTAAATAGTTACTGGGCATATTTCAACTTCTTAAAATGTTTTCTGTGTCAAAAATTTATTTTCTTTGTTTAATTTCTCTATTTACCTTTCAACATGTATCATATGAACAGAATATCACCCTCATAATTACATTAAAAGATCAGGCACCCACCTTGCCCAGCCTTAGACCTGGGCCATTAACACTATGTCTTCCCCTCACCTCCTTTTGGTCCGCATAACATTAGTAGAGAAAGTCCCCAATCTATAAGATGTCTACCTAGTCTAATTCCATACCTCTAAATGGGTTCTTCACGGATACTCAATATCCTCCTTTCTATTACCTTTAAAGTTCCCTAGTTCAGTTCTGTTTTGTTAATAAGTTCATTTTTTAGATTCCATATATAAGTGGAATAAGATCTATACTTTTTCTTTGTCTGACTTACTTCACTTAGTATGATAATCTCTAGGTCCATCCATGTGGCTGCAAAAGGCACTATTTCATTCTCTTTTATGGCTGTGTAGTATTCCATTGTATATGTGCACAACATCTTATTTATCCATTCATCTATTGATGGGCATTTAGGTTGTCCCATGTCTTGTCCACTGTATAGAGCTGCTTTGAGCACTAGAGTGCTCATATATCTTTTTGAAGTATGTTTATTTCTTAAATATACCCAGGAGTGGGATTGCTGAATCATATGGTAGCTCTATTTTTAGTTTTTTGTGTAATCATCATACTGTTCTCCATAGTGGCTGTACCAATTTACATGGAGAATGTTTGCTCTTTTTTGATTCCAAAAAGCAGAGCTTGGATTAATAGGTAAAATTATAGGGGTGCTCATTTAAGTTCAATATTCAATTATCAACAAATATTTCTGGTACCTACTATATACCAGGCATTATTCTAGGGACTGGGGATTCCATGGTAATAAAATATAGTCCCTCCTTTCTTGAAGTTTATATTATTTGCAGCATCTACAAGTAAACAAATGCATCTATAGTCTAAAGTCAGGTAGCAATAAGAATTGTGAAAAAAAATAAGATGGATAAGAGAATAAGAATGACTACAAGTCTTGCTGAGTTGACATTAAAAGTAGGCAAATTATTTTGGAAGCAAGTTATGCAAAGCCTTGGAGGGAGATTGTTTCCATCAGAGCAAGTAAAATCTCCCATTGGAAGAGTAAGTAAAGCATCTTAATTTGGAAATATGAGAAATCAGTTTCTTTGTGATTTAGTGGACTCTCTGTCCTTGTACTGTTCAGAGTCTGCATTACTTGCCAGGGAATTTAAGAAAGCTACTTCTGCATTATTTATGAGGTTGCAACTAGTCAACTTTGATATATCTTTCCAGCTTTAAGATGCTGTATATTTGTTTGCCATGATTGTATATTTAGAACTTGAATAAGAAACAGCTAGGAGGAGAAAAGATGCAAAAATCTCTTTGATGAAGCAAACAAGAAAGCTATAGGTTTGGAGACTATGTATGAACTTGCTCTATGTTAACAGTGAAGTTTGGGAAAAGATAGAGCTAAATATAAAAATAGGGTGGAGGCATGATGAATCAGAAGCTAAAGTAATTTAGGTCACTTAACTATGTACAGATGTGTAATTCTTCTCCAAATGATTCAGAAATCATAGGAAATGACTTGTAAGAGCTGATACTAAACTTCATATGGGAAGTAATTTCATAAGAAACAATTGTCTGTAATTCTCACATGATGTATTATTTCAAATTATAAAATCAAAAATGGTTGAAAAAGTATAGATTTATTTGTGATCTTCAGAAAAAGAGCATTGCCACAGATTCATTTTCATCAAAATTTTTACTTTTATTTTTAAACATCAGGCAGCACAATTAGGCAGCACACAAAGGTAATTAGAATCAAAAGTTATTTACTGTTGAAACTAAAAAAAAATGAAGAAGAAGAAGAATTGATTTTGTATGTGTGTGTCTTTGGAGCCTCAGCAAAGAAAATGTGTTAGAAAACTAAACTGAAGGATGTTAATATTTCCTATCAAAACCTCTGGAATTATAACATGGTATTTTATCTTTTGGAGTAAAACATAAATGCCACTGTGATAGGTAAAAATGTGGACATATTTCAACATCAAAACTTGGCATTCAAAAGAGACAGATTATATCTGTACCTCAAATTCTGACCAATCAAGTTGTCCTGCAAACCAGAAAAAACTCTTTTTTTTTTTTTCTTCACCTGCGTGTAGTTCCTTTCCTAAGTGGACACACTGAAGTTAGTGAAAACTATACACAAAAATTAGGAACCACAAGCAGTAGGAGAATGGAGACCAGGAGGCTTCATAGCTGTTCAACAGAAGAGGAAAACTGAGTTACAAAAGGGTAAGATATTTGTGACACATCTCATTGTAAATCAAAAGAAAGTACCAGTAATTGAACACAAAAGTTTTTAGTTGCTGGACCAGCTCCAAGCTAATTCTTCTCAATTGAAATTTGCGGAGAACAGATGTGCCAGTGTGGTACATGTGAAGTTCATTCACCCAACTTCTTTGCTGAACATATTTGTGTATCACATTGTATATTTAGCTAAAGAAGAGCTACATTTTGCCAAGTTCTCATCCAATGTATTTTTCTAGTAGCATAAGGGGTGATTAGAAGAACTTGGAAATGAGGCCAGGGATGATAAATGAGAGGGGTCAGGCTGAAATGAAGGTGGAGAAATATCATGCTTTTAGAACACACAGTTTATAACATTCTTCCTGTTTTGCTTTTGTGTTTTTGAATGAGGATATTGTCAGGAAGAGCAGTGAGCCTGAATTGTATGAAATATAAAAGATTACAAAAGAGAAACAGCTGCTCAAAGCCAAGTTTAATTTTAAGACTTATCTTTCATGGAGACCACCTGCCTTCAGTCTAATGAAGATGGAGAATAATTTAACAGTGAGTGAAATAAAACAATTAACAGGCATTATAGTTTAGGGAAGAATACTGTACTTAGGGAATAGCAGTTTGTAAAATGATTCATATATCATTCCATTTTTAATTTTTGTAGACTTGTTTCTTATTTTTCTGTAATTAGTATGGGCATAGTAAACTTGTGAACCTTAGAACCTAGGAGAAAAACTTATACTGAGAACTCATCTCACATATACCCGTGATAATTAGCACTTTAGACAATGTGAACAAATTGAAACTCAGAATAAGCTAAAGAATGTTTGTAGGAACTTCTGATCTCCAGGGATCTGCACAGGCTATTTCCTTTATAAAAAAATACTTGTCCACACAAACTCAATTCCCTAATATTTAACTATTTTCCTACATTTAGACATTTTCCCTGGAAGTCTTATATGCTCCCAAGACTGAATTAGGTCTGTGCTTGTTTATATGTAGCTTTTATTATACTTATTATAATCCTCATTGCTTTTCTTGAAGACAGGAATGGTGTCTGGCTAACCCAGCATAGCTCTTCCTAGCTGAAAGTGTTTCAGATTTACTAGAACTTGAAGTCAGGTGAGGAGTCAGGAAAGCTGTAAAAAGTGGCCAAATTATGAAGAATCTCAAAAGAACATTAAGGAATTTGGTTAAGATCCAAACTTTTTTTTTTTTTTTTTTTTACTTTAGAGTACTGTATTGGTTTTGCCATACATCAACATGAATCTGCCACGGGTAAGTTAGAGCTCATAAACATCCTAAAACATAGTAGTAATTTGCATTGCCACCAAGTCTTAGAGTAACAAAAAAGAAAATCAAATTGATTAAAAATATATTTATGCTAGATACCAGGAACCCATGGGGAACTATTTAATTCTGCTGTTACATTATCTTTCCAAGCATATATCTGATATTTGATGGGACAGGGTCCAGCAGTTGTTCCTGCTCATTAAATAAACCCTCAGATTCTTGAGAGATGGTGATTGTGTTGTGAAGTGCACACTTGTTCCACACAGTATCCTGTCCTCTCGTCTTTCTTCTGCATTGTGTGTTCTAGGAGCCTAAGGCAGGGGCATTTTTACTTTGCAGTTTCCCTTGGATGTGCGCTTGTCAACACATACATATGGGCTCAACCACTGACAACTCAGAGGGTCACTGATAAAATGGCCCCCTCCCTGGAACAATGACAAATTTCTCTATCCTCATATGATAAAAAATTGAGAATGATAAGTTGTCCTTTTTGTTTTGGACTCATATATAAGAATAATGGACTTCCCTTGTAGCTCAGTCAGTAAAGAAGCTGCCTGTAATGAGGGAAACCTGGGTTCAATTCCTTGGTCGGGAAGATCCCCTAGAAAAGGGAATGGCAGCCCACTCCAGTGTTCTTGCCTGGAGAATCCCCACGGACATAGCCTGGCAGGCTACAGTCCATGGGGTCACAAGAATTGGATACAACTTAGTGACTAAACCACCAAACAACCATAACAATATGAGAATACCTTCTGAAAATGTTGACATATGTCAGTTTTAAAGAAAAAAAAAAAAAAAGACATTTCTCTGGCTTTCAGTATTCTAAATGGCATATATCTCTTTTGTTTATATCAATCTGAAGAGGTTGGTAATCAGTGTCACTTTGGTTTTAATTTTCACAGGATTTTTAATCTGGTCTAGTAGGTTTTGAAGGTAGCAAATCATGACCAGATAGTTTCCTTTATGATCGTTTCTTAACAGATTTCTGCTACTAGGGCTTTGGACCATTGAATTAGCCATAAATCTTACATACCCTTTAGATGTCAACTTAATACAATATGTTGGTGGGTAAAATAGCCCACAAAGGTTGAGTGATACTGGAACCCTTCTGGGCTTAACATATAGACCATGTGGGAAATCCCAAGGAAGCTCAGATGGAGCCAACACTACTGGTCCTTGGGCAGGGAAAGAATGCAAGCATGGCAAAGTGTGAATAAGTCATTTCATATATAATAGGAAATATTAGGAACGAATAAATAAAGTCACTCTTGGATACAATATGTAAAGAGATAGCAGAGATCACCTTGCCTATGGTGGGTTGCATATGGAGGGTTAAATTTGCTCTTTATTCTTTGATGGATTTCAAGAGAAGGTAAAATATCATTTGTGTAAATTTTTTAAAGTACTTCGATGATAGCATCTTATAAAATGTGAAGGCTAAATTGATATTAATAAAACACATTTTGAAAAAAAAGTTAATCTATAAAGTCTGTGTGTTCCTGCTCAGTCGATTCAGTCATGTCTAACTCTTTGCTACACATGGACAGTTGCCTGTTCAGCTCCTTCATCCATGGGATTTTCCTAACAAGAACGGGAGTGGATTGCCATGCCTTCCTCCAAGGGATCTTCCTGATGTAGGTATTGAACCTGTGTCTCCTGCATTGCAGGTAGATTCTTTACCACCGAGCCACCAGGGGAGTCTGTGGCTTGACAAATTAAATTTGAAGTTTAATTGTAAACTTTAAACTTAAACTTTTAATTGTAAACTTTAAAATTAACTTTAAAAATATTTAAAAGGAAGAAGATATGAAGAAATAGAGGTTTGAATTATTGAATTAACTTTCCCCCCAAAATACGTACCTTAAGAAGAAGAATTAAAATTTTAGCACCATTATTACACATGATTTACAATTGATTCAGTGATGTATTAAATCCCCTTCATTGATCACTGCCTGGTCATTGTGAAGAGGCTTGCATAACTCAATGAAACTATGAGCCATGCTGTGTAGGGCTACCCAAGACAGAAGGGTCATAGGGAAGAGTGCTGACAAAATGTGATACACTGGAGAAGGGAATGGCAAACCACTCCAGTATTCTTGAGGTGAGAACCCCATGAACTGTATAAAAAAAGCACAAAGCTATGACACTGAAAGATGAGCCCCCGAGGTTGGTAGATGTTCCATATGCTACTGGGGAAGAGCAGAGGACAACGACTAATAGCTCCAGAAAGAATGAAGTGGCAGGGCCAAAGTGGAAACGACACTCAGTTGTGGATGTGTCTGGTGATGAAAGTAAAATCTGATGCTGTAAGAACAATATTGCATAGGAACATAGACTATTAGGTCCATGAATCAAAGTGAATTGGATATGGTCAAGCAGGGGATGGCAAGAGTAAACATCAACAACTTAGGAATCTGTGAACTAACATGGACAGGAATAGATGAATCTAATTCAGATGACCCTTATATCTCCTACTGTGGGCAAGAATCCCATAGAAGAAATGGAGTATCCCTCAAAATCAATGAGTCTAAAATCCAGTACTTGGTTGCAACCCCAAAAACAACAGAATGATCTCAGTTCATTTCCAAGGCAAGCCACTCAACATCACAGTAATCCAAGTCTATGCCTCAGCCACTGATACTGAAGAAGCTGAAGTTAATCAGTTTTATGAAGACCTACAAGACCTTCTAGAACTAACACCCCCCCCCCCAAAAAAAAAAAAGTTCTGTTTCATTCCAATAGGGGATTGGAATGTGAAAGAAGGAATTCAAGAGATACCTGGAGTAATAGGCAAGTTTGGCCTTGAAGTACAAAATGAGGAAGGGCAAAGGCTAACAGAATTCTGCCAGGAGAATGCATTGGTCATAACAAACACCCGTTTTCAACAACACAAGAGATGACGACACATAGACATCACCAAATAGTCAGTATTGAAGTCAAATTGATTACATTCTTTGTTGCTGATGATGGAGAAGACATGCACAGTCAGCAAAATAAGACCTGGGGCTGACTGTGTCTCAGATCATCAGCTCCTCATAGCAAACTTTAGCCTTAAACTAAAGAAAGTGGGGAAAAATACTAGGCCAATCAGGTGACTTAAATCAAATCCCCTATGAATATAAGTGGAGGTGATAAATAGGTTGAAGTTATCAGATCTGTAAACAGAGTGCCTGCAGTACTATGGACAGAGGTTTGTAATATTGTACAGGAGGCAGAACAAAGCCATCCCAAAGAAAAAGAAATTCAAGGCAAAGTGGTTGTCTGAGGAGGCTTTACAAATAGCCAAGGAAAGAGGAGAAGTTAAAAGCAAGAGAGAGAGGGAAAGGTACACCGAAACTAAATGCAGAGTTCCCGAGAATAACCAGGAGAGACAAGAAGGCCTTCTTCAATAAACAATGCAAAGAAATAGAGGAATACAATAAAAGGGAAAGACTAGAGCCTGGAAAATCCCATGGACGGAGGAGCCTGGAAGGCAGCAGTCGGTGGGGTCGCGAAGAGTGGGATAGGACTGAGCGACTTCACTTTCACTTTTCACTTTCATACATTGGAGAAGGAAATGGCAACCCACTCCAGTGTTCTTACCTGGAGAATCCCAGGGGCGGAGCCTGGTAGGCTGCCGTCAATGGGGTCGCACAGAGTCCGACACGACTGAAGCGGCTTGGCAGCAGCAGAGATCTCTTCAAGAAAATTGGAAATATCAAAGGAACATTTCATCCAAAGAAGGTCACAATAAATGACAGAAACAGTAAAGACCTAACAAAAGCAGAAGAAATCAAGAAGAGATGGCATGACCTGCGCCTCCGCCCCGGCGCAGGACTGCCCCGGGATCCCTGCCCGCGTCGGGTCCCACGTCCCATGCCGCCCGGCCGCCAGCTGCGCACCCCTTCGCTCTGCGTGAGAAGATGGCGGAGCCGGTGGCTGACAGCCATGCAGTGGTGAAACTAGATGATGGGCATTTAAACAACTCCTTGGGCTCGCCAGTTCAAGCCGACGTGTACTTCCCACGACTGATCGTGCCATTTTGTGGGCACATTAAAGGTGGCATGAGACCAGGCAAGAAGGTGTTAGTGATGGGCATTGGTAGACCTCAACCCAGAAAGCTTTGCAATCATCTTGACCTGTGGTGATTCAAACGATCCTCCCGCCGACGTGGCAATTGAACTCAAAGCAGTGTTCACAGACCGGCCTCTACTCAGAAATTCTGGTATATCTGGGGAAAGGGATGAAGAACAGTCAGCAATCCCTTACTTCCCATTCATCCCAGACCAGCCATTCAGGGTGGAAATCCTTTGTGAGCACCCACGTTTTAGAGTGTTTGTGGATGGACACCAACTTTTTGATTTTTACCACCGCATTCAAACGTTGCAATTGACACCATAAAGATCAACGGAGACCTCCAGATCACTAATCTTGTCTGATGTTTAAACCACGTCTGTTTCAAAGAGCAACAGGTGCCACAACTGCCTGACTGTTGATCTGGAAGAAGAGTCCTAGCAAGGTCTAAAGACTTAAAAAGAAAACAAAAAGGCAGACTTCACTGTCTCTTCTTTCTGTGCAGTTTAAACCCAAAATGACTTCATCGGTGGTTTGCCCTTAGGAAGCTATCGGAACTAAGACACCAAGCCATTATTCCCAGAACAAAGTAATATATTTATGCTGGATTTTATTCAGACTAAACTGAGAAGGATCTGTGACAATTTGTGATTTAGTAATTAGTTATTCATCTTTTCAAAGCAAGGTGATATTTCGAACAAAAGTGGTAAAGACTTAACAACAACAAAGACGGTACACAGAAATCAACTCATTTCTGCACTGAAGTGGAATTGTGTAGCACAACCAACATTTTAGTCAGGGTATTTAACATAGAATGTAGGTTGTTCAAGGTGTTGTTTTGTCTGTTTGTTTTGTTGTTTTTTTTTTTTTTTTCCTTTTTGCACAGCATAATGTTAACTCAGATTTTTTAAGCTTTCTTGTAGTTATTTATTTCTACTCAGTGTATGTGTTAGAGATGATTAATGTCTCAAGAACAGCTTGTTATGAACTTTTGAATGTACAATTATCTTAGGTCTGAGTGGGGAAATTACCTAGTATAGTCACGAGAAAGATGAGTTTCTACCTTAAAGAGCTGAGTCTTATCCTCCTACCCCTAAACTTAGGATCTCTTGATATAAATTGCTGTAAGTGCTTTTGGGAAAACTTTGCAACAGTTCGGTAACACTGCTTTTCAAGTTATTCCTGATTATGTAAAATTCCACTTAACATTGCTTTTTCTCCATACTGTGAAATTAGCACAGTATTGGCGTCCTTAAGACTAATTAACTACTTTTCACTGGATCTACATAATAGCTCATCAAGTTGTTATTAAGCTAGCTGAAAACACATTAAGAGGTGATTGCATCGATAGTTTTAAAAATGGACTATTATATACATTTTTAAAGGTATAGTGTGAAAATGATTTGGGAATGCAATGGAAAGCAGAAGCAAATGGCCCCAAATAACTTACTTGGAAATAATTTATATCAACTTAAGCTGTTAGCTCATTGTGTCACTTTTATTATGTGACCCTCACCAATCCCTAAGCAATGCCTTTGGAGCTTCAGAGTAGAAGATGCTTCCTACTGTGTGGACTCTGCTAAGATAGTACAATAAGACAAGATCCAACCTAGGAAATGATCCAGTTAGTTTATCTGAAAAGTTAACTCCCACTACTTTAGGTCTTTGAGTCCAGCCAATATTATGAATGCTCCAATGAAGCAGTTTCCCTGTACTTGTGGAACTGATTAGACAGTAGGTAGTCTCCAGGGAAAGCTTGCAGTGATACACACGTCACTGGAAGGCAAGGGATGGTTGGAGTCCTGGGTGTTGGATTTCATAAACTGCATTGGCCTTGGAGAGAAGGACCCTTGGCATTGCTCTGGTCAGCTAGTTGGCGGCTGGCGGGGGTGGGGGGGCGGTGGGTGGGTAAGGGGGTGCTGGGGTGGGGTTGTATTTATATACAATTTAGGTTTTATTTGTACAGCATACTGCATCTTGTTATGACACGTCCTTGTCCTGCTTTGCTTTTGAGTTTTTTTACACAACGTACAGAGGCACTAAAGTGGCCACGTCATTTTCACGTGTCAAGAATGTAGACAGTGTTTCAGTACCAAAGTTTAAGAAAAAGCAAACTAAAATCGTGAATTTTTTTTATAGGTGATATATTCGGATTCTCCTCAGCTTTGAAACTGTTTAGTACAGTTCCATTGTATTATGTAAGAAGATGCTTTATCCAATAAGACTGTCTGAGCATTGAGAAGCTTTATGTCCCAGCTGACTTAACCAGCCATATTCAGCCAGGAGGGCTGTGCTCTGGCTCCGTATTTTGGAGCCCATGACTAACCTTGTGCAGCCACTAGATTTTGTCAAGTATTTGTAGAGAGACCTAGAGGACACCCTGAAATATATTGGTAGGGGTTTTGAGTCTCATTGTGGTAGAAGACCCCCCCCCCAACAGGAGGTTTTTCTTTGAGTGGGCATCCATTCCCACCCACTGCATAATTCAGCAGAAACTGGAGGAGTTGGGGGTATAACTGTTGGAACGACACTGTCCTCTCTACCTATCAGCTAACTGGTTAGCAGCCAAGACCTTAGGCAGCTTAGTGTAAAGATACACGGTTAACCCTTCATTGTTCTGTGGGGTCAGTGAGAACCTCTTGGTTAAGCTTATTGAAATTTATCAAAATGATGTGATGATTTGATTCAGGTATAATTAAGTTAGCGGGGGGCTAGTCCAGCTGTATTAATCATTAGCTGTAAACTGGAAACTGTTCACATCCTCTCATCAGCATGTGAGGTCTAAGGTGGGAATCCAGGATGAAAAGTGCAATTTTAAGCTTCACAGGAAAGCATTTGGGTGTGTAAAGTGTTATTCCTGACCAGAGCCCTAATTCTGCAATATGACCAAAACCAAGGAACATAAATATCAGGCTCTGGGGGAATAATAGGCAGGCTTTAGACAATCTGTTCATTTCTGCATCAAATTTGGAGTGAATGTATATATCTACTTAAAAGTTAATAGAAGTGACTTCTACTTTCTGGGCTATCCCAGAATTGTCTTAATTTTTTTTAAAAATTTGAAACCCCATTTCAAATCATGCCAACCTTAGTTCAAAACCTCCAGAAGGATCATTCTTAGAATTGTTGATGATTTGTTAAAATGGCAAATCCTTTCATTTGTATTAAGAAAATATCCAAAAAGAGGGTGGGAGAACTTTTGCCTTGAGAGAAACACCCTTGGCATTTTCCAGCTACATTATTAATGTAGAAATAATGTTTCTATGATGACATATTTTCAAAGAAACACTTTCTTATTTACTGCGTGGTATAAAATGTTGCTAAATGTGTTTTAGTGTTATGATCTCACTGCTGAAAGTTATTTGCACTATAATAAAGGAATTTTCTACCAAAAAAAAAAAAAAGAAGAAGAAGAAGAGATGGCAAGAATACAAAGAAGAACCCTATATAAAATATCTTAATAGCCCAGAAAACCACAATGGTGTGGTCACTCACTTAGAGCCAGACATTCTGGAGTATGAAGTCAGGTGGGCCTTAGGAAGCACTGTTGCCAATAAAGATAGTGGAGATGATATAATTCCAATAGAGCTATTTAAAATCCTAAGAGATGGTGGTGTTAAAGTGCTGCACTCAATATGTCAGCAAATATGGAAAACCCAGAAGTGGCCGCAGGACTGGAAAAGATCAATCCTCATTCAAATTCCCAAGAAGGGCAGTACTAAAGAATGTTTAAACCACTGGACAATTGCACTCATCTCCCATACTAGTAAGGTTATGCTCAAAATCCTCCAAGCTAGGCTTCAGCATCATGTGACCTGAGAACTTCCATATGTTCAAGCTTGGTTTAGAAAAGGGAGAGGAAACAGACATCAAATTTCCAACATTTGCTGAATCATAGAAAAAGCAAGGGATTTCCAAAAAACCCCTCTGTCCCATTGAATACTCTAAAGCCTTTGACTGTGTGGATCATAACAAACTGTGGAGAACTGTTTTAAAAAAAAAAATTATTTACTAAACAAATACATGTGAAGTCCTTGTTCTGTTCTAGGTACAACACTGAACAAAAGAAACAAAATTTCTAGGCCTCTTAGAGCTTACATACTATAATCAAATTTTTTTCTCTTTTTTTTTTCCATTTTATTTTATTTTTATTTTACTTTACAATACTGTATTGGTTTTGCCATACACCAACCTGAATCCGCCATGGGTGTACACTGGGAAACTCTTAAAGAGATGAGAAAACCAGAACATCTTACCTGTCTCCTGAAAAACCTGTATGCTGTTCAAGAAGAAACAGTTAGTACCTTATATGGGACAACTGACTGGTTCAGGATTGAGAAAGGAGTACAACAAGGCTGTTTATTGTCACCCTGTTTATTTAACTTATACACAGATCATGTCATGTGAAATGCCAGGCTGGATGAATGACAAGCTGGAATCAAGACTGCCCAGAGAAATATCAACAACCTCAGATATGGGAATGATATCACTCTAATGGCAGAAAGCGAAGAAGAACTAAAGAACCTCTTAATGAGGGTGAAGAAGAGTGAAAAAGCTGGCTCAAAACTCAGCATTGAAAAAAACTAAGATCATGGCATCCAGTTCCATCATTTAATGGCAAATAGAAGAGGAAAAGGTGGAAGTAGTGACAGATTTCCCCTTCTTGGCCTCCAACATCACTGTGGATGGTGACTGTAGCCCTGAAATAAGAAGACAATTGCTTCTTGGCAGAAAAGCTATGGCAAACTAGCCAGTATGCTAAAAAGCAAAGACATTACTTTGCCTACAAAATCCTCATAGTCAAGGCTATGGTCTTTCTAGTAGTCATGTATGGATGTGAGAGCTGGACAATAAGGAAGACAGAGGGCTGAAGGATTGATGCTTTCATACTGTGGTGCTGGAGAAGACTCTTGAGAGTCCCTTGGACAACAATGAGATCAAACAATCAATCTTAAAGGAAATAAACCCTGAATACTCATTGGAAGGACTGATGCTGACACTGAAGCTTCAATACTTTGACCACCAGATGTGAACAGTCAACTCATTGGAAAAGACTCTGATGTTATAAAAGATTGTAGATTGGAGGGGAAAAGGACAACAGAGGAAGAGATGGTTGGATCACATCACCAATCCAATGGACATAAACACCTGCCTACAGATTAAATTTGCGTCTCTGAAGCATTGGAGTAGATCATGCCCATTGTATTAGTTTCTTGTGGCTGCTGAAACAAATTGCTGCAAACTTAACAGGGATTTATCTTTTCATGGTTCTGGAGGACAGAAGTCAAGGTATTGGCAGAGTCACACTACCTCTAAAGGTACTAGGGAAAATGTTTCATTGCCTCTTCCAGCTCTTTGTGGGTCCTTGGCCTCATCACTCTAATCTCTGCCTCTGTCTTCAAATGGCCTTCTCCCCACTGCCAATTCATGTCTTTTTCATTGGATTTAGTGCCAACCCTAAACCAGCATGAGTTCACCTGCATGGGTGTGTGCTAAATGGCTTCTCTCGTGTCCAACTCTTTGGGACCCTATGGACTGTATTCCGGGAGGCTACTCAGTCCAAGGGATTCTCTAGGCAAGAATACTGGAGTGAGTTGCTATGCCCTCCTCCAGAGGGTAGTCTCAATCCAGGGGTCAAACCCTCATCTCTTACATCTCCTGCATTGACAGGCAGGTTCTTTACCACTAGTGCCACCTGGGTGGCCCATGAGTTCATCTTGATCCTTACATCTGCAAAACTCCTATTTCCAAATAAGATCAGATTCTGAAATTCTTGGATAGACAAGAATTTGGTGGGTGGAGTGAGGGAGATGCTCCATGCAACCCACTACATTAAATCTGTCAAAAGATAAGTTATAATCTTTTGGAGTTCTCTCATCTTTCAGGATTCTAGGCCACTACTTAAAAAATGTTTATCCCATCATATTTAAGGGATTCCTGGGCTCAGAAGAAAGATTAGTGTTGAATGTAAATATTATAAACATTAGAAACAAGCATATCAACAGATGCCCCAGAATTCTAAAATTAGATAAGAATTTATTCCTAAAGAAATTACATGTGCATATCTTCCTTTCCATTGAATTTTTACTGAATCTTCATGTAAAATTTTTAATGGGAGAATTTAAAACAGATGTTTGTAACCTTTCCCTGTATTATAGTAGATATAATAGAAAGAAGGGCCCAATGCAAATTTTAGTTTCTTACATGTATGTCTATCTGATGTTTTTCAATACAATGATCAAAGTAGATACGACCATTTGGAAGTTCTTATATATTATTTTTTATTCAATAATACAGTTTGGATAGCTCATCAATATTTTCTTATGTTGATATTAGAAAAATACTTTATAATCCTTTATTTTTATAAATGTAGTACATAGAACATAAATCCATGAGTCTGTTCTTCAAAGAGGAATGTCAGTAATTTCAGTGCCTCCTGTAATTGTCATTTAGATTTTTATTAGGTCAAATATCTCTGATCTAAGAGTTTTCTTTCTCATTCAGTTCTATCTTTTCACTCATGTATTGTTTTCACTTGATTTCATTGAACTAGTACTGCATGCCAGGCTTCAACAGTACAAGAACTGTGAAATTCCAGATGTTCAAGCTGGATTTAGAAAAGGTAGAGGAACCAGAAATCAAATTGCCAACAACATTGTATCATAGAAAAATCAAGAGAATTCGAGAAAAACATCTACCTCTGTTTCATTGACTATGCTAAAGCCTTTGACTCTGTGGACAACTACAAATCGTGGGAAATTCTGAAAGAGAGGGGAATACAAGACTACCATACCTGCCTGCCTCCTGAGAAACCTGTTTACAAGTCAAAGAGCAGCAGTTAAAACCAGACATGTATACAGCGGACTGATTTAAAATTGGGACAGGAGTATGTCAAGGTTGTATATCGTCACCCTGCTTCACTCAGTTATGTCCAACTCTTTGTGACCCCCATGGACTGCAGCATGCCAGGCTTCTCTGTCCATCACCAAATCCCTGAGCTTGCTCTAACTCAAGTCTATTGATTCGGTGATGCCATCCAACCATCTCATCCTCTGTCATCCCCTTCTTCTGCCTTCAGTCTTTTCCAGCATCAGGGTCTTTTCCATGAGTCAGCTCTTTGCATCAAAGTATTGGAGTTTCAGCTTCAGCTTCAATCCTTCCAGTGAATATTCAGGACTGATTTCCTTTGGGATAGACAGCTTGGATTTCCTTGCAGTCCAAGGGACTCTTAAGAATCTTCTCCAACACCACAGTTCAAAAGCATCAATTCTTTAGTGCTCAGCTTTCTTTATAAGTCCAACTATCACATCCATACATGACTACTAGAAAAACTAGTTTTGACTAGATGGACCTTTGTTGGTAAAGTAGTCTCTGTTTTTGAATATGCTGTCTAGTTTGGTCATAACTTTCCTTTCAAGGAGTAAGCGTCTTTTCATTTCATGGCTGTAGTCACCATCTGCAGTGATTTTGGAGCTCCATAAACTAGTTTCTCACTTTCCACTGTTTCCCCATCTATTTGCCATGAAGTGATGGGACCAGATGCCATGATCTTAGTTTTCTAAATGTTGAGTTTTAGGCCAATTTTTTCACTCTCCTCTTTCACTTTCATCAAGAGGCTCTTTAGTTCTTCTTTGCTTTCTGCGTAAGTGTGGTGCATGTCTGAGGTTATTGATATTTCTGCTGGCAATCTTGATTCCAGCTTGTGCTTCATCCAGCCCAGCATTTCACATAATGTACTCTGCATATCAGTCAAATAAGCAGGGTGAAAAATACAGCCTTGACGTACTCCTTTCCCGATTTGGAACCAGTCTGTTATTCCATATCCAGTTCCAACTGTTGCTTCTTGACCTGCATACAGACTTCTCAGGAAATCTGTTTAGCTATAGTGGCATATTTTATATTCTAAAACTAAATTCTGTATGTAAATATATCATTTTAAAAACAAGTTTTTCACACTTATGTTCATAATTGAGATAGACTGTTTGGCACTAAATGAATTTGAGTAAATAAACACATTTGTGTTATGAAATAACAATTTCAGAATTTTTTAAGCTTTTTAACATCATCAATTTTAAAGCTTAAAATATTTCTCTAAAGAGTTGTCAAATTTAACTGATTTTCTTCCCCAACTGTGGTTGAGAGTAGCTCTTGGATTTTTTTTTTTTCCAATTTGCTACTGAAATAGTTCTCTGTGAATTTTCCAGTTTAGTTTTGTAGATTTCATATTAAAATTTACTATAAACTTATCATTCTTATCTTGATTTTCAAGTTTATTATATTTATATTCATATTCTTTAAATTTGAAACCATAAACTTTTTCATAACTCTGATTAATTTTGTCTATTCATAATAAAATAATGCAAATTATTATTTTTATTTTCTAGTAGAAATGTTTTAGCTGTATACACTGTATTTATATTCATTATTTTCATCTTTTGAAATATATTCTTAATTTTTTCTTCAATTTGTTATTTTATTAAGATTATGTTATTTATTTTATTTTATTATTTCTACTCACAAGTATTTTAATTTTAATTTATAAATTAATATATTGTAGTCAATATAGTAAAAGTAGGAATTAATACTTCTATGCTTATATTTAGTTAAGTTTCTTTTTGTGAGTGCCTAAGTAAATGTTCATATGAATATTGGCATATGCTATGAAATAAGATACATTTATTTTTTCAGGTTGATATTTACTATGCCTACTTATTTTATTAATTAATTTTATTTATGATAGTGTTTTTAAATATAAATTTATTTATTTAAATTGGAGGTTAATTGCTTTACAATATTGTATTGGTTTTGCCATACATCAACATGAATCTGCCACAGATGTCCACGTGTTCCCCATCCTGAACCCCTCTCCCTCCTCCCTCCCCGTACCATCCCTCTGGGTCATCTCAGTGCACAAGCCCCAAGTATCCAGTATCATGCATGGAACCTGGACTGGCGATTCATTTCATATATGATATTATACATGTTTCAGTGTCATTCTCCCAAATCATCCCACCCTCACCCTCTCCCACAGAGTCCAAAAGACTGTTCTATATATCTGTGTTTTATTTTGTTTTTTTTTGAAGTGTCAATTATGGTCAAACTTTTAGCTAAATCTCTGTATATTTTCCTTGTAGTTTAATAGATTTTGATTAACAGTTTCCATTCTGTTTACCACAAGTTATTTTCCATGTATTCTTCTTTATTATTTACCATGCCTTCTACAATTATACAGTGGTTCTATCTTTTGTAACATTTTTGATAGTTATAATGCTATGTTTTTTTCTTATTCAATACTTGTTTAGTCTTACACCAACTCTTGTTTGTAGTATTTGTCTTATAGTCAGAATACTGTTTCAATTTTTTTTTTAGCCTCTCTGAAGCCTTAGCCTTTTTGTGTTAGGACTTAGAAATTTGCACTTGTCATCATTATGTTTGGTCTAATGTGTGACATTCTGTGATTAAGAGAGCTCTAAGTGTACAAAAGAAATAATCTATAAAGCCAGAAGCTAGTTTGTAAACTATGAACCCAGAGGCTACTCTGTGGAAGAATCTTCCAAACATGAGACATGAAAATTGTGAATGGAAGAATATATTCTTATTTTACACCCAGTTAAAAAAAAAAAAGTCTTATTCTAACAGAACTACACAATATAACATATATAAGTATACTATATATATATACAGAATACCTGGATTACAACATAAGTATAAAGCATATTGTTCCATAAATATATAGAGTGTATACTTAATAAAGTATGTAATAATAAAAGTTGTATTTATAAAAAGGCCATGCATTTTCTTTTTCTGTGGAAATTGTTTTAAAATTGTATATAATCAGACCTCTTGTGTTGGGGAGAAAAACCTGTATTTTACAAATAGTGCATATGTCAGTGTGACAGGTTTATATTTTATGGATCCTACCACTAATAAAACACTGAATACCCATCAACCATGCTGGAGGGAAGATTGAATATTTTTCTCTTCTCTCTATGGAAAATGACAGTAAAAATTATTGCAATGCCAGAAGAATCCTATATCTATCAAAGGAATTGAATTCACAAACACCACCAATGAGGAAATCTTCAGGCATAGATGGCTGCAATGCAAAGTTTATGTAATATTTAAAGAAGAAATAATTACAATCATGCACAATGTCATCTAAAAAATATGAGAATCAACTTATTTTATGAGCTTAACACTAACCTGATTCTAAAAGCAAATACATTGCAAGAAAAGGAAAATGAAAGACCAATATCTTTCATGATCATATATGCAAATATCTTTGGCAAAATATTACCAAATCAAATCAAACAACTGAAAAGATTGAGTTGGTCAAAAAGTTCATTTTTTCCCATAAGATGGCTCTAGAAGGGCTTTCATTAGTTCCTCAGTTGTATCTGACTCTTTGCAACCCCATGGATGGTAGGCTGCCAAGCTCCTCTTCCATTCCTTCTCCAGGGGATCTCCCCAACCCAGGAATTGAGTCTGGGTAACCTGCATTGCAGGCAGATTCTTTACCATCTGAGCCACCATGGAAGCCCCCTAGTATGGGTTAGTTTTCTTTGATTTCATTCAAAAAAATTCTGTTAGATTATGTGAGAGCTGTCATATCAGCATGCATTAAAAAACATTGAAATTGGTGAATTTTTGTGTAGCCATTTTAATATTGAATATGAAGAAAAAATCTTTATTATTTCAAGGTTAAAAACACAAGTGAAATGCAAAGAAAGAGTTTGTGCAGTGCATGGAGAAGGTGCTGTGACTGATTGAACGTGTCAAAAGTGGTTTGCAAACTTTTGTGAAGGAAATCTCTTGCTGGACAATGCTCCATGGTTGGGTAGACCAGTTGAAGTTGATCAAATCAAGATATTAGTCAAGAACATTCAATGTTATATACTACAGGAAAAGGAAGACATATTCAAAATATCCAAATCGAGAGTTGAAAATAATTTGTACCAGTTTGGTTATGTTTCCTGTTGCTCAGATGGTAAAGAATCTGCCTGCAATGTGGGAGATGCAGGTCTGATCCCTGGTTCAGGAAGATCCCTTGGAAAAGGAAATGGCTACCCACTCCAGTATTCTTGCCTGGAGAATCGAATGGACAGAGGAGCCTGGCAGGCTACAGCTTGTGCGGTCACAAAGATTCAGACATGACGGAGCGACTGACACCCTGTTTATGTTAATCACTTTGATGTTTGGGTACTGTATAAGTTAAAATTTAAAAAAAAATAAAAACTTCTTGACTTCTGCATGAAATTCTCTACTTAAACATAACAAATACTTTCTGTTTCTAAAACAAATTGTGATGGGTGATAAAAAGTGGATACTTTATAATAATGTGGAATGGGTGAGTTCATGAGACAAGTGAAATGAACCACCACCAACCACACCAAAGGCCAGTCTTCATCCAAAGAAGGTGATATATATGTGGCGGGATTGGAAGGGAATCTTCTAATTATGAGCTCTTTTTGGAAAACCATATGGTTAATTCCAACAAGTACTGCTCTCAATTAGACCAACTGAAAGCAACACTTGATAAAAAGTGGTCCAGAATTAGTCAATAGAAAATGCATAATCTTCCATCAGGATAATGCATGTTTCTTTGATGACCAGGCAAAAAATTGTTACAGTTTGGCTGGGAAATTCTGACTCAACTGCCATATTCACCAGGCATTGCAACTTAGATTTCCAATTATTTTGGCCTTTACAAAATTCTCTTAATGAAAAAAAAAAAAAATTGCAACTCTCTGGAAGACTATAAAAGGCACCCAGAACAGCCCTTTGCTCAAAAAGATAAAAAAAATTTGAGAATATAGAATTATGAAGTTGTCTGAAAAATTATAGAAGGTAGTGGAACAAAATGGTGAATATGTTGTTCAATAAAGTTCTTGGTGAAACTGAAAACTGTATCTTTTATTTTTACTTAAAAACCAATGGAACTCTTTAGCCAACCCAATATAATGATACAGCATCCTCAAGAATGCAGGATTGGCTAAACATTAAGAATCAAAGAAGAAAAATCATAATATTTTCAATAAATGCAGAAAAACAATTGATAAAAGTTGACATCTATTCATGAAAAAATCGCTTAGGAAGCTTGAGACTAGTTTGGAAACTAGTAATAAACTTCCTTCACTTGATAAAGAACCTTATGATAGGAAGAGGAAGTTTGGACACACAGAGAGACACTGGGGATGTGGGCAAACAAAGAAAAGGCCATGAGGAGATACATCAAGAAAGCAGCCATCTGAAAGCCAAGGACAGAGGCCCAAGAAGAAATCAAGCCTGTTGACATCCTGGTGATCTTTGATTTCTTCCCTTGAGCCCTATAAGAAATAAATTTATGCTGTTTAAGTCACCTAGTCTGTTATATTTTGTTTGGAAGCCCTAGCAAACTAATATTGATATCCACAAAACAAAAATCCAATTGCTAACATCATATTTAATGGTAAAAGATTGAATTATTATCCACTAAGATTTGTATGCTAAAGCTGAAACTCCAGTACTTTGGCCACCTCATGCGAAGAGTTGGCTCATTGGAAAAGACTCTGATACTGGGAGGGATTGGGGCCAGGAGGAGAAGGGGACGACAGAGGATGAGGTAGCTGGATGGCATCACCAACTCGATGGACATGAGTATGAGTGAACTCCAGGAGTTGGTGATGGACAGAGAAGCCTGGGGTGCTGCGATTCATGGGGTCACAAAGAGTTGGACACGATTGAGCAACTGAAATGAACTGAAGATTTAGAACAAGGCCAGGATATCCTCCTTCACCACTACTATCCAAATTCACAGTGAAAGTCCAAAGTAGTTTAATAATAGAAGAAAAATAAGTAAGTAGTATATGGAGTGGAAAAAGAGAAGTGATGACATGGTCTCTACACACTACATAATTATGTACATTAGAAAAGGAAATGGCAACCCATTCCAGTATTCTTGCCTGGAGAACTCCATGGAGCCTGGCATGTTACAGTCCATGGAGTTGCAAAGAGTCAGTTATAACTCAGCAAGTGAACAATTATATATTTAATTCTAAACAATCTGTTAAAAAATATTCCTCTAGCAAGTGAGTTTAAGAAGGTCACAGGATACATGATTATTATGCAAAATAATGTATTACTATGCAAAAAAATATGTTTCTGTATATCAGCAATGATTAATTGAAATGGAAATAAATATAATACATTTAAAATAAAATACTTAGGTATAAGCCTATAAAAGTATTTGCTAGATTTATATGCTGAAAATTACAAAGACTGGTGAAAAAAAAAAATCAAAGAAGACCTAAATAAGTATTATATTTCTACTTACCTTATATTCATGGATGAAGACTAATTACTGTTTTCTATGTGATTTATAGATTTGAAGTAGTCTTGATCAAAATCTTAAAAACTATTTGTAGATAGTGACAATGTGATTCTGAAATTTATATGGAAATTGACTTGAATAGCCAACACAGCTTTAAATGTGAAGAAAATGCGGGAAATTTTCAAGACTATAAAGTTACAGAAATCTGTGTGATATTGGTGAAAGGATAGACCCATAGAGAACATAATCAGAATAGAGTCCACAAATAGACCAACAGAAAGTGTAAGTGAAAGTTGCTCAGTCCTGTCTGACTCTTTGCGACCCCACAGACTATACAGTCCATGGAATTCCCCAGGCCAGAATACTACAGGCAAATTATTTTCCAAATGAGCTATGAGGGAAGCCCCACACCAACAGTGATATGGTCAAATATTTGTTTTTAAAAGGTGTAAGGCAAGACAGTTTTTTCAACAAATGGTGCTGAAATAATTAAAAATTCATAGGGCAAAGAAAGGTACCTTGACTCATATATTGTACTTCACACAAAAAACAAGCACCAATTTATACCCCCCAAAAGAGCTCATTTCACATGCTAGCAAGTTATACAAGCCTGATTTAGAAAAGGCAGAAGAACCAGAACTCAAATTGCTGATAACTGCTGGATCATAGGAAAATTAAGGGAACTCCAGAGAAACGTCCACTTCTTCATTGAGTACACTAAAGCCTCAATGACTTTGTGGATCACAAAAAAACTGCGGAAAATTTTTAAAGAGATGGGAATACCAGACCACCTTACCTGGTTCCTGAGAAACCTGAATGCAGGTCAAGAAGCAACAGTTAGAATCAGACATGGGGACAGTGAGTTGTTTCAAAATTGGGAAAGGAATATGTCAAGGCTGTATATTATCATCTTGCTTATTTAACTTAAATGCAGAGTACATCATTTGAAATGATGGGCTGGAAGAAGCACACTGGAAGTAAGTTTGCTGGGAGAAATATTAACAGTTTCAGATAGGCAGATGCTACCACTCTAATGGCAGAAAGCAAAGAGGAACTGAACAGCCTCTTGATGAGGGTTAGAGAAGAGAGAGAAAAAGCTGGTTTAAAACTCAACATTCAGAAACAATGATTATGCATCCTGCCCCAGCACTTCATGGCAAATAGATGGGGAAACATTGGAAACAGTGGCAGATTTTATTTTCTCATTCTCCAAAATCACTGCAGACAGTGACTACAGCCATGAAATGAAAAGACACTTGCTACTTGAAAGTAAAGCTATGAAAAACCTAGACAGCATACTAAAAAGCAGACATCGCTTTGCCAACAAAGGTCTGTATAATCAAAGCTATGGTTTTTCCAGTAGTTATGTACAAATATGAGTGAGGATTGGACCCTGAAGAAGACTGAGTGCTGAATAACTGATGCTTTTGAACTGTGGTGTTGGAGAAGACTCTTGACAGTCCCTTGGAGAGCAAGGAGATCAAACCAGTCAATCCTGAAGAAAATCAACCCTGAATATTCATTGGAAGGACTGATGCTGAAGCTCCAACTTGGCCACCTGATAAGATTGAAGGCAGGAGGAGAAGGGGATGACAGAGGATGAGATGATTGGATGGCATCACCAACTCAATGGACATATGTTTGAGCAAGCTTTGGGAGTTAGTTATGGACAGGGAGGCCTGGCATGCTGCAGTCCATGGGGTCGCAAAGAGTCAGACATGATTGCACAGCTGAATTGAACTGAACTGATGCTTCATTATAACTATTTTTGTTTTTGAAATTCAATTTGTGCTAAATTTTGCTAATAGGATCCCTTTTCAGTCAGGTCATAAGTTTTTTGATATGTTTACATCATTCTTGGAGAATTTTCTTATTTTCTGAAAAAGATATTCCAGGTTTAACTGGACTTTTCCTGCTTCAGAATGTACAGTTCTTGAATTTGACATAAAACAATCAATATCTGGAATAGCTCCATCACCTCCCAGAATACCTTACACAACCAGTTCCTCAAAATCACTGACCTATTTTATCTTCCTATTATTTTACCTTTTCCAAAAAGTAGAATCATACAGTACAATGTCTTGTGAGCCTGGCTACTTTCATTCAGTGCAATGCACTTACAGTTCATTACTGTATGTAAATTAAAAAATGAATAAAGAAAACAAAAAAAATGTTCTATGAAGAATGATCAAAAATATCAGATAAAAGTAGGGACAAGTAATGTAGAGGTGTATTAAGTAATAACTCAAATTTTATGCTTTTTGCATTTTTGATGATTTTGGAGTTAATTTTTTTTAGTTAAAATTTCTCACAAAAAGAAACTTGGATCAACCTCTTGACATTCCATAAATGGTTGTTTAAAGAAATAGGTAACGATTTGCAAATTTAACACAATAATAACCTGTGATACTTCAACAAATATTCTTCAATCATTTTGTTTTTATTATTATTATATTATTTTTTTTCCTTTATAATACTGTATTGGTATTGCCATACATTAACATGAATCCACCACAGGTGTACATGAGTTCCCAACCCTGAATTCCCTCCCACCTCCCTCCCCATATCATCTCTCTGGGTCATCCCAGTGCACCAGCCCCAAGCATCTTGTATCCTGCATTGAAACCTAGACTAGCGATTCATTTCTGACATGATAGTATACATGTTTCAATGCCATTCTCCCAAATCATCCCACCCTCTTCCTCTCCTACAGAGTCCAAAAGTCTGTTCTTTACATCTGTGTCTCTTTTGCTGTCTTGTATACAGGGTTATCATTACCATCTTTCTAAATTCGATATATTTGTGTTAGTATCCTGTATTGGTGTTTTTCTTTCTGGCTTACTTCACTCTGTTATAATCGGCTTAGTTTCATCCACCTCATTAGAATTGATTCAAATGTATTATTTTTAATGGCTGAGTAATACTCCATTGTGTATATGTACCACAGCTTTCTTATCCATTCGTCTGCTGATGGACATCTAGGTTGTTTCCATGTCCTGGCTATTATAAACAGTGCTGTGATGAACATTGGGGTACATGTGTCTCTTTCAATTCTGGTTTCCTCGGTGTGTATGCCCAGCAGTGGGATTGCTGGGTCATAAGGCAGTTCTATTTCCACTTTTTTAAGGAATCTTCACACTGTTCTCCATAGTGGCTGTACTAGTTTGCATTCCCACCAACAGTGTAAGTGGGTTCCTTTTTCTCCACACCCTCTCCAGCATTTATTGCTTGTAGAGTTTTGGATCGCAGCCATTCTGACTTGTGTGAAATGGTACCTTATTGTGGTCTTGATTTGCATTTCTCTGATAATGAGTGATGTTGAGCATCTTTTCATGTGTTTGTTAGCCATCCATATGTCTTCTTTGGAGAAATGTCTATTTAGTTCTTTGGCCCATTTTTTGATTGGGTCGTTTATTTTTCTGGAATTGAGCTGCATAAGTTGCTTGTATATTTTTGAGATTAGTAGTTTGTCAGTTGCTTCATTTGCTATTATTTTCTTCCATTCCAAAGGCTGTCTTTTCACCTTGCTTATAGTTTCCTTTGTTGTGCAGAAGCTTTTAATTTTAATTAGATCCCATTTGTTTATTTTTGCTTTTATTTCCAGTATTCTGGGGGGTGGGACATAGAGGATCCTGCTGTGATGTATGTCGGCGAGTGTTTTGCTTATGTTCTTCTCTAGGAGTTTTATAGTTTCTGGTCTTACATTTAGATCTTTAATCCACTTTGAGTTTATTTTTGTGAATGGTGTTAGAAAGTGTTCTAGTTTCATTCTTTTACAAGTGGTTGACCAGTTTTCCCAGCACCACTTGTTAAAGAGATTGTCTTTAATCCAGAATCATTTTGAATTCTATGTATATATGACAATTTAATTTTTAAATTGAAGGAACTCTTAGCACTAACAGGGACTCTCTAGAAATAGAGAAAGTAAAAAATCATGTACTTTATTTTGCCTTTAGTTTTTGTTGCTATTGTTCATCCTGACACTTTTCACATATATGAATCTAACAACATTCTGTATTCTTTTTTTACTTCATTTTAATACAAAATATTTGATAATTATATTTATTAACAATGATATTTCTCCTTTTAATGACCATCTTCTCATTTCTGAATAGGTTCAGTGTCAATTCAATGATCATTATACAACTCTACAATAATAATAATATAGTCATATTAAACATACAATTTTACTTTTTTATTTAAATTCCATATCTTTTATGCTTGATTTTAAAGCTCTTATTACTGAATGATCTTATTATTCTTTCAGGTCCTGATTTTATCTCATTTTATTCAATTCATTTTTATTTCCTTGAGAATTTCTATTATTAACACTGTCAATATGATACTGTTGAGTCTGGTTTTTGGTTTGTTTGACTTTAATCAATACAGTCACTCTGTGTCTTTTGATTGAAAATTTTGATCTATTTACCACTAGAGCAATGTTTTATTAATAAAGGCTTAGTAATATATCTTATTGTTTTTGGTTGTCTCGTAGTTCTCTTGTTCTTCCTCCCTTGATTCCTTTCTTTGTGAATATATTATTTCCTGTAGTGGTTTACTTAGATTCCTTTTTCTGTATTTTTTGCAAATTTACTGTAAGTTATTGCTTTGTGATTATCATGAGGCTTACAAAAAATAACTCATAGACACAGTAGCCTTTTTTATGTTGATAGTGATTTAACTTCAATTATATATAAAGTTCTGCCTTTCTCCAATCTTCCTTTTATGTTTTTTTAAGTCACAACTTAGATTTTTTTATATTTTATATCTTTTGTTGCTATAGCTATTTTTAAGACTTTTGTCCATTAACCTTTATATGAGGATTAAGTGCTTTAACACATCATCATATTAGAGAATTATGAGTTTGAGTCCATGCCTGTGTTGTATGTTTCTATATGTTTTTATATTAAAGTAATGTACTTTCATCTCAGTTTGAAGAACTCCTTTTTGAATTTTCTGTAAGGCAGTTCTAGTGGTGATGAGCTCTCTTAGTTCTGTTTGTTAGGAAGAATCTTTATCACACCTTCATTTCTGAAAGGCAAATTTTTTTCGGTCAAGTATTCTTGATACATAGTTTTCTTTTTCTACATTTTGAAAATATCATCCCACTCTCTCCTGACCACTACTGAGAATTCATCTGATAGTGTTATGGGGGTCTCCTTTCATGAGAGGGTTTTTTCTTCTTCTTCTTCTTCTTCTTTTGGTTCTTTCAAAACTTTATTTTTTCATCTTTGATTTTAGATAGTTTCTTTCTTTAAAATTTATTATAATGTTTTACAGAAGGTCATTTTGTATTGAAATTTGGGGATGACCTATTAGCTTCACTAACCTGGGTGTCCAATTCTATCCCCAGATTTGGGAAGTTCTCTGTCACAGTTTGTTTATTTAAGCATCCTATCCTTCGTCCTTCTCTTCTGAGCCACCAATGATGTAAAAAATTTCTTATCCTAATGGAGTCCTGTAAGTCATGTAGGCTTTCTTCATTGCTTTTCATTCTTCATTCCATTGTTTTTTTTTTTCTTTTTGCACCTCTGATTGGGTAATTTTAATTGATCTGTCCTTGAAATCACTGATTCTTTCTTCTGTTTAATCAAGTCTGCTATTCAAACTCTCTATTGAATTTTTTAGTTCAGTCCTTGCATTCTTTGTCTCACTCTCATATTTTTCTCCTTATATTTTTCCAGTTTTTTTTAAATTTGTATTTGCATTCTCTTGAAGATCTCTGAGCATCTTCAGAACAAATATTTTGAACTCCTTTTTAGGCAATTTCTGAATCCCGATTGCTTTGTATTTATTTGGTGGAGTCATGTTCCCTGACTGTTTGTGATCCCTATAGATTTGCATAGGTGTTTCCACATTTGAAGAAGCAGCCACATCTTCCAGACTTTATGAGCTAATAAGAGAAGACATTTATCTGTGGGCAGAGGCATGTTTGAACATGCTGAGACTCTGAGTCTAATGGTACAGCGTGTCAGGTGCAAAAGTGTGTAGTGGCACCAGACCCAAGTGTAATAGAGCATGATAGAACCCAGTTCTTAACACAGAGCCATTGCTGTGGATCATTACTACACTTCCCACCCCACTGCACCTTGTTACCAGGCAATGGTTGCCATGGGACCATTAGCAGTCCTATTCAGCCATTGGACTGCAAAGAAGTGGGCCCTGCCCACAAGCAACTAACAGTTAAGAAAGGACAGTTAATGAGAGGATTCAGACAACAGTGGAGTGGTGATCCTGAAGTGGAGAGTGAGGTAAGAGGTGGATGCTGTCCTTCTTCCTGAGGCCCTCCAGCTCACCCAGACTTGGGTTAGTGGGTGAGCTTGGGGACCCAGAGAAAGGCTTGGGGCTGTGTCCTGCAAGGGCTTCAGAGCCTTCACAAACGTCACCCACTAACCTTGGCCCAGGCCTTGAGGCAATGGTGAACCTCTCCCCTATCCTGGTCTCTGCGATGTAATAACAGTGGCAGTCTGCCTGGGTTGTAGCCTGTGGGACTTAGTCTGCCCACTTCGGGTGGCTTGAGGAGCCTGAAGTTGGGTTGGATGCCTGGCTCTCTCAGGGATGACAGTTGAGCAGTCTGGGGACTTGGTCCTGAGGGAGCTGCCGACTGAGCTCTGCCTCCTCTTAGCGAGGTGCAGGACCTTGGAGGGTGAAAGTTATACCCTGGAACTTTGCCCTTTCTTGTCAGGACAGATAATAATTTCAGTAAAATTATTAAAATTTAAATAAATTAAAATTTTGGTAAAAATTTACAGAAACATGATTGACCATGACCTGACTTCAAGAACAAATGATCTGACACCAGGAAATTTGCAACTAACCATGCTCCTTTCTCCCCATTTTGCTTTTAAAAGGGCTTTGCTCTGATTGCTATGGCCAAAACTTCCAGAACTATGTTGAATAGTAGTGGTGAAAGTGGGCACCCTTGTCTTGTTCCTGACTTTAGGGGAAATGCTTCCAATTGTTCACCTTTGAGGATAATGTTTGCTGTGGGGTTGTCATATATAGCTTTTATTATGTTGAGATATGTTCCTTCTATTCCTGCTTTCTGGAGAGTTTTTATCATAAGTGAATGTTGAATTTTGTCAAAGGCCTTCTCTGCATCTATTGAGATAATCATATGGCTTTTATTTTTCAATTTGTTAATGGGGCAAATTACATTGATTGATTTGCGGATATTGAAGAAACCTGGCATCCCTGGGATAAAGCCCACTTGATCATGGTGTACGATCCTTTTAATGTGTTGTTGGATTCTGATTGCTAGAATTTTGTTAAGGATTTTTGCATCTATGTTCATCAGAGATATTGGCCTGTAGTTTTCTCTTTTGGTGGCATCTTTGTCAAGTTTTGGTATTAGGGTGATGGTGGCCTCATAGAATGAGTTTGGAAGTTTACCTTCCTCTGCAATTTTCTGGAAGAGTTTGAGTAGGATAGGTGGTAGCTCTTCTCTAAATTTTTGGTAGAATTTAGCTGTGAAGCCATCTGAACCTGGGCTTTTGTTTGCTGGAAGATTTCTGATTACAGTTTCAATTTCCGTGCTTGTGATGGGTCTGCTAAGATTTTCTATTTCTTCCTGGTTAAGTTTTGGAAAATTGTACTTTTCTAAGAATTTGTCCATTTCTTCCACGTTGCCCATTTTATTGGCATATAATTGCTGATAGTAGTCTCTTATGATCCTTTGTATTTCTGTGTTGTCTGTTGTAATCTCTCCATTTTCATTTCTAATTTTATTGATTTGATTTTTCTCCCTTTGTTTCTTGATGAGTCTGGCTAATGGCTTGTCAATTTTATTTATCCTTTCAAAGAACCAGCTTTTGGCTTTGTTGATTTTTGCTATGGTCTCTTTTGTTTCTTTTGCATTTATTTCTGCCCTAATTTTTGAGATTTCTTTCCTTCTACTAACTCTGGGGTTCTCCATTTCTTCCGTTTCTAGTTGCTTTAGGTGTAGACTTAGGTTATTTATTTGACCTTTTTCTTGTTTCTTGACGTATGCCTGTATTGCTATGAACTTTCCCCTTAGCACTGCTTTTACAGTGTCCCATAGGTTTTGGGTTGTTGTGCTTTCATTTTCATTCATTTCTATGCATATTTTGATTTCTTTTCTGATTTCTTCTGTGATTTATTGGTTATTCAGCAGCGTGTTGTTCAGCCTCCATATGTTGGAATTTTTAATAGTTTTTCTCCTGTAATTGAGATCTAATCTTAATGCATTATGGTCAGAAAAGATGCTTGGAATGATTTCATTTTTTTTTAATTTATCAAGGTTAGATTTATGGCCCAGGATGTGATCTATCCTGGAGAAGGTTCTGTGAGCACTTCAGAGCAGAAAAAGAAATAAAAGGAATCCGAATTGGAAAAGAAGAAGTAAAACTCTCACTTTTTACAGATGACATGATCCTCTACATAGAAAAGCCTAAAGACTCCACCAGAAAATTACTAGAGCTAATCAATGAATATAGTAAAGTTGCAGGATATAAAATAAACACATAGAAATCCCTTGCATTCATATAAACTAATAATGAGATAGTAGAAAAAGAAATTAAGGAAGCAATTCCATTCACCATTGCAATGAAAAGAATAAAATACTTAGGAATATATCTACCTAAAGAAACTAAAGACCTATATATAGAAAACTATAAAACACTGGTGAAAGAAATCAAAGAGGACACTAAAGATGGAGAAATATACCATGTTCATGGATCAGAAGAATCAATAGAATAAAAATGAGTATACTACCCAAAGCAATCTACAGATTCAATGCAATCCCTATCAAGCTACCAGTGGTATTTTTCACAGAACTAGAACAAATAATTTCAAGATTTGTATGGAAATACAAAAAACCTCAAATAGCCAAAGCAATCTTGAGAAAGAATGGCACTGGAGGAATCAACTTGCCTGACTTCAGGCTCTACTACAAAGCCACAGTCATCAAGACAGTATGGTACTGGCACAAAGACAGAAATACAGATCAATGGGACAAAATAGGAAGCCCAGAGATAAACCCACACACCTTTGAACACCTTATCTTTGGCAAAGGAGGCAAGAATATACAATGGATTAGTGGTGCTGGGAAAACTGGTCAACCACTTGTAAAAGAAGGAAACTAGAACACTTTCTAACACCATACACAAATATAAACTCAAAATGGATTAAAGATCTAAACATAAGACCAGAAACTATAAAACTCCTAGAGGAGAACATAGGCAAAACACTGTCCGACATACATCACAGCAGGATCCTCTATGATCCACCTCCCAGAATACTGGAAATAAAAGCAAAAATAAACAAATGGGATCTAATTAAAATTAATAGCTTCTGCACAACAAAGGAAACTATAAGCAAGGTGAAAAGACAGCCTTTGGAATGGAGGAAAATAATAGCAAATGAATCAACTGACAAACTAATCTCAAAAATATACAAGCAACTTATGCAGCTCAATTCCAGGAAAATAAATGACCCAATCAAAAAATTGGCTAAAGAACTAAATGGACATTTCTCCAAAGAAGACATACGGATGGCTAGCAAACACATGAAAAGATGTTCAGCATCACTCATTATTAGAGAAATGCAAATCAAGTCCATGATGAGGTACCACCTCACACCAGTCAGAATGGCTGCGATCCAAAACTACAAGCAATAAATGCTGGACAGGGTGTGGAGAAAAGGGAACCGGCTTACACTGTTGGTGGGAATGCAAACTAGTACAGCCACTGTGGAGAACAGTGTGGAGATTCCTTTAAAAACTGGAAATAGAACCGCCTTATGACCCAGCAATCCCACTGCTGGGCATACACACCGAGGAAACCAGAATTGAAAGAGACACATGTACCCCAATGTTCATCACAGCACTGTTTATAATAGCCAGGACATGGAAACAACCTAGATGTCCATCAGCAGACGAATGGATAAGAAAGCTGTGGTACATATACACAATGGAGTATTACTCAGCCATTAAAAATAATACATTTGAATCAATTCTAATGAGGTGGATGAAACTGGAGCCGATTATACAGAGTGAAGTAAGCCAGAAAGAAAAACTCAATACAGTATACTAACACATATATATGGAATTTAGAAAGATGGTAATGATAACCCTGTATACAAGACAGCAAAATAGACACAGATGTGTAGAGCAGACTTTTGGACTCCATGGGAGAGGGAGAGGGTGGGATGATTTGGGAGAATGGCATTGAAACATGTATACTATCATGTAAGAAACGAATCGCCAGTCTGTGTTCGATACAGGATACAGGATCCTTGGGGCTGGTGCACTGGTATGATCCAGAGAGATGATATGGGGTGGGAGGTGGGAGGGGGGTTCATGTTTGGGAACTCATGTACACCCGTGGCAGATTCATGTCAATGTATGGCAAAACCAATACAGTATTGTAAATTAAAATAAAGTAAAAATAAAAATTATTATATAAAAAATAAAATGAAATAAAAGGGCTTGCTGAAAGCCTTCAGTAACTCTGGTGCTCTTAAGACATGAGCCACTCATCTCCTTGCATGGCCTTGTAATAAACCTTTCTCTGTTTCAAACTCCAATGTTTTATTTTGTTTGGCCTTATTGTGCATTGGGCACACGGACTTGGCAATGTTTTGTAACATTGCCATGGGAGCATGGCACTGGGGGTTGTTGGGAGACAGAAGGCTGGGGGCGACAGTTGCTGGAGGTCCTAGCTACAATGGTACAGCCCAGTGACAGACACAGGCCTGATCCAGGCCCACGACAGATTTGGGACTTTGGCTATTGGCATGTTCTCCTATGGCTGCACGGTCTCCCTACAGAGGCATACACTCCAGTGGAAAGTGGAGACAAGTGTCAGATCAGTGGCATGCCAGTGCACAGCTGGAGGGGTTAGCTCTGAGTATGTCTATGGTACTGAATGTCACCCACAGTGGTCTAGAGTAGTGTCTTGTACTTGTACAGCTCCAGAGGCTTGAGCTGACAGCTGATACAGTTTCTGCAGGAAGTAGGAATGTACTCAGATGGCAAATGTTAATACTTGTGGGGTCAAAGCTGGTGAAATCTTCAGGGTTGGTTCCTTCAGTGGTGAAAGCCACTGGGTTTGTTTGCAGAACAGGTCACTGTGAAATGTGATCACTCTTTCTGAGTTACTGCTACTAGTAGCCCCTGTTTTTTAACCTTGTTTCTAGCTGTTTCTATACACCTCAGCTTTGCCAGTCTAGGTTGGGTGAAAGTAAGGGGGGCCTTCACATAGTGCTATGAATGGCGGGGGAGGTAGTTGCTCACTCCACCATTCCCATGAGGAAAAATCTTCTGTAGCTGGGAAGTTTCCTCTTGGCTTAGAGCAGTGCTGGCTTGAGGAATGGAATGAAGCTGTCTGCTTTTTCTTCTTGTTCAGTTATTCTGAGATTTTTGAGTCTGAAACTTCTTAAAGGGACTCTAGAGCTCTTCCCATTGTTGTTTTTGTTGTGGAAAACTCTTTAATTTTTGGTCTTTTGAGAAGGGTGCAGTCTGGGGGCTCCTATACTACCATTTTGGTGACAATCAGCTAGCTCCTCCTTCATTACATATTTCATATATCATGTCTGTTTTCATCTAGAAATTCTTACTATTTTTGCTGAATAATGTTTTCATAGATCCATGACTAGTTTTGCTTAATGATATATATTTGAATATAATTTGTTAATTTTTCTGAATGATAAAGATTTTCTCATTGAAATCATTTTACATGTGTTTAGTAGAAGAAGTTTTTTTTTTTTTTTTTAATTTATTTTAAGTTGGAGGGTAATTGCCTTACAATGCCATGTTGGCTTCTGTCAAACAACAACACGGATGGATCAGACATAAGCATACATAAGTCCCCTCCATCTCGAATCTCCCTCCCACTCCCCACTGCATCCCACCCCTTTCAGTCAATTCAGTTCAGTTCAGTTGCTCAATCGTGTCCAACTCTTTGCAACCCCATGGACTGCAGCAGGCCAGGCCTCCCTGTCCATCACTGACTCCCGGAGTTTACCCAAACTCGTGTCCATTGAGTCAGTGATGCCATCCAACCATCTCATCCTCTGTTATTCCCTTCTCCTCCCACCTTCAGTCTTTCTCAGCATCAGGGTCTTTTCAAATGAGTCAGATTTTGCATCAGGTGGGCAAAGTATTGGAGTTTCAGCTTCAACATCAGTCCTTCCAATGAATATTCAGGATGGATTTCCTTTAGGATGGACTGGCTGGATCTCCTTGCATCCAAAGGACTCTCAAGAGTCTTCTCCAACACCACAGTTCAAAAGCAGCAATTCTTTAGTGCTCAGCTTTCTTTATAGTCCAACTCTCACATTCATACATGACCACTGGAAAAAACCATAGCCTTGACTAGATGGACGTTTGTTGACAAAGTCATCTGCTTTTTAATATGCTGTCTAGGTTGGTCATAACTTTCCTTCCAAGGAATAGCATTTTTTCATTTCATGGCTGCAGTTACCATCAGCCTTGATTTGGGAGCCCTCCAAAATAAAGTGTGCCACTGTTTCCACTGTTTCCCCATCTGTTTGCCAAGAAGTGATGGGACCAGATGCCATGATCTTAGTTTTCTTTTTTATTTTATTATTATTATTATTATTATTATTTTATTTTACTTTTTTAATTTACAATATTGTATTGGTTTTGCCATACATCAACATGAATCCACCATGGGTGTGCACGTGTTCCCAATCCTGAACCCCACTACACCTCCGTCTCCATACCATCCCTCTGGGACATCCCAGTGCACCAGCCCCAAGCATCCTGTATCCTGCATTGAACCTAGACTGGTGATTAGTTTCTTATATTATATTATACATGTTTCAATGAAGCCAGCTTTTTCACTCTCCTCTTTCACTTTCATCAAGAGGTTCTGTAGTTTTTCCTCACTTTCTACCATAAGGGGGGTGTCATCTGCATATCTGAGGTTATTAATATTTCTCCCTGCAATCTTGATTCCAGCTTGTGTCTTCCAGCCCGGTGTTTCTCATGATGTACTCTGCATATCAGTCAAATAAGCAGGATGACAATATTCAGCCTTAATGTACTCCTTTTCCTATTTAGAACCAGTTTGTTGTTCCATGTCCAGTTCTAACTGTTGCTTCCTGACATGCATACAGATTTATCAAAAGGCAGGTCAGGTGGTCTGGTATTCCCATCTTTTTCAGAATTTTCCACAGTTTATTGTGATCCACACAGTCAAAGTCTTTGGTATAGTCAATAAAGCAGAAATAGATGTTATTCTGGAACCCTCTGGCTTTTTAAATGATCTATCAGATACTGGCAATTTGATCTCCAGTTCCTCTGCCTTTTCTAAACCCAGCTTGAACATCTGGAAATGCACAGTTCATGTATTGTTGAGCCCTGGCTTGGAGGATTTTGAGTATTACTTTAGTAGCGAGTGAGATGAATGCAATTGTGCAGTAGTTTGAGCATTTTTTGGCATGGCCTCTCTTTGGGATTGGACTGAAAACTGACCTTTTCCAGTCCTGTGGCCATGGCTGAATTATCCAATTTTCCAACTCATGCTCCTAGGTTGTCACAAAGCACCAGGTTGAGCTCTCTGTGTTATAGAAGAAAAGTTTTGCCACTGCTCCTCATTCAAATGTGGTTGCTAAAGCTGCACAACTTGCATGTGAGTAGTAAATGTTATTGATTTTTAAATTAAAGTTATAATTACTAATATAATTATAGTTTTTAGCAAAAAGTAAGGGAAATTTCAAGATTTGTTGATTTTTCAGCACTTACTAGTCTTCCCTGACAGCTCAGTTGTAAAGAATCTACCTGCAATGCAAGTCAGAATGATCTGCTGGAGAAGGGATAGGCTACCCACTCTAGTATTCTTGGGCTTCCTTTGTGGCTTAGCTGGTAAAGAATCTGCCTGAAATGCAGGAGACCTAGGTTTGATCCCTGGATTGGGAAGATCCCCTGGAGAAAGGAAACGTCCCCACACCAGTGTTCTGGTCTGTAGAATTCCATGGACTGTATAGTCCATGGAGTCACAAAGAGTCAGATATGATCATTTTGTTGCTATTTGGTCAGTAAGTCATGTCCAATTCTTTGTGACCCCATGCCATAGTCATTTGTCCTTCACTATCTCTGAGAGTTTGCTAAAAAATCTATTGGACTGTGTGGGAGAAGGTGACAGTGGGATGATTTGAGATAATAGCATTGAAACATGTATACGACCATATGTAAAACAGATGACAGTGCAAATGCTCTGGGGTAACCCAGAGGGATGGGATGGGTAGGGAAGTGAGAGGGGTTCAGGTTAGGGGGACACATGTACACTTGTGGCTGATTCATGTTGATGCATCGCAAAAATCACCATAATATTGTAAAGTAACCTCCAATTAAAATTAATTAATTAATTTTAAAAATTCATGTCCATTGAGTTGGTGATGCTATCAACCATCTCATCCTGTCACCCATTCTCCTTTTCCATTCAATTCTTTCCCAGTATTGAGGTCTTTTCCAATGAGTCAGCTGTTCACATCAGGTGGCCAAAGTATCGTAGTTTCTTGTTGCATATATATATTTTTTCAATTAGAAAACTAGAATTCTATTAATACAAAGTCAAATGTGTGGAATCAAAATGTCATAGAATTTTTAGTTAAGCAAAAATCATAATTTTTCTAAAATATATAAATGATATGTATTATTTTTATATATGTATATGAAAGTTTTTCTACTATGCTTGATAAAGGCTTGAAAAAGAACATCAAAAAAAAAGAGAGAGGAGGCGGTCCTAAGATGGTCCAGGAATAGTACGGGGAGACCACTTTCTCCCTGATAAATTCATCCAAAGAACATTTGAACGCTGAGTAAATTCCACAAAACAACTTCTGAATGCTGGCAGAGGACATCAGGCACCCAGAAAAGCAGCCCATTGTCTTCAAAAGGAGGGAGGAAAAACTATAAAAGACAAAAAGAGAGACAAAAGAGGTAGGACGAACCTCTGTTCCAGGAAGGGAGTCTTAAAAAAGAGAAGTTTCTAAACCCCAGGAAACACTCTCACTGCCGAGTGTGTGGAAAGCTTTGGAACCAGATAGGGCAATATTACCAGGAGGAAAAATTAAACAATATAATTAAAAACCACAGATTATGTGCCCAACAGTAACTCCCCCAGTGGAGAAGCAGTGCAGATGTCTGCATCCACAACTAGCAAGCAGGGTCTGGGCAGGGAGGCATGGGCTGCATTGCTTAGAGTAAGGACCAAGTCTGAATGCCCCAGGGGCAATGTGAAGGAACTAACTTGGGCTAGCAAATCAGACTGTGGGATAGCTAGTAGGTGAAAAGCCTTAACCTAAGACACCGCCAGGCCTGCTCACACAAAATAAGACTGACTCAGTTCAGTTCAGTTCAGTCACTCAGTCATGTCCAACTCTTTGCGACCCCGTGAATCGCAGCACGCCAGGCCTCCCTGTCCATCACCAACTCCCGGAGTTCACTCAGACTCGTGGCCATCGAGTCCGTGATGCCATCCAGCCATCTCATCCTAATCGTCTCATTCTCCTCCTGCCCCCAATCCCTCCCAGCATCAGTCTTTTCCAATGAGTCAACTATTCACATGAGTTGGCCAAAGTACTGGAGTTTCAGCTTTAGCATCATTCTTTCCAAAGAACACCCAGGGCTGATCTCCTTCAGAATGGACTGGTTGGATCTCCTTGCTGTCCAAGGGACCCTCAAGAGTCTTCTCCAACACCACAGTTCAAACGCATCAATTCTGTGGTGCTCAGCCTTCTTCACAGTCCAACTCTCACATTCATACATGACCACAGGAAAAACCATAGTCCTGAAACCAAGCACCACCCAAGGCCAACAAGTTCCAGAGCAAAACATACCATGCAAATTCTCCAGCAATAAAGTAACATAGCCCTGAGCTCCAATATACAGGCTGCACAAAGTTACTCCAAAACCATTGACATCTCATAACTCATTACTGGACACTTCATTGCCTTCAGAGAGAAGAAATCCAGCTCCACCCACCAGAACACCAACACAAGCTTCCCTGACCAAGAAACAATGAGAAGCCACCTGTACAACCCCACCCACAGCTAGGAAACTCCACAATACAGAGAACTCCACACTGCCAGAATACAGAAAGGCCATCCCAAACACAACAAAATAAACAAGATAAAGAGACAGAGGAATACCCATCAGGTAAAGAAACATGATAAATGCCCACCATACCAAACAAAAGAGGAAGAGATAGGGAGTCTACCTGATAAAGAATTCCGAATAATGATAGTGAAAATGATCAAAAATCTTGAAATAAAAATGGAATCACAGATAAATAGGCTAGAGGCAAGGACTGAGAAGTTGCAAGAAACGTTTAACAAGGACCTAGAAGAAAAAAAAAAAGTTCAATATATAATGAAAAATGCAATAAATGAGATCAAAAACACTCTGGAGGCAACGAATAGTAGAATAAGGGAGGCAGAAGATAGGATTAGTGGAGTAGAAAATAGAATGGCAGAAATAAATGAATCAGAGAGGAAAAAAGAAAAACAAATTAAAAGAAATGAGGACAATCTCAGAGACCTCCAGGACAATATGAAATGCTCCAACATTCGAATCATAGGAGTCCCAGAAGAAGAAGACAAAAAGAAAGACCTTGAGAAAATACTTGAGGAGATAATAGTTGAAAACTTCCCTAAAATGGGGAAGGAAATAATCACCCAAGTTCAAGAAACACAGAGAGTCCCAAACAGGATAAACCCAAGGCAAAACACCCCAAGACACATTAATCAAATTAACAAAGATCAAACACAAGGAACAAATATTAAAAGCAGCAAGGGAAAAACAACAAATAACACACAAGGGGATTCCCATAAGGATAACAGTGGATCTTTCAATAGAAAGGCCAGGAGGGAATGGCAAGACAGACTAAAAGTGATGAAAGAAAATAACCTACAGCCCAGCTTGCTGTACCAAGCAAGGATCTCATTCAAATATGAAGGAGTATTCAAAAGCTTTACAGACAAGCAAAAGCTGAGAGAATTCAGCACCACCAAACCAGCTCTCCAACAAATGCTAAAAGATCTTCTCTAGGCAGGAAACACAAAAAGGATGTATAAACCTGAACCCAAAATAATAAAGTAAATGGCAATGGGATCATACTTATCAATAATTACCTTAAACGTAAATGGGTTGAATGCCCCAACCAAAAGACAAAGACTGGCTGAATGGATACAAAAAACAAGATCCCTATATATGTTGCCTACAAGAGACCCACCTCAAAACAAGGGACACATACAGACTGAAAGTGAAGGACTGGAAAAAGATTCTCCATGCAAATAGAGACCAAAAGAAATTACCAGTAGCAATACTCATATCAGATGAAATAGCCTTTAAAACAAAGGCTGTGAAAAGAGACAAAGAAGGACACTACACAAGGATCAAAGGATTAATCCAAGAAGAAGATATAACAATTTTAAATATATGCACCCAACGTAGGAGCACTGCAAAATGTAAGACAAATGCTAACAAGTATGAAAGGGGAAATTAACAATAACACAATAATAGTGGGAGACTTTAATACCCCACTCACACCTATGGATAGATCAACTAAACAGAAAATTAACAAGCAAACACAAACTTTAAATGATACAATAGACCAGTTAGACTTAACTGATATCTATAGGACATTTCACCCAAAACATTGAATTTCACCTTTTTCTCAAGCACACACAGACCTTCTCCAGGATAGATCACATCCTGGGCCATAAAACTAGCCTTGTCAAATTCAAAAAATTTGAAGTCATTCCAAGCATCTTTTCTGACCATAACGCATTAAGATTAGATCTCAATTACAGGAGAAAAACTATTAAAAATTCCAACATATGGAGGCTGAACAACACGCTGCTGAATAACCAACAAATCACAGGAGAAATAAAAAAAAAAAAAGAAATCAAAATATGCATAGAAACGAATAAAATGAAAACAAAACAACCCAAAAACCTGTGGGACACTGTAAAAGCAGTGCTAAGTGGAAAGTTCATAGCAATACAGGCATACCTCAAGAAACAAGAAGAAAGTCAAATAAATAACCTAACTCTACACCTAAAGCAACTAGAAAAGGAAGAAATGAAGAACCCCAGGGTTAGTAGAAGGAAAGAAATCTCAAAAATTAGGGCAGAAATAAATGCAAAAGAAACAAAAGAGACCATAGCAAAAATCAACAAAGCCAAAAGCTGGTTCTTTGAAAGGATAAATAAAATTGACAAATCATTAGCCAGACTCATCAGGAAACAAAGGGAGAAAAATCAAATCAATAAAATTAGAAATGAAAATGGAGAGATTACAACAGACAACACAGAAATACAAAGGATCATAAGAGACTACTATCAGCAATTATATGCCAATAAAATGGACAACGTGGAAGAAATGGACAAATTCTTAGAAAAGTACAACATTCCAAAACTGAACCAGGAAGACATAGAAAATCTTAACAGACCCATCACAAGCATGGAAATTGAAACTGTAATCAGAAATCTTCCAGCAAACAAAAGCCCAGGTCCAGACGGCTTCACAGCTGAATTCTACCAAAAATTTAGAGAAGAGCTAACACCTATCCTACTCTAACTCTTCCAGAAAATTGCGGAGGAAGGTAAACTTCCAAACTCATTCTATGAGGCCACCATCACCCTAATACCAAAACCTGACAAAGATGCCACCAAAAAGGAAAACTACAGGCCAATATCACTGATGAACATAGAGGCAAATATCTTTAACAAAATTCTAGCAAACAGAATCCAGCAACACATTAAAAAAATCATACACCATGACCAAGTGGGCTTTATCCCAGGGATGCAAAGATTCTTCAATATCCACAAATCAATCAATGTAATTCACCCCATTAACAAATTGAAAAATAAAAGCCATATGATTATTTCAATAGATGCAGAGAAAGCCTTGACAAAATTCAACATCCATTTACAATAAAAACTCTCCAGAAAGCAGAAATAGAAGGAACACATCTCAACATAATAAAAGCTATATATGACAACCCCACAGCAAACATTATCCTCAATGGTGAAAAACAGGAAGCATTTCCCCTAAAGTCAGGAACAAGACAAGGGTGCCCACTTTCACCATTACTATTCAACATAGGTTTGGAAGTTTTGGCCACAGCAATCAGAGCAGAAAAAGAAACAAAAGAAATCCAAATTGGAAAAGAAGTAAAACTCTCTCTTTGCAGATGACATGATCCTCTACATAGGAAACCCTAAAGACTCCACCAGAAAATTACTAGAGCTAATCAATGAATACAGTAAAGTTGCAGGATATAAAGTCAACACACAGAAATTCCTTGCATTCCTATACACTAATAATGAGAAAACAGAAAGAGAAATTAAGCAAAAAATTCCATTCACCATTGCAATGAAAAGAATAAAATACTTAAGAATATATCTACCTAAAGAAACTAAAGACCTATATATAGAAAACTTAAAACACTGGTGAAAGAAATCAAAGAGGACACTAATAGATGGAGAAATATATCGTGTTCATGGATCAGAAGAATCAATAGAGTGAAAATGAGTGTACTACCCAAAGCAGTCTATAGATTTAATGCAATCTCTATCAAACTACCAACGGTACTTTTCACAGAGCTAGAACAAATAATTTCACAATTTGTGTGGAAATACAAAAAACTTCGAATAGCCAAAGCAATCTTGAGAAAGAAGAATGGAACTGGAGGAATCAACTTGCCTGACTTCAGTCTCTACTACAAAGCCACAGTCATCAAGACAGTATGGTACTGGCACAAAGACAGAAATATAGATCAATGGAACCAAATAGAAAGCCCAGAGATAAATCGAAGCACCTATGGACACCTTATCTTTGACAAGTGAAAGTGAAATCGCTCAGTCGTGTCCGACTCTTTGCGATCATGGACTGTAGCCCACCAGGCTTCTCTGTCCATGGGATTTTCCAGGCAAGAGTACTGGAGTGGGTTGCCATTTCCTTCTCCAGGGAATCTTCCTTACCCAGGGATCGAACCCAGGTCTCCCGCATTGCAGGCAGACACTTTACCCTCTGAGCCACCAGGGAAACTGTGTCCAACTCTTTGTGACCCCGTGGACTTTAGCATACCAGGCTCCTCCCTCCATGGGATTCTCCAGGCAAGAGTACTGGAGCGGGTTGCCATTTCTTTCTCCAGGGATCTTCCCGACCCAGGGATCGAACCTGGGTCTCCTGCATTCTAGGCAGACGCTTTGACAAAGGAGGTACGAATATACAATGTAGAGAAGACGATCTCTTTACAAGTGGTGCTGGGAAAACTGATCAACCACTTGTAAAAGAATGAAACTAGAACACTTTCTAACACCATACACAAAAATAAATTCAAAATGGATTAAAGATCCAAATGTAAGACCAGAAATTAGAAAACTCCTAGAGGAGAACATACGCAAAACACTCTCCGACATACATCATAGCAGGATACTCTATGAACCACCTCGCAGAATACTGGAAATAAAAGCAAAAATAAACAAGTGAGACCTAATTAAAATTAAAAGCTTCTGCACAACAAAGGAAACTATAAGCAACGTGAAAAGACAGCCTTCCGAATGGGAGGAAATAATAGCAAATGAAGCAACTGACAAAGAATTAATCTCAAAAACATACAAGCAACTCCTGCAGCTCAATTCCAGAAAAATAAACCACCCAATCAAAAAATGGGCCAAAGAACTAAATAGACATTTCTCCAAAGAAGACATACAGATGGCTAACAAACACATGAAAAGACGCTCAACATCACTCATTGCCAGAGAAATGCAAATCAAAACCACAATGAGGTACCATTCCACACAAGTCAGAATGGCTGCAATCCAAAAGTCTACAAGCAATAAATGCTGGAGAGGGTGTGGAGAAAAGGGAATCCTCTTATACTGTTGGAGGGAATGCAAACTAGTACAGCCACTATAGAGAACAGTGTGGAGACTCCTTAAAAAACTGGAAATAGAACTGCCATATGACCCAGCAATCACGCTGCTAGGCATACACACTGAGAAAACCAGAATTGAAAGAGACACGTGTACCCCAATGTTCATCGCAGCACTGTTTATAATAGCCAGGACCTGGAAGCAACCTTGATGTCCATCAGTAGATGAATGGATAAGAAAGCTGTGGTACATATACACAATGGAGTATTACTCAGCCATTGAAAACAATACATTTGAATCAGTTCTAATGAGGTGGATGAAACTGGAGCCTATTATACAGAGTGTAGTAAGCCAGAACGAAAAACACCAATGCAGTATACTAATGCATATATATGGAATTTAGAAAGATGGTAATGATAACCCTGTATGCGAGATAGGAAAAGAGACACAGATATATAGAACAGTCTTTTGGACTCTGTGGGAGAGGGAGAGGGTGGGATGATTTGGGAGAATGACATTTAAACATGTATAATATCATATGTGAAACGAATCGCCAGTCCAGGTTCAATGCATGATACAGGATGCTCGGGCCTGGTGCACTGGGATGACCCAGAGGGATGGTATGGGGAGGGAGCTGGGAAGGGGGTTCAGGAGGGGGAACACATGTACACCCGTGGTGGATTCATGTTGATGTATGGCAAAACCAATACAATATTGTAAAGTAATTAACCTCCAATTAAAATAAATTAATTTATATTTAAAAAGAGAGAGTGATGGAAAAATTGGAAAAACATAGACTAAATCAAAATGGGAGCAGTGAATATGAAATAGAAAAAGTGAAACAGGATAAAAGTAAAGGATCCTCATACAGTCCAATTGTTTTTAAACATGCCTGCTTATTAGAAACATATCTGGAGTTTCCCTGCTTTATTCTGTACTCCACGGCCAAACTTGCGTGTTATTATAGGTGTCTCTTGGGTCTATACTTTTGCATTCTAATCCTGTATGATGAGAAAGACATCTCTCTCTCTCTCTCTCTTTTTTTTTTTGCCCAGTGTTCATTCTAGAAAGTGTTGTAGGCTTTTATAGAACTGGTCAACGTCAGCTTCTTTGGCATCAGTGGTTCGCCATAGACTTGGATTACTGTGATGTTGAATAGTTTGCCTTAGAAATGAATGAAAGACATTCTGTCATTTTTGAGATTGCACCCCAATAGTGCATTTTGGTGGAGAAGGAAATGGCAACCCACTCCAGTGTTCTTGCCTGGAGAATCCCAGGGACAGAGGAGCCTGGTGGATTTCCGTCTATGGGGTCGCACAGAGTTGGACACAACTGACGCGACTTAGCAGCAGCAGCAGCAGCAGTGCATTTTGGTCTCTTGTTGACTATGAGGGCTATTCCATTTTCTAAGGTATTCTTGCTCATAGTAGTTCATATACTGGTCATCTAAATTAAATTTGCCCTTTCCCATCCATTTTAGTTCACTGAGTCTCATGATGTCAATGTTCAATCTTTCCATCTCCTGCTTGATCATATCCAGTTTACCTTGATTCACGGACCTAACATTCCAGGTGATGTGGATGCTAAGTTACTTCAATCATGTTCAACTCTGTATGATCCGATGGAATGTAGCCCATCAGGTTCCTCTGTCCATTGGAATTCTACAGGCAAGAATACTGAAGTGGGTTGCCATGCCCTTCTCCAGGGGATTCTCCCAACATAGGGATCGAACCCATGTATCTTATATCTCCTGAATTGGCAGGCAGGTTCTTTACCACTAGCACCACCTAGGAAGCCCAACATTCCAGGTGCCTATGCAATATTACTCTTTACAGTATTGAACTTTACTTTTACCACTA